>NC_135482.1:63415549-64059477 GCF_052094955.1 Ictidomys tridecemlineatus | reverse complement strand
CTTTAATTCTCACAGTGGTTGCACTATTCTTTAATATTAAAATGTAATGCTTTTTGCCTGTGTAAAAATACTTTGTGACTGATATAAATTAAATTAACTAAAATGTATAGTCTCTTTCCTCTGAAAATGTAAAAATAAAAAAGATAGAATAGGCATGATAAATGAGGCAGAGTTGGGTTTTTGAAACAAGACTTTACCTGAACCCCATGGGTGAAAACCTGCCATCTCCTCCTCACTGTATAAGGAAATTTTAGTTCTGTCTCAAGGTGAGCACTGGACAGGACTCCTAGATCTTTTCCCAGGCCCCACTGGTGCATGTTCCCTGGTGTGTCTCAGGCAAGGACCCAACCTGCACAGGTGGCAGGCCTCTCTTAGGCAGCATTCTTACCCTAGGAGATTTGCCCCTCACCCCAAGGACATTTGACAATGTCTGGAGATGTTTTGGGTTGTCAAGAAAAGGGTTGCTACTGACATCTAGTGGGTAGAGGCCAGGGGTTGTTGCTAAACACCCTGCAACAAAAATTATGTGAACCAGAATGTCAGTAGTGCTGAATTAGAGAAACCCTGCCCTTGAAGGAGGAGAGACCAATGAGAGGTCATGGGAATGTAGTAGATACAGTAAAATCATTTTTTAGAGATGCTTGAATACATTAACCACTGTTCCTCTGCAGGGTTCGTCTTGTGGAACGGGGTGCTCCCCAGAGTCTGCTGCTCTCAGAGTCTGGAAAGGTACTTTCTCCTGCTAAATTGTTGAGATGGTGGGCCTTGTGGCAAGGTGGGTCACTCTAAAGAGACTTGAAGCCAAGTGAAATACTTGTATCAAAGGCAAGACTTATTTGAAATCTGCAAATAATTCTGACAGTTTCATCTTAGGTAATACTTTGAAACTCACATGGGTACATAAACAAGGATTCTGGACCTTCTGACTTTACATAAATTTTTTAAAAATCCAGTGGAAATGTTATTTTTATTGGCAAACCAGCAAAATGGAATGTTCATTATATACAAGGTGGATAGAAGAACAAAGCTTAAAAACAGCCAGGTCTATCTTTATAAATATTAAAGTTGAAAGAAAAGTCAGAGTGGAGAAGAGATTAAACATACTGGAGAGTGCACCCCATAGGGTAAGGTTTCTTGGTTAAAGTGAGAATTTATACTTGGAAGACAGTTTTGTTCACTAGGGGCTCTCTCTGTATGATGTGTCAGTCCCATGGGAGCTGACTCTGATTTCTCTCTGCCCCTGTGAACTCCTCACAATGGCATGGGGTCAATATTGCCTCATCAAATCTGTGTTTGCCACAGTCCAGAGTTAAGCATGCCACTGGAACAAGAATGAGTGCAGGTCCCGGCCCAGGTTAAAGAGAGTAGTTTTCTTCTCTTCCTTCCTCAAGGTTTTAGATATTTGAGTCCAAATAATCATAGTAGGGTTTCTGGAGTAACTTCAGACTATAGAAAGCCAACACAAAAAAGAGATTGAAGAATGGGGTTGTGGCTCAGTGGTAGAGCGCTTGCCTAGCATGTGAGGCACTGGATTTGATTCTCAGCACCATATATAAATAAGTAAAATAAAGGTCCATTGACAAATTAAACAAATATTAAAAAAAAAAAAAGAAAGAAAAGAGATTCAAGAGGGTAGGAACAGGTGACCAGAGAGGTCTTTCTTTTGATAAGCTCTGAGCCATTCTTTTAGCCAGCATCTGTTTCTTCCTTTTTGTCCTGCAGAAGATCCCCGGCACGTAAGGATCTCTTTCATAATTCCAGGAACATGGATGTCTTTTTGTTCCTCTGTAAAACTGTCCTCATGCTGTCTTCTCTTACTCATGCAGTTCCCCTCACTGTAGCCCTAGCTGATGGCTGCAGTGGAGTCTCTCAGACTATCCCTCCCTGCTCTTAGAGTTTCTGTTTTACGGGGTTTATACTGTCCTTCCTGTGAACTAGACAGATCATGAAAAAGGGAGGTTATATGCTTAAGTTATTCTACAGAATCTTGTTGGTGGTCCTGGTCAGCAGTTTCTCATTCCTCTAAAGAGATAGTAGACTGGTTCCCTGTCTTAATTTATTTTTTATATAAGTTTTTTACTATTTTTTTAGTTGTAGGTGGACACAGTGCCTTTATTTTTATTTATTTTTATGTGGTGCTGAGGATCAAACCCAAAGCCTTACTCACACTAGGTGAACACTCTAACTATGAGCCACATCCCCAGCCCCTCTCTGTTTTATTTTTGAGGGTAAATCTTATTAGACTTCTGGTCTCACCTGAGCTGAGGAAGATTCAGTTGGAGCAAAACAGATGATGTCCCCAGTTAACCCCTCAGGTCAGGTACTTCAGTGATGGTTACTTCCATCAGCTTCTCCTATTTTTGCCACTCCTACATCACCAGCAGGTCATGGCACATTTCCTAGGGGTCATTAGATTTACTCAAACCCAATGTTTGTATTTTCCCTTTGATTCTTAGATTTTACCTGGAGTGAAAGTGGTTATTGTTAATCCTGAGACCAAAGGGCCTGTTGGAGACTCTCACCTGGGTGAGGTAGGTATTCCTTTTATTTTTTATTCTGGAAAGTCAGTAGCAAAAGACTTTAGAGTTCACATTTCTAAAAGCTAGTAAAACTGTGGACTTAACTTGCTTCATTGTGAATAGTTCATTTTCTATAAGCCAGGAGTCTGAAGTAAACAGGGAGGGGAGATTGAGATGAGATCTAGTGAAGATTTAGGGCTAGGGATATAGCTCATTGTAAAATACTTTGTCTAGTTATGTGCAAAGCCCTGGGTTCAATTTCTAGTGGGGGGGGGAGGGAGGGGGGGGAAGGAGGAGGGAGAGGAGGGGGAGGAGGAAGGGGGTGGAAGGAGGAAGAGGGGGAGGGGGAGTGAAAATTTAGGTTCCCAAACTAGATGTTATCCCAGATCTGTCCACTGTCATTCTATTAGCTAGAAAGGAAATTGCAAATCCTATTTGTTCCCACCTTTTAAAGGCTGGAAATGAAAGGAGCCACATATATAAAGTTAAAAAATGTATGCAAGTGTTGTATTCTAAAATATATCCATTTTAATGTTTTAATAAAAATATTCAAAAACACTTTTCTTCCCCCCAAGTCTTTGAGGGACACTAATGTTTGATCTTATCGTTTAGTGGAAAGAGTCTTGTAACTGCAGAAGCCAGATGATCTGGGCTTCACCAGTTATGCTTTTCAACACTGAGCGAAGTTAGTTCTCTCTGGGTCTCTCCCCCATTTATAAACAACTTACCTCAACAACAAAGGAGAATCATGATAGTTAATGCAAAAAGTGTCTATCTCATAATTCTCAATAAATAACAGCAGCTATTATTATCATGGTTGTCAGCTTTTGCTGTTCACAATGTCCTGTGGTATCTCCCTGAGGGCTTTGTACCATAGTTATACCAGAAGCACAGCGATGGCTGCTTGGTACAGTTGTGATACTCTGGAAGCAAGTGAGAAGTGAGCCAGAGAGGCAGTGCAGCCCCCAGTGCCAGCCACCTCTAGTTTTTCCTCTTAGGTAAATTACTCAACTCCTTGTTTTTTCATCTGTAACACCGGGATAATAATAGTGTGACCTATATTGTCACATCCTATATGTCAGGATCATCAGAAATCAGGCAACTGCCCTTATTACTGCAATTGTGTTACTAATATGAAAATGAGATTTTACAAAATCACAAAAATCTGTCCTAGAAAAATTGAATTGATATAGTTGTCTATTCCTGTTGAAATGTGACCACTGCCCTTTTCTTGTAGATCTGGGTGAATAGTCCCCATACAGCTAGTGGCTACTACACCATCTATGATAGTGAGACTCTTCAAGCTGATCATTTCAACACTCGCCTCAGCTTTGGGGATGCTGCTCAGACACTCTGGGCTCGGACAGGATACCTTGGGTTTGTCCGCAGAACTGAGCTCACAGCAGCCACTGGAGGTATCTTCCACCACTTACTTCTCCCCATTTGAGTTGTTTCATTGGCTGGCTTCCTTCCACCTGTCTGAGTAGTATGAAGTGTATTTAATTGTCCCCGTCAATGCCTCTTGAACCCATAAGTGAATTTATATGAATTTATTCATTTGAGGTAACACTGCTCTCTGAAGTGTCTGGGAAGGGAGCACTCAGGGCAATTGCATGAGCTTCCTGGAACCGAGTATTAGTAGTACTGGACAGCTGTAGAGATGGACCTGAACATGAGTAAATACCCAAGGCAAAATGAGACTTCTCAGCCCTATAGGGCTGATTCCAAACCCTTAACAAGCTCCCGGGACAGGTGTTACCTGTCTCTCAACCCTGTACACAGTTTGGGGACTTGAAAGAACAGCCCTAATCCTAGGGATGGGGTGAGGGTGGTAATTCTGGGGAGTCAGTTTGCTTATCATGTTGGATATAAGCCTGTGATTTGAAGGCTCTCATGTAGCATTTCCTCCACCCCCTGCCCTGTTGATCAACATGTGTTCTCTGCTGTCCAATTTTAACCTTTCTTCCTGACTGGCATTTAAAGCCACTTGAAAGTACCCAACACTAACTGTACCACACACTGAAGAACTGACATAGATAACTTGCTGCACTTTAAAGGTCTAAATTGGACCTTACCATTCCTCCTTAGCTTCTTGCAATTGTTCCACACCAAGCAGGTTCCATCATTTTTCAAAAGAGCACATATGCACCCTGTGCTTTTAACTCCAACATTATGTTGCATTCAGCATTTGTCTGAACCATATGTATGTTCTTTTTGTCAGAGCGTCATGACGCATTATATGTGGTGGGAGCTTTGGATGAAACACTGGAGCTGCGAGGATTACGATACCACCCAATTGATATTGAGACCTCAGTGTCTCGAGTCCACAGGAGCATTGCTGAATGGTAACTTTCCCCACACTGTTCTCTACCTCAGCTTTAGTAGTGATTAAAAATTAATCAGGTTAGTCAGCCATTCATTACAAACACCTACCTACAGATAGAACTCCATGACAAGTTAAGAAAAATAAATTGACTTTTGTCTTCGATGAATGGTCTGCCTTGGCAAAGCCTATTCACAGGAGCCAGAGAAGGCTACAGAGATACCAGGGAACACTGAAGCTTATTCTATGGAACACTGTGGAACTGAGTCTTTTTTAAAAATTCTTATTTATTTATGTATTTTTGTGGTGCTGGGGATTAAACCCAGGTCCTTGTGCTTTCAAGGCAAGCACTCTACCAACTGAGCTATATTCCCAGCCCAAATTGAGTCCTTTTGAAAGAATAAGCTTTTAATTAGAAAGGACTAGCAGATCATCTGCCTCTAGGAAGTTGGTGTAGTATGGTGGGAAGAATCATGACTTTAAGGTCAAAAGACTTTTTGTGTTGGGTTGGGGGTTACTGGGAATTAAATCCAAGGTCACTTTACTACTGAGCTACATCCCCAGTCTTTTTTGTTTTTTGAGACAGGGTCTCACTGAGTTGCTGAGGCTTGCCTTGAACTTGAAATCATACTGTCTCAGCTTCCTGAATAGCTGGGATTACAGGCCTGCAGACTCCACTCTCCATATTGCTTTCTTCGTCAGTAAAATACTTTTTTCCACTTCCAATTGCCAGCAGGGTCAAATCAGCTTTTGTTCTTAAATTGTTAGTGGGGAGCAAAGTAAAAGAATCAGTGTTATTTTCTCATCCAATTCCCCTCTCACGGCAGGAATTACCCCTGTTTTTCCTGATAAAGATCATCCTATCTCATAATGACTTAAAATTCCTTAAAATGAAAACCCTGTGGTTTTTACCTGGGTTCTTCACTATACAGAACCCATCCACTGTCTTTTCTACTCATTTAAAAGTCTGCATCCTTCACCAGTTTTTTCCCCTGCTAAATAGCCAGTTTTTCTGATGGTGGTTCATGCTTTCCATGTACTAGTTTTTCTAAAGATGTCTTGTCAGAATCTCTCCCCAGAATAAGACCTGAATGACACTCTGACCAAGGCAAGAATGTTTTTCAACAAAAAAGTATGTGGAAAGCTATGTGGAAAGCATGCAGAGAAACTGTATGCCATGGCTGCATTCAGATTTTAGATGGTTGGCTTTTACTGCAACCAGATAATTGTGTTTAGTTTTCTTTAATGATCTGAACCTCTTTTTAAAAGTTTAACTCTGTATAAACAAGTCAGATCATATGTTCTAACTTAGTAATTCCACTAAAAGGAGTTAATGTCTCCACTGTATCTTACAGCACTTTTACACATAGGGAACACTTGTGTGGGACACTTATTAGCTCATTTGAGGTCAGACAGGCTCTCTTCATGTTCAGTTTAAGAATATTATCTTAGATGGGGCTAGAGAAGTGGCTCAAGTGGTAGCGTGCTCATCTGGCATGCGTAAGGCACTGGGTTTGATGCTCAGCACCACATAAAAATAAAATAAGGATATCGTGTCCACCTAAATCTAAAAAATAAGTATTAAAAAAAAAAAAGAATATCATCTTAGAGCTGGACGCAGGAACATATGCTGTAATCCCATCTACTTGGAAAGTTGAGGCAAGAGCATAACAATTTCAAGGCTATCTTGGGCAACTTAGACCCTGCCTCAAAATAAAATTTTAAGGGCTGGGGATGTTGAGATTATCCACAGAGCACTTGCTTAGCATGTAGGAGGCTATGGGTTCCATACCTAGTATCACAAAAAATAAACAGATAAAATTTAAATTTATTTTTATCTTAGAGCTCTTTTGTTGCAAATACCAGAAACTCTCCTCAAAAAAGTTTAAGTGAAAGAAAAAGCCATACATACATACATTGACTTAATTTTCTTCATGATTCTTTGTACCTCTGGCCATCCTAGAATGTTCAAACACATGTGTCCTCAGTTCCAGTGACCAGCTACAAACTGTAGTCCTCTCCAATACCCCAGGAGATTTTGGCTCATTTATTAGCTGTGGTCACCGGGTCAAGGTCATGTATTACAACATGACTTTTGGCCTTCTAGTTGGGATCCGGGAGAGAAAGCAGTTCTCAGAGAAATGGGCATCAGTCTTGGCAGGTACTGTAAAAGATGGTTGGAAATGTAATGGCACATTAACTGAATGTTATTGAAATTTCAGTGCTGTGTTCACGTGGACCAACTTGCTTGTGGTGGTTGTGGAACTGTGCGGCTCTGAACAGGAAGCTCTAGATCTGGTTCCTTTAGTGACCAATGTGGTCCTAGAAGAGCATTACCTCATCGTTGGTGTTGTGGTTGTGGTGGACCCAGGTGTCATCCCAATCAACTCCAGAGGAGAGAAGCAGAGGATGCACCTCCGTGACAGCTTCCTGGCTGACCAGTTAGACCCCATCTATGTGGCTTACAACATGTAGCTATCCTTCTAGGGGCTGCCAAGGCCATCCCAAGAATCAGAAAGACTGAAGACCCATGGCTAGGAGCTAGTTTCTAAATGATGTGAAATAAGCTGAGATGCCTGCATTATATCCTTCATCTCATCCTGTGGAATTCTGCAATCATACAATACACAGGAAAGGGGAATTCTGTGGTGGCAAATGAAGAAAATGTTAACAGTCTATTAGACCTTAGCTTTGACCAGCGTGAACAACACGTAACTAAAGCAATTATTTGCATGTTGCATTTTTTTCATCTGTTGTACATATTTTCATATTTTTACCTAATGCCATTTTAGAATTTTTTTAAGGGAGTTTAATGAATTCACATGAAGGGGTAGTCTGAATTATACAGCTACCCGCTCTGTACTGTATTTTGCTATTTTCCCTTAGCTAGATGTTTTGTGGGTTTTGTTAACATAAAATTACTCAGCTTAACTTTCAGTCAGCTCATAAGCAAATCAGTTAACCCACAGAATATGAGAATTACTTATATATATATATATATATACACATATATATACATATATATGTAATTCTTCACTGTAAAACATTTTGATCAGTGTTTTAAACATGTAAATAAGAATACTTATAATTCAGCTGAACAATTGAAAAATTGACACATATAATTACAGCAACCAAAGTAGAATCATTTCTACTTTGAGAGAATTCCAATATTCTCTTGATGTAGTGATATTGATTAGGTGACTAAAAAGTGCAAATTGCAAGTTTTGCTGCACATTGTTCTGTCTTTGTTGGCTGGTGTATTTTATAAACTAAATCTGCCTATGTTTGTTTTTAAAGCTTGCATTCCCAATGTCAGCTTAAGCTTCTAAGGATTCAGTCTGTATGAGCTGAAAATCTCCATTTAAATTGAAATTTAAGAAAAAGCAAGAATATATCAGATCCTACCTATTCAAAGGAACCACAGTAATTGATTCTGGCCCTGGTGTTGGAACTATCTTTCACAGTGAGTGACTACAGAATTTAGAATATCCTCTTTTTCCAGGCCCTTTAATCTGCCTACAGTTCATACTTACATAGAGCTTTTGCTTTCTGAAAATTGAGGATTGCTCTCTGTCCTTTCAGTTCATAAGGGAAAAGCATTTAAAACCAAGAATAATAGACTGGGAGGGCAGTAGGATCAGTGATCACATGGAACCGTGAGGCCACGTTACTGCACATCTCAAAACAGACCAGATTGCTTTGCCAGAATAGCCAGGTTTATGCTGAAATAGGGGAAGTCTGATGTATGCAGGAAACTCTTATGAAATAACTGTTGTCCAGGCCAAGCAGACTGAGTGTGAAACTGAGTTTGGCTTCTGGCTCAGTTTCCTTACTTTGGTCTGATACTTCATGTATTTGAATATAGTTAAATTTTATTATTTTTTTCTTACAGAAATATTTTTTAAAACTAACCTCAAAAGTGAAAAGAATTAACTTGTTAAATCAGAACGGTTCTCTTTGAACCATTCTGGTCTATTGTGTAAATATTTATTTAGACTATTTTAATAATACATATTATTTACCCCACTGTAACATCATGTAAACTAAATGTGTTTTTAAACAATTTGTAAGACTTGTAATTACCCTGAAAATAAGGTTTATAAAGCAAAGACCAGACCCTTCACTAGGGCAGCACTCCCAGGCCGCCTTTACGTCTCATGACTCAACTCAAAGCCACTTTATGATGGACTCCCGTTTACACAGTTATTTTTCTCCCAGCTCATTCTCCATAGAGGGAAGACCTCAAGATACTTTCCAGTTCAGATCTCTCTTTCAGTGTTTCAGAGGGAATTAATTTACATGGGGGAGGTTCTAGCATGTACAGAAAAGAAGCATTTCCACTGGGGCAAATGCAAAATCCCAGCGTCTAGCAATGGTTTGGTTTGCAGAGAAAATTACCTGCTTATTTGAAATGTAACATTCTTAAAATAATTTTTAATGACTAACAAAAGCAGGGGAGGCTGAGTATTAATTAGTTCTATTCTCCACAATCTCTCAATTGTAAGAAGCTATAAGCAGTCTCTTTCCTGCGGGTTGGTTGATTATTCTTACAAACATGAATAGGGTATCAGCATCTAGCCACACTGTCAACTATAAATGTATTGTGAGCCACATGTGTAATTTATGATTTTCTAGTAACCATATTTTAAAAAATAAATAGGTGATATTGATTTTAATATATTTAACCCAACATATCAAAAATACTTTCTGAATGTGAAACAGTATGAAAATTATTAGATGTTTTACTTTTTTCATACTAAGTATTTAAAATCCAGCGTGTATTAAACACATCTCGATTTGGACTAGTCTTATTTCAATGCTTCAGTAGCCGAATGTTAGGCTAGGGCTACTGTTTTGGGCAGCACAGACCTATTTTCATTCCTTCAAGTTCAGTATTCTATTCATCTCAGAGTATGGCCAACTCCCATTCATTTCAGGCTGATAATCTATTTTGTCAATCCTCAAGCCTCCATTTATCTTTATTTCTTTTCCTTGCTGATGTGTAGCTGCTTTACTAATTTCTTGCATATCCCCCAGAGTGGACTGTGCTAGTGGAAGAAAGAAAACTGAGAGCTGTCCTTGGGGAACCTCATGACTAACTCTGGGAAAGTGTTCCTAGGATGAAAAAAGAGTCCAATCTTAGCCTCCATGGTGTTTGTGGAGTCATCTGCAGATTTAAGGTCTATCTTAAGGTTTATTGCAGACTTAGTTTAATTTTTTTTTTTTTCTTGATAACACAGTGCTCTTTTTCTTTCCACGTGAAGTGGAACTTTTGTGGTAGAACTGACTCTTAAAGCATGCCTAAAAGGCCATTACTGATAAAATAAACAACAACCCCCAACCTTCCCACAGCCTTTCCAGTCCTCAGAAACATATTCTGTCTGGGTTTTTATGCTGTGGGGGTGGAGGCAACACTTAGCAGTATACCCTCATCTTAAGAGAAATCTTTTGGTCTTAAAGTTTCAGAACCTCTTCCTGGTTCTCAGCAGAAGCAACTGAAAAGTTCTTAAAACTAGTGATACAAGCTATCTTGTGCATCAGTGAGACCCTGGAATGCCCATCTCACTAATTGGCATCAGTGAACCCATATAGTCTTTTAATTCCTGCTGTACAAGGGCCCAGTTCTCCCCAGTACACAGCTGTCTTTTCTCCTGCAGTTGTGTTGCCTGGGGCTGTTTAGGGACCATTGCCTCAGTTGGTCTGGTGTGTCTCCTTTAGTCCCTGGGACAGTGTTGGCTTAATGCTTTCCTTGAATCAATAAAGGGCCTGAGGCCTTACATTTGTGTTAAGGTCTCTCCCCAGGCACGGTGCTCAATATCTTGGCCAAATAAATTACTTTTCTTGAATATCCAGGAATCCTTCAGACTAAAGCAAGAGGAGTTATCACCTCACCCTCAAAACTCCAACATGATCTATGCCTTAGTGTTATTTTTGTTGTCTGCTTTGATGTAAAATCAGGAGTGTTTGGAGCAAGAAGCTGCAGTACTCCAAATACACAATAGGCCTTTTCTTTACCATTCATACCTTTCTGGTTTAGGTATATATATATATAGATGGGCCATGTTATTTGTCCAGAGAAAGAGATTGTAAAGATATAAGAATAATTTTTTAGTCCTAAATGCTGTTCTGTTTACTTTCTGTCAATATATTTACCTGTGTCAAATTCAAACTATAGTACTGTGTAATTATGTATAAAATTTTTTTTATTTATTTGAAATTAGACTAGATATACATTTTTAAAATTTAACATCTGGCTGGACAGTGTTCTATTAACTCATCAAATGTGTTTTCCTTTGTCTTGTGTTAATAAATATTGATGCCTGATTGTGTTTAATCCTTCATGCATTCGGTGGGGGCTAGGGAATTGAGAGAATTTTGTATGGGAGTGTGTCTATCTATATGCCTAGCTATATCCCCAACCAGGAATTGGTAGATTTTACATTGAAGTTCGGGCAGTAAGACGCAACAGTAGCTGGAGTTATGTAAGAAACACAGATAACCAAACTCAAATGTGATTGAAGGAAGTGAGGTTAAGGAACAACTATGTCATTTGAAAAATTGAGGAGCTTCAGAGCTTTTTTTGGGGGGGGGGTAGTGAAATCAGGGGTATTTTGCCACTGTACTACATCCCCAGCCCTTTATTATTTTTATTTATTTGTTTATTTTGAGAAATGATCTTAATAATTTGCTGAGGGTCTCACTGAATTACTAAGAGTAGTCTCAAACTTGAGATCCTCCTGTCTCAGCCTTTCCAGTCACCAGTATTACAGACATGTACCTCTGTGAAGTTTGTTGTAGGACTTTATTTTTTTTTGTGGTTCTGGGGATTGAACCCAGGGCATTGTGCATGCAAGGCAAGCACTCTACCAACTGAACTAGCCCTGTTGTAGGACTTTTTAAAGGTAATGATTATACTTCAGTTTCCTCTTACCTACATGGCATTTGGTAGTTTTAAACTTTGGATCATAAGCTTGAATTCTTTTTTTAAATATTCTTTTAGTTGTAGATGGGCATGATACCTTTATTTATTTTTACACAGTGCTAAGGATCGAACCCAGTGCCTCACACATACCAGACAACTGCTCTACCACTGATCCACAATCCCAGTCCAGTAAGTTTGTTTTTTATAATCCATAATAGGGCTGGATGTCAGCTTCTCCTAAAAATTTGCTCTTTTTTTCCCCTGGTTTTAGAAAACCTAATGGGAGTACATCAAATTGAGCATGTTCTCAGATACTGAAGCTGGTCCATGAATTAGGGTCTAAGTAACCAGGTACAGTGGTACATGCCTGTAATCCCAGCAAGTCAGGTGGACAAGGCAGAAGGATCACAAGTTGAAAGCCAGCCTGGGCAATTTACTAAGATCCTGACTCAAAAAGGACTGGGAATATAGCTCAGTGGTAGAATGGGTTCACATCCCAGTACCCCCCCCCCCAAAAAAAAGAATCACAGTCCAAGGTATTTTGGCAGGTAGGACATTTTTTTTTTCATTTAACAGGCATTTATTAAGTGCCTATTTACTAAGCACAAGGCACTGTGTCAACAGCTAAAGCAAGAGAAAAATATCAAGTCGCAGGCTGGGGTTGTGGCTTGAGGTAGAGAGCTCGCCTTGCATGTGTGAGGCGATCCTCATGTGGTTTGATCCTCAGCACCAAATAAAAATAAAATGAAGATATTGTGTTCACCTAAAGCTAAAATATAAATATTTTTTGAAGATCCTTTAAAAACAAAATCAAGTCACTGCCTTCAAGGAGATACAGGAAAATAATCACAATATGATGTAGTATATATGATAAAAGTGAGAGCAGAGATGGACTGTGTGAACGGGTAGAAGACACCCAATCCAGTGACGAGGGGAAATAGTGAGGAATAGCATGCTGCAGGAGGTTCACATCTGAACTGAGTTTTGAACGATGAGATAGCCAGATGCCATGTTTTTTTTTTTGTTGTTGTTGTTTTGTGCCAGGGATTGAACCCACTTAATCACTAACCCATATCCCTAGCACTTTTTTGTATTTAGAGACAGGATGTCATTGAGTTGCTTAGGGCCACCCTTTTGCAGAAGCTAGCTTTGATCCTCCTGCCTCAGTCTCCCAAGTTGCTGGGATATAGACGTGCACCACTGCGTCTGACCTCAGATACTGTTTTTCACTGCATAATTTTTGCAGATTCTATGCCAAACTTTTTTTGAAAACATGAAGCAGCTTTTTTTTTTTTTTTGGTCCTCCCTGAACTGGGGGCTTAACCCAGTGGCACTCTTCTGCTGAGCTACATACATCCTCAATCATGCACCAAATTACATGAAAAAAGAACTTCAGGACATTGAATTCTGCATAGATCCCAACACAACAATACTGGGAGATTTCAATACACTCTTATCACCAATAGACAGGTCATCAATAAAGATATCTCCAACCAAAACAACACTATAAATCAAATGGACCTAAGGGACATCTATAGAATATTCCACCTCAAAACAGCTGAATTCATCGTCTCAGCTGAATATGGAACTTTTTCCAAAACAGATCATATTCTAGGCCACAAAGCAATTCTTAGCAAATAAAAGAAAATCGATATAATCTCAAGTATCCGATCAGGTCCTAATGGAATTATAATAGAAATCAACAGCAAGAGAAATAATAGAAACAACATAAATACAGAGAGATCGAGCAATACACTCTCAATGAAGAATGTATCACAAAAGAAAATGAGAATAGAAATTAAGAAATTCTTAGAAATGAATAAGAACAAAGATATAGCATATTGAAATCACTGGCACAGTGTGAAAGAAGTTTGAATTAGAAAATTTATAGCACTGAGTGCCTACATTAAAAAATGAGTGAGGTCCTAAATAAATAAGGTTTTGCTCCATCAAGGTCCTAGAAAAAGAACAAACTAATCCCAACCAGTAGAAGACAGGGAAATAATTAAGATCATAGCTCAAATCGATGAAATTGAGAATAAGAAAAACTATAGTGAGGATCAATGCAATGAAGAGTTGGTTCTCTGAAAAGATAAAAAGAAGAATGACAAACCCTTAGGCAAACTGACCAAAAGAAAGAGAAGGAGCAAATCAAAACAGATCAGAAATAAAAGAAGAGATATCACCACAGAACTTTCTGAAAAAAGAGGATTATCAGAACTTATTTTGAAAATTGATACTCTAATAAACTTGAAGACCTGGAAGATAATGACAGATTTCTAGATACATATGACCTGCCCATATTGAATCAGGAAGATACAGAAAACCTAAACAGAATAGAAACTTAAACAGCAATTAAAAGACTCCTAAAAAGAAAAGTCTAGAAACTGATGGATTCTCAGCTGAATTCTACCAGTCTTTACAGAACTTAACACCAGTCTTTCTCGAATTAGTCCATGAAACTGAAAGAGAGGGAATGTTCCCAAGTACACTTTATAAAGTCAGTATAATCCTGATAATAAAACTCTGGTTTTAGATGCATCAAGGAAAGAAAACTACAGATTATATACACATACACACACACACACACATACACACACACACACATGTTTGTGTGTATATATGTAGATATATATGAAAAAATATGTGAAGATATATAAAAGATAAAAAGAAAACCAGCAAAGGGAGGATCTACACTAAAGGGATATTCAACCAAAGGAAAAACTACATCAAATTAAAAACCAGAAATAATAAAAATGACAGGGTATTATATTTCAATAATAGCCTTGAATGTTAATGGCCTAAACTCATCAATCAAAAGGACTGGCAGATTGGATTAAAAAGCAAGGCCCAATAATATGCTATCTTCAAGAGACTCACCTCATGGGAAAAGACATCTACAGGCTGAAGGTGAAAGGATGGGGAAAAAAATATTACTCATATGGATTGCTTAAACAAGCAGGGTTTTCCATCATCTCTGATAAAGTAGACTTCAAGCCAAAGTTAATTAGAAGAGACAAAAAGGACATTTCATACTTCTTAAGGAAAGTGTATATCAGCAAGTTATAACAATTGTAAATATTTATGCCCCAAACAATGGCACATCTACGTACATCAAACAAATCCTTCTCAATTTCAAGAATCAAATAGACCACAACACAATAACACTGGGTGACTTTAACACACCTTTTTCACTACTGGACAGATCTTCCAAACAAAAACTAAATAAACTATAGAACTAAATAATAAAATCAGTAATTTAGACTTAACAGACATATATAGAATACTTCATCCATCAATGAGCGAATATACTTTCTTCTCAGCAGCATATGTCTCCTTCTCTAAAATAGACCAATCTTATGCCACAAAGCATAAGAAATTTTAAAAAAGAGATAATACCCTGCATTCTATCAGATCACAATGTAATGAAATTAAAAATCAATAAGAAAATACAAAATAGAAGCTACTCTAACAAATGAAGACTAAATAATACACTATTGAATGAAGAATGGATAGTAGAAGTCAAGGATGAAATAAAAAAAATTCTTAGAGGTAAATGAGAATACTGATACAACATATCAAAATCTCTGGAACACTATAAAGGCGGTACTAAGAGGAAAGTTTATTGCATTGAGTGCTTTCATTAAAAGAATAAGAAATTAACAAATAAATGACCTAACACTACATCTCAAAACCCTAGAGGGGAAAAAAAAAAAAAAAGAACAAATCAACACCAAAAACAGAAGACAGGAAATAATTTAAATCAGAGCTAAAATTAAAGAAATCAAAACAAAAGAATTTGAAAAATTGACAAAACAAAAAGTCGCCTCTTTGAAAAAATAAATAAAATAGATAAACCCCTGATCATGTTAATGAAGAGAAAAAGACAGAAAACTCAAATTACTAAAATACAAGATGAAGAAGGAAGTATCATAATGGACCTGTCTGAAATACAGAAGATAATTAGAAACTATTTTGAAGATTTATACTCCAATAAAATAGAAAATATTGAAGACATCTGCAAATTTCTAGAGACATATGACCTACCCAGACTAAATGAGGAGGTCACACATGATTTAAATAGGTCAATTTCGAGTAATGAAATAGAAAATGCCATCAAAAGCCTCTCAACAAAGAAAAGCCCAGGACCAGATTCTCAGCCAAGTTCTACAAGACTTTCAAAGAAGTATTAACACCAATGCTCCTCAAAGTATTCCATGAAATAGAAAAAGAGGGAACCCTCCCAACTCATTATCTGAGGCTAATATTACCTTGATAACAAAACCAGACAAAGTCACATCAAGGAAAGAAAACTTCAGACCAATATACCTGATGAACATAGATGCAAAAATTCTCAATAAAATTCTGGCAAATTGGGCTGGGTTGTGGCTCAGCAGTAGAGTGCTTGCCCAGCATGTGTGAGGCCCTGGATTCAAACGTCAGCACCATAAATAAATAAATAAAATAAAGGTATTGTGTCCAACTAAATATTACAAAAAAATCTGGCTGGGGTTGTGGCTTAGTGGTAGAGTGCTTGCCTAGCACATGTGATGCCCTGGGTTCAAGTCTCAGCACCACATAAAATAAATAAATAAATAAATAAAGCTATTGTGTCCAACTACAACTAAAAATATTTTTCAAAAATTCTGGCAAATTGCAAATAAAAACCTATTAAAAATATAGTTTACCACGATCAAGTGGGGTTCATCCCAGGATGCAGGGTTGGTTCAAGAAATGGAAATCAATAAACATAATTCATCAGACTAATAGACTTTAAAACAAGAATTATATGATCATCTCAATAGATGCAGAAAAAGCTTCTGACAAAATACAGCACATCTTCATGTTCAAAACACTAGAAAAACTAGGGATAGTAGGAACACACCTCAACATTGTAAAAGCTATATAATGCTAAACCCAAGGCCAGATTCATTCTAAATGGAGAAAACTTGAAAGCATTCACTGTAAAAACTGGAACAAGACAAGGATGTCCTCTTTTCACCACTTCTATTCAACATCATCCTTGAAACTCTAACCAGAGCAATTAGAAGAAAGAAATTAAAGGGATACAAATAGGTAAAGAGGAACTCAAACTATCACTATTTGCTGATGACATGATTCTATATCTAGAAGATCCAAAAAATTCTACCAGAAAACTTCTAGAACTAATAAATAATTCAGCAAAGTAGCAGGATATAAAATCAACACCCAGAAAGTCAAAACACATTCCTATACATCAGTAATGAATCCACTGAAAGAGAAATTAGAAAAACTACTCCATTCACAATAGTCTCAAAAAATAAAGTACTTGGGAATCAATTTAACAAAAGAGGTGAAAGACTTCTACAATGAAAACTACAGAACACTAAAGAAAGAAATTGAAGAAAACCTCGGAAGATGAAAAGATCTCCCATGCTCCTGGATAGACAGAATTAATATTATCAAAATGGCCATACATATGTTATACATATATAATGCAATTCCTATAAAAATCCCAATAACGTTCTTCATAGGAAGATAAAAAGCAACCATGAAATTCATTTGGAAAAATAAGAGACCTAGAATAGAATAGCCAAAGCAATCCTTAACCTCCCCCCCCCCAAAAAAAAAGTGATGCAGGAGGCATCACAATCCAGACCTTAAACTATACTACAGAGATATAATAACAAAAACAGCATGGTATTGGCACCAAATGTAGTCCAATGGTACAGAATAGAGGACACAGAGAAAAACTCACATAAATACAGTTATCTCATACCAGAGAAAGGTGCCAAAAACATTCACTGGAGAAGGTAGCCTATTCTATAAATGGTACTGGGTAACCTGGAAATCCATATGTAGCAAAATGAAGTTAAACCTCTATCTCTTACCCTGCACAAAAATCAACTATAAGTAGTCAAAGTCTTAGGCACTAGAACAGAGACCCTGCAACTAATAAAAGAAAAAGTAGGCCCAAATCTTCACCATGTCAGCCTAAGATCTGACTTCCTTAGCAAGACTAGCAAGACTCCTAAAGCACAAGAAATAAAATCAGGAATAAATAAATGTGATGGATTCAAACTAAAAAGCTTCTTCTCAACAAAAGAAACAATAAGATGAAAAGACCCTACATTTTGAGAGAAAATTTTTGCCACATGCAAAAAAGAGCACTAATCTCCAGGATATGTAAAAATCTTAACACACACACACACAAAAATCAATAAATGGGCTAAGGAGCTGAACAGATAATTATCAGAAGAAGATATACAATCAACAAATATATGAAAAAATGTTCAACATCTCTAGTAATTAGAGAAATGCAAGTCAAAACTACTCTAAAATTTCATCTCATGCTAGTCAGAATGGCAATTATCAAGAATACAAACAACAATAAATGTTGGTGAGGATGTGGGGGAAAAGGCACACTCATATGTTGCTGGTGAGGCTGCAAATTGATGCAACCACTATGAAAAGCAGTATGGAGATTCCTTAGAAAACTTGGAATGGAACCACCATTTGACCCAGCTATCTCACTTCTTTGTTTATACTCAAAGGACTTAATATAATTAACACAGCCACATCAATGTTTATATGTATATATGTTAATGTTTTTATACACTTCAGAGTGTGAGTCATACACACTCCTTAGGTTTAAATCACTATCTGGCTCAAAAGGTCAAAAGCAGAAAAGGGGTGCTGGGGTTGTGGCTCAGAGGAAGAGTTCTTGCCTAGGATGTGTGAGGCACTGGGTTTGATCCTCAGCACCATATAAAAATAAATAAAATAAAGGTATAGTGTTCATCTACAACTAAAAAATATATGTATTTTTTAAAAAAACAGAAGAAGAGTTATCTCCACTAAATCAGGTTTCTACAATAAGAATCTCAAGTACAATTTCACAAAAGATTTGTGAAAATTTGTTTTGCCAAAAACATACTAAAGTTCACCATTTGCCATTTATATCACTATAAAGCCCTAAAAGAACATCTAGAAAAAATTTTAAAAAGCATAAAGAAAAAAAAACTCAGAATAAAGTAATTCCTTATCCAGAGATATATATGTATATATAAAGTAATATTTTAGGGTTGGGGCTGTAGCTCAGTGGCAGAGTGCTTGCCTTGTACCTGTGAGGCACTGGGTTCAATCCCCAGCATCACATTAAAAAAAAAAAAAATTAAAGGCATGCTGTCCATCTACAACTATTTTTTAAAACATAATATGTGCCAAGCAAGCACTCTGCCACTGAGCTACATCCCGAGCCCTTTTTACTTTTTTGGTACTGGGGATTGAACTCAGGGACACTTAACCACACCCTCAGCCCTTTTTTGCTTAGCGCCTTTCTAAGTAGCTGAGGCTGGCTTTGAACTCGCAATCCTCCAGCTGATGAGATGGGATTACAGGCGTGAGCCACTGCGCCCCGCCCTTTTTAAATTTTTTTAAGACAGGCTCTCACTAAGTCCCTCAGGCTGGTCTCAAACTTTGGATCCTCCTTCTGCGTAGCTGGGACTGCAAGACACAAGGATTACAGGTGTGTGCCATAGCATCTACTTTCTACTAAACTTTTCATAAACACTTTTTAAAAAGTTGGAAGAAATCTGTGCACCAAAATGCCACACTCTACTGGCGCCTCGTTTTGCTTTGTTTTAAATCAATCTGTGTATAAAGTCCTTTCAGTTAGGACGTAGTTCAAAGGTAAGACTTGGCCTAGCATGTGTGAGGCTCTGGGTTCAATACCCAGCATCGCAAAAAACAGAAAAAATTCTTTCACATAAATGATCTAACTCTACTCATAGAATTAAGAATTATCACTGGGTGTGGCGGCACACGGCTGTTTAACAGCGACTCGGTGGGGTGAAGCAAGAGGACTGCAATTCGAGGCCAGCCTGGCAAACTTAGTGAGACCCTGCCTCAAAAAATAAAAAGGGTACAGTATTCAGTGGTAGAGCACCCCGGCTTCAACCCCCAATACCGAAAACAAAGCTCTGAGTGAACTAAGAAAAGCTGAGGAAGACAAGCCTCAAGCCCTTTCTCCTTACGAGAAGCGGATAGGGCAGGCATCAAAGTCAGGAAGCACAAACGGAGCCTGACCACCCAAACCACTGCGAGGAGCAGAGCCGAGAGCGAAGAAACATGCTCCACGCAGAACAGCCTCCAAAAAACACCTAGTTGTTCAGGGGCTTCGGAAACGGACTTGGAGGAGGAGCTGGGGTACGCAGCCAGAAACGACGGGAAACCGCAGGCAACATTCAGAGCGTTCCTAGCAAATGCTGCGGGCACAGCTCATGACTCGATAGAGGCCGGCCAACATGGCGGCGCGTCACGTGAGTAGCGCAATGACGCACACTGCGGCCCGCACGGAGGCCCCGCCCAGCCTCACCCCCCACGCACACTTGCACTGAGTTTTGCCCCCCTCCCCTGCCCCCTGCTTGGTGTAGATCATGCCGCCAGTGGCGGCCCTGACTGCCGAGAAACGGTAGCTTAGGACAATTGGCTGTTGAGTGACACTGATTCTCCCTGCCCCGCCTGACCCTGAGAAAGAAGCACGTCCCTCGCCTCGAAAAGGGGTGGGGAAGTGGGTAGTGAATTCGGATCCACTTGGGAGGGGGGAGTGAAAGTTCCCGCCCCGGACTGCAGCGAGGCGGCAGCCACAGGTAAGTGGGAGGCGGGGTGGGACGAGCGCCCCTGGCCCGGGGCGGGAAGGGCGCGGGAGCGCGGGAGCGCGGTGACGGCGGGACTGTGAGCCCGTCGCGCGCCGGGTGGGGGTCGCGCGCTGGCGGCTCCGGTGGGGGAGGGGCGCGGCGGAAGGGGGAGGGGCTGCGTGGGGGCCCGGAGGAGTGCGCTTCCGGCCCTCGCGCCTTTGCTGTGCGAGGTGTCCTTACAGTGGTTGGTTTCCTCCCTGCCCTCGGCCCCAAATGAAAATAAAGCCAAGAGTTTGGTGCCGCGGGCGGTATTAGGCTAGAGGCCCGCCTTCTGCGGTCGGAGGCCGGAGGTCGCGGTCTTGGGCTAGCAACCAGGGAGGGCAGCGTAGCCTTGACCCGGGTGCGGTGTCCGTTCTCGGCCCGTGTGTGCCTGCCCTGGAGGACGAGAACTGTCATCCCTCAAGCAGCTTACAATCTAGTGGGGACGCAGTTAGTGTTGTAATCGAACCGTGTTGGAAGGGTGCGGCTGATGGGCAGGAAAGAGAACAGGTTTTTACGTGGCTGGCACTGACAAAAAGTCGTTTGTTTCCCGCCTGGACGAAGGGCAAGCCGAGGACACTTTTCTCTTGATTTTATTTTATTTTTTTTAATCATAAAGCAAGGACTAGGAATGTGGCTTAGTGGTAGATCACTTGCCTAACATGCTCAAGGCCCTGGGTTCAATCTCCAGTACTGTAAAAACAAACACACAAGGAAAAGTGAAGCCTGGTATTTGTCAGCTTCAACTATGCCTTGGAGCGTGAAGCTTAATCACTGAAATTATCATGAATGTTAAATAATGTTTGCTAGTTTTGTCAGCATTTGAAGAGTGTTGGGCCAATAGTTTTTGAGAGCATTTAACACTTCTAAGGCCATTTCAGTGCAGTTCTGGTAGGGATCATTGTTAAACTGGCCTCACCTATGAGAGTTTGTACAGTATTTTATCCCGAGACACTTGCTACTAACAGAATATGCGTTTTAGTAAAATGCTGGATTTCTTCCTGTCGACTTTACAATGTACCTTTTAGTTAAAATCCAGGGTTCCGAGTTGAATATGATAGCTCTTTAACCTTGTTTGGTCTGATATATCTGTGCAATACTGCTGTATCCCCAGTAGGTGGTAGTCCTTTCAAAAATGCCTTTTAGTAATGTCATCTCATTATAATGAATTTCCAAAGCAGGGCGTGATATGACTGCAACTTTTCTTGTGCTTTAATTGCCCCGTTTCTAAAGGTGGGGTGAAGTAATCCTCTAAGGATATTTCTCTAGCCATTGTCCTATTAGTTTTAAATCAGTATTTCCAAATAAACAAGGAAATAAAGGGGAAAAAAACATTCAACGTTAATATGAGATTATTATTGCTATCCTAGGAACGGATGTGGTCTTTGATTTCCTAGGACTTAACTTTCTGCTAGGGAGACAGAAAATTACTGCATTACAATACTGTGATAAGTGCTATAGAAGAAGGGGAACATATGCTGTCTTGCTTATTAGCATATGTGCAAGACACTGTAAACATTAAGAGGAACCTGGAGCAGTCAGGAAAGATTAATCGAAGGGTATTCCTGGTACTCTTGGAAGAGAAGCAATACTGAATAAAAGAACACAGACTTCCGATTAATACAGTTCTAGCTTCAGGTCTTTCATTCACATCCATAGCAAATTAATTTATTTGAACCTTGATTTGCACATCTCTAAAACAGGAAATCCAGGATGACATTTAAAAACTCTTAGGTGGCCAAGGATGTAACTCAGTGGTAGAGTGGTTGCCTAGCCTGCACAGAGCCCTGCATTTGATCCCCCAAACTGCTGCAAAAAAATAATAAAAACCCCATAATTTGATGCCTATCTTATAATGTTCCTTTCTTTGCAAGTTTTCTTAAGAGTGCCCTTTTAAAAAATATTTTTATTAGTTGTTGGTGAACCTTTATTTTATTTATTTATATGCGGTGCTGAGACTCAAACCCAGTGCCTAACACATGCTAGGCAAGCACTCTGCCACTTAGCCACAACCCCAGGTCCAAGAGTGCCCTTTCTTATATTCTCTGAAATAAAACATATTCTCTATGTTTTACTGCCCCCTTGTGATTCTGCCCTGTTTGGATAAGGTTTCAGCTGCAGCTTGGAACTTGTTTTATTTTTAGAGAAAATGCTTTTTAAGTCAGGTTCTCTGTCTCAGCATCTTGGGAGGCTGAGGTAGAAAAATCACAAGTTTAAGACCAGCCCCAGCAATTTAATGAGACCCTGTTTTAAAAATCAAAAATTTAAAGGTCTGGGATGTAGCACCCTGGTTTCAATCCCCAGTACCCACCCTGCCCCAAATGTTTGTACACATAAAGTTTCTTCTGTTAAACATTTTTTTTTTACACATTGTTAATTTTAACCTCAATTTTAGGAATATTAGTTAAGAAAAAGTGAGCATGTAGTGGCTTGGGAAGCTGAGCTAGGAAGATCTTCAGTTTAAAAGCCAGCCTCAGCAAAAGCAGGATGCTAAGCAAATCAATGAGACCCTGTCTCTGAATAAAATATAAAATAGGGCTGGGGATGTGGCTCATTGGCCTAGTGTCCCTGAGTTTAATCCCTGTACCACACCCCGCCACCCCCTCACCAAAAAAAAAAAGTGAGCAAATAAAGGTTAAGCTGTGATAATTTCAGTAAAACATGTGAGCATGTGGTTTATAATAAAATGAAACCATAAGGCTGTGTTTAGGAAATGGTAGAATGATAGGAGTGATTATTTATGACATGATAGAAAATAGGTTATCTTCTTTTAGAAGACTGAGAAGAAATCAGACAGTATTTTTAATTTATTAAAAAAATTTTTTTTGGTACTAGGAATTGAATGCAGCGGCACTTAATTAGTAAGATACATCCCTAACCACCCCCACCTACTTTTTTTGTTGTTGTATTTTTTACTTAGAGATAGGATCTCACTGAATTGCTTAGGGCTTTGCTAAGACGCTGAGGCTGGCTTTGTACTCATGATCCTCCTGCCTCAGCCTCCTGAGCACTGGGATTATAGGTGTGTGCTGCCACACCTGGAATTGATTAAGATTTGCCATTCTTTTTTTCTTTCTATTGTAAACTTTCCAAGTTAGAAAAAAGGGAAAAAAATTGAGGGAAAAATTAAAGCCACTTTATGCATGAGGTGATTTTATGCATTTTATCTTTCTTTTTAAAATTTTTATTTCTTTGACTGGGGACTGAACCATGGGGTGCTTTACCACAGAGCTACATTCCCAGTCATTTTTTATGTCTTATTTCAAGACCAGATCTTGCTGAGTTGCTGAGTATTTCACTGAGTTGCCTAGGCTAGCCTTGAACTTGGGATTCTCTTGCCTCAGACTCTGGAGTTCCTAGGATTACAGTTGTGCACACCATGTATGGCTTACTGCATCTTTTTTTTCAATGACTAAAAACAATAGCTTCAATTCAGACATTAAAAAGGAATTTGTTTTCTGACTTCAAAAAACAAAAGGAGGTAAAAAGAATATGTATGTAAGCTTAAACTTCACAGTTAAGTTGGTAATACTAAGAGGCATATACCTAGATTTGCTATCTCAAATTTTTAATTGTGTATACTACTCATAACATAAAATTTAACATTTTGAAATGTAAATAATTCAGTAGTGTTATGTATATTCACATGGTTGTACAATGTGTGTGAAAGTTTTCCAGAACTTTTTCATGCCCATTAAGCAACCCTCCATTTCTTCACCCAATCATTGGCAGTCTGATTTAAAACTACTCTAGATAGCTCATATGAGTGAAGTCACAGTGTTTATCTTTTTGCAACTGGCTTATTTCAGTTAGTGTAATGTACCCAAAGTTCATCCATATGGTAGCATGGTCAGAATTTCCTTATTTTCTAAACTGAATAATACTTTGTTGCAAGTACATACACTTTATTTATCCATTCATCCTTTGATGAACATTTGGGATGCTTCTACCTTTTGCTTTCACTTATTGTGAATAATGCTGCTATGTGTATGCATAAATATCTTTTCAAGACCCTGCTTTCTTTTTTTTTGGTGGTACTGGGAATCAAACCTATGGCCTTGTAGTACTTTCTAGGCATATGTTCTGCCATTAAACTGCATCCTCAGCCCTTTTGATTTTTAATTTGAGACAGGGTCTCCCTAAGTTTCCCAGTGGGCCTCCAATTTGTAATTCTCCTGCCTCAGCCTCTCAAGTTGCTGGGATTTCAGGCCTGTACCATCATGCCTGGCTTGCTTTCAAACTCTTTTGGATATGTATATCCAGAGGGGAAAATGCTGAGTCATTTGGAAATTCTGCTTAGTTTTTTGAGGTGCCTCCGTATTGTTTTCCATAACAGCTGGACCATTTTTCACTTCTAAAGTACAATTTTAGTTTCTCCATATCCTTGCCAATATTTGTCACTTTTTCTTTTTGTTTTTATATTAGCCATTTTAGTAGATGTGAGGTGGTATCTTATTGTGGTTTTGCTTTTTTATTTCTCTAGTGATAATGATTATGATGTTAACTGTCTTTTCATATGCTTGCTAACCAGCTGTTTTTTTAAAATATCTTTGCATATAACCATAAATACCTTACATTTTACCCAGATCTTTTATCAATCTCTCTCTCTCTCTCTCTCTCTCTCTCTCTCTCTCTCTCTCTCTCAGTAATTCTGGGGATTGGACTCAGGGGCACTTGACTAATTTAAATCAGCCCTATTTTTGTATTTCATTTAGAGACAGGGTCTCACTAGGTTGCTTAGTGCCTCTCTTTTGCTGTGGCTGGCTTTGAATTTATAATCCTCCTGTCTCAGCCTCCAGTGCACCAGTTTACCAGTCTCTTTGTTAGTGGTTCTCCTACCACTTGACATAGTCAGTCTCTTAAAATTTACATATTTTCCTTCTTACCCTGTTTGCATATCTTGCAGTTGATTATTTTGACCATCTAGATCTTTAGAAACTCCTTAGGAATGGTTTTAGTTATTTATTTGTTCAATTTATACTCAGTACATTGTTTACATGAAACTATGTATGCAATTAGAAACTATTCCCTAGCTTGTATTAAGGAGTATATGTGTTCATGAACATACACATTCTGAGTGGGTAACATTGAAAATTTAGTCATATTATGCTATTTACTAAATTTAAACATGTACTTATGTGTGTCAGAATTCAGAAAATTTAAAATAGTATGCAAGGAATATCTCTTTTTTATATACTGCAACTTTCAGTTCCCTTTCATGGTGGCAACCAAATGATGAGTTTTACATGATTATATAGTATGAGATAAGTATTTTGTAGCATTTTTTATTTTAACTGACTTTTTTTCCTTTTAGTTGATTATGGAAGATTCCCACAAGAGTAACACTTCAGAGACTACACCTCAACCTGGTTCAGCAGTTCAGGGAGCTCATATTTCTCATATTGCTCAACAGGTAAGGCAAGGACCAAAGTTAGGAATATGTTGTATGAAAGTTATTTCAGATATTTTATTACTAATCTTCAGAAAAAGAACTAGACAAGAAAAGACTTTAAAATGTTGAAATATAAAGAGGAAAGATGGATTTGATTTAAATCTCTTGTCAAAGACAATTTTTTTTTTTTTTTCAGTAGTACCTGGCATTGGATCCAGTGGTGCTCTACCCCTGAGTCATAACCCCAGCCGTTCTTAAAACTTTTAGAGACAGGGTCTTGCTAAGTAAGTCACCCAGGCTGGCCTCAAACTTGTAATCCTCCTGTCTCAGCTTCCTGAGTCTTGGGTTACAGTTGTGTGCCACCACACTCAGTTAAGACCAATTGGTTTTATTTTATTTTATATAAAGTATATTTAGAGTTGTTTTACTATGGACTTCTCAAAACCTAGAGCAGTAGATTTCACGTAGGAGAATTCTACCTACATGAAATGGAGATAGAATTTCATGGAGAACAATGATTTAGAATATTTTCTAATTTGTAACATCAGAAAGATGTGATTATTTGACTTTTGTACTAACTTGAGACACAGACTAATGGTTTCAAGGGGTGAATCATCTTCATTTCAACAGATTTATCCTGGCTATATTGGACATTTATTTATTTATTTGTTTTGTGGTACTGGGTCTTGAACTCAGGGGTACTCTACCACTGAGCCCTTTTTGTTTTTAATTTTGAGACAGGTTCTTGCTAAGTTGCCAAGGCTGGCTTTGAATTTGCCATCCTCCCATCTCAACTTTCTGAGTCTCTGGGATTATAGGAGTGTGCCATTCTGTCTAGCTTAAAATTTTTTTCCTTTAAAAAAATTTTTTATTTTAGTTGTTGATTGACCTTTATTTTATTTATATGCGGTGCTGAGAATTGAACCCAGCACCTCACACAGGCCAGCAGCAAGTGCGCTACCACTGAGCCACAGCTGCAGGGACCCCCCCCCCCCGCCCACTTTTTAAAAATTTTTTTGAGATGGTCTCACTGGGTGTTGAGGCTGGTCTCAAACACAATTATTCTCTTACCTGATTCTTTGTGTCCTTGTGTTTGGTCTCCAGTACTGAAAAAGACAAAAAAAAAAAAAAAACCAAAAAAACAAAAACAAGCACACACAACAGGATTCTTCTTGTGCTTTGTGGAATTAAAGCAGAAAAACCAGTTAGGAGCTGTTACAGAAATGTACATGAGAAGTGATAGTGGCTTGAGCCAATGAGGTAGCAGTGTTGGTAGTGAGAGAAAGTTTGATTCTGGATGTCTGTTGATTGTAAAGCAAATAATATTTGCTCTTGCATTGGATGTCAAGTTTTAGAGAAAGATGTTAACATTAACTGCATAGTTTTTGGCTTGATTGAAAGTAGAAGAATGGAGTTGCTATTTATTGAGATGGACAATAGAACATTTTTCTTTCTTTCTTTCTTTCTTTCTTTTTTTTTTTTTTTTTTTTTTTGCTTTTTAGGGGGATATTGACAATCAAGAATTTGGTTTTAAGGGCTGGGAATATAGTTCAGTGGAACAGTGCCTGCCTGGTATGTGCTAAACCCTGGGTGCAATTCCCAGCACTACCATAAATAAATAAATAAATAAATAGATAGATAGATAGATAGATAGATAGATAGATAGATAAATAAATAAATAAATAAATAAATTTGCTTTTAGATTTGTTAAGTTTCTCATTCTTTTTGTATTAGTTTTCTGTGCTGCAGAACAAATTACCGCAAACTTGGGGGCATAAAACAATACACATTTATTAGCTCACAGTTTCTGTAAGATCAGACATATCTTAGCTGGTTCTCTTTTTTGAGATCTCAACAAGCTGTGGTCAAGGTGTTGACTAGGGCTGGGTTCTTGCCTGGAGATTAGACTAGAGAAGTCACCACTTCCAAGCTCAGTTAGGTTGTTGGCAGAATTCATTTCATTGTGGCTGTAGGATTGAAAGCTTCAGTTTTTTGTTGGCTGTTGGCTGGATGCTATTTTTGTCTCCTAGAGGGTGCCCCTAATTCCCTGTCATGTGATTCTTTGCATAGGCAGGTCACAACATGGCTTCCTGCTTCTTTTAAGTCCAGTAAAAGAATGAGAACCAGTATGCTTACTGGACAGGGTCTTGTGTAATATATACCATAGTCAAGGAAATGATATCCCATTTCTTTGCCATAAAATGTAACATAATCATGGGAATAATTTGCATCAGCTTTGCTATATTCTGATGATTAGAAGCAAATCACAAGTCCTCCCTCAAGGAGAGAGAGTGGAATGTAGCACAATGGCAAAGTGTTTGCCTTGCATACACAAAGCTCTTGGTTTGATCTCTAGTTACTCCTCCTGTCCCCAGAAAAAAAGACACACTCAAGGAGAGAGTAGACATGAACACTAGGAGATTCGGATCACGAGGACCACCTTAAAATCTGTCCACCAGACAATCCACGTAGATTTATCCTGTAGGAGTTGGATATACCTGAGTCTGGATTTTGGGGAAGAGGTCTACATTTAGGAATTATGGATATATAGATAATAATGAAAAAATTGGGGCTCTAGCTGCTGCCTAGGATGTAGAAAGCTGGATAGAGTGTTGCTTATATCTAAAACAAAAATAAATTATGTAATCTGCAAACTCATAAATTTTCTTGAACCCACAGAGATAGGATATGTGCATGGCATCTGTGGCAGAGTACAAAACAAGGTCAGACTGTCTTACCAGGGAGAAAGAATAATTTAGCTAAATTTTTAATGAATTATAAAGTTTAGGAATAGGCTAGCATGAGAATCCAGAACCTTTGGGAGCTGCAGACATAAGGGAGTTCTTATCTTTTTATAGGCTTTTCTTGAAGGATCTCTAACATTTGCTCATAAGAAAGCTGGGACAAGAAGTGGGGGTGGGGTGAGCAAAAGAAACCAGAGAAAGCCTGTCTGTATGGGTCCAGGCCTGCTTGGACCATTTTTTCCTATGGAAAAAGAGTTTAAAACCACTGGAGAAAGGGATCAAACCCTTTTTTCCATGGTGTCTGGAAGAAATAGGAAAAAAAAAAGAAAAACAACAACCCTGAGGAAAGGCAGGAAACTGTCCTGGTCTCACATCATTAGTGTTTCTGCCACTAGGAGAAAGCCCACCCACTAAAACCTAAGAATAGAGATCCTACCTGAGACTGAGACAGGGACAGGATAATAGAGAACCTTCCCTCTTCTGCTTTCAAGTGTAGCAACAACAGTCTATCCCTGGGGGAGGAACAGGAGTATGGAGAAAGCCTCTTGGGGGGAACTGCAGAGAGACAGCCTGAAGCTGAGGATGGAGCAAGTGAGAAAAACCCTCTGGCAAACCAGCCCCTCCACCACCCCAAGCAGGCCCCACTAGAGATTTAAGCTGGTTAGTACACTTTAGCTAACCATAATAAACTCAGCCCAGTTTGATTTCTGAATAGATTGGCTCAATCCTCCCCCACTTAACACACACTTATGATATAGAAGAAGAATCATATCCATTTCTAAGCATAAATACTATTTGCCTCAGTCTGAACTATCTTACACATGGTGTCCATCATTCAGGCAGAAATTATGAATTGAAACATCAAAAAAGCAAGAAAAAAATTACTTTCCAGAAACCAAAATAATTAACAGAACTAGATTCAAGATGATCTAGCTGTTGGAAGGATCAGATAATGAATTTAAAATAATATGTTATTCTAGTGTTCATCATGCCTGAATGGAAACTATATGAAAAATCAAATAGAAATAAAAACGGTAACATAGATGAAATGGTGTTTGAATTTATTAGTAGAGTTTCCTCAAACACAACTGAGGAAATAATCTGTGAATTTGAGCCAGTAGAAATTGTCAAAATGGAAAACAGAAAAACAGAACATAACATTCAAGAACTGGGGGACTACATCTGTTTAATGTAAGTGTAATCAGTCATGGAACTAGATGAGATTACTGAAAGGTGGATATCATTGTAATGGTTGATTTGAATTGCCAACTTGATTGGATTAAGAGATGCCAATGATTAAGAGGTTTCTGGGTGTGTCAACGACGGTGTGTGCAAGAATGATTGGCATGTGGTATAGCCTACGGGAGACCCTCCCTAAGCATGGGCTTCACCATTCAATAGGATGATGGCTTGGGTGGAATAAAAGTTGGAAGAACAAGGAAGCAGCAGCTTTAACAGTTCTTGATTACTGCTGTGATCATCTAAGGATATTGGACTGTCACTTCTTCACTCTTCTAAAGTGGACTCTGCCAATGATTCTTTAGGGAGTTTCCAGAAGCCTTTGGTTTTGGACTAGGGTAGCACCATTGATGCCTCTTGTTCTGGATGCTTCTGGTCGCATAGCCAACCTACTAAATCCTCCTTTTGTAATTATACTTCCTATTGATTCTGTTCCTCTAGAGAACCCAAATACAATCAACAAAGAATGAAGTCAATGGTTCTGGGCCTCTCTTGTTTCAACTAGCATTCTGTAAATAGTTATTCTTTTTGCCATCTACTTAGTGCCGTGTCTTTTGCATTTTGTGCTGTTTAAAATGGCTCCAAACATAGTACTTTAGTGCTCTCTTGTGTTCCCAAGTGCAAGAAGGCTGTAATGGAGAAAATAGCATGTTGTTTTTGATAAATTTCATTTAGGCATGAATTATAGTGCTATTGACTGTGAGCTCAATGTTAATGGCTTAACAATATGTTTTAAAAAAGGTATCTTTAAGTAGAAATACACATAAAACAAGGTTATATATTGATCAGTTGTTGAGAATGTTGTGCCCAGAGACCCGTAGAAACATAATTCCCTATTTCCCCTAAGGAGCAGTGGTTCTTTTTTTTTTTTTTTTTTTAGTTGTAGTTGGACACAACACCTTTATTTCATTTTTTTTTTTTTTTTGTGGTGCTGAGGATCGAACCCATGGTCTCGCAGGTGTGAGGCACAACTCCAGCCCCAGAGATTCATTTTTTGATAATTCATTGTATGTGGCAATTTTATACCTAACACAGGTAACAGTAATCAGGTATATTTCACAACATGGCTCCTTGAAAGCCTTGACAAGAATTACTTCAGTAAAAATCTAATTTGATCCAAGAGAGCGTGGAAAGACGGGAGAAAAATGAGTATGCAAACTCATTTGACAACTCCTGAATGAATAAACAACTTCTTTGAGGAGTATTGTTCAAAAGTGATCTAGGAAATAAGTTTTCTGAGGGGGTTGTAGATTGTGAAAGTTTTATTTTATTTTTGGTGTGTGGGTGATATTGGGGATTGAATCCAGGGGCACTCTACCACTGAGCTAAACGCCTAGTTCTTTTTATTTTTTATCTTGAGACAGAGTCTTGCTAAATTGGGGAGGGTCTTGCTTCAGACTTTGATCCCTCTGCCTCAGCAGCTCGAGTTCCTGGAATTATAAGCATATATGCCAGATACCTGGCTCTTTTGATTATTTTTAAAGATGGGATAAATTAACAGCTTTTTATGTACCAAAGGGAATGATGCATAGAGGGAGAAAATTTGATAATACAGGAAAAGAAAGAACAATTCTAGGATGGTGTCCTTATGAAAGGAGATGAAAATTAATCTACAGGTGGAGAAATTAACTTGATATGAGTACAAGTATATCATGTATAATTAGAAACTAAATACATGTTAGGTGGGTAGATTGGGGATGAGATACTCTGAAAGTTTTCTTATAAATTTGGGGGATTTGTGTGTGAAATGCTTTCAGAATATAGGAAGAATAGTTTATAAAATAGTCTACTATCTACTAGAGTAGGGATATATGGTAAGATTGCTAGAGACCATTAATGATCTACTGGAGAAGTTTAGTTCTGTGTTTTCCTCTGGTCATATTCAAGTGTACTTGAACTATATGTAGTGGAACAAGAAAAAAGAACATTGAGAGTGCATGAGTGCATGCAGTATAGTGATTATCATGATGGACATGACATTTAAGTTGTTAAGAAGGAAATCGGGCCTCAGTGGGATCAAGAGCCAAGAAAAGAGAGTAGGATCAATAGATGGTAATTTCTTTTGTTGTATACAAATTGTTGAGTCCAAGTACTAGAGGTAGAAAGTTTTAGAAGGAGCTACTACTTAGAATGAGGGATATTTGAATTTGACATTGTGGAGGGGTGCATATATTTGTAATGAAAGGGTTTAAGTCAGTGTTTCTCAACTGGGGGTGGAGGGATAGTACTGCTTCCCTACTGAGATGTCTGGAAATTATGGGTGGGGGGGTAGGGGTAGGTGCTCCTGTCACTTAATGGGCAGGGCCAGAAGCTAAATGTCTTGCATTGAACAGGATATTCCTGCACATGAAAGAATTGTCCTTTCCAAAATGTCTGATGAGAAACTCTTTAGGATATGACAAGAGGAATATGTGCCTGAGGAGAGTGAAAGACAGGGCTTTGAAAGAGAGGTCATCAAAAACAGAAGCCTGGTCAGTTGCAGTGGCATGTTCTTGTAGTCCCAGCTACTTGGGAGGCTGAGGTGGGAGAATCACTTGAGTTCAGGAATTTGAGGCCAGCCTGGGCAACATAGTAAGACCTCATTTGAAATGAAATGAAACAAAATATGACTGAAAATAAATGAAATATAAGCCAGGAGCCTGTAATCCTAACAGTCTGGGAGGCTAAGGAAGGAGGACCACAAATTTAAAGCCAGCCTCAGCAACTTAAGTGAGGCCCTAAAAGCAACTTAGCAAGACCTTGTCTCAAAATTAAAAAAAAAAAATTAAGGGTTGGATGTGGCTCAGTGGTTACATGTCTCTGTGTCTGTGTTTAGTCATTGGTACCTAAAAGAAAAAAAAGAAAGAAAGATAATGGATGAAATGCCTGGGCATGGAAATATTAGATGTTGCATATTAAAATCACCAGATTATATGAGGAGTAGATGGGAGAGAACAGATTGATCCAGATTCTGAAGTCTTAAATAAAGGGACATGACTGTCCCAAGAATGAGCAGTCTGTGTTACAGACTTCAAAATTGGGAGTTATGGGGAAGGACATGGAAGTATGAAAGGAAACACTCACCTATGTGTAGGCTCATGAGGAGTGCAGTGAAGAACTGTAGTAGAGGTGGTGGTCCTCAGACGGTAGCCAAGTTTCAGTTATGGCAAGAAGAATTTCACTGAATTATAAAGTATATGTAGATTGAGAGACTGAGTTGTTTATTAGAAAGAACAATGGATATAGTCAGAAGACCTGGTTTGAGTCCTGGCTTTGTCACTTACTTTATTGACTCTGGTACATTGTATAATTAATTTACTTCTTAAAGAAGACCAGATATTCATCATCTGGAAATTAAAAGTGTTAGAATTGGTGATCTCTAAGGTCTTTTCCAGCTCTTAACTATCAGTGATACTCATATTATGGAGAAATTTGTATACTTTAACCAGGTGCATAGGAAATAAAGGATAACAATGATTACAGCTAAATTTACCTGCCAGGTGAATTTCTTAAGCATTTATACATTTTAAGGCCTTACCTTGTATCAACCTGTTCTTTTATAATCTTCTGTCTTAGAGGTCACACAAGTAGTAAGTAGAGACATGATTTGCCTCCCAGCCCTTTGATGTCTTTCACAGTTTGGGTTTCCAGAAAGCAGAATAGAAAAGGGAGATTAGCACGCAAAGGGTTTATTAGGGGTACATCTGGGGAATTACCACCTGTAGATGGGAAGGAAGAGAAGGAATAGGATTGGGCAGAGGGAGAAGTTGAATTGTGATTCAGTCTCAACAAAGGCCTCAAATGACCCCATAGGAAGCTCTGAAGCCAAATAGTTCTTGCGGGATTGAGGTGTGGGGCCAACAGGTCGTTTATATTTCCTGTCTGCACCAGTCATTGGATTCTGACTGTACCAGGAAGGATAGTATGCAACCTTGACTCTCCTTGAGGCAGTTCCGAAGAGGGCCAGTAATGAACACTTTCTGCCAACAACTCTTCTAGGCAAGTGTTCTACCACTGAGCTAAATAGACAAGTAGCCCTTAGTATTGTATATTTTTTTGGAGCAGTTGTAAATAATATTGTGTTGATTTTAAATTTTACTTGTTCATTTTTTGAGTATAGAAAAGCATTTGATTTTGTAAATTGATCTTGATCTTGTACCCTGCAACATTACTGAACTCACTTGTTCTAGGAAGGATGAGTTGTGGGGTTTTGTTGTTGTTGTTGTTGTTTTTAAGATGTGGGGATTTTCCTTGTAGATAACCATGTAATCTGCAAATAGGGATGTTTTTGTTTATTCTTTTCCAATCTTTTCTTGCCTTTATTGCATTGACTGGAACTTAATCACATTGAGTAGTGAGAATGGACATCTTGCTTTATTCCTGAACTTAGAGAGAAAAACATTCTTTCACCATTATGTGTGATGTCAGCTAGGTTTTTACTTTCTGAGTTTAAGGAAATTCCCATCTATTCCTAGTTTTGTTTTTTAAATGGAATGATGTTAGAACTGGGCATGTGATACATACCTGTAGTCCCAGCTGCTGTGGTGAGAGGATGCTTGAGCTCATAGTTGGAGACCAGCATGGGCAACATACCAAGACCCTGTCTTGAAAAGAAATTTTGTACTTTTCAAATATCATCTGTACAGCAGTTGGTACAATCTTATGAATTTTTTTTCTTCTTTGGCCTGTTGATATGTTGTGTTACATAGATATTCGAATATTGAACCAGCCTTGCATACCTGGAATAAACTGCACTTGGATATGACATTTTTTAATGTTACTGGATTTAATTTGCTAATATTTTGTTGATAATTTTTATATTGAAATTTATAAGAGCTATTGGTCTGTGGTTTTCTTTTTCTTTTTGGTAATTTATTTGTCCTCATAAAATTAGTTGGAAAATATTTCCTTGTCATTTCTGGAAGAGATTGTATAAAATGCGTACTAATTCTACTCTAATGGGAGAAGAGACCCAGCTATGTATGTTTTTAGAGTTTTCTCTTTGTTTTCAGCTGTTTTGCAGCTTTGTTTTAAGGTATTGTATTCAAAGATATTAGATTTCTCATTTGAGAGGGCACTGACTGGAACAAGATGAATTGTCAACAGTGAGAATGGGCCTACCAAAACTTAAAGTAGAAAACATTTTTCCCTGGCTATATGGGCTTAAGGAAGCTAGGAAAGTTAGCATATCATCTGTGTCCCCCCTTTATTGTTACTTGGTGCAAAATGAAAAATTGGACAAATATTCTAAGTGAGAAAATATAAATATTTACATCTTTCAAGTTGGAAAAATCAAAAAGATACCCAGAAGAAATTGTAGAAATTCGATTAGTGTCTTTAATTGGGAGATAATTAGTTAATTCACTGAACAGTTGTTTGTTTAGCATTCAGGCATGCCTGTTGACCAATACCAAGTGAGAGGCTGTAAAAACGTCCTGATTGGCAACTGGAGGCACAAGAGATCATGGAAAGAACACTGGACTCTGGAGCCAGACAGGACCAGCAACTTAGTGTTTACTGTTGTTGGTCCTTTTCAAAAACTTATGGAAATTTTCAAACCTATTTCGAATCAGAGATAATTAGGTTGAACCATCATGGTTTTCATCACCCAGTTTCAGTAATTAGTATTTTATGTTGTCTCGTGCCCCCACCTCTGCTGGCTGAATGATGTTAAAGTAAATCCTAGATTTATCATTTTGGCTTTCAGTATGTCCATATGTATCTCTAAAATATAAAGACTCCTTTAAAGAACATAACCATAACTATTATTATACTTAAAATAAAAAGATAATATGAAATATCCATACAGTTCTTAAATTTTCCTGTTATTTATAGGACACATAGGCACACACATTTTTTAACACCTTGTTGAAACAGGAACCAAATAAGAAACATATAGATGTAGGCTTTTTTTCCCTACCTTCCCATTTTGCTTTTATTATTCTTTTAATTGTTGTTATAATAACTGTGAAAAATATAGTATTAGTTCTTTTTACAAAGGAAGAAACTTAGGCCTTGAAAGGGTAAGTGATTTGATAAGCATCACAAAGGCTAATGAGTGCCCTTTAGCTGAGAAATAGTCCTGCCTTATCAGGCTCCAATCCTGTATGCTTTTCTGGAACTTGGATTCAAACACTGGCTGAAGAGGCTTCTTTCTTATGACACTCTACGAATTCCCTGCCCTACCTCCTTACCCAAGCATTTACCATCTTAGGTTACCCAATTAGCTAGCTAGGGAGAACATTTTAAGTTCAGGTATCCCACGGAGTATGAGAAAAATCAGGGCTTTAATCCAATTTAGAAGCTCTTAAAAAATCCTTTCCTTTCTAATTTTTCATTTATCTCTTCAAAGGAGTTCTGGGGTCATCCACAATATGCCAGTAGGTTCCACAGCTCTCAATTTCACTTTTCACTGTGGTAGCCATTAGCCACAATTTGGTATCTTAGTTTTAATTTAAATTAGTTAAGCTTACATACATTTAAAAATCACACCAGCCACATTTCAAGCACTTGATATTAACATGGATAAGTAATCATACTGTATTTGTTATTTTTTGGTACTAGGGGTTGAACCCAGGGCACTTAAGCACTGAACCACATCCCTAGCCTTTTTTTTTTTTTTTTTTTTTTTTTTTTTTATGGTGGTGGTGCTGGGGATTGAACTCAGGGCCTGGTGAATGCTAGGCAGGCACTCTACCAACTGAGCTATATCCCCAGCCCCACCAGCCTTTTTTTTACATTTTATTTACAGATAGAGCCTTACTAAGTCGCTGAGGCTGGTTTTGAACTCACCATCCTCTTACCTCAGCCTCCAGAACCACTGGGATTACAGGCATGTGCCATCATGGCTGGCTACTCATTTTATTGAATTGGTTAATTTATTTTTAAATTTTATTTTATTTTGAGATGGGTCTCACTAAGTTGCTTATGGCCTTGCTAAATTGTTACGGTTGGCCTTGAACTTGTAATCCTCCTGCCTGAGCCTTCCAAGTCACTGGGATTCTACATTGCCTGGCTCAGGACGGGCTTCTTCCCTTGAGAAGTCTCTTAGAATTTAAATTATCAGGTTTCAGAGTGAGTGTCAGAAGGGTGTGGACTTTGAGACCCTGAGTAATGAGCATTTTGTGAGGTTGGAAGAATAGTGTTAATAAGGGTGAGGGACAGCTACTAGCAAAATCTGGTCCCTATTTTTTTCTTTTCCATTTGCCAGACCCACAGTGTACTAAATCACATGGATTGCCAGAAACTCTTTAGAAATGATGGCTCTTAATCTTTTAGAATTGAAAATTAATCTCATTATAAGCTTTCTCTATTAATTGAATGGCTTCACTTGGGGTCTGAAAGGTAAGGGGCTCTTTTATTATTTTTGAGTATAATGATAACTGTACAGCTGGACTTAAGATTTGTGAATTGTTTATTCTTATTCTTTGGGCCTATTGCCGAGAAAGAAAAAAGGCATATTTCAGGAAGGTGACTTTCAGAGCCTAGAATTTTAGTTTGTGATTTAAGCCAAGAGGAATGTATGAACTAGAGTTGTCCAAGGAAGATAAGATCTCTGTTAACCAAAAGTATCTGAGAAATCTTGAAAGAGGTAGAGGTGCTGGGCACAGTGGCGCATGCCTGTAATCTCAGTGGCTTGGGAGGCTGAAGCAGGAGGACCACAAGTTCAAAGCCAGCCACAGCAACTTTAATGAGGCCCTGAGCAACTTAACAAGACCCTGTCTGTAAATAAAATACAAAAAAAAGGACTGGGGATCTGGCTCAGTGGTTAAATTTTCCTGAGTTCAATCCTGGGTACAAAAAAAGAAAAAGGGGTAGAACTGTTTACTGGCAACCTTGGGCAAAGTGTTCCCAACAAACCAGGATCAGCCATCTGTCCTAATATACCAATCAAAGACACTAGCAACAATGAAGGACAGAAAAGGAACTTTTTTTTTTAAAGATTTTTGTGATTTTTTTTATACCTTTATTTATTTATTTTTATATGGTGCTGAGGATAGAACTCAGCACCTTGCTCATGCTAGGCGAGCGCTGTACCGCTGAGCTACAACCCCAGCCTCAAGAAAAGGAACTTTTAATGGGTGTGGCCATACAAAGAATACCTCATGGGGGTATAGTGACCAAAGATCTATCTTCAAGGGATTGACAGAAACTTGGAGATTTTATAAAAAATGGAATTAAAGGCTAGGGTTGGTATCTTGCGTAGCTGGAGCGTTTATATAGGTGACAGAGGAAATCATACTGGTCAAGCCATGGTTTGGTTGAACCTTTTCTCATGATTGGTTCTGTGAAACTCTGGGAAGGTCATCACTCTGAGAGGGGTAATTTGGTTCCCATGGTGAGATGATTGCTCCTGCATGGGGCCAGCCTTGGTTCCTTTACTGGGATATTTAGTGGGGCAAGCTTATCCTGGGGTGATCTGTTCTGCAAGGCTTGCTGTTGCCTGGGGATAGTTTTGGTTCCTTGTTCTAAAGAAACTTATTTAGCAGGTCTGTACTTCCTAGAATACAATGTAACTGCAGAAGAAAGTGGCTTAGAGGAAGAAAAAGAAAAGGCGTAGAAAGGTAAATGGAGTCAGAAAGGAACAAAGTAGAGTTGACTTTGTCAGTAACTGAATTGTCTTTCAAGGTGACTTGAAGAATAGTGGGTAGACTTCATAGTTTAGGATTTTGTCATGTATTCTCATGAACCCCCATCAGATTTCCATAGGAATAAATTAGTTTTTTTTTTCAATAAATTAAACATTTACTCAAAATATTTTATTTTATATTTCAAGAGACTGCCCAAAGTTGGAATTTCTGTCACTTGGACTCTTGATTTCTTAGTTGGTTTTCAACCACATCTCCTCAGAATAATGTGTTCTAAAGATCCCTCCATGTTTTTGCAAACAGTTCCTCTGTCTGAAATACCTTTCTAGTCCTCCTGCCCTTCTTTACCTACATACATACTCTCTGGGAATTTTGTCCTTTAAGACCCAGCTGAAGTTAATATTCTTTCTTTGCTTCCACAATTCAGTACTTTCTACCTTTCCTGTATTACAATTCTTATTCTACTTGTTAAAATTAGTTTGTACACTCACCTCCTAGTTTAGTCTCTGGTGTACAGGCTGTACCTGATGCTTGGTAATACATGTGATTAAATGTGTTTTCCAGTATTAAGATCTCAGCTGTCTTATGTGCATAGGTACAATATATTTTTTGTTAATTGAATTTTTATTTGTTCTTAGATGTCATTAAGAGGATCTTCGCCAGTGACAATTGTACCTCTTCCTGGAAAGCAAGTACAGGTTCAGGGGGTCATCCAGGCAGCTCATTCTTCTGTAATTCACCCACCACATGTGCAAACGGTACAGAAATTTGAAGACAGTGGTCAAACATGGGGACCTTTATACCCTAAGTCTTCAGACATTCAAGTTGCTGAAGTTACAATATGACAAACCAATACAACAAAGTTGTCTTAGAAATTAGATAGACTGCACACCAAATGAGGCAAATAGAAATGTTTTAGAATTTCTAATTCCATGTATATATTTCCCAGTAAAATTAGAAAACAATTTTGGGGGGAAGTTTTATTGCTTAAGAATTTTAGGAAATTGTCTTAAAACCCTTTTATCCAAGTGGTATCCTCATGAAAGAACTTGTGAAGCAAAGGTAATGATTTGAGAGCCTTAGCAAAATAAAAAAATATATATATCTTAGGCTTGAGGCTTTTTAGAGGTTAAATAAGAGAGTTTTCTCTCAAGTAGAGGAATTTGTATCTAACTTCATTACTAATACTGGCAACTTTAGGAATGAAAGGGCCACCATGGTCTCCCCCTTTTTTTTTTTTCTGTTTTCTCTCCATTTTATCTTCTGGCCCCTATGAATCTGAAAATACCAATGGTCTTCTGTCAGTTTTAGAAGCAGCTATATGGGAAGAAAAGCTGTTTCATCTTTTCCTCCTGAATATATAGTGACTGGCAGTGTTGTCACTCTGGAGCGCATCTTGATTGAGTGCACCTGTATAAAAGGTGGTGGCTATGTTGAATTTGGAGTTTTTATGTGAAGGTTTTAATTGTTATTTTCTGGTGTTTTCATCAAAGAGAAATACCTACTGGATCTTAGTTACAAGGAATACCTCAGTTTAGAAATTGTTTTCTTACTTGAGGTTAGTGAGAGGTCTTGAGTAAACTGTCAAATAGTGAAAATAGCTAAAGATTTAGATTAGAAATGGAATGTCTGTGATGCTTGAAGACAAGACAGTGATAGATTTTTTTTTCATTTTAGATTGTTTCTATTATTATTATTTCTTAATTTATCTAGTTGTAGCTAGTTCTTCGATTTCTGTCAGAAGATAGAGACAATGTAAGATATAAATAAGTAGTTATATGTAGAACTTTTGAAGATGAAAAAATATAGAACAAACTTCTCTGGAAATTTAATGTCTAAGTCTAAATAGTTTAGGGGAAGGTTTTATGTAGATAATTTACTAACCTAGAGAACTGAAATCTTATATTTCTTCCACAAGTCTGTTGGGATTATTTAATTTTATTTTTCTGCGGAGCTGGGGGTTGAACCCAGGGCCTTGCACATGCTAGGCAAGCACTGTATCACTAATCTACATATACAGTGCTGGACCATTTTATTTTTTAAAATGAAGATTAAGTCAGGTATCATACTCCTGGTTTGAACAAATGTTGGGGGATTTAATACATTTAAAGACTGAAAATAATTTTTATTCCGATTATAAAATATTGTTATAACTTGAAACTTGCCTGTTGTATTTAGTTTTAAAATTATTTATAATTATTAAAAAATATATGTATTGTGCATGTGCCATACATTAAGGGCTTTACTTGTTTTAACTCATTTCATTGTAAAATAAGATAAAGCTGATTACTACAGATCTTCAGATTGTATATATTTATATCTGCCTTTGTAGTCACTTCCACCTTGCTAAATCTAATCATCTACTCTCAGTCCTTGTTTTACCTGTAAACAGCATATGATATATCTTTTTCTTTACATTAGTTTTCCTATGACTGCACTTATTTGGTTCTCATTTGCTGGTTCCTCCTCTTTACAATCTCTTAATGTTCCTAGATTTAGTTCTTGATTCTCTTCTTTATATTTATCCTTAATGAGCTTATCTAATCTTATGACTTTATGAACTCCAGAGAGCTGTGCCTTTCAAATTTATGTTATCCACCACAACCTCTTCCCTGATTTGTAGACTGCTCAGTGTGGGCAGTTGGACACAATAGGCTTTTCAAATTTATCATGTCCAAAAATCCAAATCCAGTAGCATTAGTGACTTAGTAAATGAAACAAAAATATTTTTGATTATTGTTGTAGAAATAGGATGGAGATTGAGATCACAGAGTAGTCTTAAGCTCTAGTAGAATAGTATTGTTTGTATTTGGGCGATAGACTTTATTTTTAACTCTGGGTCTACTGTGTTATATTTACTCCTTTCATTAGTTTGGGCTCCTTGAATAAACTTTCTCCCTTTTTCCTTTTGTTCCTTTTTTTTTAGACCTTAGATTTAATATGTATATAAATTTGGGTTTTGGGGTTTTTTTGTTGTTGTCAGTGAACCTTTATTTTTATTTATTTGTATGTGGTGCTGAGAATCAAACCTCACACATGCTAGGCAAGCACTCTACCGCTGAGCCACAAACCCCGCCCAGGAGACATTTTTTAAAAGTAAAAACTCAAATCTTTTTCCATCTGTATTCTTCATCATATTAAACTAGTTCTGTTTTTTAGGTATCATCTTTATCGGAAAGTGAGGAGTCTCAGGACTCATCTGACAGCATAGGCTCCTCACAGAAAGCTCACGGGATCCTAGCACGGCGCCCATCTTACAGGTCAGTGCTTTCTTGTACCAAACCCTCCATTTGTTGTATTATCAAATGAGTTCAAATGTTGCTATGCAAAGCATACTTAAGAGGGAGAATGTGGCTGTGTTAAAGAAGGGAAATATTAAGAGAGGTAGCCTGGAGCCACTTTATAAAAGGCCTACTTTGCTGAACTGAAGAAGAATTTAGACTTGTATTCTGGCAAAATACTATATTTCCCTATTTGCTCTCAGATAGTTAACTCTAAAAACAATATGAAAGCAAGACTTAGAGACTATGTGTTCCTTTGTCTGAAATACTTTCTTTTACATTCTGCTTAATTCCTGCATACTTTCTAGAAGCTTCTGATTACCTCCTTCTGACTGTCCCAAAACTAGATTAGGTCTTTCTTCTAAGGTATCCTTTTACTGACTCCTATTTATAGTACTTCTCATTCTGTTGGAATTCTACTTCTTTTTAGGACATGAGCCATATATTATTTTTTGTGATCCCAGGGCCTAGTAAAGTGGTCATCTCATAATAGATGGCCAGTAATTACTTGCTACAACTAATTTGATAGAAAGCCTTTGAAATAATCTGGATGGCTTCATATGAGTAGTGGGTTTTCTTTGGAATGAGGGAATTTGAGATACCTCTGTGGTAGAACTGACCAAACCTGATGACTGTGTGGTAGGAAGAATAGGAGACAAAATGATAAAATAGCATCTTTGAAACATACACAAATGCAGTATGATTTTATTTTATCACTTTAAATGAATTAATCGTATGTTAAATGAATTTTTTCAACATTCTTTTTTCTTAAAAAGACAAAGATGAGTAGAATGGATTTTTTTAAAAGGACTCACTTCAAATATAATGATATAGGGCTGGGGATATAGCTCAGTTGGTAGAGTGCTTGCCTCACATGCACAAGGCCCTGGGTTCAATCCCCAGCACCACACACACACAAAAATATAGATAGATAGATAGATAGATAGATATAGATATAGATATAGCTAGGCTAAAGTAAAAGAATAGCTAAAGAAGTACCATGAAAACAAAAGTGGTTATATTAATATCATACAAAATAGACTTCAGAGTAAAGAAAACTGCCCAACATAGAGACATTATATAATGATAGCTCAGCAAGAAGACATAAGAGTACAAATGCATATGCACATAACAAAAGAACTTCAGAGTACATTTATCAAAAACTAACAGAAGGGGCTGGGGTTGTGGCTCAGCAGTAGAACACTCGCCTACTAAGTGCAGGGCCCTGGGTTCGATTCTCAGCACCACATAAAAATAAATAAATAAAGATATTGTGTCCATCCACAACTAAAAAGTAAATATTTAAGGAAAAAAAAAAACTAACAGAAGGGGCTGGGGTTGTGATTCAGGGGCAGAGTGCTTGCCTACCAAGTATAAGGCACTTGGTTCAATTCTCAGTACCACATATAAATGAATAAAACAAAAGTCCATTGACAACCAAAAAAAAAAAAAACTACCAGAAACCAGGCATGATGGCACATGCCTGCATTCCTAAGGATTTGAGAGGCTGAAACAGAAGGATTGCAAGTTCGAGACCAGCCTCAGCAACTTAGGAAGGCGCTATATAACTTAATGGGATGTTTTTCAGAATAAAAAATAAAAGGGCTGGGATGTGACTTAGTGTTTACAGGCCCCTGGGTTCAACAGCCATTAATTACCCCAAACAAAAACCAACAAACCAACAAAAAACCCAGTACTAAAAAGAAAAAAAAATCTAATTGTAATTGAAGACCTCAGTACAATTATCTCAGTATTCAATAGAACTTGTAGTCAGGAAATCAGATTTATAGAGGAACTTAATTAATACCAGGAATCAATGAGATCTGGTTGAAAATTTTGGAACACTTCACCAAACAGCTGTAGAATGCACATTATTTTCAAATGCAAATGCACAAAGAATATCCCCCAAGAAATAACCATATCCAGGTTTCTAATACACTTCACACATATAAAAGAACTGAAATCATGCATAATATATTCTCTGATTATGCTGGAATTAAACTAGAAATCAATAATAGAGAACAGGAAAATCTCCAAATACATTGAAATTAAACAGCACCACTGAAAACAATTCATTCACTAATCAGGAAGTTGTTAAGGGAGATCAGAAAATATGTTGAACATGTAGGGTGTGGTGGCACATGCCTGTAATCCCAGCAGCTTGGGAGGCTGAGACAGGAGGATGGTGAATTCACAACCAGCCTCAGCAAAAGTGAGGTGCTAAGCAACTCAGTGAGACCCTGTCTCTAAATAAAATACAAAATAGGGCTGGGGATGGGGCTCAGTGGTCTAATGCCCTTGAGTTCAATCCCTGGTATCCCCACAAAAATATGTGTGTATGTGTGTATGTATACATTTGAACTGATGGAAATGAAAGTAAAAAATATTAAATTTTGTGGGATAAAACTATGGGAAATATTGGAGGAAAATTTAATAGTATTAAATGCTTCTAATAGAAAAGAAGAAAGGTCTTATCAGCAAGTTCCCACTTTAAGAAACAAGGGGGGAAATAGAAAAATAAGCTCAAAGCAAAGCAGAAAAAAGGAAATAAGAACAGAAATCAATGAAACTGAAAAGTGAAAACTAATAATTGAGATAATTGAAAATTTCTTTGAAAAAAAAATCAAAGAAGTTGGTAGTGCTTTAGCAATCGGCAGGTGGGAGGTGTGGGAGAATGGTTGGATAAGGTTAAAGAGGTCATGGAGGACTCCTTATAACCTTGTAGGCCATGACATTTATTCTGAGTGAGGGAGGAAGCCACTGCAGATGAATGACTTGATTTGACATTTTAAAAAGATGACTGACTGTTGTGTGGAGAACAGATTATAACAAGGGATTATAATAGAGACTTTGTGACTTCCAGTCAAGAGGTATTATGGCATGGACTAGGGTGGCATCAGTGGAGGATTGGGGGTGGGTAAAATTCTGGATATATTTTTAAGATAGAGACATGGATTTGCTTCCAAATTGGTGATATGTTATGAAAAAGAGAGGTTGATGTCAGAATTTTTGGTTTAAGCAATGGAATAATTGAGTTGATATTTACTGAAACGGGGAAGACTGCCAGGAATAGAAGGACACTAACATTAGATTTGGATATGTTAATTTTGAAGTGCCTATTGATAGCAAGTGTGCAGTACTAAATAGGATACAGGAGTCAAGTTTAGGAGAGAGGATGGGAAAAAAGTAATTTGGAGGCCATCAAGGAACACTAGGTATATAAGCTCATAAGAAGTCAGCAGAAATAAAACTTATATAGAGAAGTCAAAAAGACTGGGGCTGGGGCTGTAGCTCAGTGGTAGAGCACTTGTCTGGCACGTGTAAGGCACTGGGTTCAATCCTCAGCATCACATAAAAATAAATAAATAAAATAAAGGTATTGTGTCCATCTACAACTAAAAATATATTTAAAAAAGAAAAAAAAGAATAAGAAATGGGCGGGCTGGAGTTGTGGCTCAGCAGTAGAGCACTTGCCTTGCATGTGTGAGACCCTGGGTTTGATCCTCGGCACCACATAAAATAAATAAACAAAATAAAGATATTGTGCCCGTGTATAACTAAAAAAAAAAAAAGAAAAGAAAAGAAAAGAAAAAGAAATAGGCACAGCATTCCACAGTGTTGGGCTAAACTGACTACATGAGACTACCTGCGTGTTGTTAAATGGATTCTGGAGTTCTACACCTAGACCTCTTCAGTCATTGGAGGCATCAGATGGGAATATGGATTAGCAAATCTTTCCAGATAATAACGATATATAGGCAGATTTAGGAACCACCACAACTATTCAACAAATGCTTCAGAGTCCTGTAGACAGTTATTTCCCTTGTTCTCTGTGTGAAGCTTCTATTACTCTACAATTATATTAGCTTTCAGTGAGAATACTGTCCTGAGAAGGGAGACAAAACTGAAGGATCTTATCATGCCATAGGGAAACACATGAAAGAACAAAGTATTTGGCCTACAATAAAGAAGACCTGTAACAGTAGACAGATATTGCAAAGTGTATTATTTGGGGTGTGCTTAAATTTCTGTAGCTTCACTGGTAGGAACCAGCTTGGGCTTTGGGGAAGAACTCTCATTGTTCAACAATGGAATGGTTTACTTTTGGGAAGCAGTAGGTGCCTCATTCTTGGAAGTAGAAGTTGTGAGGAACATTAAAGAAGGAATTCTGCCTGGCACAAGGTACACACCTGTCATCCTAGTTAACTGGGGAAGCCAAGGCAGGAGGATTGTATGTTTGAGGCCAGTCTCAGCAATTTATCCAGACTGTGTCTCATAAAAAAAAAAGAAAAAAATAAAAGAAAAAAAAAGGAGAAGAAGAAGAAAAAGAAAAGAAATTCATTACTCTGTAGGCTGGGAGAGGGATACCTCTGTGAGATATTTATTTTTTTGTTCAAATAAGCTGTTTTATTTACCACAATTACTCTGCATTTTTATTGTAGTAGAAGTTCTACATGGGACACTGGGTTCGATCCTCAGCACCACATAAAAATAAAATAAAGGTTATTGTGTCTACCTACAACTAGAACAAATGTTAAAAAAAAGAAAAAATCAAAATGGACCTTCTTAAGTGAAGTTCCCTAGCACTTTTCAGGTAATAGTGAACTATTCAGGTTCCATTCCTGGGGCTGGGGTTGTGGCTCAGCAGCAGAGCGCTGCTTTTGAGCAGAGCATTGCCTTGCATGTGTGAGACCCTGGGTTCAATCCTCAGCACCACAGAAAAAAATAAACAAGTGAAATAAAGGTGATGTGTCCAACTACAACTAAAAAAAATAAATAAATAAATTTATATACATATATATATATATATATATATATATATATATATATATATATATGAAATTCCTCACAATAGTACCATCACTTTTGTAGGGGAAAGAGGTTTGTTTTATGCCTCTGTAAGGTCCTTTTACCTAGAAAGGCACTGTATTTCTTTAGTGTATGACTGTCTCTTTTTAATTTTTTTTTACTGTCTCTTTTTAAACAGTCATAAATTACAGTGTAATTGATCTGAAGTACACATTATTATGATATGCTAAACAAATAGATTCCTAAACACAAAAGGATTCCAATCTTCTACTAAATCCTTAAATTATTCTGTGTTAGACAGAATAGTTTAAGGATCTAGTAGATTATTGGCTTTAAAAAATACTTTTATTAGGGCATCATGACTATACATGGTAGTTGGGTTCATTTTGGCAAAATCATACCTTCAAGGAACTTGATTTCAACTCCTATTTCCCCCTATTTCTCCCCTCCTCCCTCTCCCTATTCTCCCTTCTCTATTCTATTAAATTTTTTTTCTTCTACATAAACATAAATGTGAAATTCCCTTTGGTATATTTATATGTAAATATATAACATGATTTTGTTAAATTCATTCCATTTGTCATCGTCTTATTCCCTTCCTTTTTCTCTTTCTCCTACATCTACTCCACTGATCTTTACTGTGTCTTCATATCTAACCTGCTCCCCTACTGCCGTCTTTCCCTTATTTTGCTCTAGCTTCCATATATGAGTGATATTTGACCTCTGATTTTCTGAGTCTGCCTTATTTCATTTAGCATGATTTTTTCCATTCCATCCATACTTGCAAATGCCATTATTTTATTCTTCTTTGTGGCTGAGTAAAACTCCATTGTATACATACTACATTCTCTTAACCCAATACCTTAACCCAATAACCATAATTTGGTTATTGTGAATTGTGCTGCTGTAAACATTGTAGTGCTGTATTGCTGTAGTATGCTGGTTTTACAAATCTTTTGGATAAACACTGATAGCTGAATCTCATGGTGGTTCCATTCCACATTGCTTTCCAGAGTAACTGTACTAATTTGTAGTCCCACCAACAATGTAAGAGTGTATTTTTCTTCTCATGTCCTTAGCAACATTTATTATTCACATTTTTTAATTGTAGATGGACACAGTATCTTTATTTTGTTTATTTATGTGATTGAACCAGTACCTCACACATGGTAGGCAAGTGTTCCACCACTGAGCCACAAACATAGCCCTATTCACATTATTGATAATTGCTCTTTTGACTGCAGTGAGATGAAATCTTAGTTTAGTTTTGATTTGCATTTCCCTAATTCCTAGAGATGCTGAACTTTTTTTCATATATTTGTTGGACATTTGTGTTCTTTCTTTTCAGAAGTTTCTATTTACTTCTTTTGTCCATTTATTTATTTTTAGTTGTTGATAGACCTTTGCTTTATTCATTTATTTATATGTAATGCTGAGACTTGAACCCATTGCCTCACACATTTAAGGCAAGTACTCTACCACTGAGCCACAACCCCAGCCCTGCTCATTTATCAGTTGGGCTATTTGTATTTTTGGCATTGCATTTTTTGAGTCCTTTCTATATTCTAGATTTTAGTTCCCTGTCAGAGAAGTAGACAAAGATTTTCTCCCAATTATAAGGCTTTCTCTTCACTCTCTTAATCATTTCCTTTGCAGAAGCTTTTTTTTCCTCCTAGAGACAGGGTCTTGCTATGCTGCCCACAATAGTCTCAAACTCCTGGGCTCAAGTGATCCTCCTGCCTCAGCCTCTTAGAGTAGCTGGGACTACAGATGTGCTCCACTCCAAATGTGGCTAGATATTGTACTTTAAACTTTAGATTGAAAAAGGCTGTTTTTTTTTTTCCTAAATAAAGGCATTCTCATTACCAACATTAATAGAGTTGTGTTTTTCACAGAAAAATTTTGAAAGACCTCTCTTCAGAAGATACACGAGGCAGAAAAGGAGACGGAGAAAACCCTGGAGTTTCTGCTGTTACTTCTATGTCTGTTCCAACTCCGATCTATCAGACTAGCAGCGGACAGTATAGTATGTATAGGAATCGTTTCCATGTGATAGACACACAAAACCAACTTTTCAGTGGAAAAATGTGGTGTGTAGAAAGTGTCATACTAGAATAGTGGTAATTAACAAAAGATAGATAACATTTTAAGCCAGGAAAAATGCAGTTCTTTTTAGTATTATCCCATTTACTCCTACAGAAACTTTGTGAAGTAGGCAGTTTTCAATTTATGCAGAAATGGAGGCTCAGAAAGTTAGATAATATTCCTAAAGTCACATAGCTTGTAGGTGATGAATCAAAGATTCAAAATTAGATTTTTCTTCATCTAGGGATAGACTTTTCCCCAAAACTACACTGCTTCATACAGATTGCTCTCTTGGACACTAGCCATTTATATCCATGACCTTAATTCTAATGGAAATTACATTTGGATTAGATACATAATGAAAGATTAAACATGAACATTTAATTTTCAGTTTGAGGTTAAGGAAGTTTGAATCAGAGAATTTAAACTTTGCAATGTGATTTACAGCATGCCCACCATGAATAAGCAAGGGCTAATTAAATCTCTGTATCTGAAAATATTGTTACAAAAATTCGTACACAGAACAAACTGAGCACCTACTGGCATAAAGGTAAAGTTATTAAGAATGTAAATGTGGGCGTTACCTTTTGAAAGAAAAGCTTATAGTCAGAGGAGATAAATGATGAACAATGAAATACTTACCACAGACAGATCTGTATATATTCTTATCTAATGTTCAGAAACAGTCTATGTATATTAGTTATTTGTACTTGTGTTAACACTTAATTTTTTGGACTAATTTAGAAAGTAAAATCTTTTGGTTTATTAAAATGCCATTTAACAAAATTAACAATGTGTATGTAATGAACTAGCCGTCTTTGAATTTTTTTAAATTTAATTTTTGGTTTTGCTTCCAACATTTTTTGTGAAAAACTTTGAACATACTACAAAGTTGAACCGATTCTACTACATATGTACACATATATACACACACCTTATGTATTTATTCAAGCTTCTTTTCTTTGATGGTATTTGGAATTACAGTTAATACCTATAAAGACTTTGATCTCTCAGATTTTTCTCATTTTAGTACTTTCTTGGTTTCATTTTTTTACATTTTAAATTTATTTTGGTGTCAAAAATCCAATGTTTTCCCCTGTTTTCTGCTTAGTTTATGGGATAGTTTACATATTTAAGTCTATTTTTAGCTTACTAAAATTAAGAATTTAGGAGGAAGGTGGTATTTAATATATATCTAGGTCATGTTTTGTACATTCTTACATTTATGTAGTTCCATACTTAATTATTATATATTAATATAGTTTTTTTTCAGAATTTTCCTGGCAAGTACTCTACCTCTGAGCTATACCCCTAGCCCAAAACAAGGTATATAAATTTATTAGTTTTGACAAATGTGTTCCGTTGTGTACCACTTCCCACCACAGTCAATACCTAGTTCTGTTGCCCTAAAAAATTCACTTGTGCTGCCTATTTGTAATCTTTCCTTAACCCCAACCCTAAGGGGTGGTCTCACTGGCTCTTGTCAACAAAATATATGTCACCTTCTCAGTATCTCTAACCACCACCACTATCTGGTTTAATATCTTACCTGAATTAGTACAGAAGGTCATATTGCTTCCATTCTTGCTGTAATAATCAGTTTTCCATACTATGGCTAAAGTGATTTATCTGTCACAGGATAAAATCCAGGTACCATAAGATACAACATTCAGGATCTAGTCTGGCCTACCACCCTGGATGGCATTTCATTCACAGACGATTTGCTGTACCTTAAGTCCACAAAGCTTGTTTCTACTTCAGGGTCTTCAGAGTTGTCATCCTCCATGCTGGCATGTTCTTTCCTCAGGCATGGTTTGCATCCTCACTCCTAAAGTAACACCTCCTTCAAGGACAACTCTTAAAATAAATGTGCTCCCCTTCCCTTTAATTTTCTTTATTCCCCTGTGTTATTTTTTTAATTTTTAAAATTCTTTTTACTTGTGCATTATTCTTTATAGTATTTATGGATAATTAAGAGTACCTATTAGTTTAATTATAGACTGTGTGTAATTATAGCTTAATTTATGATCTGTTCTCCCCATTAGAATATAAGTTCCTTGAGGGAAAGAACCTTGTTCTGCTCACTCCCAGCCATATCCTTTGCAAATAAGACCTGGTACTATCATCAGCTTTCAAGTTAAAATTATTATGAATACGATAGTTAAAGAATATACATAGAATACCTTTGTAAACTGGGAGCAGAGATTAATAGCAGTGGAGAGGTTCACTTTCAGTTTCAACAAAACAAATTATTTTCTTTGCCACATACATGTATTACTGACAAACTCACTCCAAAATTTTAAAGGCAGCATACTAGCAAATTAATAATTATCTATCAATATAGCTTATTCTGAAACCGTTTTTGACTAGATGTCATGGTGCATATTTGTAATTTCAGCTACTTGGGAAGCTGAAGCAGGAGAAGATTGAGGCCAGCCTCACCTGTCTCAAGAAAAAAAAAAAAAAAAAACAGCACTTAGGGTGTAGCTCAGTGGTAGAGCACTGCTGGTTTCAATCCCCAGTATGAATGAATGAATGAAAAAAAAAGTAAAACCCCTTTTTTACATGAAACTTAGGCAAATTGAAATAAGTACATACAAACTAGTATTTAAGGCAGCAGAGTCCAGTGGAATTTCCTGTGATGTTGGAAATGTTTAAATCTGTTATCACCCAGCATAGTAGATGTTAAATCAGGTGAGACTACTGAGTACTTAAAATGTGACTGGTGAGATTGAGGAACTCATTTTTTGTTTAATTTTACCTAATAGCCATATGAGGTTAATGGCTACTATACTGAATTTTAGAATAAACAAAATCAGGTAAAAACACATGTTAAACAAGAACAGGATGATAGGTTGCAAAAATGAAAATGATTCTGTATTATAATATTATGTATTTAACATCAAAACACATGCCTCTGTGTGTGTGTGTGTGTGTGTGTGTGTGTGTGTGTGTGTGTGTGAGGGGGGGGGCGGGTAGGTCTCACTTTATCAGTCTGTGTGAACATAAAAAAAACTGGGGAGATGTATACCAAAAAATAATAGTTACCTAAGGATGTGGAGGGTGGCCACCCCCATCCTAAGGCAAATAAATAGGAATAGATAATAGGAGTTTTAAATTATATATTTATACATACAGAAATGTGTGTATATAATGTGTTGTTGCGGAGAAAGACTGAAACTAATTACAAATATAACATCAAAACAAATCTCTACATCAAAATATAATTTAATGAGTCTTTTAAAGTCATGAATTAAAGTATGTGTGACAGGTAGGGATGATTAGAAAGTGCTGAAAGCAATTATTTTCAATTAATGCCCCCTTCCCATTATCAGCGCACAAAATTGTGTTTTGGCTTCCTGTTTGCCAAAGGATAAGGCAGGGGGAATGTCGTATGATAATTATTTTAAAAGGGTACAGGGATGCTGCATTAGATTCTGGAGGGGATTTGTTATGTGGGAATTGCATAATGCTTAAATGTGTTTTGTTTGGTCATGCCTTCTGTTGTTTCATTTAAGAGGGGAGAGCATTAATACAAGTGCAATTCAATGAAAAATGTTTGTGTAATGTGATCTATAAATGGCTTCCTAGTGACTTTATTTTCCCTAGGAATTAAATTAAGAGATTACATTTTAAAAATATCAAGTAAATAACATGTAATACACTTAACAGTGGTAGCAATAGAAAGTGGAGCTAAGATGGGCTTAATGGCTCATGCCTATAATCCCAGCTACTTGGTGCTCTACCACTGAGCTACAGTCCCCATCCCAGATGACCTATTTTTTCATAATATAACCTTTTATTCTATTTGAAAATTTTCCATAGGCAAATGTTAACCATTTAAAGATATTTTGAAGTTATAATTTTTAATGCTGCTTTTGAAAAAAAATATATAATATTTCTATTCCCTTTAAAAGCCATTGGAGCCAGTTGTGGTGGTACAAGCCTGTAATCCCAGCTACTTGAGAGGCTGAGGAAGGAGAATTGCAAGTTTGAGGTCAGCCTGTGCAATTTAGTGGGATCCTGACTCCAAATAAGATTAAAAGAGGTAGAGAGATCTCAGTGGTATATTGTTTGCCTTGCATGTATGAGGCCCTGGGTTCAATCTCCAATACTGTTAAAAAAAAAAAAATCCATTGGTGTCCTCTTTTAATGCCAAATTTTTGTGACAACATTAGCAATTAGCATGAAGTGTCTCACAGATTCCAGAATGTGTTATTTATCCCAATTAGTTATGTATTGTACAACTTGAGGATGAATTTTAAATAGTGCATCTGAACTATAAAGATGCACTATTTATTTATCCCTAGTGGTAATAGGGATAGAACTCTGGGATGCTTTACCATTGAATTACATCCTTGTCCTTATATTTTAAAAATTTGAGATGGGGTCTTGCCAAGTTGCTGAAGCTGGTCTCAAACTTGTACTCTTCCTGTGTAGCAGGGATTACAGGTGTGTGCCACTGTACTGCACACAGTCGTTTTATCTATTTTAGTGCACCCATATCTTTCTTTCAGCTCAAGAGTGGTTGACAATTCAAGTAGAACTGCATTTAAATATGTTTTAATAAGGAATTAAAATAGGTGTAATTATAAATATTTGTTACTGCTTTGAATTAGTGTATACAGCCTTATAATAGTATTTTTTCTCTTTGATTGAAGTTGCCATTGCCCCAAATGGAGCCTTACAGTTGGCCAGTCCAGGCACCGATGGAGTACAGGGACTTCAGACATTAACCATGACAAATTCAGGCAGTACTCAGCAAGGCACAATCCTACAGTATGCACAGACCTCTGATGGACAACAAATACTTGTGCCCAGCAACCAGGTGGTTGTACAAAGTAAGTATATTTAACTATCTATAGAAAGTGTCCCAAAGTACTTTCAAATACACGTATCAATTAACTTACTTTTTTGACTATACAGCTGCATCAGGAGATATGCAGACATATCAGATCCGCACCACACCTTCGGCTACTTCACTGCCACAGACTGTGGTGATGACATCCCCTGTGACTCTAACATCTCAGACAGCTAAGACAGATGACCCCCAATTAAAAAGAGAAATAAGGTTGATGAAAAACAGGTAGGTGATAAAGTTATACAATCATAATATGTAAGGTTGGGCTGGGGTTGTGGCTCAGCGGTAGAGCACTCACCTAGCACATGCGAAACCCTGGGTTCGATCCTCAGCACCACTTAAAAAATCAATAAACGAAAGGTCTTGTACAACTAAAAAATAAATATTAAAAAAATATGTAAGGCTTTGTAAATCTCAAAACATAACCAGATGCTAGTTGAAATTGTATAATTAGAAATAAAAAGGGGGTTTATATCAATTTTATTTCACTATTATGTCTAATTTATTCCCAATGGATCAGTGAATCCCACTGATTAGTCTCTTTATTCAATATGGCATATGACCTAGAATTCTTCCAGTTTTATTGTGACCTTTGAAAATAGCACTGTTGGGCAAAACTTTTCAAATATTTGGCTTTGGCATAAGGGAATATTGTCCCTGGTTTGATCTACCCAGACCACTAAAACTTCCTACATATCAAGGCTGATTCACTTTCCAACGTGTTCACTGGAGTAGAACTTCTCATTTTCTTTAAGAACTTTTCCTTTGCATTCACAGCTTGTTTACCTGTTTGGCCAAGAAACATTTGGCCTATCATCTTTCAATAGGCCTTCCTCCCTAAGCTTAATCATTTCTAGCTTTTGATTTAAAATGAAAGATGTGCAATTTTTTTCTTCCTTCATTGTAGGGTTATAAATTGGCTTAATTTCAATATTATGTCTCAGGGAATAGGAAAATCCAATGAGAGGGAAAGAGATGGGGGAACATATTTATCAAATAAATTTGCTGCCTTATGTGGGCACTGTTCATGATACCCCAAAACATATTTGTAACAGCAAAGATGGCCCTAACAGATAAAATAATAATAATGAAAAAGTATGAAATATTGTAAGAATTACCAAAATGTGACATAGAATCATAAAGTGGGCTCAACACATTACTTGTAAAGCACAATGTGATAAAACAAAAAATAGAGCTGTGTGCAAAAAATAGAGGTGCATCCCTATAATCCCAAGATTCTCAGGAGGCTGAGGCAGGAGGATTTATTACAAATTTGAATTTGGCCTCAGCAACTTAGTGAGACCCTGTCCCAAATTAAAAAAAAAAAAAAGTATCCTATAATTTGTTGCTTTCTATTGACAAGAACAAAAGAAGAGAGAGTTATTGGTATTCTACATAATACATAGTCAGACATAAAATATAGCAGGAAAGTTTGCTCATAAAAATACAGCAGAGTGATTTAACTCCCAGAGACATTTACTTTCATCTTAAATTATTTTAAACATTACTATACACAATATATTTTAAAGATTACTAAGGAATGGGGCTGGGGATGTGGCTCAAGCGGTAGCGCGCTCGCCTGGCATGCGTGCGGCCCGGGTTCGATCCTCAGCACCACATACCAACAAAGATGTTGTATCCGCCAAGAACTAAAAAATAAATATTAAAAAAATTCTCTCTCTCTCTCTCTTCTCTCTCACTCTCTCTTTAAAAAAAAAAAAGATTACTAAGGAATAAAGGGAAGGAAATATATCTCATAACTTTAAATCAAATATGAGTAACTGCTGCTTGAGAAAATGCATATAATGGGTAACATTTTATACTGTGTTCAAGAGGGGAAAAAAGGTACTAATAAATTGTATTAGAAATAAAAAAGGTAAATAGTCACATATAGAATAGATCAGGAGTACTCAATCACTGAGCCATTCCCCAGTCCTATTTTATATTTTATTTAGAGATAGGGTCTCACCGAGTTGTTTAGCACTTCACTTTTACTGAGGTTGGCTTTGAACTTGCAATTCTCCTGTCTCAGCCTCCAAACCCCCTGGGATTACAGGCGTGTGCCACTGTGCCTGGCTAGAATAGATTTTAAAAATTACTGTGTGCTTCTGTTTTCAGTTCCACATAAATAAGAAAAATAGAACAAAAGATTCATATTTTTAAAAATTTTTTTGTTGTTGTTGTTGTAGTTGGACACAATATCTTTATTTTATTTATTTATTTTTATGTGGTGCCAAGGATTGAACCCGGGGCCTCACATGTGCTAGGCAAATGCTCCACCACTGAGCTACAACCCCAGCCCAAGATTCGTATTTTTAAAGCAATAAAGATCACCACAAAACTTTATAATAGATGCACTTAATTGTTGAAAAATAAAATATTTCTTTAACCAAAAACTGACAGCAAGATTCACTGCAGATGAACTTGGTAACAAGGTAGGAACCAGCAAATGTAGCAGTATAAGAAAAGGAACTAATCATTTAAATATTAAAAGAGAATTGCATTTCTTCGTATACTTAGATAACCCAATAAACTTGTTAAAAATTACTAGAATGAGACTTTTCTTTCTCATAATATGACCTTGGCTACATTTTTTTCTATTTGGGTACTAGGAAATGAACCCAGAGGCATCCTATCACTATGATACATCCCCTACCCTTCTTATTTTGAGACAAGGTTAGCTAGGTTGCTAAGGCTAGCTTCAAACTTGTGATCCTTCTGCCCCAGCTTCCCAAGTCACTGGGATTACAGGAATGTGGCACCAGGCTCAGGTAGGCTATGATATTTTTTAAAGAATGGGCAAATATAAAAACCACCTTTTGAAGATATTGGATAAGCCTACAGGAAAGTAAGAGATATCTGTTAAGGTTAGGAATTGAGCAAAAAGCATAAAACCAAATTGAGGCAGCCCCATCTGTCTTAGACATGCATTCAAATCTCCTTGATCAATATAGCTTTGGTGTGCAAAGAAGACTAGGGACAGTGTCTTGGACCTGTGTAGACTAGGGAACTAGATCAGAGATTATTCACTATGCCATAAACTGAGAAATATAATTAAAATTGGTCTAAATCACAGTACCCTCAAATCCCCTGGAGGAAAGCACTTTATACAGGCTTTAGAAGTGAATTCCCATATATCAAGTTCTAACAAATACAAGATTAAAAATCACAGAAGACCCATAGAATCAGGCAGCCTTGATATGTGCCAAGTCCTTATGTAATTTGTACAAAAGTTTTTTTAGGTGAAAATTTATTTCTAAAATTTTGAGCTGAGGAAACTGAGGTTTAGAGCGGTTAATGATTTGCCAAAAGTTACACTGCTTAGTAAGTGGTGGCAAAGTATGATTTCAATCAGGAATCCAGGCTTGAGTTTAAGGTTTTAGAAATACTATACTGTCTTTCACAAGTGAAAGTCAGCAGAAACAATTAGCAACAGAATTGAGTTTTGTAAAGTCTTCAAGTTATCTAAGGGATAAAGGGAAGGAAATATATCTCATAACTTAAATCATTAAAGAGGGCTGGGGTTGTGGCTCAGTGGTAGAACTCTCACCTAGCACATGTGAGGCACTAGGGTCAATCCTTAGCACCACATAAAACTAAAATAAAGGTATTGTGTTCACCTACAACTAAAAAAAATATATGTTTAATTTAAAAATCATTAAAGATCAGAAGACTAAAAAAATTAAAACTGGAATGGAAAATATAAAATTGTTATTAGCAAAGATATATTCATCTTGCCTAAAATATCTAAGAAAATAAAATACTATTTGAAATATTGAAAAAGAACCAGTTCACTTCAACATTATATTATAACTCCTTGCTAATTTAGTAAAATTGGAGAAAGAAACAAAAATTACAAGGATTGAATTAACACTATTCCTGTTGCTATACAGTTGTTTACCAAGAGAAATCCAAATGGATCTACTTAAAAATTATTAGAAGTAATGAATTTATAAAGGTTTTTTTAGCTACAATATTAGTTTTTAAAAGTCAGTTATATTTCTTTGCACCAGCAAATAAAATGTTTACAAATATTATTTAAGAAGGAATCATTTATGTGATGAGCAATTCATGTTACTTGATAATAAATCTAGCAAGATATTTAGGACCTTTATAGAAAATATTATAAAACATTTTTGAAAGATATTAAGGAAAATCTAAATAAATGGAATATATACTACATCCATATATATAGAAACTCAGTATTATAAAAATGACTATTTTCCTCAGCTTGATCCATTAGATTTTGCATTTCCAATGAAATTCCATGCAGGTTGCTTAAAGAACTTGACAAGTTGATTTTAAAATTTATAGCCAAAGTATTCTAGAATAAGGCAAGGAGATACGAAGTCCTATTGAAAGCTGTGGTAATTAAAATTATGTGATATTGACATTAATATAAACCAGTGAAGCAGAATAGAGAGCTCCCCAAACAGATCTGTGAATATATGAAACACTGGTGATCAATGGAGCAGATCATTGAGACTCTTCAACAAATGGTACTAGGCAATCTAACTAATATGTGAAAACAATATTAGATTTCTTCCTTGTTACCATACAAAAAAATTCATTACAGTTAGATTAAAAAATGTGAAAGATGAAATTTTAAAACTTGTAGATAAAACTGTATAATCTCATAGACTCAGGATAGGGAAGAATTTTCTAAACAGGACAACACACACACAAAGATTCAGATTAATGTGTATGATTTCATTAAAATGAATAACTTCTGCCAGGTGCAGTGGTAAACACCTGTAATCCCAATGGCTCAGGAGGCTGAAGCAGGAAGATCATGAGTTCAAAGCCAGCCTCAGCAAAAGCGAAGTGCTAAGCAATTCTGAGACCCTGTATCTAAATAAAATATAAAAGTAGGACTGGGATGCAGCTCAATGGTTGAGTGCCCCTAAGTTCAATCCCCAGTACCAAAAAAAAAAAACAACTTCTGTTCATCAAAAAATAACACAAAGAAAATATAAGCTTTAAACCTACAGAGGAGATCTGTTAAGAAAATTTGTTTGAAAAAATATAAAGATATTCTAAACCAAAAAAGTACGACCTAATAGGAAAAAACTTGGCAAAAAATATGAATAGGCAGTTCTCAGAAAACATAGCATAATGATCACATGAAAGAGTGCCCATTTTTATTAGTAATCAGAGAACTACAAAGAGAAAGGACAGTGGAATGAGATGGACATTATTATTCCAAGTACATGTATGAAGAAATGAATGGTGTGAATATACTTTTTTTAAAGTTTTTTTTTTAGTTGTAGTTAGACACAATACCTTTATTTTATTTATTTATTTTTTAAGACCTTTATTTTATTTATTTATTTATATGTGGTGCTAAGGATCAAACCCACGGCCTCACATGTGCTAGGCAGACACTCTACTGCTGAGCCACTACCCCATGCCCTATTTTTATTTTATTTTTATGTGTTGCTGAGGGTCGAACTCAGTACCTTGCATGTGCTAGGCGAGTGCTGTACCACTGAGCTCCAACCCCAGCTGACTCTACTTTATGTACAACCAGAGACATGAAAATTTGTGCTCTATATATTTACTATGAATTGAAATGCATTCTGCTGTCATATATAACATATTAGAATAAATAAATAAATAAAACTTTTTAAAAGGAAGGGAAGGTTTAAAAACAATAGTAATATTTAAAATTTAATAGTGTTGGGTTCTCCAGAGAAACAGAATCAATATGATATATATTAGTAATCATAAAAGTACACATTAAAACTACATACTTTGATACTATTTATATCCATCCATTGGCAAAACAATTTACTTTTTTTTAATATTTTTTAGTTGTCAATAGACCGTTTTTTTGTTTTTTTTAAATATTTATTTGTATGTGGTGCTGAGGATCGACCCCAGTGCCTCACAGGTGCTGGGGAAGTACGCTACCGCTAAGACACAATCCCTGCCCCTAACATACACATTCTTTGACCCAACAGTTTCACTTCTATTTGGTAAAAGATGCTATTATCTTAAAAATAATTCTCTCAATTGGCAAGAATAAATAACTACAGTGTATATAAATATATTCATATATGAAGATTTAATTCTATAAATGAATATAAAAAACAAGAGAAAGAAAAATACAGATGGCCTGTAAACATGAAATTATACTAATCTTTGTTCATCAATCAGGGAAATAAAATAGAGCAAGGAGAGACAATTTTTGAGCCATTAGACAAAAGGGTACAAATTTTCCTAATATCAAGTATTAGAGAAAGTGAAGAGAAGCAGATACCAGATACTCTCTTATACTGTTGATGGGAATGTAATTCTCTGGAGATATATATATATATATATATATATATATATATATGAGAGAGAGAGAATATATATATATATGAGAGAGTATATATATTTATATATACATCTGAGAGAGGGATTGTGAAAATTGGCTCATAAGATTATAGAGGCTAAGAAATCCCACAATATGCCATCTGCTATCTGGAGAACCAGGAAAACCAGTGATGCATTCAGTCTAAGCTCTAGGGAGGGTTATACGGGTTGGGGGACTAGAGTAAGTCCCAGAATCCAAAGGCCAGAGAACCAGGAGCACTGATGTCCAAAGGACAGGAGACAATGTCCCATTACAAGTAAAAAGAGAATTCCCTGTTTTTCAGTGGCCCCCTTCTATTCTGGCCCTCAGTGGACTGGATGATACCCACTCACAATGGTGAGGATGGATGGTCTTTACTCAGTGTACCGATTTAAATGCTAATAATCCGTTTACAAGCTCCCTCTGTTAGGTAACAGTTAAATAAATTTGGCATATTATAGAAATAATGTTTTACCAACTAGCTGAGTGTCCCTTAACCCAGTCAACAAAATCCAACCATTACAGATGTTTTTCTGCTCTCAGTAACTACCTTGAAAATTATGGAGAGTAATATTACATTCATATTTTTTTAATGTTTATTAGTTGTAGATGAACACACAGTATCTTTTATTTATTTTCATGTGGTGCTGGATCGAACCCAGTGCCTCACACATGCTAGACAAGCACTTTACCACTGAGCTAAAGTCCCAGCCCCTTACATTCATATTTTTTAAAAAATAATTTTTAGTTGTAGATTGACACAATACCCTTATTTATTTATTTTTATGTGCCTCATGCATGCTAAGCAAGCACTGTACTACTGAGCCACAATCCCAGCCCTACATTCATATTACTGACAAAACTTGGGCATGGGATCCACATTTTAAAATTATATTGAGCTAAAGCAGTATCTACACAAATAGGAAATGTACTATGTCCTTTGGTGGAGATAATATAAAAAGGAAATGTACTATGTCCTTTGGTAGAGATAATATAAAAAATTTCATTCAAATTTCACACAAATTTAATGCAGTTCAAATTAAAGTCCTTAAAATAAGTATTCGAGAATGGTGAAGAATAGAAGGTTACTTGTCTTATTGGCACTGAGTCACAAAGGATATCAATGGTAGAGCGCTTGCCTAGCATGCGTGAGGTATTGGGTTCGATCCCCTTCACCATATAAAATTAAAAACAAATAAAATAAAGGTATTGTGTCCATCTACAACTAAGAAAATATTTTTTAAATAAGAAGAAGTGGGGCTGGGGATGTGGCTCAAGCGATAATATGCTCGCCTTGGCATGCATGCGGCCCAGGTTCGATTCTCAGCACCACATACAAAGATATTGTGTCCTCCGAAAACTAAATAAATAAATAAATTCTCTCTCTTAAAAAAAAAAAAAGAAGAAGAAGAAGAAGGGATAGACAGTAAGGATAGCTAGGAGAAAGCTCAGAAATAGCTTCTTGTGGGGCTGGGGATATAGCTCAGTTGGTAGAGTACTTGCCTAACGTGTGGGGCGCTGGGTTCAATCCTCAGCACCACATAAAATTAAAATAAAGATATTGTGTTCATCTACCATAAAAATATTTTTTAAGAAAGAAATAGCTTCTTGTGCTGGTTGAGTACATTTGTATAGAATGGCTAATTAATAGATGATACTGATAGAACCAGCTTCATCCAGAAGAAAATTAAATTGGACCCATATTTTATACTATACACAAAAGTTATTCCAGATAGATTTAAAGATTTAAAAGCAAAAAAATTAAATAAAACCTTATAAATAAAATTCAGAAAATATATAATGTATGACATTTTTATCTAAACCAATGGAGCAAAGGCAAAAACGGAGCACTAAGTATAATTTTAAAAATTTATGGGACAAGGTATAAAATATCAGAAATCAAGTGGTAGATAAGAAAAGAATATAAAAACAACGAACAAAGGGTTCTTAGAAATGATGAGCAAGACAGCCTAATTGAGAAATGGGGAAGTATATGAATAGGCAGTTTTAAAGTATACATACTTTGACCCAGCAGTTTCACTTCTATTTGGTAAAAGATGCCATTATCTTAAAAGTATTTGCAACTTATGACTACAGTATATATATTCATATGAAGATTTAGTTCTAGAAATGAACTAAGAGAAAGAAAAATACAAATGGCCTATAAACAGGAAATTATACTAATCTTTGTTTATCAGGGAAATAAAATATAGCAAGGAGAGATAATTTTTGAGCCATTAGATGGACAAAAGGGTATAAATTTTACTAATATCAAGTATTAGAGAAAGTAAAGAGAAGCGGGTATTCTCTTGTACTGTCCATGGGAATGTACATTGGAACAGAGGGCAATTGGGCATTGATTTTGAATGAATATATGGCCCAGAGCAAAATGCGGCTGACAAGGAGATATATAGAATTTCACTGGAAAACACTTAGAAGTCTGTTAGGTGACAGTTAAATAAATTTGGCATATTATAGATTCTGTACAAAGATCTATGTACTAGTGTAGAAAAATTAAAACTATTCAAGATAACGTCTACATGTATGATATTAAAAACAAAAAAAAATAACATACATATAACTTACATATAGTGTCACCAAAATGTTCTAAGAGGCCATGCAGAGAACTGAGTATTTGCTTAAGCACTGTTTATAATTCAAATTATGTATCCACAGTCTAGCTATTGTGAATTGTGCTGCTATGAACATCGATGTGGCAGTATCCCTGTAGTATGCTCTTTTAAGGTCTTCAGGGAATAGTCCAAGAAGGGCAATAGCTGGGTCAAATGGTGATTCCATTCCCAGCTTTCCCAGGGATCTCCATACTGCTTTCCAAATTGGCTGCACCAATTTGCAGTCCCACCAACAATGTACAAGAGTACCCTTCCCCCACATCCTCACCAACACTTATTGTTGTTTGACTTCATAATGGCTGCCAATCACTGGAGTGAGATGGTATCTTAGGGTGGTTTTGATTTGCATTTCTCTGACTGCTAAAAATGGTGAGCATTTTTTCATGTACTTGTTGATTGATTGTATGTCCTCCTCTGAGAAGTTTCTGTTCAGGTCCTTGGCCCATTTGTTGATTGGGTTATTTGTTATCTTATTGTCTAATTTTTTGAGTTCTTTGTATACTCTGGATATTAGGGCTCTATCTGAAGTGTGAGGATAAAAATTTGTTCCCATGATGTAGGCTCCCTATTTACCTCTCTTATTGTTTCTCTTGCTGAGAAAAAACTTTTTAGTTTAAGTAAGTCCCATTTGTTGATTCTTGTTATTAACTCTTGTGCTATGGGCATCCTATTAAGGAATTTGGAGCCCGCCCCCACAATATGTAGATCGGAGCCAACTTTTTCTTCTATCAGACGCAGAGTCTCTGATTTGATATCAAGCTCCTTGATCCATTTTGAGTTAACTTTTGTGCATGGCGAGAGGAGGGGATTCAGTTTCATTTTGTTGCATAGGGATTTCCAGTTTCCCAGCACCATTTGTTGAAGATGGTATCCTTCTTCCATTGCATGCTTTTATCCCGTTTATCAAATGTAAGATAGTTGTAACTTTGTGGATTAGTCTCTGTGTCCTCTATTCTGTACCATTGGTCCACCCGCCTGTTTTGGTACCAGTACCATGCTGTTTTTGTTACTATTGCTCTGTAATATAGTTTGAAATCTGGTATCGCTGTATGCCCTTCAATAGATGAATGGATAAAAAAAATGTGGCATTTATACACCATGGAGTATTACACAGCACTAAAAATGACAAAATCATGGAATTTGCAGGGAAATGGATGGCACTAGAGCAGATTATGCTAAGTGAAGCTAGCCAATCCCTAAAAAACAAATGCCAAATGTCTTCTTTGATATAATGAGAGCAACTAAGAACAGAGCAGGGAGGAAGAGCAGGAGGAAAAGATTAACATTAAACAGAGACATGAGGTGGGAGGGAAAGGGAAAGAAAAGGGAAATTGCATGGAAATGGAAGGAGACCCTCATTGTTATACAAAATTACATATAAAAGGTTGTGAGGGGAATGGGAAAATAAACAAGGAGAGAAATGAATTACAGTAGATGGGGTAGAGAGAGAAGATGGGAGGGGAGGGGAGGGGGGATAGTAGAGGATAGGAAAGGTAGCAGAACACAACAGTTACTAATATGGCATTATGTAAAAATGTGGTTGTGTAACCGATGTGATTCTGCAATCTGTATTTGAGGTAAAAATGGGAGTTCATAACCCACTTGAATCTAATGTATGAAATATGATATGTCAAGAGCTTTGTAATGTTTTGAACAACCAATAAATAAATAAATAAATAAAAACCAAAAAAAAAAAAAGGTTATGTATCAAAAGGTAACCAAAGGACCCATAAATTTCACTGTTCGGTATTTATTCAAGAGAAATTAAACTTATGTATACACAACAACTAACATAAAAACATGCATAGCAGCCAACTCTACAAATAGCCTAAGAGAATGAATAAACAAACTTGTTATATCCATGCCATGGACTATGCCCAGTAACATAAAGGAACAAATCACTTCGCAACATGAATGAACCTCCAAGATATGCTGAGTGAAACAGACCAGAGAGCATATACTAAATGTCACTGTTAAATGAGGTTCTAGAAAAGGGAAAACTAACCTATATAATAAAAATCAGAACACTAGTTGCTTGGGAGAGGACTGACCAGGAAGGGACCTGAGAGAGCTTTCTGGGGTAGTAAAAAATCTGTCTTCATTAGGTATGGGTCATACAAATATATGTACTTGCCAGTGCTAATCGAATTCTGCACTTAAGATCTCTGTATTTCGGATTGGGGTTTTGTGGCTCAGTGGTAGAGTGCTTGCCTAGCATATGTGAGGCACCTGGTTCGATCCTCAGCACCACATAAAAATAAATTAAAAAAAAAAAAGATCTCTGTATTTCATTGAATGTAGATGATACTTGAATTTCTTAAATGAGGTGGGAAAAAAGATGGGCAGGGGAAATTACTGAAGTACATTTACCATTTAAAAGATGAAGTTTTTTCCTAATGCTTTTTAATGCTTATATTTAGAGAAGCTGCTCGAGAATGTCGCAGAAAGAAGAAAGAATACGTGAAATGCCTGGAAAATCGAGTTGCAGTCTTGGAAAATCAAAATAAAACTCTAATAGAAGAGTTAAAAACTTTGAAGGATCTTTACTCTCATAAAAGTGTTTGATTCGAAAGAAAGTATTTTTTGTGGACTTACCTAAAAAATAGATGGATTTCTTTTCTTTTTTTAGTGGAGTTTTATAAATTAAAAGGTCAAAAGTAAAGCTAGTTTTTATGTAGGCTTTTGCAACTCAAAGATAAATGTCTTATGCAAGAGATATGGTGACAGAGGAAAGTGGAAAATGACCTCAAGGAAGCTACTGGCACAACTGGAAGCTCTGTAAAAATTAAACATACTCAAGCAAGAAATGAACTTTCATCAATTTGAATTTTCTAAATAATAATAGTTGTCAATCCAAAAATGACAGATAAAATGGATTTGGTAAATTGAATTTTAGAAAATAAGTCAATTTACCCTATAGGTTTACATTTCTTACCGTTTCCTGAAATTTACCTTTTTCAGTTGTGTATTTCATTTCTACCAGTAAATTCTAAATTACAAATATAAAAGAAAACCTGATTAATTTCTAAATATATAAATTATGTGTTCTGATTATGTAAATGTGTTCTATTGTCAAGTCTTTTAAATGGATTTTTAAGTTTGTTTGTTGGACTTGAGAGGGTGTTTTGAGACTGGGTTAACTATTTTTAAGGGCTTGTCCTAAAAAGCATCTAAGGTACATGAATGGAATATGGTAATTTTGTAACATTTTTATCAGAATGGAAATGGAACTATTTAAAAGTTTGATACTTTTAAATATTTGTTTTTTGGTTACTCTGGTAAGGGAGATTTTTTTTTAAACAAATGTATAATAAATTGGTTTTTTGATTCTGTATCCTATATGCAGTTGAATATCCATTAATCTGTTGTGCTTTAATAGAATGAAATGTTTACAGGCCCTTAAAATACTATTTTTTAAAAACCTAAAGATGCATACCAAAGTTTTTCCAAGATTTTATAATCAATTTAATGTAAGGTTTATCAGGTTCTAAAATAGTAAAAGTTTTTAAGGCAATTTTATGTTAGAGACTATTTGTAATATGTAGCAAATGGTACCTTTATAAGAAGAGTGACTGCCGATATATTTTTATAGCTAATCTTTATAAATTTTAATGTTGAGTTTTTAATGATTATTTTAAATGTTTATATAGTTTAGTTAAAACTTGCATCTCAAAGTATCATTTTTATATTATGGGAAGTAAAGTTTTCAGATTGGCTAATATTTAAATTTTAGGTTTTATATGCAGTTTATCTAAAGTTCAAAATACTGTCATTACACCAATGTTTAACCTCTGTACCCTAATTTGTGTACACTTTGAAACTGTACTGCACAAAACTATTGTGTGCTTCTTTTACTATGCTTCATATTGTTGATGAAATTAAAGGATATTTGATAAAATCAGGTTTGTTGAATGTAAAATATAATGCTTGATATTCAAATGATAACCTTGCTGATAAACTATTCTGTTAATCATACTAATTATACTGCTTTTCCAGTTTCAAAGTCAGGATACATTTAACAGTTTTAGTCTATTCAACCTGTTTTAAAGGGGAATCTATTTTTTTTTTTTTTGACTCAGAATCAGTTATAATAAACTAAACTAAAATTTCTGCTCTATGTGTTTAAGACATTGTTAAGGAGTCTATGATTTAGAAATCTCTACCTGACAAATTTGTGATTGGTCCTCCTAATGAAAATTTTCATTAAAAGGATCTTTAAATGGGCTCCACTGACTTGCCAAGAGTTTATGAAAAGGGGTTACTTACATCATATTTTACCTTGTGTAAAGCCAGATTCTCAAACCAGGGGCGCATTAGGCTTCAATTATGAATAGGTAGAGTCACTGAGTTATGTAAAAAGTGTTTTAACAGATAGTATACTAAGTAGATGTTATGTTTGACTATAACAGTCTAGTTCTTGATGCCTTTACAGCTAGATACCTGCAAATATTTGTAAATTCTTTGCTGCCTGAAGACTTCTGATGTCAGGCCTTGCTCACTAGACCCAATTACTTAGTCCAACAATACATAATAGGCCTGGCCATGCCACTGATGGTAATGTGAATGCATACAAATTATTTTCCTGTTTGTCTAATTTAAAGCAATGTGGAGCTTATCGAGATTTTAATAAAAATTTACAGTAGATTATAGTCCAAACATGAAATTAAATTTCAGAATACAATAGACCAAACTCAAGTATTTTACAAATAAATTATCAATTTACGTGTTTATTTCTGGAAGTAACTACTACCCATGAACACATCTAAGGCACATCATGTAAGATATCCTCTTAATTGAACAGAGCCTAAAGAATGGGCATTTGTTAGAGCTCTGAGACTCTTAACTATATTTGTTCATCCTTTTTTGGGGGGATACTGAAGATTAAATTTGGGTATTCAGCCACTGAGCCACATCCCCAGCCGTATTTTGTATTTTATTTTGAGACAGGGTCTTGCTCAGTTGCTTAGTGCCTTGCCATTGCTGAGGCTGGCTTTGAACTGGTGATCCTCCTGTCTCAGATTTCTGAGTCACTGGGATTACAGGCATGTGCCACAGCACCTGGCTATTTGTTTGTTTTGGTTTGTTTTGGTACTGGGGATTGAACCCAGGACCACTTTACCACTAAGGTATAGCCCTAGCCCTTTTTATTTTTGAGACAGGGTCTTCCTAAGTTGTTTAGGGCCTTGGTAAGATGCTGAGGCTGGCCTAGAACTTGTGATCCATATGCCTTAGCCTCCTGAGTTGTTGAGATTACGGGTGTACACCACCACATCTGGCTATTTGTTTATTCTTTCAGCAGTTATGCTGAAATTATCAGGTTGAACTTCTATTTTTCTCCAGCTGATGTGAACTTAGGAGGGATATGGCTTGAAGTTATGTAATCAGTTGCTATAATGGCAGTACAAATTCCCAGAGAAGATGCTATAAATTGACATAAAGTGAGTGAAATTTGACTTAAGGGTTTGATAACCAATTTAAAGGAAAAATTGTAGGTTACAGTGAAACAAAGTGTCACAGCTTTATATAAAAATTTGCAACAAAACATTATAAAAACTAAGTTTTTAAAAGTTTATTTTTTAGTTGTAGTTAGACACAATATGTTTATTTTTTATTTATTTTTATATAGTGCTGAGGATCGAACCCAGGGCCTCACATTTGCTAGGCAAGCGCTCTATCGCTGAGCCACAACCTCAAGCCCCTAAGTTTCTGGGTTTTTTAAAATATGTATATTTTTTATTTATATATGACAGCAGAATGCATTACAATACTTATTACATATATAAAGCATATTTTTTATATCTCTGATTGTATACATAGTAATTCATGTCTTCATACATGTACTTTGGATAGTAATGATCATCACATTTCACCATCACTAATTATCCCGTCTCTCCTCCCTTCCCCTCCAACCCCTCTGCCTTATCTAGAGTTCATCTGTTTTAACAGAGCTTTTTAAAAGATGATAAATACAGGGGAAGAATTCATATCAAGTTTGTACAAAGATTATGACAACTCTGTCCCCTTTTATTGGTGTAAATTTCTTGCAAACAGGAATTGTTTATGCCATTTCAAGGATCCTTTTCCTTCAAATTGACAGGATTATATATAGTAGTTTGCAGCATTCAATAAGTACATTAAGTTTTTAACTTGTAAAATTAGAAGTATCTAAATTGTTGTTCTAATTATACATTACAGTAGAATGCATTTTGACACATACATAAGTGGAGTATAACTTCTTATTCTTCTGGCTGTACATGATGTAAAGTTACACAGGTTGTGTAATCATATATGTATGGAGGGTAATAATGTCCGATTCATTCTACTATCATTCCTACGTCCATACCTCCTCCCCTGAGGCTGGCTTTGAACCCTAAAGTTGAATTCACAATCTTCCCACCTCAGCCTCCCAGCTCCTGGGATTACAAGCCTGCGCCATTGTGCCAGGCTCTTCAGCTCATTTCTCAAGAGAAAAAAAAATTGCAGAGAGCCGAGTCCTCACAATCCTTTCCCTAGTCCCATTTTTCTTTCATAAAATGGAAATCACTGTCATGAATTTAATGTGGATCCAGTCCATGTTTTTATATTTACTACTTGTATTCATAAGTAGTGCATATTTGTGGGGGTTTTTTTTGTTTGTTTTTTTGTTTTTTTACCAGGGATTGAACTCTGGAGTACTTGATCATGAGCCACATCCCCAGCCCTGTTTTTGTATTTTATTTAGGAACAGGGTCTCCTCGAGTTACTTAGAGCCTCACTTTTGCTGAGGCTGGCTTTGAACTTTCAATCCTCCTGCCTCAGCCTCCCAAGCCACTGGGATTTCATGTTTAGACCATAATCCACTCTAAATTTTTCTTTAAATCTTGATAAGCTTCACATTGCTTTAAATTAGACAAACAGGAAAATAATTTGTATGCATTCACAGTACCATCAGTAGCATGGCCAGGCCTATTACAGACGTGTGCCACTGTGCCTAGCTTATAGTATGTTTTTGTTGTTGTTGTTGTTGTTGTTTAGGGTATTGGGTACTGAATCCAGGGGCAATTTACTACTAAACCACATCCCCAGCCCTTTTTTAAAATTTCAAACAGGGTCTTGCTAGATTGCTTGAGGTCTTGTTAAGTTGCTGAGGCTGGCCTTTAACTTGTGATCCTCTTGCTTCACCCTCCCAAATCACTGGGATTACAGGCATGTGCCACTGTGCCCAGCTTGTAGTGTGTTTTTTGGTAGTTCGTAAATGGTTCATTAATATTGTACCTACTATAAATGAAAGATAAAGTACATCAAAGAAAAGGGAGACTCTAGTTATGGTAATTCTTAATTTTGAAAACACTGATCATCAAAGCAGGTCATATTCTACTTGGAGATGACAAGAGTACAAAAGGGTATCTCTTCTTTTCATTCTCATTGTATAGAGCAACACACCTAGAGTTCTATTCCTAGTAAAGATACTCAACAATCAAAATGAGACAAGAAAAGGAAGGCAAATAAGCCAAGATAACACAGTACAATTAAAACTATGTCTCAGCAATCATAAATGTAAAAAAGGAATTTTAGTTAAATGACAAAGATGGTTAGGTTGAATTAGGAAATAAGATCCCTTTACATGCTGTTTATAAGAGGTCAATCCAGCTGGGCACAGTGGCGCATTCTATAATCCCAGTGGCTTGGGAAGCTAAGGCCAGAGTGTCTTGAGTTCAAAGCCAGCCTCAGCAATTTAGCGAGGCCCTAAGCAGTGCCCCTGGGTTCAATCCCCTGTACCAAACAAACAAAAAGTAAATCTACTAAAGAAATAGTAAGGGGCTGCACTCAGTGGTAGAGCACTAGCCTAGCATGTGTGAGGCACTAGGTTTGATTGTCAACACCATATAAAAATAAATAAGCCAGGTGCAGTGGCGCACGCCTGTAATTCCAATTTGGGAGGCTGAGGGAGGAGGATCATGAATTCAAAAGCAAGGCACTAAGCAACTCAGTGAGACCCCGTCTCTAAAAAAAAAAATACAAAATAGGGCTGGGGATATAGCTAAGTGGTTGAATGCCCCTGAATTCAATCCCCACCCCTCCCACAAATAAATAAATGTATTGTGTCCATCTACAACTGCAAAAAAAATTTTTTTAAGAAATAGCAAGATTGAATATTTGGTACTTCAAGTAAAATCAAGACAAAGTTGTATCAGTCAAACTCTAGCCAAAAGAAAGTTGGAATAGCAATATTTATGTTGAACAAATGGAACAAAGATGGTCACTATAAAATGATATACATTTTATAAATAGAAGATAAATACATCTAAATTTGAATGCACTTAATTACAGAGTAAGGATATTAAACAAAATGTAGAAATACAATGAGAAAAAGTTCACAATCTAGTAGATATTTAACATACCTCTCGTAACTAATACAAAAGAAGGAAAATAACTGATGAAGAGACAAATGGAATAATTAACAAAGTTGACCTAATATATCGAATTTCATCAACTGTAAGTCACTACTGATTGTAAGGCATACTATTATTTAAGTACCATCAGAAAAATAAACCACTGCCAAGTGAATTGTGACATGCCATAGTGGTAAGATGAGTACTAATTTCAGAGATGATTAAATATGAGATTATGTACCTATGATCAGTGAAATTCAATCAGTAAAATTCAGAATAGACAAATTTCAGATAATTCTCCAGGGTGTTGATGAAAACAGACCATACTGGACAATGCATCAAAGTTTGAAAGTATTGGTTTCATATAGACCATGTTCCTTAGATCTATACGTGTCTATCCTTTCACCAAAACTACACTGTCTTAGTTACTAGAGCTTTATAATAACAAAATTTTATAATATAATCAAGTAGTGTGAGTTCTGTTTTGTGTATTTTTTTAAATTATTTTTTAGTTGTAGTTGGACACAGTATCTTTATTTATTTATTTTTATGTGGTGCTGAGGATTGAACCTAATGCCTCAGCCATGCTAGACGAGGGCTCTACTGCTGAGCCACAACCACAGCCCCTTAAAATTATTTTTGACTATTCTAGTTTAGTTGCCTTTGTATATAAATATTAGAATCAGTTTGTCTACCCAGAAAAAATTCTGCTGGGATTTTGGTTGGTATTGTTCTGAACATATGTATAAATTAATTTGGGAAGAAGACATCCCAACAATATTAGTCTTTCAATTCATTAACACTATGTATCTGTCTACTTACTTAGGTCCATCAGTATTTGTAGTTTGGGGCATAGAGACTGTGTACTTTTTTGTGGGGTTTACTGCTTCTTTTTCTTTTTTGCAGCACTGGGAACTGAATCCAGGGCTTCACACATGCTAGGCACAAGCTCAACCACTGAGCCACACATGTTTTTCTTAGATATTAGAAATGATAATGATTAAATTTCAATTTCCAATTATTCCTTACTATATATTCAGAAAGAGGGCTGTGTCCTACAATCATACTAAAGTCACTTACTAATTCTATGAACTTCTTTGTAGATTTTTTCTATGTAGATATCATCTATCAATAGTGACAGTTTTAGCTCTTTCAAATCTGTATGCCTCTAATTATTACTTTATTGTACAGGCTAAGATTTTCAGTAAGATCTTAAAACAGGATTGATGAGCATGGATTTTCTTTATTCCTAAACTTCAGGGAAAAAAACATTCAGTATTTTACTCCTAAGTATGTTGACAGTTATTTTTGGAAGCTCTTTATCATTTAAGGGACGTTTCTTCTATTCCTAGTTTGTGCACATTTTTATCAAGGATGGATGTTGAATTTTATCAAATGCTTTTGTTACACCCATTTATATAAGATATGTATTTTTTCTTCTTCAGTTTGTTTATATAGTAGGTTTTATTAATTTATTTTCTAGTGTTGAATCAGTCTTGTATTCCTAAGATAACTACCACTTGATCATGATATATGATCCTTTGTATATAAAGCTGGACTTAATCAGCTAGTATTTATTTAATATTTTTGTGTATCTATTTATGAGAGATACTGTTCTGCAATTTTCTGTTCTTGTAATGTCTTTGGATTTAGTATATATAAGGCTGGTTTCATTTAATGAGCTGCTATTAAAGAATTAAATTCACATTTCAAATGTGATAATGATATTGTGACATTCTTAAAGATCTTATGTTTTTGAAATAAATATTAAAATTTTATGGGGGCTGAGGTTGTGGCTCAATGGTAGAGTGCTCACCTAGCATACATGAGGCACTAGGTTCGATCCTCAGCACCACATAAATGTAAAATAAAGATATTCTGTCAATCTAAAACTTAAGAATAAATATTTAAAAAAAAATTATGGATAAACTTATATAATTCTTGGAATTTACTTCACTTTTTCTGAGAGTGTCTATAGAAAGTTTCCAGACAAGATGAGCATTTGAATCAGTAGATCAAGTAAAGAAGATCCAGCTTCATCCTTGTGGGTGGGTATCATCCAGTCTGTTGAGGGTCCAAACAAATAAAAAAACGGTGGAGGAAGGACAAATCTCTCTTCTAGAGCTGGGAGTCCATTTTCTCCTGCCCTCAGACATTAGCCCTTCTGGTTCTAAGGACTTCAGACTTGAACTGGACTTATATCATTGGTTCACAATGAATTTACCACTGGCTTTCCTACTTCTTCAGCTTGCAGATGACAGGCCAGGGTACTTCTGTGCCTCCATAACTGCATGAGTCAATTCCTATAATCAATCTCTATCTTCCTCTCTATTTTATTGGTTCTGTTTTCTGTAACAATCCTAGGTTCAAAAACATGCAAAACTAAATAATATATTGTTTAGAAAAGTGCTGTCCAATAGAATGCTTTGTAGTGAAAACTGTGTTGTCCAGTATGGTAACAATTAACAGCATGAGGCCATTGAGCACTTAAAATATGACTAATGTAACAGAGGAACTGAATTTTAATGTAAACTCAAATTGTCACATGTGGCTACCACATTATATAGACAGAAACAGAATTAATGGAATAATAAATACAAGATCCAAAATATTGGTTATTTCTAAGAGAAAGAAAAGGGAATCAAATGAGTGAGGCTGTGACACACAGGGGGTTTCAAAAGTAATAATGGTCTTTTCTTTTTTTAAAAATTATTTTTAGTTGTAGATGGATACAATACCTTTCTTTTATTTATTCATTTTTATGTGGTGCTGAGAATTGAACCCAGGGCCTCACACATCAGCCCCAGTCCCATAATGGTCTTTTTTAAAAATGGGTTTTCATATTTTGTTATTCTTTAAAATGTGGATTCTATAAATGTTTTTTTCATAAATATTAAATATTTAATAAAACAAAAATAGTGAATTTGAGGTGATGGATTCATGGATGTATTGCTATTACTTAAACTCTACATAATAAAATATTTCTATTAAAATTTTTCCTGGGCTGGGGTTCTGGCTCAGTGGTACAGCGCCTGCCTAGCAAGTGCAAGGCCCTGGGTTAGATCCTCAGAACCACATAAAAATGAATAAAATATTGTGTCCAACTACAGCTAAAAAATAAATATAAAAAAATTTTTTTTCTACCACTAATTCAGATATACCCCAAGTGGAGTAGAAGACAACTAGGAAAGGGGGGGGGGAACCACTTTCACTTCAGACTCCGACAATCCTGCTGCTTAAGGACCTCCCACTAACTTTAGGCCCCAGGCATGGTACTAATGTCCTTATTCTCTATAATACTGGCTCCTAGGCTTTCACTTAGAAGAGAGGTAAGAAGACATTTTGTTTGAATGATCACCTAATTTTGTTTGGAAAATTTTAATAGATAGATTAGGTTTCAAGAATAGAACAAGACATGTTGGTGCACACCTATAATCCCAGTAACTCAGGAGGCTGAGGCAGAGGATCACAAAGTTTGAGGGTAGCTCAGCAACTTAGTGAGGCTCTAAGTTAATTAATGAGACTCAAAATAAAAAAATAAATTAAAAAAAAAAGAAGGGATGGGGATATAGCTCAATGGTAGAGTTTCCTTGGGTTCTATTCCCCAGTCCCACACCCCTGACAAAACAGAAACAAAAACAAAAGCTGTGGGTAAATCTCAGTCATAGAGCTGCATGCTAATATTATTAGCACAGGCAAGACCCTGGGTTCCAAGCTAGCATCATGCCCTCCTGCCAAAAAAAAAAGAGTATGTGTATAAAAAAGAGTTGTCTTCCTCTGAGAAATTGAATCCTGCTCCTGTTCTTTTTTTAAATTTATTTTTTAATTGTAGTTGGATACAATACCTTTGTTTTATTTGTTTATTTTTATGTGGTGCTGAGGATTGAACCCAGGGCCTCACACATGCAAGGCGAGCACTCTACCGCTGAGCACAACCTCAGCCCATTGCTCCTGTTCTTAAAAATTAAAAAAAAAAAAAAAAATGGAAAAAAATCTTAAAAACAAACAGGAATAAAGGGTAAGGGGAATAGACAATGGAATTTTTTTTAAAATAATGTTTTAGGTAAAATTTTGCTCTAAAAGGAAAGCAGGAGACATAGAGGCAGTGGAAGATTTTTCAAAGGTAGGAGAAACCACAAGTATTATCTATTGCTGCATAACAAGTTATCCCAAAACTTAATGGCTTAAAACAACAAAAATTGATACCTCAGTTTCTGTGGTTTAGGAAGCTGAGTGTAGCTTAGCTAGGCACCTCTGTCTTGAGGTCTCTCCTAAGGTTGCAGTTAGGGTGTCAGCCAGAACTGTGATCTTTTTTTTTTTTTTTAATACTTATTTTTTAGTGGTAGTTGGACACAATACCTTTATTTTATTTATTTATTTTTACGTAGTGCTGAGGATTGAACCTGAGGCCTCGTACTTGCTAGGCGAGCACTCTACTGCTGAGCCACAACCCCAGTCCCAGAACTGTGGCCTTATGTGAAGGTCTGAGAAGAGGAAGAAACACTTCTCAGCTCTCTCACCTGATTTGGTTCTACTTGGCCATTTAAGGACTTCAATGCCTCAGGGGCTGTGTCTGGAGGCCTGGCTGGAGGGCAGCTCACTAAGTGGCAGCCAATTTAACTCTGAGCAAAAGAACCAGAGGGAGAGGTATGCAAGACACAATCGGCTTAAAACTTAATCTTAGAAATGGTAGCCCACTACATGAATCCATTTTGTGTTGCTATAACAGAATATCTGACACTGGGTACTTAACAACAAAGAAAAGAGGTTTATTTAGCTCATAATTTGGGGGGCTAGAAATCCAAGCTTGAGGGTCCCCTTTTGTTGCATTTGTGGTGAGGGCCTCTCTGCTAATACACAGGATGGCAGAGAAGTGGAAGGAAAAACAACTGCATGCAGAAGGACAAAGTACATGAGGTGGAATTGCTCTAAAACAACACACTTTTGTAAGAACTCACTCTGAAAGACTATCAACAATTCCTCCTGAGGGTCCCCATGATCTAATTATCTTCCATTAGGCCCTACCTCTCAAACTCTTGGCTATGGGCCCAAGTGATCCTCCTGCCTCAAACTCTGAAGCTGGGATTGCAGGCATGTGCCACCACTCTTAGGCCCTACCTCTTAGAGATTCCACCACCTTAGCAGAGTTATGCTGGGGACCAAGCTTGCAGCACATGAACCACTGGGGGTCACATTCCAACCATATCTAAACCACTGCACCTATATCCTCAAGCCACCTTTTACTTGCTAGAAGTGAATCACTAAATCCAGCCAACACTGAAGGGAAAGGGACCAAACATGGGTGTAACAGGAGACAGAGAAGGCCCCCCCACCCTGTAAAGGAAGTCCATCATGCCAGAAGAGATTTGTTTGCTGATAGAGATGATCCCACAGAGAGAGGAAATGACAAGGCAGGAGAGATGAATGAAGACCCAGAAAGGGCAGAAGGAATCTAGGCAGAGGACCTTTGCAATGACTGGTACACTGTCTTTTTCAAGCCATTTCATGATTTGGCTGCACACACCTGTTTTATGAATCTGTTGACATCCTATCATCTGTCATAGCAAAATTTATCATTTTCCCCTGCTTACAAAGCCATCTACAATCTGATCACATTCCACACATAGAAACACGCACATACCCAACTCTGTTCCCAGCCCCTTTTAAGTGTTACCTTCCATTAAAACATTTGGAGATTAGGGAATTTGTTTGTTAGCCCCTAGGTGCCACCTGCAGCTTGTTTCTCCAACAGTACCTACTTTCTACCCACTGACTGTGGTTTGGCCCCAGGCCTCTGCTTACTTTCCTGTGTTACCTTCTGTGCCAACCTAATATACTCCTTTTATTCAACGCTGCCAACCATGTCAGCTTTAGAGGGATAAAATGAGCAAGGCAATTGACCTTTTATTGACCCCACTTTAATTCCCCACCACGTGACCAACTTTCCAGACTACAGAATCCCACACATTATTCTCTCACTCCTGAAGGTATGGGGCAAATGAAGGCAAAGTTCAGCCTAACTCAAGATGGGAAATGATGAAACAATTTAAAACCAAACATTAAACATCATTCTTAAAAACTCAGGGTCATGTTAAAGAAAAATATTCCATAATATTTATTAAAGCATGGTGAGGCAGCCTTTACTTGGGATCATAAAGACAGGGACAGCAAGGGCTAGAGATGTAACTCAGTGGTAGGATGCTTGCCTAGTATGCAGCAGTAAGGCCCTGGGTTCAAGCCCCATCATCCCCAGCATTCCCCTTCAATACAAAAGTACAAAGAACTAGGGCCATGCGGGGCTGGAGTTGTGGCTCAGTGGTAGAGCACTTGCCTGGCTTTCATGAAGCCTTGGGTTCGATCCTCTGTGCTGCATAAGAATAAATAAATAAAAGATCCACTGACAACTGAAATAAAATGAAAATAAAAGAACTAGGGCAATGGGATTTTGAAGTAGGGAGAGATTAGGCTCAACTCCAAATACAACATGGGTAAGTGGGAATTTATAGCCAAAGAACAGGGTAAGGGCCAATGGATGGAAAATCCACTAAGAGATAACATCAAGAGTAACAGGGGTTCAGGTTAAATCCACTGAACAAGGTGCTTGGTGAAAACAGGCCAAGATGAGGAGACAGTATCTGGAGGATGGTGTGTGGCATATAGCATGTGGGTAATGCCTACTTAATGGACTGATTAACCAGGGCCATTTATCTGTGTCCCCTGCTCCCATACAATGTTTGGAAAGTCAAGAGGCATCTCAGGGTTTCTTAGAGAGGCAAGGAATGATGGATCTCTCCGGTTAGAGACTGAACAGGGCATGAGTGCTTGTGTTTGTTAGGGGAGGTGCAATTACCACCAGTCGGGTTTGTGCTCAATTTTGCAATCCTTAAATCTAGTTTTATTAGCTCAGCCTGAGTTGTGTGCTCAAGATAAACTACTTTAAAGCTGGAAGAGATCAATCTGCTTCACAGATGCTGGGCTTCCCTAATGGCCTTTTCATCTCCAATCCCGACCTCTGTGCCCACCTTGCCTCGGTTGTACCTCTGCCTTCCCCAGCTATGGCCCTTGCTTTGGAAAGCCTCCGGGCCCTCCAAGTCTGAGCAGGCAGCGCCCGGGGGGTTCCAGCACCTTCCCGCCACTACAGCCGCCCTACCGTGGGTAGCAGTGTGCTGCTAGGGCCCGGGAGGGGCTTGCCAATGAAAACAAACCCGCAGAGCCCAGGGGAGGCAGGCACTGACCTACCCTTGTCAGAGAAGGGGAGGCCAACTGAAATCCGCATCCGGGCACCTCGACGCCCGCGGCCTCCCTGGAGGCTGTGGGAGCGCGGGCCTCGCCGCCATCTTGCCCGCGAGCGCCAAGATGGGGCGGGCGCTGCTGGGTGCTGCTCTGCTGTTTGTGGGGGGCGCTCTCCTCTCCTCCGAGCACCCCTCGCTCCCCGGGAGGAACGGGCTCGGACCCCCACAGGGACAGGCCGCTGGTCCTGGGTGGGCCAGGGTGGCGCGCTGGCAGCCGTTGGACGAGGCCCAGAAGGAAGAGCCGGCAGCAAAGGGCAGTATCCCTTCATTCCTGGCAGCCCCTGCCTTTCCCCGCCGCCCGCCTGTGAACTGGGCTCGTGCCCGTGGACCCAGCCCCCTTAACCCAAACCCGACACACCTAAGCGGCTTCTAGACGCAGAATGATGTCGGTAGGAGTGATAATTAACAGGGACATACCTTTGCGCCGGGCCTCTGTATTTGCTCCTCCAAACGTTCTGGGGCCGATCATTCTGATTTTACAGATGGCTGATTCACTAGTGTTCCGAGTTGAAGGGGACCTGTATATAATACAGCGGAGCACAATCAGCTTAGCATGTTAAGTGGCAAGAATCAGAACTTGAAGCGAACTTGTACCTCTGGACTCGCCAGTCCCAGGGTTTTTCTTTTTTTCCTTTTTTTGGTGCCAAGGGTTGAACTTAGGGCCCGGGACATGCTAACTACACACCACCACTGAGCTACACCCCAGCCTCCAAGTTTCAGGCTCTTTTATCACTTGAGTTTTTTTTTTTGGTTTTTTTGTACTAGGGATTAAACTCAGGTCATTTTATAAAATGAGCTTCATCCTCAATTCTCTCACTAGCTAACCTGGAACTTGCAATCTGTCTTGGCCCCTGGAGTCACCATGATCCAGGCCTGCACCATAGGACCTGGCTAAATTTCAGGCTCTTAATCTCCATCTCATACAGGCAATAATGTGATGCCTGGCTAGAGGATATTTTTGTTTTTATACTTTTTTGGGAAAGAGCTTTAACTTAATGAATTGTACTGATTTCATGTCTATGTAAAAACAATCAATTATGGCATGTTTATCTTAACTCTCCTTTACGACTCAAAATTTGGGCTTGCCTTAGGTATCCGGTTTTTAAAATAGGAATTCAAAGGTTTACATTAATGTGGTCAGATGAGTAAGTAACACACAAATATAAATATAGATGCCCAGTCCAAATAATATATCATTTTTATTTTTAGATTGTGGAACAGCACCGCTTAGGGATATGTTGCAAGGGTCTCGGATTGTAGGGGGCTCAGATGCTCAAGATGGTGCATGGCCATGGATAGTTAGTCTACAGATTCGATATGGCCGTTTTCTTGCTCATATATGTGCAGGAAGCCTAGTGAAAGACAGGTGGGTTCTCACAGCTGCCCACTGCACTAGAGACGCTAGGTATGTATTCAGAATGTAATTCTTATTTTACTCTCTTATGAGATATTTTCAAGTGGTAGAGGGTCATTTGACTTCAGCTGTTTTCATTTAAGCCACATGTTTGCAAGGTTTGAAATCATATGCCTTATACAGAAAACACTGTATTTGTTGAAATGAATTATTTATATGTCAGTGTGTAAAGATAGTGAATACTTTAGAATTTGCAGTTTGTCATCTCTGTCGCAATTACTTAGCATGAAAGTAGCCATAGAAAATACATAACTGAATGAATGTAGCTATGATCCAATGAAACTTTATTTTATTTTTTAAATGGTGCTGGGGATTGAACCCAGGACCTTGTACATGTTAGGCAAGCACTCTACCAACTGAGCTATATCCCCAGCCCTCAATAAAACTTTACATACGAACACTAAAGTTTAAAATTCATATATTTTTCTCAGTTCCAAAAAAATTTTTTTAACTGTTTAAATGTGAAAAACATGCTTTGGAGGCTGGGGTTGTGGCTCAGCAGTACAGCAATTGCTTAGCATGTGCAAGACCTGGGGTTCGATCCTCAATGCAGCATAAAATTAAATAAAATAAAGGTATTGTGTCCAACTACAACGAAATAAATAAATAAATATTTTTAAAAAGAAAAACATGCTTTGTTCATGGGATGTATTTAAAAAAGGCCAAATATGGCTTTCACAGATTCTTTGTAAGATTCTCTTTTGCTTCACTTGTATTGGCCCATAAAATCTCAGTTACAGTCAGATTTCTGTGATCAGAATACTTAAAAGACCCACCTTCCTGCCAAATCCAATGATCTTGTCTCAGTTTCCATCCTATTTGACCTTGATAGCATGGGGCAATGATGAAAGCATCTTCTCCTTAAACTATCTCTTTCCTGAAATTCCTTGTGCCAAAAGACCCTCTTGAGCCATACCCCCAACTCTTTTTTATTTTTTCTGATTTTTTTTAATATTAAGACTTTTTCAAGGCCCATCAATAAACATAAAGTACTTATGTGAATTCAAATTCCCAGGAAAATGTCAGGGTTGACCAAGGGGAGAAATCTATTACTTTATTATATGCACTCAGCTACTATTGTCTTCATGTGATTAACAACCATTTCTTCCTAATTCCATTTCTGTCAAAAACCCATCTCTTTAAATTTTTTTATTGGTTCTTTTTAGTTATACATGACATAGGATTCATTTTTACCTAATTATAAAAGCAAGGAATATAACTTATTCTAATTCAGTCTCTAGTACACCCTTCCACTCCATTCCCTTCTCTACTGATCATTCTGCTATTTACTTATAGTTTTTTTTAATTAGTGTCTTGTGGATGTACATGATGGTGAGGTTCACTGTGGTATATTCATATATGTACATAAGAAAGTTAAATCAGATTCATCCCACTATCTTTCCCTATCCCATCCTTCCTCCCTTCCCTTCATTCCCTTTTGTCTACTCCACTGCTCTTTCTTCTATTTTTTTATATGCCCTCCCCCATTTTGGATTAGCTTCCACATATCAGAGAAAACATTCAACCTTTCACTTTTTGGTACTGACCAATTTCACTTAGCATGATAGTCTCCAATTCCATCCACTTACTGGCAAATGCCTTAAAGTCATTCTTCTTTATAGCTGAGTAATACTCTATTTGTGTGTGTGTGTGTGTGTGTGTGTGTGTGTATAATCAATCACATTTTCTTTACCCATTTATCTGCTGAAGGGCACTTAGGTTGGCTCAATAGCTTGGATACATGAACTGTGCTGCTATAAAGTCTGTGTCACAGTAGTGTGCTGATTGTAAATCTTTGGATATATACTGAGGAGTGGGATAGCTGGATTATATGGTGGTTCCATTTCTAGTTTTTCAAGGAACCTCCATACTATTTTCCAGAGGATTTCACTAATTTACAGTCCCACCAACAATGTATGAGTGTACCTTTTCCTCCACATCCTCACCAAACACACACATTTATTGTTACTTGTAGTCTTGATAACTGCCATTCTGACTGGGTGAGATAAAATCTCAATGTAGTTTTAATTTGCATTTCTTTAATTACTAGAGTTGAACATTTTTTTTCATATATTTATTGACCACTTATATTTCTTCTTTTGAGTGGTGTCTATTTAGTTCCTTTGTCCAATTATTTATTGATGGGGTTATTTGTTTTTTGTTTGTTTGTTTGTTTTGGCATTAAGTTTGAGTTCTTTGTATCCTGGATATTAATGCCCTATCTGAGGAGCAGGTGGCAAAGATTTTTTTTTTTCCATTTTGTAGGCTTTCTCATCATGTTATTGTTTCCTTTGTCTTTTGGCACAATGAAACAATAACATGATGTTTTTAGTTTGAATTCATACCATTTATTGATTCTTGATTTTACTTCTTATGCTTTAGGAGTCTTGTTAAGGAAGTCTGTTCCTGAGCTGCCATGTTGGAGTGTTGGGTAAACATTTTCTTTTAGCAGTTGCAGAATTTCTGCTCTAATTCTTAGGTCTTTGATCCACTTTGAGTTGAGTTTTGTGCAGGGTGAGAGATAGGAGTTAAGTTTCATTCTACTACATGGATTTCCAGTTTTCCCAGCATCATTTGTTTAAAAGGCTATCTTTTCTCCTACATGCTTTTGGCACCTTTCTCTAGTATCAGAGAACTGCATTTATGTGGTGTTGTCTGTGTGTCTTCTATTCTATTCCATTGGTCTTCGTGTCTGTTTTTGTGTCAGTACCATGCTGTTCTTGTTACTATAGTTCTGTAGTATAATTTGAAGTCTGGTATTGTGATGCCTCCTGCTTTGCGTTTCTTGCTAAGGATTGCTTTGGCTATTCTGGATCTCTTATTTTTCCAAATGAATCTTGTAACTGCTTTTTCTAGGTCTGTGAAGAATGTCATTGGAATTTTGATGGGAATCCACTGAATCTGAATAGCACTTTTGGCAGAATGGCCATTTTTACAATATTAATTCGGAACATAGGTCTTTCCATCCTCTAAGGTGGTCTACAATTTTTTCTTTAGTATTCTATAGTTTTCATGTCACCACTTTTATTAGATTGATTCCCAAGTGAGTTTTTTTTTTTTTTTTGAGGCTATTGTGAATAGTTTGCCTAATTGGTGTTTAGGATTGTGATTGATGTATGTGTGTTCATCTTTTATGCTACTGCTTTGCAGAATTTATTTATCAATTTTAGAAATCTGATGGAGTTTTTTGGGTATTCTAAATATAAGGTAATGTCACGGCAAAAAAATAATTTGAACTCTTCCTATTTGTATCCCTTTAATTTGTTTCTCTTGCTTGCTTGCTCTGGCTAAAGTTTTAAGGGCTACATTGAATAGGATTGATAAAAGTGGGTATCCTTGTCTTGTTCATGTTTTTGGAGAAAATCTTTTCAGTTTTTCTCCATTCAGAATAATGTTGGCCTTGGGTTTGTCACATATAGCCCTTATAATGTTGAGGTAAGTTCTTTCCATTGTAGTTTTTTTTTAAGTGTTTTAAACATGAATGGGTACTATACTTCGTCAGTTGCTTTTTCTTTATCATGTGATTCTTGTCCTTAAGTCTATTTATGTGGTGAATTACATTTATTGGTTTTTAAATTTTATTTATTTATTTTTTAGGTGTAGATGGACACAACACAATGCCCTTTTATTTTTATGTGGTGCTGAGGATGAACCTGGGTCCCGCCTGCGCTAGGCGAGTGCTCTACCGCTGAGCCACAATCCCAGCCCCTATTGATTTCTTTTTTAAAAATTTTTAAAATATTTTTTTTAGTTGTATATGGACACAATACCTTTATTTAATTTATTTATTTGTGGTGCTGAGGATCAAACCCAGGGCCTCTCACATACTAGGTTAGCACTATACCACTGAGCCACAACCCCAGTCCCACATTTATTGATTTCTGTATGTTGAAACAACCTTGCATCCCAAGGGTGAAATCTACTTGATCATGGTGCACCACAATATAATAATGTTGGATGACTGTAACATGCCTCTCTCACCACTGTATAGATCATCCAAACAAAAACTAAGATTTTATAGAACTAAAAAAATGCAATTAATAATAGACGTAACAGACATCTATAGAATATTTCCTCCATCAACAACTCAATTCATTTTCTTCTCAGCAGCACATGGAACATTTTTGAAAACAGACCATATTTTAGATCACAAAGCAAATCTCAGCAAATACGAAAAAACTGAGCCACATCCCTAGCCCTATTTTGTATTTTATTTAGTGACAAGGTCTCAGTGAGCTTAGTATCTCGATTTTGCTGAGGCTGGCTTTGAACCTGTAATCCTCCTGTCTCAGCCTCCCTAGCCGCTGGGATAACAGGCGTGTGCCATTGTACCCTGCTAAGGGAGAAAGTTTTTTGTTTGTTTGTTTGTTTGTGGTGTTGGTGATCAAACTAAGTACCTTGCTGCATGGTAAGCAAGTGTTCTGCCACTGAGCTACATCCTCCAGTCCTTTTCATTTTTTATTTTAAGACAGGGTCTCACTAAATTGCCCAGGCTGGCTTCAAACTTGCAATCATTCTGCCTATGCCTCCTGGAGAGCTGGGATTACAGGCATGTGCCACCATGCCAAGCTACAGAAATTATTTTATTAAGATATAACTCAACATGCAGTAAAATAAATTCTTTTAGTATACAGTTCTGTGAATTTGACAAATGCATGGTTATATAATTACCAGCACAAAACACAGTTCTTTTTATTTCCCAAAAATCTCTTGTGTCCCTCCCCGTCTCTTTATAGTTTTGCCTTTTCCAGTGTTCTATAAAAAGAATCACACATAGTGTATGTAGCCTTTTGAATTTGGTCACTTTTACTTAGCATATAAATTTGAGAATCATCTGTTATTGTGTGTATTATTATTGTTCTTTCTTTTTGGATGGTGCTGAGGATTGGACCCAGGGCTTAACCCTTACTAGGCAAGCACTCTACCACTGAGCTATGCTCCCAGCCCCATTACTGTTCCTTTTTATGGGAATAGTAATGGGTAGTAATCTATTTTATGGAGGTAGCACTGTTTATCAATATACCACTTGAAGGATATTTCCAATTTGGGCAATAAAGACTTAAGCTATGGAGCTGGGGCTATGGCTCAACGGTAGAGCACTCACCTAGCATGTGCAAGGCCCTGGGTTCGATCCTCAGCACCATGTAAAAATAAATAAAATAAAGGTATTGTGTCCAACTACAACTGAAAAATAAATATTAACAACAACAACAAAAAAAGAGCTAAGCTACTACAAATGTTTGCATATTGGTTTTTGTGAATGTTGGTTTTTATTTCACTTGAATATCCACGTGGGATTACCAGGTCAAATGATAAGTGTATGTACAACTTTATATTTAAAAATATGCAAATAGTGGGCACAGTGGCACCTGCCAATAATTCTAGCTACTTAGGAGGCTGAGGCAAGAGCATCGCAGTCTGGGCAACACGGAGAGATAGTGTCTCAAAATAAAAAATAAAAAGCTTGGTGATGGGGGATATAGCTCAGTTATCAGAGTGCTTGTCTTACATGCACAAGGCCCTGGGTTCAATACCCAGCACCACAAAGATAAATATATAAAAGATGTATGCTATCAGGCAGCTACAATAAAGACTTAAAAAAAAAAAAGCTTGGGATGTAGATCAGTAGTGAAGTGCTGCCTAGCATGGTTTGAACCCAGGAACACTCAACCAGTGAGCCACATCTCCAGCCACTTTTTATTTATTTTATTTAGAGACAGGGTCTTGCTGAGTTGCTTAGGCCCTTGCTAATTTGCTCAGGCTGTGAAGCCTGGATTTGGTCCCCAAAACCATAATAAAGAGGTAAAACATATTTAATATAAGAAAATGACAAAATAGAAAAGACAAAAAGAAAAATGAGTCATTATATATCCCAGAAATAACAGGTGTTTTTGTTACACATTTACTCTAAATTTTCCTATGCATGTACATAAACTATTTTATATATTAATATAGTTATTACTGTGAAATAGCCTTTTTCATTAAATTGTATAACATGAGAATCTTTATGACATGTCGATAAACATCTGTTACTTCTACATTCCATGCTATAGATGTGCCAAAATTTACCTGAGCCACGTGTTGGGCATGTAGGCCTTTTCTGTGGTAAATATTCTTATAGCTAAACTTTTGTGTTCATCTTCTGTTTCTTTGGGATAAACTTTAGGAGGTAGAACTGCAGAGTCAAAGGCAATCCAAATTTTACAGACTACTGACACACGTTGCCAAAGTGTCCACGTATTTACACTTTCTGTGAGAGGCAACAGGAGCCCAGTACCGCCTTCACCTATATTGCTATCATCAAACACACACATGCTTTTATATAAACTTTGCTAACATGGAGGGTCCAGAATGTTTCAGTATTTGTAAACATAAGCATATAAAGTGAAAGTTTTTCCTTCCTAAGTGAATTCCAGATGTAACAACTGTTAAACTAATGAGGATTTAATTGTTGATTTTTTTTACCTTTTTTTGGCTTGATGGTTTGTTTTTAGACTGTCAAGAAAATTATTTACTTCTTGTTTTTACCTTCAGTGAAATGTTTTACAAAATCCTTTCTCATTTAATTTAAAATAATTCTTTCTAGTAAATCATAAAAGCAGAAGAAATATTTTGGTGAATTTTTATATACCCATCACATAGCTTCAAATTATAAACTTATATCTGATCTTATTTTATTTATACTCTTACCAACTTCCTGCTCCAATGTGTGTATATGTGTGGGTTATGTTGGGATCAAACCTAGGGCCCCATGCATAAGTGAGGGCTCTACTATTAAACTACACCCTTAGCCTACCCCTTCCAATTATTTTGAAGGAAATCTCAGGCCTATCACTTTGGATATATCTAAAAGATAGGAACTCTTTATTTAGAAGATTTACTCATAGAAATATTTAATCCATTTGCAGTTTATTTTGGTGCTTAGTGTTAGTCCAGAGATCTAATTTTATTCTCTTTTCAAACAATTAACTAGTTGTCCAGTACCATATTGAATAATTCATCCTTTGGTCCATTGGTTAGAAATCCTATCTTAATCATATATTAAAATCTCATATGCTTAAATCTGTTTCTGAATTGTCTGTCCTATTGGTATTTTCCCTGTTTCCTACATCACATTTATTTTGTTTTTTGGCAGTACTGGAAATTGAACCCAGGGGTACTCTATCACCAAGCCACATCCTTACTCCCCTCTCCCCGCTTTTTATGCCAAGGTTTGAACCCAGGAACACTCAACCACTGAGCCACATCTCCAGCCACTTTTTATATTTTATTTAGAGACAGGGTCTTGCTGAGTTGCTTAGGGCCTTGCTAATTTGTTCAGGCTGGCTTTGAACTTGTGGTCCTCCTGTCTCAGCCTCCCAAGCTGCTAGGATTACAAGCATGTGCCACCATCTCTGGCCCCTAACCCTTTAAAAAAAATTTTTGAGACAGGGTCTCTGTTAGCTGCTGAGGCTGGCCTCAAACTTGCAATCCTCCTGTCTCAACTCCAGAGTCACTGGGATTACTGGCATGTGCCAGGGCACCAGCAGGCTTTTAATTTATATTTCATGTCACATGAAAGTAGAATTAATTTTTTATTAATCTAACATAAGAAAAAAAACTAGTGAAAGATTAATAATATTTACTAAATTAAATAAACATGCTTATAATAAGAATATTTACTTTCTTCCAGAGATCCTTTACAGTGGAGAGCTGTGATGGGAACCAATACAGTAAATATGAGTCAAGCATACACCAAGAGGATAAAAGTTAAAGCAATCAGTATTCATCCAGACTTCATTATGGAAACTTATGAAAATGATATTGCACTTTTTTATTTAAAAAAACCTGTGATGTTTAATGACTATATACAGCCTATTTGTCTACCTTTTGATGTTTTCCAAAACCTGGATGAAAACACAAAGTGTTTTATAAGTGGCTGGGGAAGAACAAAAGAAGAAGGTAATTATAGTCTGAATTTTACTGATATAAATCTTTCTGATTACTGGTACAGGAGGGTCAATACTTTTATATATAAATATCCTTTTGTAAATTTCTTTTTAAAAGTTTTAATTTTTTTTTGCAGTACTGAGGATTGAATCCAGGACTTTGTGCATTCTTAGCAAGCACTCTACCACTTAGCTACATTCCCAACCACATTCTATGTATTTTTTAAAAATTTCTCTATATTACCTCTTTATTATGAGACTAAATAAATAATAGATCTTTATAAACCAGAGTAAAGGAACTATTTTTTTGTCCATATTTTCTTCCACATGGGAGGGATAGAGAAAATTCTCTTCCAAAGCAGAAGAGACTTTCTTTGGTTACACATGCCAAGATACTGCAATCCTCCTGTCTCAACCTCCAGAGTCACTGGGATTACTGGCATGTGCCAGGGTACCCAGATAGAATGGTAGTTACAAATGCTTTTGTAGTCTAAGACTCATAGATTATTAAGCTGATTCTGTGGCAGAATTCCCTACCAATAATAAGCTTTTTATAAGGAATCTAATTTAGTTTCCTTTTCATTTAATACCCTATTTAATACCAGACAGGTTCATTGTCGTGTAATTTCTTTAGTATACACATAAGCACTAAATGTTGATCAACTGAATTAATGGGAGGAATGAAAAAACAAAACAAAACAAAACCAGAAAACATAGTCTATGTCTTTGGTAATAGCAACAACTACTTTTTGGGAGCATTTCCTTGTTTCAGGCCCTGTTTTAAGTGTGACTTTATTATATTTTATCCTCCCAATAGTCCTATTGGAACTCAAAGCTTATCATGTTTTTCCCATGTCACAGACCAGGAATTGAAGATCTTAGATCTTAAGAATTTGGGACTCAAATCTAGGTCTTTGTGATTCTAATGCCTGAATAATAACTACTACATTAAACTGTTTTTGAGGGAACCATAGCCCAGATAGGAATATATGAAATCAAGTACTCAAACTATTTTTTCCTATTCTGCACAAGCCCTGTCCATTTAAATATTTGTGGATTATTCAGACAGGATAGAGAATTATTATTTTTCTTTTTTCCACATATTATTTTTCTTTTTTCCACAAATACTTTCTAAGGAAGATAAAGAAAACCAACATGGTGTAGGGAATAGAGCATGGTAGACTTAAGTATAAATTCCAGCCCTGCCATGTTTTAGCTAAAACGACCATGGGTATTTTAGTGGGCATTCAATAAAGTTACTGAATTTTTTTGACAAGTAGAACAATGAAAGGAGCAATTACCATTTTTTCAGGGATAAGTATTTAATAAAATGCTAAGCGTTTTAATGCATTATCTCATTTAATTCCCCCAACAACACTATAAGAAATAGTATAACATCAATGAGTAAAATGAAGCTTAAAGAGGCTAAATTACTTACCTAGAGTTATACAGCTAACTAAGTGATGGAATCAGAATTGAAGCCCAGGTTGGCCTGCCTCAAAGCTCATGTGTTTCCACTATATTATATCATCTTTCACAATGTTAATACAGTTCCATGATCTTTAAGATAAGAGCAATAATACCCATTAGACAGTTGTTTTGAGGATTAATATTGCTCTCCAACAACGTGTTAGATTACATGTATATACCAGCCTTCCCACTGAAAACTATTAAACAGGAGGAATAGATAAGTCAAAGACTGAGTGTGAAGACACGAACTTAGGGAAGGAATGGGAGCACCAGGGTGACTTTCATCTCAAGGATGCTTGCCAAATTGGCAACAGTGAATATTGATTTTTGGTGATTTCATTGGCCTTGGTGAGGAAAACAAAGTTGCCCAAATTGGGTATGTAGAGGCTCCCATAAAGCTGGAGCCCCCTGGCTCATAACTCAGCTGTAGTTCATATACCTACAGTATACTTCAAATATAGTATAGATAGACTGAAAGTATCTTCCTACTCAGTGCTTAACCTATGCATTCTTCCTCTTAATTTTTTTTGTAGTTGGACAGAATGCCTTTTTTGTTGTTGTTGTTGTTTATTTTTATGTGGTGCTCTGTAATGAATCCAGTGCCTCACATGTGCTAGCTAAGTACTCCTGTTTAATATTTTTCCATGGGAAGGATGGTGTGTACATTATTCTACCATGTTGCTGGAAAGCCAGTTTAATTCTCAGTACAACTCTGTAATGAGTATTATTGCTCTTATCTTATAAAGCATGAAGCTGTATGGCACTGAAAAGTCAGTGGGGAAAGATATACATGTACCTGCGTTGCTATGGAGGGTTCATGAATCTATATATGCCATAAAATGACATTATATCAATATTAATCTCCTGTTTTTGATATCATACTTTAGTTATATAGATGTAATCATTGCAGGAAACTGCATAAAGAGTACACTGGATCTCCGTATTGTATTTTATGAAAGGCCTCAAAGAATTTTAGCAGATAAAGTTGAAGTGAAAACAAATGGATTATAATTTTTTAAAAAATCACTAAACACTCAAGGAAACAAGTGACCGTAAATGAAAGTCAGTAGAAACATGAGACATCAGAATAAGACCTACGAAGATTTCAGGTATTAGAATCATCATGTAATATCAAAAATACTTAACAGGCATTGAGAAAGTAAGTATGTGATTAAAAAATATTAGTAAAAGATTTTATGAAAAACAGCCAAACAGTGTGAAGATTTAAAAATATAATAACTGAAACTAATTCAATGGACTAACTGGGTACTGAGTTAGAAGGCACTTATGATTCCTCAGATAAAAATTAACCAAATAGAAGTCCACACTCAAGATCATCAAACACATAAAGAAACTATTAATAATGAAAGTCAGCCAGACATGGTGGTATACACCTAAAATTCCTTCGTGGGAAGCTGAGACAGGAGAATGACAAGTTTGAGACCAGCCTTGGCAGCTTAATAAAATCCTGTCTCAAAAAATAAAAGGGGGAGCTGGAGACATGGCTCAAGTGGTAGCCTGCTCGCCTGGCATGCGTGGGGCCCAGGTTTGATCCTCAGCACCACATACAAACAAAGATGTTGTGTCTGCCGAAAACTAAAATAAATAAATAAATAATGAAATTCTCTCTCTCTTTCTCTCTCTCCCTCTCTCTCTCACTCTCTCTTTAAAATAAATAAATAAATTTAAAAAAAGGGGATGAAGCTATAGCTCAGAATCTCAGATATTAACATTTTAGGTATAGAATTAAAAAATAAGTACATGTTAATTGTTTAAAGGAATAAAAATAGTAGCATTAGAAATAAGCAAAAGACTATCTAGAATGACCAGGACCATTCAAAAAAGAACTAAATAGACTCTTTAAAAATGAAAAATATAACTGCTAACATTTAAAACATATTGTATAAATGAGGCATAATAGACACAGATGAAGAGAAAATCTGTGAAGTGGAAGATGTACCTGAAGAAACTTAGACTGTAGCACAGAGGGAAAAAAGAAAATATGAAAGAAATTAAAGTATAAGAAGGATGGAATGAAAACAGATAGTATATACCTATAAAAGTGCTAGAGATGGGCTGGGGTTGTGGCCAGTGGTAGAGTGCTTGCCTACACATGTGAGGCCCTGGGTTCAATCCTCAGAACCACATAAAAAATAAATGAATAAAATAAAGCTATAAAAAGTTACCTCATTTAAAATTTTTTTAAAGTGATAGAAGAATAAGTAGAATAGAGTAGAGGTAGTATCCAATGGAGTCGGGTTAAAATTTTTCCAAAACTGATGAAAGATATGAATTCACATATAGGAAGTACTATACCAGGTAAAACAAATTGAAGTTACTTTTCATACTGTCTTGAAGCTGTAGAACCAAAAACAAAGAGAAGATTTGATATATAGCCACAGAAACAAGAAAAATCCTTATAATCGAATAACTGATTGGCATTCAGTAAACTTCTCAATAGCAATAATAAAAGTGAAAAGAAAACTAAATGCTCTCTTCAAAATGTTGAGAGAAAATAACCAAACTAAATTATCTAGCAACAATATCATATCATGAATACAGCAATATTATCTTTTAAGAATGAATGTGAAGCTGGGCATGGTGGTGTAGGCCTGTAATCTCAGTGACTCTGGAGGCTGAGGAAGGAGAATGACAAGTTCAAGACCAGCTTCAGCAACTTAATGAGGCCCTAAGCAACTTAGCGAGATCCTGTCTGCAAATAAAAAATAAAAAGGGTTGGGGATGTGGCTCAGTGGTTAAGCACTCCTGGGTTCAGTCCAGTGTATATTAAAAAAAAAGATTACTATCAGTAATCTTTCATCAAAGGAAATAAAAGACATATCAGAGTCAAAGCAAATTATGCCAAGAGGGAGGTACAATAGTATTCCCTTTCCATAGGGAATATATTACAAGTTTTTCCTCTACTTCTTGAAACCACAGAGAGTACTAAACCCTATCCATACTATATTTTTTCCTCTAAATGCATACCTATAATAAAGAATAGTTAATAAGGCACAGTAAGATATAAAATAATTACTATAATAGAATAATTATAGCAATATAATAAAAGGTATTTAAAACTTATGAGTTGTTTATTTCTGGAATTTTCCATTCAATATTTTTTGACCACTATTGACTATGGATAATTGAAACTTTAAAGTGAAACCACACATAGGGAAAGACAACTGCATTAGATGCAAGAAGGAAGAAGGAGCAAATAAATGGGTAAATATATAGGTGAATGCAAATAAATATTGTCTGTATACAACACTGGTTCTCAAGTAAGGACAGTTTTGCCCTCAGAGGATATTTGCTAATATATCTGGAAATAATTTTGGTTGTTACAACTGGGCATGTGGTAAGCTTACTACTGGAATCTGGTCAGTAGTCAAAGGGATGTTGCTCACCATCCTCAAATTCACAGGACTGTCCTCCCACCTTCCACCACAAAGAATTATTTGGTCTAAAATGTCATTAATGCCTAGGTTATTGAATATAAAATATAATGTCTAATATATGGGGGAAAGAATGCGTTTTAGAAGAAGTGATCAGAATTAAAGCATTCTCAGGTCCTTATATGATTCAGAAGAGTTAAGACACTGATTAATATTATATTTGTTAAGCATGAATGCTCAAATTTCTTTAATAGAAATAGATTCCTAATGGGGCTGGGGATGTGGCTCAAGCGGTAGCGCGCTCGCCTGGCATGCGTGCGGCCTGGGTTCCATCCTCAGCACCACATACAAAAACAAAGATTTTATGTCTGCCGATAACTAAAAAATAAATATTAAAAAAAAATAGATTCCTAAGGAGAAACAAACCAAAAAAACTGGATAAAAAAGAGAACATCTCAATAGGACTTTATAGCAAGTACAAAAATAAAATTAGTAATTTAAAATCTTTTGTGCCCCTGAAAACAAAACACAACCCAGATGACTTCACAGGTAGATTTAATAAAAAATTAAGAAAGAGATAATTCTAGGGCTGAGGTTGTTCTTAGCAGTAGAGTGCTTGACTAGCACGTGCGAGGCCCTGAATTCAATCCTCAGCACCACATAAAAATAAGTAAATAAAATAAAGGTATTGTGTCCAACTACAACTGAAAAAAAAGAAAAAGAAATAGATATTTCTAATCTTACAAAGTCTTGGAAATTAGGTTGGGATTGTAGCTCAGTGCTTGCCTCACAAGTGAGAGTCTCTGGGTTTGATCCTTAGTACCACATAAAAAAAATAAGTAAAACAAAGATATTGTGTCCATCTACACTAAAAAAAAGTAAAAAAAAAAAAAAAAAAAAAAAAGGAAAAGAAACTCTGTCCTTTAAGGAAACACACAGTGGTTCCTTAAAAAAACAAACAAAACTGATTAATATTATATTTGTTAAGCATTAATGCTCAAATTTAAGTAATAGAAATAGATTCCCTTTTTTTTATGGAAACACACAGTGTTTCCTTAAATAAACAAACAAAAACGAAACAAAACCTTTGGAATATTCTCCAACTTATTCTGTGAGGCCAGTATTATCCCAACACTCAAAGAAAATAGTGTATCACAGGAAAACCACAGAGAAATGTCCATCATAAAAAGAAAAGTCCATTTTAAAAATGTTAGCAAACAGGGCTGGGGTTGTGGCTCAGTGGTTCGGCACTTGCCTAGCATTCATGAGGCACTGGGTTCAATCCTCAGCACCACATTAAAAAAAAAAAAACCCTAAAAACTAAATAAAGATATTGTATCCATCTATAACTGAAAAAAATTTTAAATGTTAGCAAACAGAAGATAGTAACATTAAAAAGAAATAATTATACTTATGACATAGTGGGATTTGTTCCCAGAATTCAAGGTTGGTTTAACATCTGCAACACAATTGAAAACATAAAAATAAAACCAGATGTGGTGGCACATGCCTAAGTTCCAGGTAGGTGGGCCCCTGAGGCAGGAGGGTCCCCTGAGTCCACAAGTCAAAGACTAGCCTAGGTAATGTAGTGAGATCCTGTCTTGGGAGGAAAAAAGGAGAGGAAGAAAGAAAAGAAAGGAAAAAGTCCACATTAATAGAATAAAAAACAAAATGACAAGATTCTCATAATTCATGTGAAAAATATATTCGACAAAATCCATACTGTTTTTTTTTAAAGACAATGTCTCACTATATTTCTCAGGCTGGCCTTGAATCAGGTCATCCTCCTACTTCAGTCTTCTCAGTACCTGGGGACTTAGTGCCCATGCTTAATAAAAAATTTCTTTAAAAAAAACCAACAAATGAATAAAAGAGCACTGACAGAAACTAACATACTTATGGTAAAAGACTGAATGCTTCTCCTCTAAAATCAGGAACAAAGCAAGGATTCTAGCCTTCACATAGGCAAGAAAAATAAATCAAAGGCACAGATATTGGAAAAGAAGAAGTAAAACTATCCTTATATACAGATGACAACACTCTATAAATGCAGAAAAGTTTAAGAAATCTAAAAAGAGGAGCTGGGTTGTGGCTCAGAGGTAGAGTGCTTCTCTAGTATGTGTGAGGCACTAGGTCCGATCCTCAGCATTTTATAAAAATAAAATATTGTGTCTACCTATAACTAAAAAATAAATATTAAAAAAATCTAAAAAGAATCTAATAGATCTAAGAAGTTCAGACTTCTGTTAGCTATAAGACAAAAATCAATCATATTTTTATATGCTACAAATAAGCCATCTGAAAATAAATACACAATCCCATTCATAGTAACACTAAAGAGAATGAATGATTAGGAAACGACTTAATGAAAGATGTCCAAGACCTAGACGCTGAAAATGACAAAACAGAGAAAGAATATCTAAATAAATTGAGAGTCATACCACCTTCACAAATTGGAAGACTCAACATTGTTAATATGACCATTATCCACATATTTGTCCATGTATTCAAAGCAATCCCTACATTCAATGCAATATCTTCAAACCAATCCCAGTAAAATGTACATGGAATGGTAAAAGATCTAGAACAGACAAACTTATTATTATTTTTGTTTTGTTTTTGTTTTACAATGCTAGGGATTGAACCCAGGGCCTCCCACATGATAGGCAAGTGCCCTATCACTGAGCTACATCTATAACCTAGTCAAAATTATTTTAGAAAGGACAAAGCAAAAGGAGTTAGTATATAGTTTTATATACTATAAAACTATAGCAATCAAGACAGTATGATATCAGTGTAAAGATAGACCTACAGATTAATGAAACATAAGATGATGGCGGGGATTATATTTATTGATTGATTGATGTTTATAAAGGTGCCAAGGTCATACAATGTGGAATAGCTAGACTTTTTTTTTTTTTTTGGCAGTACTAGGAACTAAACCGAAAATATTGTGCATAAAATCAGTACCAAGAAGTGGGTTTGTTGTTAAGACTAATTTTGCCATGTGATGTAGAAACTTTTGGAACTGGTTTATGGGAGAAGTTTGGAGATACAGGCTGGAGAAGTCTTAGAATGTTGTAAATGGAGCATAATGTGCAATTCTGCTAGGAGCTCAGAAGACCAGAATGCAGCTAGGAAGGAATATGCATAGTACAGACTATGCTCATGTGGTATCAAAGGAGAACAAGGGCTTTATTGGAAATTGGACTAGAAGCCATTTGTCTTAAATTCTGGCAAAGAACTTGGCTACATTTTGCCCATGATTTTGTATGAAGCTCTTTTTAAAAGTGCTGGACAAATGAATCTGGTGGGGAAAATTTCAAATTAGCATGGCATTCAATCAGTGGCACGGATCTTGCTGAGAGTTTTTAGCTAGGTTTACTGTGAGAATTGGAAACTGAAAGCAGAACTAAATGATTATAAAAATTTGCAGTTTGGCCAAAAAAAGTGCATGTAAAACTGGGGCCAAGGAAGATATGAGAGTTAGAGGTTATAACCACTACAGAGGTGCTAATTACTTTGCACAGAGACAACAGGAAAGATGGTTTGAGTGCATCTCGGGAATTTGCAAAGCACACCAATTTCAGACTCAAGGGTTAGAGAAAGTTCCTTTGAGAAGAGATCCTGGGAGTGCCCTGTTTGTAAAGGGGAACCTATAAAGCAATTTCACTGTGCTTAGATGCTCTGACACTCAGAAGTCACTATAGCCATGATCCTAGGGGACCAGCTACTGTACAAACTGGCATCAGACCTTGGTGTCATTCACATGATGCTGGTTCTACAGGAATGCAAGATGCTGGAGTTAGGAGGTCATGGAGGTTTCTACCAAAATTTCAAAAGAAATACTGGGAGGCTAAGCAATGTACAGCAGAGTCAGAGTCCCTGCAGGCGGGCCGTGAGTGGGTGATGTGCGAAGCCATGATGGTGAAACTAAAGATGGAATGCAGATTCCAGGAATTAAGAGATCCCAATAAAGTGGACTTGTCTGCTGATAGTAGCTTTGGGATGTGGAGAGAACCAGGATAAAAGAGAGGCCATCTGTGCTATAACTGGAAAGGCTAAAGGGTGAGGCTATTCAAGTCCTTTGGAGAGAACATCACCACCATGTGTCCTAGGTGCTGTATATGTTTGCATATACAGCACATTTTTATAATCAAACATATACATACGCTGTATATGCAAACATGTACAGCACCTATGTGCACCTGTTTGCCCAGTTGTGTTTTGGTCTTGGTTTGGTCCCATTCCTTCTTTCTCTGCCCTTACTCCTCACTTTTGGAATGAGAATTTTACTCTGCCATTGTATATTGGATATACGCAACTTCCTTTTCATTTTACAGGGACTCACAGCCTTGATTTTATTTGAGTCTCAAATGACACTTTGGTATTGAACTTTTGAGCAATGCTGGAATGGTCAAAAAATGGGAATCTTGGAGATAACTAAATACATTTTGCCTTGTGAGATGGACAAGAGCTTTTGGGGACCAATGTAGAATGTTATGGTTTGGATATAAGGTGTTCTCCCAAAGCTCCAGTGTTAAAGCAAGAATGTTTGGAAATTAAATGTGATTTAATTTGTGAGATTGTGAGAACTGTAACCTAACTGTCTGTCCTAGTTTGAATGGACTGGGTGGTAACTGTAAGCAGGTGAGGTGTGGCTGGAAGAGGTGGATCACTGGGGATATACTAAAAGGGTTCATCTTCTCTGTGGCCTCTTCCTCTATTCTCCCTCTCAGCTTCCTGGCCACTTAGCAGGAGCAACTTCTCTTCACCATGCCCTTGCATCATGATATTCTGCCTTACCTTGGGCTCAGAGCAATGGACTTGGCCAATCATGGACTGAATCTTTGAAATCATGAGCCAAAAAAATTTTTCCTCAGTTGTTTGTGTCAGGTAATTTGGTCACAGTGACAAAAAAAAAAAAAAAAAAAAAAAAAAAGGGCCTCGCTAAGTTGCTCAGGCTGGCCTAGAATTTATAATCCTTACTTAGCCTACAGAGTAGCCAGTATTAGCAGTATGAACCACTGTACCCAGCTAAAGATAAATAATCTTTTCAAAAAATATACTGGACAAATGAATATTCATGTGCAAAAACAAAACACACAACAAAAATCTCCTTATACTATATTCGATAATACAGTAATATGGGCTGGGCATGGAGGCACATAACTATAATCCCAGCAGCTCAGGAAGATGAGGCAGGAGGATTGAGAGTTCAAAGCCAGCCTAGCAAGGTGAGATGCTAAGCAACTCAGTGAGACCCTGTCTCTAAATAAAATACAAAATAGGGCTAGGGATGTGGCTCAATGGCTGAGTATCCCTGAGTTCAATCTCTAGTATCCCTCCCCTACAAAAAAGAATAATACAATAGTCTGAATGTTTGTGTCCACTCCAAATTCCCAGGTGAGGTCATTAGAAGATGGAGACTATGGAGGGTAGAACTCTCAGGAATGGGATTATTACCCTTATAAAACAGGTCTCAAAGAGCTGCCTTGCTCTCCTACAAAATGAGGACATAGCTAGAAGGCATCACCTATAAGCCAAAAAGCAGCCCTTGCTAGACACCAAATCTGCCAGTGCCTTGATCTTCAATTTCCTGACATCATGAGCTGTGAGAAATAAATTTATATTGTTTACAAACCGCATAGTTCACGATATTTTACTATAGCAACTCAAATGTACTAAGAAAAATTATAAACTCAAAATGGAAAATAGACCTAAATGTAAGAGCTAAAACTATAAGATTCCTAGAAGAAAGCATAAAAGAAAAGCTTTGAAACCTTCAGTTAGGACACAATCTCTTAGGACACCAAAAGTACAATTCATCCATAAAAGCAAATATGATAAACTGGACTTCATTACAATTTTAAAATGTATGCTATTCAGGAAATTAAATGGTAAGCTTCAGATGAAGAGAAGAAAACTTATAATTCTGATAAAAGAATTATATCAGAAAATATAAAGAACTTTTACAACTCAGTACTTAGATAATAAATAATTTTTGAAACAGGCTAATGATTTAAAAGACATTTCACCAAAGTAGGCATACAAATGGTTAATAGTACACGAAAAGATGTTAACATCATTGAAACCACAATAAGCTACTACTATTCATTTACCAGAATGGTTGTAATCTAAAAAATGGACAATACCAAGTGTTGAGAAGGATGTAGAGAAACTGGTACCCTTCTACATTTCTGGGAAAGTGGGGGTTAAAATGGCAAAGCAGCTAGCAAAAGCAGTTTGGTAGTTATTAAAAAGCTTAACATGTATCTACCATATTAAGCATAGCTACCACACAACCCAGAAATTCCATTCCTAGGTATCTATCAAAGGGAAATGAAACATGTCTACACAAAAACCTCTATATGAATTCTCACAGCAGTATTATCCTTAACACCAAACACTGGAAACAATCCAATATCCATCAAATAGATAAACAGATATATAAAATATGATATATCCATTCAACAAAACACTATTCAACAATAAAAAGGAAAAAACTTTTTATGGATACATACTACAATGCAGGTGAACTTAAAACATATGAAGGAGGCCATATATAAAAGATTACAAATTATGTTATTTCATTTGTACAAAATTTCTTGAAAATGCAAACCAACAGAGACAGAAATCAGCTATTTCCGAAGCGTGGAGTTGGGGTTGGGGATGTAGTTCAGTAGCAGAGCATTTGCCTACCATGTGTGAGGTGTTGAGTTTGAGTCACAGCACTGCAAAAACAAAATGAAACAAAACCAAAAAAATTAAGTGTAGGGATGGAGCTGAGAAATGACTGGAAGTGGGCACAGGAAGTCTCTTTGAGAATGAAATAGTTTAAAACTAGGTTTTAGTGCTCATAATGAATTACCAGAAATCTCTGAATGGCAAGCTTACAGTGTGTGGTTTTTGTGTTAAATAAATTAAGCACAAATTTGTAGAAAATGACAAAATGTAAGTTTTAAAAAGCCATACATTTGGAGAATTTAAAACACTACTAAACTCATATGTCAAAAAGAAAATCACTTTAAATATTTAAAACAGAACAGTTAGATATATACTGGAACAGATATGTATATACTGCAGAGCACAATTTGGGGACTGCAACCAAGGTAATATGTAGGTTGAAATATATGAAAAAGCAAATATTTGACCTAACAGGAAAGAATTGTCTGAAAAAATTTATTAATTAAATACCTAATTTTAAAGCAGTTTTAAAAATATTATAATAATCCCACAGAAGAAATAAACATAGCAACTAACAAACAGAAAATAAAGACAGAAAAGAGAGATTGAACAAGGCCAAATTCTAGTTCTTTGATGGTGATTTGTTGTTGTGCTGGGGATTGAACCCAGTGCTTTATGCATGCTAGGTAACCATTCTACTTCTAAGCCACATTCCCAATCCAAATTCTACTTCTCTGAAATAAGAAGTCACTGGTAAGACTGAGGAAAATATGGAGAAAAGTCGCAAATATAAATAAAATTATGAATTAAAAGATGACATAATGGTTTTTTTTTAAAGAGAGAGATAATTTTTTTAATATTTATTTTTTAGTTTTCGATGGACACAACATCTTTGTTGGTATGTGGTGCTGAGGATTGAACCCGGGCCGCACGCTTTCCAGGGGAGTGCACTACCGCTTGAGCCATATCCCCAGCCCAACATAATGGTGTTTAATTTTTTTTATGGCAATGGGGATCAAACTCAGTGTATACGAGACAAGTGTTCTATCACTGAATTATATCTCCAGTCCACAAAACTTTTCACAGTATTATGCTCTAAATTTTAATGCAGTTATGCATCACTTGATGACAGGGATATGTTCTGAGAAATGCTTTATTAGGCAATTTCTACACTATACAAATATCACAGAGTATACTTACACAAAGATGGCTAAAACCATAATAGATAATATAAGCTGATTGGATCACCATCATGTAGTCCATAGATGACCAAAGTGATGTTGTGGGGCACATGAATTACATTTAAATATAATGGACAAATTCTTTTGTAATAACCAAAACTATAATTAGCAAAACTGACTAAGTAAGAAAGGGATATCCTCTATAGTTCCATAAGAGTAAAGGAATAGAATCAGTAATTAAATTTCTTTTTATAAAATAAAACACTAGAACTCAAAACATGAGGCCTACCATATTTTTCAACCTCTATTTTACTTATTTGTTTCTTTGTTTCTTTATATTTATTATTATTATTATTATTAGTTGTACACAATACCTTTACTTTGTTTACTTATTTTTATGTGGTGCTGAGGATCAAACCTAGGGTCTTGCGCATGCTAGGTGAGCGCTCTACCGCTGAGCCACAACCCCAGCCCTATTTTATTTATTTATATGTGGTGCTGAGGATCAAACCCAGTAACTCACACATTCTAGGCAAGCACTCTGCCACTGAGCTACAACCCATTACCAATTTTATATAATACTGTAGGAGAATTTCTAACAAGTACAGTAGCACTGCAATAAAGATACAAAAGACATATAACTAAGAAAGGAAATAAAATATTCACTAATCACAGACAACATGATTATACTAAAACAGAACCTAAAATCCATTGGAATTAACAGTGTAATAAAGTAGCCAGGTTCATACACAAAAGTCCATTTCATTTCTATACATTAGCAAAAATTAGACAATGTAATTTTAGAAATCAACAGATGTAACAGCTACAAGGATAACTATAATAATAATTAAAAAACCCTAGAAAATAAGAAGCACCATGAAGAAACTGCAACCCTCATACATTGCTGGTTGGAATACAAAATGATACAGCTGCTTTGGAATACTGTTTGGAAGCTCCCCCTCCAAGAAAGAAAGAAAGAAAGAAAGAAAAGTAATTCAGCTTTTACATAAATATCCAATAAGTATGTATATCCATACAAAATCCTGTACATAAATATTCACAGCAGCATTATCCATAATAGTTAAACATGGGAAAAAACTTTAAAGGTACATCAAATGATGAATGCATAAGCAAAATAAGGTATATTTAGATAATAGATCATGAAATAAAACCATAAGAAGGAATAAAATACCAATACATACTATAACATTATGCTAAGTGAAATAAGCCAGACATAAAAGGTCATGTATTCAATGATTCCGTTCATATAATGAAATGTCCCAAATGTGAAAATAATAGAGACAGAAAGTAGATTTGTAGTTGTCAGCAGCTGGGGAGGATTATGGAAATGGACAGTGATGATATGATAGAGATAAAATTTTACATATTTTTTTAAAAGTCGGTTTGAAAAGAAGAGCTATTAAACAGCAGCATTTAAATCATTATAAAAGTGCCTGAACCAAAAAAAAATATTTCTTTGTTCTTTAACAGGTAATGGTACAAATACTTTACAGGAAGCAGAAGTACATTATATTTCTCGAACAATTTGTAATTCTGAGTGGAGTTATCGGGGAGTAATTCCTAACACTTCATTTTGTGCAGGTGATGAAAATGGAAGCTTTGATACATGCAGGGTAAGACCAAATAAATTTCCTTTAAGATATTTTCTAAAGCCAGAAGAGGACTTGAATAAAGTCTTTTATTATTTTCTCATGATCTTAATTATCAGATCTAAAAAATCAAATTCTTTTCTTCTCTTTTTTTAACTACTTCAATAATCTAATCTTGGCTCCTAATTCCTTGATTTTACTTAAATTTTTTTTTTTTTTTTTTGTATCAGGGATTGAACTCAGGGGCACTCAGCCACTGAGCCACATCCCCAGCCCTATTTTGTATTTTATTTGGAGACAGGGTCTCACTGAGTTGCTTAGCACCTCACTTTTGCTGAGGCGGCTTTGAACTCACAATCCTCCTGCCTCAGCCTCCTGAGCTGCTGGGATTACAGGTATGTGCCATCATGCCTGGCTCTGGTGTTTTTCTTTTTCTTTTTTTTTTCTTTTATGATACTGGGGATAAAACTCTGGGCCTCATAGATGCCAAGTAAGCACTCTACTGCTGAACTAGGTCCCCAGCCTCCCCTTTGTGGTTTTTGACTCTACCCTCTTTCATACACTACTTCCAAATCTACTGGCCTTCACTTTCAAGAGTTCTTCATGTTCATACTTTTCTACTCTTCCTAATATTGCAATCTAGGTTTTATCTTTCCTATGTCTTTTCCTTAAAAATTAAAAAAAAATTGTAGTTGTAGATGCATAATATGCCTTCATTTTGTTTATTTTTTTAATGTAGTGCTAAGGATTGAAGCCAGTACCTCACACATGCTAGGCAAGCGCTCTGCCATTGAGCTACAGCCCCAGGCCTTCCTTTGATGAGTAAAGCAGTAAAAAAAAAATTCAATTTAGTTGATCTGTATTTCTAGGCAAAACATCTTTTTTTTTTTTAAACATTTATTTTTTATGTGTAGCTGAACACAACACAATGCCTTTATTTTTATGTGGTGCTGAGGATTGAACCCGGGTCCTGCCCGTGCTAGGCCAGCGCTCTACCACTGAGCCACAATCCCAGCACAAAACATCTTCGTTATTAAAAAATAATTATCCAAGTCAGGCACAGTGGTGCACACTGTAATCTCAGCTATTGGGGCGGCTAGGACAGGAGGATCCCAAGTTCCAGCTAGTCTCAGCAATTTAGTGAAACCCTGTTTCAAACTAAAAAAATAAAATGGGCTGCAGATATAGCTCAGTGGTAAAACATCCAAGTTAAATCCTCAGTACCAAAAAAAAAAAAGGGAAAAAACTAATTAAAAATATTTAATAGAAATTTGAATAGTGCATTATAAATACTCAGAAACAACGCTTTAGGCATTGACATAGTTATCTCAGTGTGTCTCTCTGTTGCTTTGAGTGCATTTTTAACAATCCTTAGTAATAGTTCTGGATTCATTAACAGTTAAATCTAAATTATAAAAGAGATATTTATTTAACTGGCAATTTAACCCAGGGGCTCTTTACCACGAGGCTGCATCCCTGGCTCAGGCCTGCTAAATTGCTGAGGCTGGCTTGTGATCCTCAAACTTGTGATCCTCCTGTTTCAGCTTCCTGAGTTGCTGGGATTATAGGCCTGCACCACCATGCCCAACATGACTTGTTATTTTAAAATACTACGAGAATCTTCATCATTTCTTTCCATTTTCTTGCACTAGCTAATGTCAACAATCAAAAACGTTCAATCTCTTTCAAAATGCCAATTTACTGGTCTCTGGCTAGCGAACCACCCCTGCAGCTCTAAAAGAATCCTTCATACATCTTAAAATATGCCTTTTATACTAAGTATTAGAGATAGTCTAATGAACAGTTTTTATAATATTTTGCACACTTCCCAAATTATATTTCTCCTGAGCAGTTGTATTAAAAAATCCAATTTCATTTATAGTATTCGGGTTCAAAATTATACAGACGAGTTTATCCACCAGCTATATGGTTCCTCCACACACCTGGTCAGACTATATACCTCCTACTAAAGTTGGAAAATTAAACTAAAAATCTATTGATTTACAAAACATGATGATAATTTTCTACAAGGGCATATTAAAATATATGTGACGGGGCTGGGGATATGGCTCAAGCGGTAGCACGCTTGCCTGGCATGCGTGCGGCTTGGGTTCGATCCTCAGCATCACATACAAACAAAGATGTTGTGTCTGCCGAAAACTAAAAAATAAATATTAAAAAAAAATCTCTCTCTCTCTAAAAAAAAAAAATTATGTGATCTAGGTGCCTCTCTACCACGACCTATCTCTCTGTAAGTCCTTCCTTGCACTTCATTCTGTTATTGGAGTCTAGCTAGCCAGTGACTGAAAACAACAACAAAAAATACTATGCTATCACTTGAAGGAATATGAAAAGGAATATTTATATAAATATATGTTTAATGTAATTAATTTATCTCAACTCTACTGTTGCTTGAAGAACTAGAAGTGGCTAACACTATTTGGGCACTTTTTTAATAGGGTGACAGTGGTGGACCATTAATGTGCTACTTACCGGAACATAAACAATTTTTTGTGATGGGAATTACCAGTTATGGACATGGCTGCGGTCGAAAACATTTTCCTGGTGTCTACAGTGGACCATCCTTCTTCCAAAAGTGGCTAACAGATCATTTCTCCCAGGGAAGCACTAAATGCATATTTGATGTACATATTTTAATTGGAGAGATCCTCATAGCTTTAGGTTCTAGCATCTTACTAGCAACAATATAAAGAAATTCTGAAGACTTTACCATCTTTATTTTGCATTGTGTCCTGTTTTATTTTCTACATAATGAAAACAATTTTTTAACAATGAATTGCTCACTTTTTGAGTTCTCATGTGAACAATTTTTTGCAAAAAATGACTGAGACATATCAGATAGACAATTGTAAATCTAGCACCAAATCACATGCCTCCTTGATAGAATTTGCTTTGTTTTATAATCATAATTTTGTATTTAGAATAGTTGCCTAGATTTATATAAAATATTCAATTAAATATGTATTTTATGTGTGTAAATGCCAAGTAATAAAGAGTGTATAATTAAAACAAAACTGTTCTTTGGTTAAATTAATCAAAATTCCTGTTAAGTTAGATTTTACTTTATTTATCATAATTTTTGATCTATGATATTTTAAAATTACAATCTTGTTTCTGGTTCTTAAAGGATATGGAAACAAGTGTTTGCTTATCATTTAAATTCTAGCTTTTTAAAATGTTTTTGCAGTGCTGGAAATCAAACCCAGGACGTAATGCTTCCCAGGCAAGGCTCTACCATGAAGCCCTACTTAGTATTTAAATTCTAATTAAATCAATTTATTGAATATCAATATTTATTTCCTGTGCCAAGAAAGAACTATGGTACAAACATCCCCAAATCTTTTACTTTTTATTTAGAAATTTGTAATGTGACTTTTTTCTGTTATTATTTACCTGCCTTCCAAAGTTTATCTTCCTGAAGCCCATGTTAAATTTGTATCCTATCATCATTCTGAATTAAATGAAGAGAAGTGACTAAGAGGCATGCTGTGTAAATGCAGGAAGCCAACCTGGGATAACCTTATGATTAATCAAAAATGAATTATTGGGGCGGGGGATGTGGCTCAAGCGGTAGCGCGCTCGCCTGGCATGCGTATGGCCCAGGTTTGATCCTCAGCACCACATACAGACAAAGATGTTGTGTCCGCTGAGAACTAAAAAATAAACATTAAAAATTCTCTCTGTCTCTCCTCTCTCACTCTCTTAAAAAAAAAATTCTCTCTCTTTCTCTCTCTCTCTCTCAAAAAAAAAAATACTTCTTGAACACACATCAATTTATACAAAAAATGAATTATTGAGGGCTGGGGTTGTGGCTTAGTGGTAGTGTGCTTGACTAGCACATGTGAGGCACTGGGTTTGATCCTCAGCACCACATAGAAATAAATAGATAAATAAACTATGTCTATCTACAACTAAACAATTTTTTAAAAAATGAATTATTGAAATAAAAGGTTGAATTACTATTTATTATTAGCTAACTCATATCTCCTTTGATCTTTAAAGAATACATTTAGCAAATGAAAAATAATTATCTTCTCATGCTTTTTACATTCAACCAGCTAAAACCTAATACTTATTGTTCTTTTGCATTATTCTGATATCAGAATTTAACTGAAAGAAAACACAAATTTCCCACCTATTAATATCCTTAGAGATCATTACTGATTTGAAACTCTCAAAGGAAAATGAATATGATTTTTAAGGAGTGAGCAACACTGAGGGGATGTTGATGGTTTTTGTCTTCAAAGAGATTCTAGTTTATCCATAAGGAAATAGTTGTTAATGTAGCATCATGTGTTAGTCTCTTCCTATTTATACTGGGTATCATCCAGATTCACGTGGTAGCCGTGAATGTTAATAAAAAGAAATTCGCCTAAATGCATTGATGGCACTGGAGAGGAAGGCTTTGATTTTCACTTCAAATACATCTCCTAATTGCTCTTTAAGTCTACGTTTGTAAAGTAGACTTTAAGTCTCGGGCAGGAGCCACTTTCCTTTTGGCCTAGCTTTGTTCAGCTGACTGAAATGAAATTAGAAACATTTCTTTTCACCAAAAGGGACTATTCACACACAGGCTTTGGGAATCCAACACGGACTTTGTTTCAGATACTATTTCGTTTCTTAAAGAATTTGGATGATTATTAATGCCTATTTACAGCATTGCTGTGATTATTAAATAAGTTGAAGATGTGAAGTTCCTGATATTTGAAGGTGCTCAATAACTGATTTCTCTTATTAATACCATATCCTTGCATCACTCGCTTTTCATTCTGAAGATCATTATCCTGTCAGAAAAATATCTGACCTTTCATTTCAAAATATTACTGGAACAAAGTATCCTTATCTACTTATAAACTCAAATTTTAAAATATACTGTTTTTAAAAAAATACATTTACCTTATTTTTCTAATTCCCAAAATACTATATCCTCATTATTAAAAATTGAGAAAGTGCAGAAAAATAGGAAGAAAATAATTTATAGCCCAATTATGCAAAGATAACTACTAAAATAAAAGTCCTGCCTTTTCCATTCATTATAATTATTCTTACAAATTCTTCCAAACATTATTGTACCCCAGCTATTTTAAAAACTTTCAAACTGCAGAAAAGTTGAAAAATACTACTATGATTATCCATCATACTTCACCTTTATTCCCCAAATAGCAACACTCTTGTCTTGTTTTTTTTTCTTTTTTTTAAAACTTCCTTTTTAAAAAATATACTTATTTTTTAGGTGTAGATGGATACAACACAATGCCTTTATTTTTATGAGGTGCTGAGGATCAAACCTGGGTCCCGCCTGTGCTAGGTGAGTGCTCTACTGCTGAGCCACAATCCCAGCCCACACTCTTGTCTTGTTCGCACTTGTGGTCTTTGTTTCTTCCTCTCCCCACACATACTTATTTCTTTTTTGGTGGAACAACTTAAAAGTAAATTGCTGAGCTGGGGCTGTAGCTCAGTGGCAGAGTGCTTGCTTAGCATGTGCGAGGTACTGGACTTGATTCTTAGCACCACCTAAAAATAAACAAATAAAATAGAGGCATGCCATCTATCTACAACTATGGGGAAAAAAGGATTTATGAACTTATAGCATACCAATAAAACATTATTTTAAAAAAAGTAAATTGCTGACACCATATTAATTCATCTCTAACATATCAGCATGGATCTCCTGAAAACAAGGACATAATCACAATATCATATGCATACTCAAGAAATTTAACACTGATTTGTTAGTTCTTTCATAAATTGTATACTCATTTCTTTGGTTCACTGATCTACTGTTTAGGGTCCTATAACTTTGTATTCTTTCATTTTGGGGAGAGGGAGGGGGTACCAGGGATTGAACTCAGGAGAGCTCAACCACTGAGCCACATCCCCAGCCCTATTTTATATTTTATTTAGAGATAGAGTCTCACCTGAGACCTCGCCATTGCTGAGACTGGCTTTGAATTCATGATCCTCCTGCTTTAGCATCCTGAGCTGCTGAGATTATAGGCATTTGCCACCATGTCTGCTTTATATTCTTTCATTTTGATCATAAAAATATGGTATGTATTCATTATTTTAAAAAAAAAAACCCACACAACCAGGCATGGTGGTATACACCTGTACTCCCAGCCAATCAGCAGGCTGAGGCAGAAGGATTACAAGTTTGAGGCCAGCCTGGGAAATTTAGGTAGACCTTGTCTCAAGATAAAAATAAAAAGGGCTGGGGATGTAACTCAGTGCTCCTGGTTTCAAAGCCCAGTCCCCAAATAGACAAACAAAGGAAGAAAGGAAGGAAGAAATAAGAAGAAAACACAATATTATAAAAATGTCTATATTTTTTATTTTAGTCCAATCAGGTTGTTAAAACAAAATGCCATGAATTAATGGCTTACAAACAACAGAAATTTATGTCTCACAGTTCTGGAGGCTGGGAAACTAAGAGCGAGATATTAGTAGATTAGGGGTATTAGCTAATGCTTCCTCATTCATGGAAAGCATCTTCTCCCTGAATCTTCACATGTAAGAAAGGAAAATTCCCCTGTCTGGGGCCTGTTTTAAAAGGGTATTAATCTCATTCACGAGTGTTCCTACCTCATGATATAATAATTTCCCAAAGGAATTTTTTCCTAATACCATTACGTTGATGATTAAGTTTTCAACAATGAATTTTTGGGTGGAAACGTTCAGATTACAGCGTGTTTTCAGTAAAATCTCAAAGATGAAGTAAAAATGACAGCTTAATCATATGATATAGACAGTGTCATGTTTCAGCGGACCTCATATCTCACCTTCCTAAAAAAAGAATAATTATATTCATCTTCAACTATTTAGCAGTATTTCCTGCCTCTCTTCACTGGAAAAGGCCAGATGTAATAAGCAACCAATACCAACATGTAACTTGCACTGATATTTTAGTCTCTCAATACCATTTCCCTGTAAAATGAGTTAAGATTCCTTAGAAACTGATTTTAGATCTGGAGAAGGTAATATGTAAGATGAACTTGGGTCATTTTATCATACCAAAAATCATGGGGTTGTCAAAGTTTCAAAAGTGAGCCATTGAATAAATAAATAAATAAATAGATAGTGCTTTCAATAGAGGGGAGATAACATACTAGGAAATGATGATATTAATGATCATCCTTCTCACAATGGAAGCTGGAAGCTAGAAGACATGAATGAAAACCAAAAGAGAACAGGTGTAGCTATACTTATATCAGAAAAAAATGCACTTTATTTCCAAAACCTGTAAAAAAAAGACAAAGAAGTACTTTATAATTATAATGGGATCAACTCATCAAGAAGATATAATAGTTACACATGTACCTAACATGAGAACACATAAATGTACCAAACAATACTAAAGGATCTGAAGTAAGAGATAGGTTGTAATATAATACTAGTAAGGGTCTTTAGTATTCCATTATCAACAATAAACTGATCATCCGGATAGAAAATTAATAATAACATTGGTCTTGAACAAACACTTCATATCAAAGAGACCTAACAGACATATATGGAACATTTAATCCAACAGCAACAAAATATATATTCTTCTCAAGAACACATGGAACATTCTCCAAGATAGATCGCATGTTAGGGAATAAAACAAGGCTTAGTAAACCTAAGACTGAAATTACAACAAGTATATTTCCTGACCACAGTGGTATAAACTAGAAATCAGTAACAGCATGAATTTCAGAAAATTCACAAATATATAGAAATTAAACAAACAGTGGATCAATGAAGTAATTAAAAGGGAAATTTCAAAATATCTTAAGATAAACAAAAATGGAAAAACAACATAACAAAATGTATGGGATACAGCAAAAGTAATTCTAAGAGGAAAGCTCAGCCTTAAAAGCCTACATCTAAAAAGAATAGGTTGGGTATGGCAGCACATTCATGTAATCCCAGCTACTAAGGAGATTGAGGCAGGAGAATCTTTGGGGCCCAGGAGTTTGAAACCAGGTTGGACAACATAGCAAAACCCTGTCTCAAAAAATAAATAAATAAAAAGAAGAAAGATCTCAAAACCAACCTAATGTTATACCTCAAGGAACTAGAAAAAGAAGAACAAATTAAATCCAAAGTTAGCAAAAGGAAGGGGATGATAAAGATCACAGAAGAAATAAATAGAGACCAGACAATATCAAATAAAATTAGGATGTATCAGAGATCATGGACACATGCCACCATCCAGGTAGGATAAATTCTTTGTAACCTTGAAATACATAAGGATTTCTTAGGAAAAAAAATCCATAGAACTAAGGAAAACAATTATAATTTGGACATCATCAAAAGAAAATTTTAAAAAGTTAAGATGTATAAAAAGGAGAAGATGCCATTCAAACACACAAACATACATACACATACACATATTAATATGTGTCTGAAAGTACCTAAAGAACACTTTCTACTTAAGAGAAACACAACTCAATTATAAAATGCACAAATAGCTGGGCATGGAGGCATGTCCCTGTAACTACTTGGGAGGCTAGACAAGAGGACTGGCTCATTCAAAGATAGATAGCCTGGGTGAGAAAGAAGATGATGGATTAGAGGATGGGCACACTTCCCAGTGGTTCTTTAGCTCAAGAAACAGGAAGACTGTTCCTTAGTGAAGTGGGTAACAGGGAACTCACTGAAATTCAGTACAGACAGTAAAAGAAACCCTAGAGACACAGAATATTGGAGACTTGAAACATAATATAGTAAATAACACCTTAGAAACATGCCAGCTTGACAGGCATCAATGGTGACCCCAGCTGTTGTGGGGTTAGGGAACACAGAAAGAGAGAGGTAAGCACAGTGGAGAAAAAATTGGCTTCAGAGAACCTATGGAATAGAGAGGAAGGTTGATCTTAATGGACCCAGAGTCAGTGAGGGAAGTTGTTGAGTGAAAAGCAACCAACTCAGCCCACTAGTGGATAGTCTGGGGGGAACCAAGGTCACCAGCACAGGAACCATTTGTAAGCACAGTGGCAGCAAGGAGAGGCAGGCGATTGGGAACTCATAAAAGAAACTGCCACCTTTACCCACCAGTTGCCTATTGTGGGACCCAGAGTATGTCTGGACCAGTGTGACAGAAAGAGGCTCACAGGGTATCCATGTTTGGCACACCAAAGAGAGAGAGCTTGCTTTGTTGCTGGTGTTCCATAAAAGTGATTGAGAAGACACCAATAATGGCCAGACAGGAGCATCTGCACTGCAGGTCTGATGCCGGGTAATTCACATCCATAATGGTGAATGTGAAACCCATGGAGGTTTAGACTTCACACCTTAAAAATTGAATTTATTGGAAGCCAAGACTCAGATGTTCAGCAAAGATTAGCATCTCCCCAGCAACAGAGGGTATCCATCAAATCTGCAATACCCACCAACAGAGTTGCAAAGGTCAGTTAAGACTAAATTTCATCTACTGGAATTTCCAATTTAGAACTGGGCACTAGTCCACTGTGGGAGTACACAACTTGTCAGCACTCCCAGGGGATCCCATCCGGTACTGGGAATCGGAATCTGGAAGCTGAAAGCTACTTCAACTAGATTTGGCTCTCAGCCTTACAGCTGGCAGCATGGTGAGGAACACAGAGGGGTTGGACTGAACACAAGGGTTACAGAGCCCAGAAGTAAATATAAAAAAATATATTTTGTTCCTGGTTAGTGGAGCTCTCTCTGCTTCCTGGTGGCATGTCCTGAGCCGCTTTCCTCCACCTCACTCTTCTGCCTTACCTCGGGCCCAGAGCTGTGGAGTCCGCTGACCATGGACCAGGCCTCTGAAACTATGAACTCAAATAAAGTTTTCCTTCCTTAAGTTTTTCTTGTCAGGTCATTTGGACGCAGCAATACAAAAGCTAATAAAACCGATGCTTATCTTTAAATAAATAAATAAATAAAATCCATGCTTGCCAATGGTTTTGACTACCTTGATGGAAACAAGCCCTTTATTTCAAATTTTTATTTGTTTTCTATTCTCCCTCCATTTTGAAAAATCTTTTTAACTTTAAAATTATAATTTTAAAAAATTTCATTTATTATTTTTTACTTTTTTTCATTCTGTATGATGTGTGTGTGTGTGTGTGTGTGTGTGTGTGTGTGTGTATGTGTGTGTGTTTTCTCACTGTGTGGACAGATCAAAAATATAGAGATATGGGCTGGGTTTGTGACTCAGTGGCGGAGCACTTGCCTAGCATGTGTGAGGCACTGCATTCAATTCTCAGCAGCACATATAAATAAATAAATAAATAGTCCATCAACAACTAAAATTTTTTTTAAAAAATATATAGATATTTTATCATTTTATTTTCTTTTAGTTGCTTTCTTCTTCAACCATTTTTTTTAGCCTTGGTTTGACTTAGGTAGGGTAAAATTATACCTGGGTTTGAGCTGTTTTGATCTGGGTTTGAGCTGTTTTGATCTTACATTTACTTGGTTTTTTTTTAAATAATGTTATTGTATTTTTTATACATTTATTTTATTTATTTTTGTGTGATGCTGAGGATCAAACCCAGTGCCTCACTTATGGTAGGCAAGTGCTCTACCACTGAGCTGCAACCCCAGCCCCCATACCTTGGTTTTTGTTTCTCTTATTGCCTCTTCTTTACTCTCTTCCCCACTAATAGCTACATTTCCCTGTTAATTCTTCCTCTCTTTTGTTATTTTATTACTTTTAGTTATTTTTAATCCTCCTTCTATATAGCTGTCATCTGCTATCTCCTGCCTCTCCTATGTTCACTCTTTAAACATTTCAAATTTTCCCTTATCTTCCTACCCTATTTTCTCTTCACTCAAGAACCTGCAATTGTGCATGCCTGTAAATCCCAGCAGCTTGGGAGGCTGAGGCAGGAGGATCTTGAGTTCAAAGTCAGCCTCAGCAACAGAGAGGCACTAAGCAACTCAGTGAGACCCTGTCTGACCTATATTCCTATACAGGTGGTAATTAGTGTTACAGATGTGAAAGTAGATGCTGGACATTTATCTTAAGGTTATACATCTGTTGCTAACATTCTTGCTATTCCTGGCTACCACCCTTCCTTCTTCAAGGGGCTGGGAAGTGGTTAGTTCCCTTCAAGTTCAGAGTAAAGATTCTGCTGCCAAGCAATACTCATAACTCACCCAAATAATAGCAAGCCTCATTCCACACATGATCTAGCCCCACTAGAACCTTGACAATACTTCAACACATAGAATAGGGAAGAAAAAAATCCTAAACCAATTACCAGGCCCCAAGTAGGAACAATAAGAGGAGGACCTAAGATCTTCTACTCATATCTCAAAAACTGAAGTCCCAGAATAAAAAATATAACTACATACAAAAGAGGAAAGGGAACCCATCTCAACTAATGTGAGAACTCTGAAGACATGAGGAAATAGGCAAACAAAATTTCCCACAAAAACTCAATATCCCCCAACAAAGAAATCAAAAGATATGGAAGTAAATAATATTCCAAAGAAAGACTGAAAAAAAAACCTGATTATTAAAATGTTCAGTGAAGTAAAAGATGATCTAAGGAATGAATCAAGAGAGCAAATACAGAAGATGAAAGACCATTTCAAATAAAGATATAGAGATATTGGAAAGAAATTAAACAGAAGTCCTGGAAATGAAAGACACAATAAATCAAATTAAAAATTAACTTGACCACATGGCCAACAGATTAAATTGCATACAAAAGAACTTTAGGCATTGAAGATAGGATATGTGAACTTGAACACTCAGCATGCAAGGAACGATAAAAATAAAAGACCACGATCAAGATATACAAGGACTCTGGGACAATATCAAGAGAACAAATCTCAGAGTCATTGGAATAGAAGAGAACCTGAAATACAGGTTAATGGTATTAAGAATATCTTCAGTGGCTGGGGATGTGGCTCAAGCGGTAGCGCGCTCGCCTAGCATGCGTGCAACCTGGGTTCGATCCTCAGCACCACATACAAACAAAGATGTTGTGTCCGCCAAAAACTAAAAAATAAATATTAAAAAATTTTCTCTCTCTCTCTTTAAAAATAAAAAGAATATCTTCAGTGTGATAGTAGCAGAAAAATTTCCCCATATTATAAATGAGATAGATGTCCACATACAGAATGTATACAGGACCCCAAATAGACAAGATCAAAATTGAACCTCTCCAAGACACATCATAATCAAAATGCTTAACATAAAAAATAAAGAAAGAATATTTTAAAATGCAAGAGAAAAACATCAGGTCACATATAGGGGCAAACCAATAAGGCTCACTTCTGACTTGTCATTTCAGACCCTAAAATCAAAGAGGGCCTGGAATGAGACATTCCAAGCTCTAAAGAAAACAATTTTCTTTAGAAAATTGCTATATACAGCAAGGCTATCTTTTTAAATTGATGAAACTTCCTATGACAATGATAAATTAAAAGAATTCATGACCAATAATCCTGAACTAGGAAAAATACTCAAAGACGTATTGCACACAGAGGAACACAAAAGCAAACCCCAAAGCTCCCATATACATAAAGATCACTAGAAGAGCATTGAACCGAATGAAAATCAAGACAATTAAATATAGCAAACAAATAAAAGTGGCAGGAAAAAACAAACATTTATCTGTAATAGCACTGAATGTATCTCTAACTCCAACTAAAAGATACAGATTGGCAGACTGAATTAAAAAAAACAAGATCCCACTATACACTGTTTGCAAGATACTCATTTCACAGACAAAGACACCCTCAGACTGAAGGTAAAAGGATGGAAAAAATATTCCATGCAAATGGAGTCCAAAACCAAGGAGGCGTAGTGATGCTCATATGTGACAAGGCAGATTTCAAGCAAACATTATTCAGAAAAGACAAAAGAAGACCACCACATAATGGTAACGGGAACAATCCAACAAGAAGATATAATGATAATAAATGTGTGTGTCCCAAATGTCAGTGCACCTAACTGTATTAAAATACTCTTAACATTAAATGCCAATACAATAATACTGGATGATTTCAACACACCCTTGTTACAACTAGTCATCCAAACATAAAATCAACAAAGATATTTCTGGCCTAAATAATACTATAAATTAAATAGACCTAACAAACATCTATAGAATATTTCACCCCAAAACAGTTGAATTTACTTTCTTGTCAGCAGTTCCTGGAACCATTTCCAAAATAGACCATTTTCTAGGTCACAGTGTAAGTCTTGGCAAATACAATAAAAATGTATATAATTCTGTGCATTCTAGCAGAGCATAATAAAATGAAACTAGAAATCAATAGCAAGAAAAATAATAGAAACCATATAAACATATGGGGATTAAACAATACTCTTGGAAAAAAAAAGAACGAATCAGGGGCTGGGTGTGGTAGAGCACATGCCTAGCATGTGTGAGGCACTGGGTTCCATCCACAGCACTACATGAAAGTAAATAAATAAAGGTATTGTGTCCATCTAAAACAATAAATAAATAAGAATGTATGACTGGGGGGGGAAAGGAATGGATCATAGAAGAAATGACAGAAGAAATTCTTTTTTTTGGCAGGGGGTACTGGGGATTGAACTCAGGGGCACAATACAATATATCAAAATCTCAGGGACAGTATGAAGGCAGTTCTAAGAGAAAAATTTATCACCTGAGTACCTACATTAAAAAATAGATTCCAGGGCTGGGGGTAGCTCAGTGGTAGAGCGCTTGCCTAGCATGCATGAGTCACTGGGTTTGATCCTCATCGCCACATAAATATAAACAAATAAAATAAAGGTATAAAAATACAATAACATTATTAAAAAATAAATTCCAAATAAATAATCTAATGTTCCACATCAAGGCCTTAGAAAAACAGGAATAAACTAATTAAAAAATCACTAGAAGACAGGAAATAATAAAGACAGCGCCAAAATTAATGAAATCAAGAATAAAATAAAACACACAAGACATATGCAACAACACCCAGGCAAGTTGAACATATCTGTCTCCTCAAACATTTATAATTTCTTTTTTTATTATTATTTTTAAATTTTTAATATTTATTTTTTAGTTTTTGGTGGACACAACATCTTTATTTCTATGTGGTGCTGAGGATCAAACTCAGGCCGCACGCATGCCAGGCAAGCACACTACCACTTGAGCCACATCCCCAGCCCCATTTATCACTTCTTTATGCTGAAAAAATCCAAAATCCTTAATTCTAGCTTTTTCAAATATATAGTATACAACTGCTATCCACAGTTACCCCATGGTACAATAAATAGCACTAGAACTTCTTATTTCTATCTAACCAAAACATTGATCATCCTCCCCCCTTCCATGCTGCCCACCAACTCTCTTCAGCCTCTGGTAGTTACTATTCTACCCCCAATCTCTACCAACCTTTTTACATTCCATATGAGTAAGATCACATAGTGCTCATCTTTCTGTGTCCAGCTGACCTCACTTGATTTAATTATCTCCATCTGTATTGTTGCAAATGAAAGGACTTCATTCTTTCTATGGTTGAATAGAAACTGTGTGTGTGTGTGTGTGTGTGTGTGTGTGTGTGTGTGTGTGACATTTTCTTTATTCATTAGTTGATGGAACCTCACTTTGTTTATATTCATGGCTATTATGAATAATGCAACAATAAACACAGGAGTGCATATATCTCATCAAATAGTGATTTCATTTCCTTTGGTTGTATACCTAGGAGTGACAGTTCCTTTTTTTTAAAAAAACTTCCATACCATTTTCCATCATGGTAGTAATAATTTAAAATTTACTAATAGCATGCAAGGGTTCCTTTTCTCCAAAATTCTTGTTAGCACTTGTTATCTTTAGTCTTTTTGATAATAGTTATTCTTACAGAAGTGAGGTGATGTCTCATTTACATGAATTTGATTTGCATTCTCTGATAATTATTGATGTTGAACATTTTTTTTTCATGTATCTGTTGGTTATTTGTCTGACTTGTTTAGAGAAATATCTATTCAGAGCTACTGCCTATTTTAAATTGTTTTTTGTTTCACTTTTGCTATTAAGTTTTTGAAACTTCTTATATATTTCAGATATTAACTCCCCGTCAGATATATTGGAATATGGGAAAGCAGATTCAAGCAATCATGAAAATGTGCTCCAAGGTCTTACAAAATGGCAGCTATATTTATTCCTTTAAATGGCAATCCATTGGTACACACAGCAACCAGGATAATGCTTAAATTAATTATACTGAGTGATAAAAATCAACCTCCCCCAAATACATACTATATAATTCAATTTACATAACATTCTAGAAAAAGCAAATTAATCTCTACTGACATGATTGCCTTGTGATGAGGAAGGGAGGAAGGAAGGATCACAAAGGAACAAGAGGAAGCTTGCAGGTGATGGGTAGATATGTTCCTTCACCTTTCTTCTACCATCCTGAAGTGGCACCCACTTTCTCCACAGGAAAGTCTTAACTGGGCTTCTCCAGAAATCTTCACCATGGCTGGTTTTGGGACTGTCAGCAAAAGAGTTTCTGCCAAAGAGTTCAATGTAGATAAACTTCCTATTTTCATGTTGCCCTATCTTACTTGGCTACTGGCCAGGAAGAAATCAGCACTCCAGGTACTGGACACCCCCTTACTGGTTTTTCACAAACGTATCCAGTATAGTAGTTTGTAGAAATGTGCAAACAAGGCCTCTGGCCTTGAGCTGGGTTTCACGGAGATGTCTACATTTTTAAGATAAGAAAAGTTACTAATTGGGCTCCATGGGAACAGCTGGCAGGGGGAGGAAAGAAAGGGGAAAAGAAGTTCTCCCCTTCTCAGGTGTTGTCCTTGAAAGGTTAAATAACTTGCCCAGAACAGTGAAAGGAAAAACCTGCTTTTATATGAACTACTGAAGACTGTGAACTTCTGAACCCTTCCCCTTTCATGCTGGGTATAAAGTTCTGAAACTACCTGAACTCGGGGTTCAGAGGTTGATTGATTACAGCAAAAGCTGTGCCCTCTGAACCTGGCTGCAGCCAAATAAAACTGTTTCCTGCTATCTTCAGTGCCTTGCTTTGTCTGTCCCTACAACAATCCTACCACCCTATGGATAGAATTGAGGACCTCGAGCATGCTGGGCAAGAGCTCTAACACTGAGTTATCTCCCTAGCCCATGTTTCTTTATCTTTTTTTTTTTAATATCTATTTTTTGTAGTTGTAGTTGGACAACCAACTTTATTTATTTTTATGTGGTTCTTAGGATCAAACCCATGTGCAAGACGAGTGCTCCACCCCTGAGCCACAACCCCAGCCCCATGTTTCTTTATCTTGATTGAAGTTTCTTGACTGATGGTTTCATAGGCATATAAACTCCTCAAACTGTACACATTAAATAGTGTGTATTTCATCTCCAAATATCTCTTAACATTAAATAGGTACAATATTTGTAAAGTATGTATAAGGTGTAAGAATGAAACAAGAGTCCTTCTTCCATCTCCCAGTTTTAAAAAAATGATACCATTATATACTTTAAAAATTTGTGTTCCCTAACCACCCTAAAGTCTAAGCTTTCTTGTTGAAAATAGTTGTTTGCAACTATTTTTGAATCCTATAAGCTCCCAAATATGAATATTGTGAGGGCTCCTTTTATCTAAATTAGCAGAATTACACAATAGTCAAGCACAGTTTGAAGACTAAGATTTGTCCTTCAAAATTAGCATTTGAGTTAATTAACATCTGAGAGCCTCAGCCCACCACAGTAAAAAGGGGGAATTCTTGTTGACTGTGACCAGGCAAGCCTGGCTTCTCAGGTTCTTTTTAAAATAGGATTTGGAGGGTTAGGGTTATAGCTCCATTAGTAGAGTGTTTGCCTTGCTGGCACAAGGCCCTGGGTTCAATCCCCAGCATCAGGGAATAAAAAAGGTGAGTGGGGGGTTCAGAGCTGGGCATGGTTGTCTATACCTGTACCTCCAGCTACTTGGAAGGCTGAGGCAGGAGGATGTAAGTTTGAGGCCAGGCTGAGGGACATAAACAAAACAATACAAATAAAACCCAAACAACAAACAAACAAACAAAAAAGGGCTTTAGAGTTGGAAAGGAGGGGGAAGGGGGGATTGTAAGGTCAGGCAGCCGAAACCAAAAGGAGGCAGATTTAAAAGGCTGCTGAAGGAGGCTTTATTGAGATTTCGCTCTGGGTGGAACTCTCAGACCAACAGAGCGGGTAAGAAGAGGGTCTAAGGAGAAGCGCGGGTGCTCCACTGGACTGGAATTTTTATTGGGCTTAGGGCAGGAAAGGAGAGTTTGGGACAGGAAATGGGGTTTTTAGAGTCCCTAGCCCTACTGGAGTTGGGGAGGGGGCAGGGGGAGCTGGCTAAGATCCAGGATTGGCCAGGAGACCCCGCTGGTTGACAGGGTCAGTGCCTGATCAGTGTTTCTCCGGGTGCTTGGTTCTTTGTTCCTCCGGGTGCTTGGTTCTTTGTTCCTCAGTCACCTCCATCCACCCGACAGGAATAGCAGTATTCTCATGTTTGGCTTGCCAGGCTCCACTGACAGACTTGTTCCTTTGTAAAGGACATGGGAGCACCAGGGTGGAGTGAAAGTACCCTGCACAGAGAACACCGGGCAGGAGACTCGCAGAGAAGGGGCAGCAGGATTCGATTGGATTTGGAATAAAGGATCGCAACCAACTTCTGCAGAAAAGCTGGGAACATTCTCATTTCACTTCATGAAAACTCAGCTACGAATCAACTTCTGCCAAAAATTCAGCAAAAACTGGCCTCTTGCCCACGATTTGTACTGAGCTGAATTTTTTCCAGCACAGTCAGTTCCTCCTCTGCAGCTGACTGGTCTGGACTTTTGCCAGCAGCCTTGGTTTTATAATTTTAAAGGATCCAGGCCTTCAACTGTTGCTTGCTGTTTCTCTTCTAAGATGGCGTTCACTGTCTTTATCCTCCAGCTGGCCGTCCACATCCTGTCATTTCCCCTGTACCTGCTGAAATTTCTGGGCTTGTGGAACCAGATTTCCAAAAAATGGTTTCCCTACTACATGATGAAATTTTCTACAACATACAATGAACAGATGGCAGGCAAGAAGCAGGAGCTCTTCAGCAAACTGCAGGACTTTGCGGGCCCCTCCGGGAAGCTCTCCCTGCTAGAGGTGGGCTCTGGCACTGGGACCAACTTCAAGTTCTATCCCCCTGGATGCAGAGTGACCTGTGTTGATCCCAACCCCAACTTTGAGAAGTTCTTATTCAAGAGCATTGCAGAGAACAGACACCTGCAGTTCGAGCGCTTCTTGGTGGCTGCTGGGGAGAACATGCACCAGGTGACTGACAGTTCTGTGGATGTGGTGGTCTGCACCACTGTGCTGTGTTCCGTGGAGAACCAGGAGCAGATGCTCCGTGAGGTGTGCAGAGTGCTGAGGCCGGTGAGTGATGGGGAGGAGAGAAGGAGGAGTTGGTAGTATCCTAATCCTCAAGGACAGCCCTATTAACTTCAGGTGGATTCTAATGTAATGAGTAAACTACTAGAGAAGACATGTTTGAATTCTTTAAATCCTACATTAGAGAGACTAGAAAGGAAAAAAATTGATAAATCTGAATGTACGGAAATAAAGGTCTTATATACAAATATCAAATACAAAGAGGAACTTGGAAAAGGTATTTGCCAAGATGAAAGACAGAGGATTAACATTCCTCATGTTAAAAGTCATTACAAACCAATAATATCAGTAAGCTTTTTTTTTTGAATTGTAGAAAAGAGATAAAATGAGTAATGAGCAGGAGCAGAAATGTAAGTTAAAATAGCCAATGATAAAAACACTCAAACTTTCAGTTAAAGAACTTACTAAATTAGAAATCATTTTGATCTATTATATCATCAGTAACTTTTGTAGTCAATGTGGCATTGGTTTTAGTTTGGGGACGACCTCATACATGCTGCAGGAAGAGCCTCTGAAGGATTATTGAATTATAACAAAACTTAGAGGTACACTCTGTCATCCAATAGGAATTTACCCTATGCTGTGAACTTGAAAAAACTTATCCGTATTCCATGATATTCATTATAGTAGTATTTACAACAGCACAAACTGTAAATAATCTAAGTGTTCATCAAAGGGTGGCTGTTTAAATAAATTGCCACATAATAAAAAGGAACACTGAGCAGCTATTTTAAAACACAAGAAGAGTGGTCTATGCTGATATAAAAAGAAATAATGCTAAATGAGAAAAAGCAATCAAAGCATAGAATGTATAGCAAAAGGCTCACCGTGTCATGGCGGAAACTAAGAACAACAGACAAGAAATATTAGTAGTAGTTACTTCCTGGGAATGGGATTGGATGCAGGGAAAGAAAAACTTCCTCCTTCCCTTTCTTCTTTCTAAGATGGGGTCTGGTGTGTCCAAGATGGATTTGAACTCTTGACCCTCTAGCTTTAGCCCTCCCCAAGTACCTAGGGCCGAAGGTATGCACCACTGCCCCAGGCAATTTTTTCACTTTATACCTTTTATTAATATTATAAATTCTTAATACTTGTATGTGATTTTCCCAGGATACCGTTAGTATTTTTTAATTAATTAATTTAATTAGGTATGTATAACAGCAGAATGCATTTTGATTCATTGTACACAATTGCAGGACAGCTTCTCGTTTCTTTGATTGTACACGATGTAGCGTTGCACTATATGTGCAGTCACACATGTACCTAGGGTAATGATGTCCATCCCATTCCACCATCTTTCCTGCCCCATTCACCCTCCCTACCCTTCCCTCCCCTTGATCCTATCAAAAGTTCCTCAGTTTTTCCCATGCCCCACCCCCCAAAATGGATCAGCATCCACTTATCAGAAAGAACATTTGGCCTTTGGTTTTTTGGGAGTGGCTTATTTTGCTTAGCATGATATTCTCCAACTCCATTTATTTACCTGCAAATGCCATAATTTTTTCTCTTTTAATGCTGATTAATATTCCATTATATATATATATATATATATATATATATATATATATATATATACACCACAGTTTCTTTATCTATTCATCTATTGAAGGACATCTAGATTGCTTCCACAGTTTAGCTATTGCAAATGAAGCTGCTCTAAACATTGATGTAGCTGCATTACCATGGATGCAGATTTTAAGTCCTTTGGTATAGAAGTGGGATAGCTGGGTCAAATGGTGGTTCCATTCCAAGTTTTCTAAAGAATCTCCATACTGCTTTTCAGATTGGTTGCACCAATTTGCAGTCCCACCAGCAATGTATGAGTGTGCCTTTCCCCCCACATCCTCACCAACACTTATTGTTATTTGAATTCTTGATAACTGCCATTCTGACTGGTGTGAGATGAAATCTTAGAGTTAAAATAGTTTTATTTTGAATAAGTTGAACACAAAGTATGAATATCTCAACATTTCCATTTAGTATTCTAGGGGAAAGGGATGTTCTGTGATCTCCTCTTTTTTTTTTTTTTTTTGAGAGAGAGAGAGAGAGAGAGAGAATTTTATTTATTTTTTAGTTTTTTCGGTGGACACACATCTTTGTTTGTATGTGGTGCTGAGGATCGAACCCAGGCCGCACGCATGCCAGGTGAGCGCACTACCGCTTGAGCCACATCTCCAGCCCAACCTCTTTTATTTTCTAATAGAGGAAGTTCCTCCAGAAGAAAGGGCTTGGCAGCAGATTTTAGAGGCATAATATGATCCTGTGTTTGGCCTTCCTCCCCACAAATGTAGATAGGTAGAAAACGGCTGAAGACCCTCTGGTAATAGAACGATATCAAACAGTAAATGAGAAGGACATGTTTTTGGCTGGCCTTGGATCACATCTATAATCTCAGCCACTTGGGAGGCTGAGGTAGGAGGATCACAAGTTCAAGGCAAGCCTTGGCAACTTACAGAGACCACATCTCAAAATAAAAAATAAAAAGAGGTGAAGATGTAGCTCAGTGGTAAGGGGCCGCTGGGTTTGATCCTTAGTGTTGCCAAGAGGGGGAGGGAAACAATGCAACCTGATTTTTATAACCAAATGCTAGATTCTTATATCTAAAGCATAGGCACTAACAGGTACATTAGTTGGTATTTTTCTTGACACTGTTAATAATTTCCCACAAGACAGGTAATTATTATGCTCATTTTATAACTCTGATAATACATTTAACTCTTAGAGGGATCATAACCTCAGTAGTCTTCCTGTGCCCTACAAAGCACTCATTCTCTGCTGGATAAGACCAGGAGTGTTGTTCCATTCCCATTTAACCCTCACAACAATCCTCTGAAGCAGATATTTACAATCTTCCTGTTGGGACAAGGAAACAGAAGTTAAGAAACTTGCCCAAAGTTACACAGCTGCTAGGTCTGATTTTTGAATAAAAATTTCCTTATTGCTCTACCACAGCATTTGTCTCTGGGGCTTTCTGCCTCTCTGACATCAACATTTCTACCACTTTTGCCGGCTGTTCTTTCTCTATCTGTCCCCTACACATTGGGGTCTCTCTCTTGACTCTCATTTTGCTTATATATACTTCCAGGCTATCTCACGCATCCCCAATGTTGTCAATTACCACATGTACATGGATGGTTTCCAAATCTAAATATCTACCCCAGATCTCTCTTCTTACCCCAAACCTGTCAGTCACCTGCAAGTCTCACAGGCATCCTAACATAGGACTAGCTAACATGTACCCAGAAGGCACGGGACCGCTCCTGACCTGCCTCTCCTCCTCTGTCTCCAGTCTATCCTAAGGAAATGATTTTGCTTTAACCAGGAAACTCCAAATTTTCTGTTCCTGAACATAGATCTTACCTATACTTACCCATATAATTTGAAGAAACTTCATCTATGAACTCTGAATTCAATCTCTAAACTCTCTACCTCAGGTGGCCAAGAAGAGGCTGAAAGGAGTGGGAGTTGACTCAATTTTCAGAGGTGACTGTAGTCCCCCTTTTTCCTGCCTCCCCATAAAGGTAGATAAATAGAAAATGGCTGAAGACCCTCTGGTAATATGTAGTAGTGTCGTTGGTGCCCACACTGGACCTACACAGACTGTCCTAGAGTACTGCTCATTCCATCTCAGGCAGTGTTCTACACTTAGCATCCACTTGTTGAAGAAGAAACCTGATGACAAAATATTGCCATGAATTCAGCAATGCTTTCAGATGAATGGACATTTTCCTTAATCATATCATTTTCCTATTTATGAAACATTACACAAGTTTAATAAATGGCTATTCAGTCCAGGGAGTGATTGGTGTAGATTCCACCTCACCTGCTAGAAATCTATGGTATTCCCAATGGTGCTCCCAGAGGTTTGGTAGAACAAATTTGCAGAATTAAAAGGTTTAAAAAGAGTGGGCTGGGGTTGTGGCTCAGTGGTAGAGCACTTGCCTAGCACAGGTGAGGCACTGGGTTCAATCCTCAGCACCACATAAAAAATAAATAAATTTTTAAAAAAATTTTAAATATAAAAAGGTTTAAAAAGATAAAAGTAAAAGTAACAACAACAAAAGTAATTAAAAGGCAAACACAAACTGGGAAAAAGATCTGTAGCTTAAATAATCTTTAGTTTAATAAAAGCTATTACTAGTCCATAAAGGAAAATCTAACATTTGTATGAGAAAAATAACAATATATCAATGGGCATATTAGAAAAGAAATCCAAATAACCAATAAACTTAGTATAAAATTTTGTGCCAATTAAGAATATTAAAGATATACATATTTTGAGGACAAAAATACAAGTTGGCAAAGATAGAAAAAAAAAAACGGTTGATGAAAATTTACTGGAAATTGACACATCCACTACTAATTGGAACATAAATATGTTGCAACTTTTCCAAAGAGCAATCTGAAAACTTATACCAACAGTTTAATAAAGGCACACACAGGGGCTGGAGATGTAGCTCAAGTGGTAGCACGCTCGCCTGGCATGCACGGGATACTGGGTTCGATCCTAAGCACCACATAAAAATAAAATAAAGATATTGTGTCCACCTAAAACTAAAAAATAAATTTAAAAAATTAAAAAATTAAAAATAAAGGCACACACAGGCCTGAGACTGTAGCTCAGTGGTAGAGTGTATGCTAGCATGTGCCTGGCCCTGAGTTCAATACCCAGTACTGGGGGGGGAAAAAAAAAGACATAGACGATTGCCTCAATAATTCCACTTTTAGCTAGTTATTTTTTTTTGATAGTAATTAGAGATGGTCACCAAAATTTGTGGATAAAAATGTTTGTTCACTGTATCAAACAATGTTCACTGTACCAGTATTTACAGTAGTGGAAATCAGAAAGAAATTTGAATAAGTGATGATATGTTCTATGTGTGAGTGAAATAGTATGTAAAGATTTTAAAGTCATTTTTGAGTTGGGGTTGTGGCTCAGTGGTAGAGTGCTTGCCTAGTGTGTGTGAAGCACTGGGTTCGATCCTCAGCACCACATTAAAATAAATAAATAAATAAATAAATAAAATGAAGGTATTGTCATCTACAACTAAAAAATAATTTAAATCATTTTTTAGAATAATGTTCAAATATATAAGTGAAATAAAAAGGTTGCAAAGTAGAATGTACATTATAGGGCTAGTTTTAGGAAAAGAGAACAAATTCACATACACAAAATCTTTCTTTTTTTTTTTACTTTTTAAAATCAACATATTATAATTATGCATAATAATGGAATTCATGATGCCATATTTTTATAAGACATAATTTGATCAGTCTCATTCCTCAGGACCTTCCCTTATCCTCTTCTCCCCTCTCCCCATAATCCAATTGCTCTATTCTACTGATTCCCTATCTAGATTTATTATTATTTTAACTAATACATTATAATTATATATAAAAGCTATACTCAAAATCTTCACAGTACTTTTCTCTGAGTGATAGTGGCTGATGTATTTTTTCTTAAACTTTTCTCTTTGTTTTTTGCAGTACGGGCCTCACTCATTCTAGACAAATATACCTTCAGCGTTTCATTTTTTGTTCTATCAATCTTATTTTGAGACAGGGTCTCACTACCAGTCTGGCTTTAAACTTTCAATCCCCCTGCCTCCATCACCACAGTAGCTGGGATTACATGCTTGTGCCACTTAACCCAGCAACTATTCTGTATTTTCTAAGCTCTCTACAATAAACATGTTGCGGAGGCAATACTGCCAGCTTCTAAAGCCAGACTGCCTGGGCTTAAAGTCTGGTTCTCAAAATTATAAGCTGTGTTACTCTGGGAAAGTTACTTTTTTAAAAATTTTTTTTGTGACTCGGTTTTCTCATAGACAAAAAGAGGGATGATACTACTACTTACCAAAATGCATTGTTGAGAAGATTAAGTGAATTAACATGTGGCAAGCATGAAGGGCAGCACTTGGCATGCAGTACATGTTTTAAGTTTTAGCCAACATGCATTGCTTCTACACCAGAAAATATGTCACATGCTTCAGATTGGTAGCTCTATGCAAATTTTTTTAAAAATATTTTTTAGTTGTTGATGGACTTTATTATCTTTATTTTTATGTGGTGCTGAGAATGGAACCCAGTGCCTCATACGTGCTAGGTGAGCACACTACCACTGAGCCACAACTCTAGCCCCTCTATGCAAAATTTTGACAGAAGATGAAACTACTGTTCAAAATACAGTCTTACTTAATTCATCTATGTCTACTCATGAAGATGGCCAATGAGGCCATTGAAATCTGAAACTGTAATCATGTTAAAAATCTGCTTTCCCCAAACCAAAATTTTTGAAATGATTTTTTTTCCTTTCTCAGGGAGGGGCTTTCTTTTTCATAGAACATGTGGCAGATGAGCATTCAACCTGGAATTACTTCTGGCAACAGGTCATAGAGCCTGCTTGGTACCTTGTGTTTGACGGATGCAACCTGACCAGAGAGAGCTGGAAGGCCCTGGAGCGCGCCAGCTTCTCTAAGCTGAAGCTGCAGCACATACAGCCTCCGCTGTCCTGCAAAGTGTTGCGCCCTCATGTCTATGGGTATGCTGTGAAATAGCACGGGGTGGCAATAGCTGAATGACTTGAACAATTTAAGACTTCAGTTTTTCATTTAAAATACTAATTGGGAAAAGGGATACTTAATGTTATGTAAAGTCGAATTCATCCTTAAGAGTTTTTATTATATCTTATTTAGCCATTTTTATTGTTTGCCCAAAGAATTAAACCCACCCAAACAAAAAACAACTTGGAAACTCTCCCTTCAAAGGAAACGGGGGGGCTTTCATAATTGAAAAATACCATCATGTCCAAAATTTACCTTCTTGAGGGACAGGAAATTTTTTCAGTTGTCTTCTTTAAATTGTTACCCACATATTTTCATTTCACTCCTTTTGGAGAGCTTGGTGCTAAGAAGCAGTTAATCACTTCAAAACACGACTTCCAACAGGGAACAGTGAAAAGACATTAGCAATTCACAAACTGAACAAAGAAATATGAGCTAACTGAAAAATCCAAGTACAAATGGCCCAGACATTCTGTAAAAGAAAGACGAACCTGTTTGTTCTTCTCGATATCACTGGTTTGCCTTCTGGGGTTAAAGTACTAGGCTGTCACATGTAGTTCTGTGCAGCTTTCTGTCTTTTATCCCAGTGTCCCACCAAAGTTAGTTTTCCTGCATTCCAGTCCTCATTTCTTAAGATTACACTTCACACATTAGTATAAACATAAAACTAGATGAGGCAGTTTGGGTTCTGGGGATCATTGTCCTTATAATCCAGCACATACTTTGCTGAATAGATGATTACAGGCAAGGAAAGAAACTGCAAATAGGAAAACTTGCAGAATTAGTAGACTCCATAAGTACCCCTAAAAATCAAGCAACCCATGAGTCTGTAAATAAGTAGGCAAATATTTCTTTGATTATTCTGATCAAAATCTACTCCATCCAAGATGATTTCTTTGTTCTCTGCACCTCTAGGAGCCATGAAAATGATCACAAGTGCTTTGAAAACAAGTGTTAGGCTGGTTAGTCAGAGGACTTCATAGGATGTATTTTAACAAATGTGTGTTTTCTGAAATGATTTTGCAAAAGTACTGTTTTAAATACCAAATCAAGCAATAAATTCACATTCATTTTAAACATAGTAATAAAAGAGAGTTGATCTCTTTGACAACTTGGTTTCATTTTTCTTCATGTCTCTAAGAGGTCTTCATTGTGGTAAACTAAGTACTTAAACTTCTGGAATTTTCTTTCTACAGCTGGGTAAGTAGAAACACGGCTAATGGATCTGAGGAATAGCAATCTTGCAAGGATCACAGTGGGCTTTGAAAGGGTCATGTCCAGAGAAAGACCCCATTAGTGAAATGCACTGTTCTGCCTCTTGAACAGGAAAAGGATTCCTGTGCAAGTGAGGTGGGATATTCACCTAACGCTCTGCAACTTGAATCTCCTTCATCTGTAGTCTCCCAAAAGTAGGAACCTCCTTTATCTACCCACCTCACTATTGGTTAGGTTGGTCTAGTGACTGAGAGATATGAAAAGACCCAGGTATACTTGGTGATATGTTGTCACAGATAATACCCAAGTACTAGTCATTTTCTTATTAAATCCCTCTTTTCTAAGTAGCATGGCAAATAACATCCTCACTTTTGATTAAAAAAATTAAGGGGTAGAGAAATAAATAACATTTCTTACATTATTCCACATATCACTTAGCAAGTTTAGAAGCCCTGATTCCCCAAACCACAAAATCTGCTGTGACAATCATTGCAGCAACTTTATTTTCTTTTTGCTCCCTTCTACAAACCAGACAATACATATTTAAAATCTCTCTAAAGGCCTCCAGAAGTGATTTAATACTGTGTTAGAAAAAAAGAAAAGAAAAGAAAGAAAGAAAGAAAAGAAAAGAAAAAGTCAAAGAAAATTTCTAATGTTGGGACTGTAGTTGTGGCTCAGTGGTAGAGCACTTCCCTAGCATGTGTGAGGCACTGGGTTCAATTCTTGGTACCACATAAAAGTAAATAAATAAAAATAAAGGTTCCTCCACAACTAAAAATATATATATTTTAAAAAAGCAAAAACAAAAAACCTCCAATGTCTTTCAAGTCCTGTTTTGGTTAGTATCCCATTGATTCAAATTATGTAACTCATGACCCAAACAGACTTAAGATCAAAAAGGACTTTAGTGCCTCAAATTAGTGAAAAGCACAGGGGCAGCAAGCCTCAGGCACAGGTAGCTTAGGACTCAGGTAATGCTATCAGGAGCCAAACGGACTTTAGGGTCATGTTTACATTCTTTCTCTGTTTGTCCTATCGAAATAGAATAGAACGGCCTATTCTCCCCTCAAAAGTTTATTTTTCTGTGTATCTACTTTTTACAGACCTATTTTAGGCAGTTTTTTCCCCCACTATGACAAAACACCTGATAAAAACAATGTTATAGGAGGAATAGTTCATTTGATCTCAGGGTTTCAGAGGTCTCAGTCCACAGATAGACAACTCTACGCCCGAGGTGAGGCAGAACATCATAGTAAAAATGTGCGGCTGAGGAAAGCAGCTCAGGGCAGGACAGTCAGGAAGCAAAGTGAGTTCTCTCTCATCAGGGACAAAATATATACCCCAATAGCACACCCACAATGACCCACCTCCTCTAGCCACATCATAACTGCCTACAGTTACCTACCAATTAATCCCTATAAGGGCATTAATGCACCGAATAAGTTAAAATTCTCATAATCCAATCAGTTGACTTCCAAACTTTCTTGCATTGTCTCACATGAGCTTTGGGGGACACCTCATATTTAAACCCTAACATTCCACTCCTAGCTCCCAAAACCTCATGCCCATCTTACAATGCAAAATACTGCCGCAGTCTGGCTGGGCACAATTCAGGAGCCACTTGTCAAAAGAAACGAACTTTATTTTTAGAACCACACACACCAAACAAAACAGCTCCTCAGGAAAAACCCTCAGAGCCCAAGTGCCACCACCAGCTTCCCACAAGCCTCTCTCACAACCCCGAGCCTCTCCACCTCCCACAATCCTCCTGCTTTTGAGGCTGATTGGCTGGGTCGCGTGGGCAGAGCCAAAAAAGTCCCCCAATGAGCAGCTCTGTGGTCTGAAAGGGCAGGGAAACAGCCCAATGAGCATCACCACAGAGGAGCCAATCAGCTAGATGTTGCTGGGGCCGCTGTGAGCCAATCATCAGCCGGCAGCTGGAAGTTTGCTGGCAGCTGGAAGTTTGCTAGGGCCCCTTTGGCTGTGGCTCTCAACAAAATACATCTATTCATTTCCAAGAGTCCCCGTAGTCTTAACAATTTTAGCATTGTTCAAGTCAAATCCAAAGTCTCCTCTGAGGACCAAGGCAAATCCAGTATGATCTCTTGTAAAAACCAAAAGCAAGTTATAGCCAACTACAGTGGCACATGCCTGTAATCCCAGTGGCTTGTGAAGCTGAGGCAGGAGGATCACAAGTTCAAAGCCAGTCTCAGCAATTTATTGAGGCCATAAGCAACTTAGTGAGACCCTGTCTCAAAATAAAAATATGAAAATAGCTTGGGAATGTGGCTCAGAGGTTAAGTGCCTCTGGCTTCAATCTCCAGTACCAAAAACCAAAACAAAACAAAAAAGCCAAGTTGTATATATCCAATATATAAAGGCACAAACATTTCCATTCTACAATGGAGAAGGAGGGGAATAGAGAGAAGGGATGAGACCAAAGCAAGACCAAAATCCAGCTGGGTAGCTCCACCTAGAGCATCTGGGGCACTTGGCATTGTGATATTCTCTCCAAAGAGTTTGTGTGGCTCCGCCCCTATGACCCGGCTCTTTGCAGCCAAGGCATTTCTCTTGACTTGTCTCTATTCAAGCTCTATTTGCAGCTTTCCCCAACAGCTCCCATGTTCCTGGCATATCTTATTGCCAAGGGTCTTCACTACACCCTCGGCTTCCTTCTCACATCTCCATGCATCACTCTCTTGAGGACTGCCTATGGGGGCTGTGACCCTCCTGTACTTTGCCTGGCCTCCCAGCCCTTCTTTTGAAATTTTGGGGAAGCTTCTATGAGCCCCTAACTCCAACATCCTGCATTCCTGCAGAATCACCACCAAGTATTTGCTACCAACGTCTGCTACCATGTCGAGCAGTAGTCAAGCTTCCAAAAACCATGACTGCAGCAGGCTCTTAGTGTATGGGTGGCTGAGCATATGAAACAACTTCCTACTCCCACTCCCTGCAAGAAGTGTCTCAAAGTAATTTTTACTTTTACTACCCTGAGCCTGAGATGGCTGTGGTCTTGCCAATTCCCAAGGTGGCCTCAAGCCACTTTTCCTATTGTTTCCAGGTAAAGTATTTAATGTTTCTTTAGTGGCTATGATCTCTTTAACAACCACAATTTCCTTAGTCCTTATTTTACTTACACTCTTCTGGCCAAACTTCAAGTTTTTTCAAATCTTTCTCCTCTACTTTCTGCTTCTGATTCTCAGAGTAAACTTGGCTAAAAACTTCCAGCAATATCCATGCCACCACCTAAATGTTGTACTCATATCTAAACCCTAACATTCCAATCCTAGCTCCCAAAACCTCATGCCCATCTCACAATGCAAAATACCTTCATCCATTTCCAAGATTCCCCATAGTCTTAACAATTTTAGCATTGAAATTTCCTCTGCCAGATTAATTAGTCTATGACCTTTCAAATCAGCCTCACAGAAAATCTCAGGTCAGGCAAAATATGGACAACTTCTTAGCTAGAACATAACACAAATGGCTTCTATTCCAATTTCCAATAGTCCTCTGTCTCTTCTGGAACCTCAAAGCCCAGTCTTTACTGCCCACAGTCCTATCAACATTCTGGTCTTTTGAACTCTCACCAGAATCACCCACTAAACTCCACTTAGAATATTCTAACGATTTTCCAGCTTGCATCTCTAAAGTTTTCAAAATTCCTCCCACAAACTCCAGAAAGCTACAAAAACTTTTGAACCACACGGTCAGGGTAATCACTGCAATGAACCCACTTCTTGGTACCAGTCTCTGTTTTGGCCACCTTTTTCAATGCTGTGACCAAATGACCTGACAAGAACAATTTTAGAGGAGGAAAAGTTTATTTGCTGCTCATGGTTTCAGAGGTCTCAGTCCAAAGATGGCTGACTCCATTGATGTGTGCCCAAAGTGAGGCAGAACATCAGACCCACCTCTTCCAATCACACCTTACCTGCCTACAGTTACCACTCAATTAATTCCTATTAGGGGATTAATGCACTCATTAGGTTAAAATTCTCATAAGTCATTCATTTCACATCTAAACTTTAAGTAGTCTCACATATGAGCTTTTGGGGGACACTTCATATCCAAACCATAATACCACCTGGGGCTACAAAAAGTAGATATTAGAGCTGTGGCTGTTCAGCTAATAACTGATAGACACTATGCCTCTCCTCAGTGCTGGGCAAACTGACTATAGCTACTGCTGCCCTGGGATGCAGCCACAGAGCAGAACCAGGTCAGTGGGACAAGCAGAAGGCAGGTCAGGTAATGGAGTTGGTACCACAACACATGTAATGTCAGCATTGGTCCCAGCCACCCAGAAATGGTCAAGGGAGATGGTGACACATCCTGGCTTCTCTCCACTGCTTCTGAAATCCCATGGGCAACCACAGCAGCCATCATGATGGCCATGAGAGACCTTTGCTTTGGCTTCAGCACCTCCACAAGACTCCATTTAGCAGCCTCTCTGGATGGCTCCACCCACCCTGAAGCTGCTTCACGTGTTCCAGCCTGTGAAGAGCACCTTCCCACCTGTGACAGCCAGCACAGGAGGCAACAGTACACCTGGCACAGACTGGCATCTCTATGCAAAAACTCTGTGGTTAGCAGGCAAGAGACTGTACACATGTTTGGGGCCATGCATATGAGCAGCACTCCCCTCACCCTCACTGCGTCAGTCTGGGCAAAGCTCCTTCCCATTTACTTCTCTCCATTCTGATGGAGCATGTGTTCCTAATAGCCTCTTTCAGATGGTTTTATCTTGTCTATTCCTTTCTTTTTTAAGAATATCTGTGTGGTCACTTAATTCTTTTGCCCATTTGTGATTTCTAATTCAAGTAGAGCAGGCTGAACTGGTTCATTACCAGTTGTTAACACCAAGGGCTGCTGGTCTGAGAACACCTGGCAGCCAGAGGGCTTCTGAAGAGTCCCAGAGAATGACTAAGAGCTACAGGGGACTTGCTAGCTCCAGCTGCTAAGACTGGCTGAGAGAACTGCTAAGAGTCCAGAACCACTGGCACCCAGAGCTCAGAGCTGTTAACTCTAAGGGAGCTGCCCTTTGTCTGGGAATGACTTCCATCTGAATTGAGCAAAGAACCCTCAGCCAACTGGAAACACCATTAGGAGTCAGTTCAAAGATGAGTTCCCACCTTCATCCTTCCAGAGCCCAAGGCCAGGTGGAAAGAACAAGTCCATGTTCACAAGAACTCCACCTTAAGTCCTGAAATGAGTCTAAATTGGCTCTGACTGACAATACTGTGTCATGAGTCCATTCCTGAGCCTATCCTTACAGCAAGCTGGCAGGGATGGACTGTGCTGACTGGCTCATGAACAGGTCACAGAGCTTCCTCCTTGGGGCTCAGCATACCATAAGCAGGTGAACTCAGAAAATGAAATTTGTATATTCTCTTAATGAAAAGAGGACATGGAACTGGGACAAGAGATTGGAATGCATGAAAGGCACATAACAAATGTCCATAAGCCATAAGACAGAACAGGCATGACTCTTCCTTTTTTACTGTTTTCTTCAATAGATCTGCCTAAGTCTAGAGAGTACATGCTTGTCTTGCTCAGATGCATGGGTGATAACTGCATTGCCCTTGCTTGCCACATACTACTACCCTGAAGGCATCTAGGCAGCCCCACTGGGCCTACACAACAGGGTTAAGCACAGGGCTGGGATCACGTGGGGCTGAGCCACCTGCAGTATGATGCTTCTTTTCCTATTTGCATCCCTTTAACCTGCAGCCAGCACAGGCTTCATAAATGAAGGTTCAGAACGTGAGAAATCTCTAGGGAGTTTTGAATTAAAGAGACAGAGACTTTAATTTCCTTTAAACCAGTTCCAGGATGGCTTCTCCTAGCTCCAGCCTCCAGCCACCTATTATGGTAGGGAGGTTTACTGAAGAGGCGAGAGAGAGAGAGAGAGAGAGAGAGAGAGAGAGAGAGAGAGAGAGAGAGAGAGAGAGAGAGAGAAAGAGAGAGAGAGAACACGCCAGGGGCTGGACTTTTATTGGGAAACAAAAAATTCTGGGGAAAATCTCATCCAATGAAGATTAAGGGGGGCAGTGTCCCAAGGTCAGGGGTGACGATTGGGTCTTTGGGGTAGTGGCCAGACATGCCTCCACACAGACAAGCCCTCAGACCTTGAAGGGTAGGGAAAACTCTGGACACAAGATGTGCCTAAGCGCCTCTCACCCAGCCAGGGAGGTAACTCAAATCACGTGCGAGGATGGCCTCCCACATATTCCCCCTTTTTTCTTTTAAAAAGCAGGTGATGATTTACTCTCTCGAATCTCTGCACTCTCACCCTGAAGACTCGCCATCCTATAATTACAACACAAAAGAGAATTAACAGAAAAGAGAACAATGCAATAATGTACCAGGACAAGTGTTTAAGAATGTTTCCAGGGTTATATCCATTTAATTCCTTTAATATTTGATTAGCTAAAGAGGAAAGATCCGAAAAATCAGTTCTATTATTTTGAATATCTTGGATATGATGATGGAGTTCCAAAGTATCCAAGCTATTATTATTATTTTGCCAAATACCCAACAAATGGTTTTTAACCTTCTCCCAATCCCAGAGAGAAGCATTGTACTTAGCAGCTGTAACACACACATATTTATAACTTGCGTGGCATTTAAGCCTTTCTTTAAACTTTAAAGCCAAAAGATCATTATCTATATTTATAACAGTCTCCTCTAAGGCATTTAACTTAGTCTCAATCCTTTCATCAATGTTTACTTGATCGTGCAGACCCTTGGAAGTATTTTGGGCTAAATTATAAAGAAATTTTGCATGTGAATATTTTGAGATAAAGTTACTGAAGCTGTGACTATAGATGCAATGAAAGAAACCAAGGCTATAACTGCCACAATTATAATTCCAATGGCACATCTAGGTCTCGCTAGCTGGGTATGAATTTGTCATAAAACTTGAAAACCACCATCAGCGTACCATGGCTCTGAAATAGCAGGCAATAAAAAGAGGGCTGATGAAGTACCAGCACTTCTTTTCCTCAATTATATCTAGTAATACAACTGGTTAGGTTACATTTGTTATATGTTACAATATATCTGTCATCTATCTATTTAATTTTTACATTTCCAAAGATTAAAATGTAAGGAGATTGGACACAGGCTCAGATACAGGCTTGTAAGCCATAGCGAGAACTTTCTTTACAGCTCTTGCCAACAAATTTCAGTAAAGACTTGTCTGTAAAACGTAAGAATTCTGAGGCAACAATTAAGCGCCAAACATCTTTTTGAATACCACTTTCATTGTAGGTCAAAATATTGCTAACAAATTCTGCAGGTGTCATAGCAGAAGTTTTTGTAATTGTCTTTTATCAATTTTTGGAGACCAGTCTAAAATATACCCACTATCTTTAGACACCTGATATTGCCCTGGAAAGGTATTTACACAATCTATCCAACTACGAAAGGTGCCAATTTCTATGGTAGAACTATTGTATACTATGAGGTATAGTGGAAATTTTGTAGAAATGACTGGTTTGTTATGGGAAAGTCCCATTTTGATCACTGATCTAGTAAAAGGTTTTATGTCTACATAAATAGTACGATTAATCAGTCTAGGTCTCCCAATCACTGTCTTTTCCTCAAATGATACTCTGAGACAGCCAGCATGTTTATTGTAGGACCACCACAAAGGTAATTGGGCACTGTAGCCAGAATAATTAAATCTAGTCACATAATTGGGAGTAATATGAGTGTCTGTAAATCCTCCCATCATGAATAAGTCATTAGTAAACACTGGAATAGATTCTCCAGTCCACACAGCTGGGTGTACCAAGGGTGAATCTGGGAAATATGTCCAGTAAGTGTCTGCTCGACTCCCTTTTACCTGACAGCCCAGCAGGGCAATCACTGTAGCTACCATCATAAATGGGCTCTTATTTCTCCCTAAGAGTCGAATCACTCGTGAAGCATGTGTTGTCAGCTTTTTCACGTCTTCCCATGAGATCTGCTTTTTAGCTGGGTCTTGTTGGGTCATCTTCATTTTTCTTCGATATCTCTTCCTTTTGAGGGAAGGCTTCTCCGGGTCGATTTTCAGTCGCTTGAATCTCGGCTCTATCTCTTCCACGTCTGATTGCGTGTTCAGGCACCCAGATAGGATGGAAAGCACCTTCTGGAAAAATACAAGCATGACCTCTGCCCCATATAATCACTGGATCTGGGCCTTTCCATTGACCAGTCTGTAAGTCTTTCCACAAAACTCGGCCTAAAGGGCCTGTTGTTGTGGAAGACATATGTCTCTCAGCTGCAGTGTGACCTTCTGCATCACAATTTAAAAAATTTAAAACAAACAAGGCATGATTGAGGTTATTTTGGGGAGTCATAAACTTATCCCCCCTTTTAATTTTTGTAATTGCAGCTTAATAGATAAATGAGCTTGTTCTACAATGGCTTGACCTTGGGGGTTATAAGGAATTCCTGTTTTATGGTCAATTCAAAACTCTTGGCAAGGGCTGGGGATGTGGCTCAAGCGGTAGCGCGCTCGCCTGGCATGCATGCAGCCTGGGTTCGATCCTCAGCAACACATACAAACAACAAAGGTGTCGTGTCCGCCAAATACTAAAAAATAAATATTAAAATTCTCTCCCTCTCTCTCACTCTCTCTTTAAAAAACTCTTGGCAAAACTGTTGAAAAGAAGAGCTTACATAAGCTGGTGCATTATCTGTTTTAATCTGTAATGGGCACCCTAACACAGCAAAGGCTGCTAAGCAATGAGAAATTACATGTTGAGTATTTTCCTTTGTACGTGCTGTGGCAAAAATGAAATCTGGAATGTGTATCAACTATTACGTGTACATCACATTGCTTACCAAATTGAGGAATATGAGTTACATTCATTTTCCATATTTGATTTGGTCTTAATCCACGGGGATTTACACCTGATGGCAGAGATGGAGTATGTATAAACACTTGGGGCAGTGACTTATAATTTGATGAGCTTGTTCTCTGGTAATATTAAATTTTTTATGTAAACTAGAAGCATTTTGATGATGTAAAGATTGTGAAGCTTCATTGTAATGTCATGTGTAGCTAATAAAAAAAAAAGAATGTGAAGCTTGTGTATAATCATATGGAGACATCTGTTGACAAACAGCTACCAATTTATCATTACTTGAAGTTAAAGGTCCTGGAAGATTAGTATGAGCTCGTATGTGTTCTATGAAACATGGGTATTTTCGCATTTGCACCACCTTTTGTAGATTATGAAATAATTTAAATAACTGTTGTGAAGTTGAATTGAAGTTTCAATATTTTTGGTAACTCTGAATGCATATAAGCTGTCAGAATAAATATTAATAGGCTCATTTGTAAAGTAATTTAAGGCACAAATGAGAGCTTGTAGCTCTGCTCTTTGGACAGAAGTATATAAGTTTTATATTACCTCTGTGTGAACATGGCTGTAAAAACCTGCTTTACCTGAGCTTGAACCATCAGTGACATCGTTAGGGCTCCATCTATTGGCTGGGCACGTACAATCTTTGGAAAAATAAGTGGTATTATTGATGCAAATTGAATAACTTTATCACGAGGGTAATGACTTTCTGTCTGACCAGGAAAATCAGCAAAAGCTATTTGCCATAAACTAGAAGCTGGAAAAGGTCAATTATTTTGTTAAACAGAAAATGGAATGATTATAATATCAGGTTCAGATCCAATTAGTTGTAAGACTCTCGTTCTACCTTTTATTGCTAATTAAGCAATAGAGTCAGGAAAAGGAATTAATGTCTTTTGGGGAGAGTGGGCTACATGAATCCACTCAATAACTCCCAATCTTTGCCATATAGCTCCTGTGGGGGCATGAGCAGTTGGAAATATTAATAAATATACCAGCTCTTGAGGATTAATTCTAGTATGTTGTGCATTTTTAATTGCAATTTCAACCTTTTTTAAAGCTGTTCTAGCCTCTATTGTCAGTTGATGAGAAGAAGTTGGAGAAGGATCTTCTTGTAATATCTGGAATAAAGGACTTAAATCAGAAGTAGTTAGTTTTAAGGATGGCCTCAGCCAATTGATAATAGTTTTTGAAAATCATTAAGGGTGTGTAACTCCTTAACTTTTATCTGTAGATTTTGAGGACAGATTATACATCTTTGAATTATCTGACCCAAATATTGAAAGGGAGGCATCTTTTGTATCTTTTGAAGAGTAATGCACAAACCCATTGCTGTAAGTGAAGCCTCTAACTGAGTAAAAATTTCTGAAAGTACTTTGGGATTAGCATGAGCCAATAATATATCATCCATGAAATGAATAATATGTGCATCAGGAAAGTTATTTCTTATAGGAGTTATCGCTTGACCCACAAATTTTTGACATAAAGTTGGACTATTACGCATCCCTTGAGGCAAAACCTTCCAGAAATATTTCTTAACAGGTCCTTTAAAATTAATGCTGGGACACTGAAAGCAAATTTTTCACAATCCTCAGGATGCAAATTTATTGAGAAAAAACAATCTTTTAGATCTATCACCATTAAGCTATAATTTAAAGGAATTGCTATAGGAGAAGGAAGTCCAGGCTGCAATGATCCCATAGGCTGAATTGCATGGTCTATTGCCCTTCAATCTTGTAGCAACCTCCAATTACCTGGCTTTTTCTAATAACAAAAATGGGGGTGTTCCAAGGACTAAGCGTTGATTCTATATGACTAGCCTTAAGTTGCTCCTCAACTAACATATGAATTATCTTAAGTTTCTCCTGTGAGATGGGCCACTGAGAATCCATATAGGCTCTTCTGTGAGCCAGGTGTTTTTTTTTTTTTTTTTTTTTTTTTTTTTTTTTTTTTTTTTTACTGTCTTTTGGATCAGGGAGACACTCAGGGACCCTAGTAAAAATTTTGGTCTGGAGCATTTACTAATCTCTGTCGAGGAGACTGGTTTGTAAGCAGATACTCATTCTGATAATCTCTTTCATTATCTCCAGGAAGAAACCCTTGATTGATTTCCTCAAATGAACTCATAGAATTTGGAGTTATTAATAATAATCCTATTTTGCTTAATATATCTCTTCCCCATAGATTTATTAGTAAAGATTCTGTTGAGAGCCACAGCCAAAGGGGACCCAGCAAACTTTCAGACTGCCAGCTGATGATTGGCTCACAGCGGCCCCAGCAATATCTAGCTCATTGGCTCCTCTGCGGTGATGCTCATTGGGCTGTTTCCCTGCCCTTTCAGACTATGGACCTGCTCATTGGGGGACTTTTTTTGGCTCCACCCATGCGACCCAGCCAATCGGTCTCAAGAGCAGGAGGATTGTGGGAGGTGGAGAGGCTTGTGGTTTTGGGAGAGGCTTGTGGGAAGCCGGTGGTGGCAGTTGGGCTCTGAGGGTTTTTCCTGAGGAGCTGTTTTGTTTGGCGTGTGTGGTTCTAAAAATAAAGTTAGTTTCTTTTGACAAGTGGCTCCTGATTGTGCCCAGCCAGACTGTGGCAAGATTCTAACACATATAGTTTAAAAACTCCACTATTTCTATCTTGGTCTTCCCAGCAGAGATACTGGGTGCTCTGAGCAGGCTGAGAGATTTGCCCTATTCCTTCTAAATTAGCTGATGCTATATGTAAGGGCCAATTTTTAGGCCAGAAATGACATGATAGAACTGACTTGTCTGCTCCTGTATCCACTATGCCTTTGAACTTTTTATGATTAATTTTAAGTTCCAGTAGGGGGCACTCCTGCCACACTAATTGAGACCAGTACATTCTGTCCAGCGGTTTGGAAGCTAAATTTTTTTCCTGAGCATTTATCAGAATTACAGGGTAAAAGAATTAATTGAGCTGTTGTATTTTTAGGAGAAAGCTGGATGACATAATTTGATTTTACAGTTACATTTAATTCTCCCTTAAAACAAGAATCCAACACTCCAGGTATCACCTCGATTGCCTCTTTTAAATTGTTATGTCCCAAAATTAACCTTATATTTTTTCTAGGGAGTGGCCCGAAAACCCCAGTAGGGATTTGCTGTGGTCCTTTTTCAGGAATCAAATCAACTACCATTGATGGTTGTAAAGGAACGGCTTGGGAGGCTCCACCGGTAATAATGGCAGCTCCCCATGGTGGTCGCAATGACGTTAGGTTGTGTGACCTCTCTTCTGGTTCCCCTATTTTTTTTCAGCCCAGGGAGGGGCCGACCAGAAGTTTTTTGACTCCCTACTAAGTGGAAGTGAAGGCTAAAATGCAGGCGGGTCAACTCCATCTTGGTCGCTTTCTTCCCCTGCCACGTGGTCTCAAACTCTGTAATATCGATTACTTGAAACAGGGGGAGCTCTGGGTTTATAATGGCAGACATTACAATTTCTCACAAAGTGGCCATTTCTTCCACAATTGAAGCATCACCCAAGGGATCGGCGTACCGGTTTTTGTGGTTGGAATGTTTGTTTTAAAGCCGCATCGAGAGTAAAAGTTTGTAAATGAGCTGAGTCAATATCAGAACACAAGCGAATGAATTCTGAAACTGTTCCTTTTTTTCTATGGGTTCTGAGAACATCTTGACAAAATTTATTTGCATTTTCAAATGCTAGCTGTTTAACAATAAGAACACAAGCACCTGGGTCTCCAATTGTTCGGTTCGTGGTCTGGTAAAGCCGTGCGACAAAGTCAGAATAGATTTCATTGGCACCCTGTTTAACTTCAGTCAAAACTAAGTGAGATAGGACCCTGGAGGCAATTTGGCACCAGGCGCATTTAGCGCATGTGGTAATCTGATCGTACACTGCAAATTCATAATTTAGCTGTCTTTCCAAATTGATAAATTTGCCCATTCCTAAAAACATGTTTGTATGTCTTGCCTTCAATTTCTTTCTGCCTGTTCTGAGCAAAAATCAGTCCTGTTGATCATCAAAGCAAAAAATCCCCACCACTCAAGCAGGATCTAGCAATGAACACCCAATCGCTTGGCAGGAGTGGCTGATTGCAAATTGTTTCAATCAAGCTCTGTACAAATGGCGAATTAGAGATTCCTTTACATCACAAGCATTTTTAACTCCTTAATAGTTTTAAATGGAATTACCGCATGGATGCGAATGTTACCGCTGTTGACCGGTGACGAGTTCTTGCTTCCCCAGTGTTGAAGTATAACACCAGAGAAGCACTCCAAGGCAAGGTCAGAGTGGAAAGTAGAGGCTTTATTAAAGAACAGCAGAAAAGACTTCTCCTGGAGGAAGAAGGGGACCCAAGAGGTGAAACTGTGGAAGTGTGGTTGTCTCCCCATTTTATAGTTCTTTCAGTGATGGAATGTAGGTGGTAAGGCCCAAAGGGTGGGGCCCAGGTGGGCCAAAGAAGTAATCTGGGCAGGAAGGACTTTTGAGTCAGCATCTTCAAGTTTGCTGGGAGCTGTTTCATTAACACTTCTTTGGGATGGGCTCTGGGCCTTGGGCTTTTCCCAGACTTCATTAACATTCCAAGAGTTGTTCTGCTTTTCCCAGAATTCATTCTCAACATGGCCTCCATTTTGGATCTTACTCGATACTAGACCTGATTTACCTAACTACACTGATTACCTACCTTTAAATCTGGCTTCATTCCCCTCTCTAATTTTGGGAACTCCTTACTGCTGTAAGGAGAAGGGGCAATGGTTCATTCTGGCTGCTTCAGAGCTGAAAAGGGGTGTCGAACATGAGGGGGCTGGACGACATGGGAGAAGATGTGGGGGACGATGTGGTGGACGACATGGGGGACGTGAGTTCCCTTTTAGAAGTCAGTTCTATTTGAAGTCGGGTTGGGGAAAAACAGGTTGTCATCTGGGGATGGGTGCTTCTATGAGAGAAACAAAAACCTTGAGTACTGAATAAATGTTGCAGCAGCTGGAACACGTCACTGTACAGAAGTTCCCTCACCAGGCTTTAACATCCCCAGTTATCAGGACTGTAAACATAATATTTAACTTTTAGGGTTACAGATGTCCTTCCTCTTCAGATACAGTTTAATAATTTAATGTCATCTGATCTTGCAAAATCCTTTTACTAGTATGACCTCTGTGTCTAATAGAAAAACCTTTAATTCTGTTACTTAGGGCTGGATAATCATACTAGCAAACACCAAGCCTACCTGTGTAGGTTAGAAATAGTTGTAGGCTTTAAACTAAAACTACTCTGGCAGCTCCTTTTGATAGCTATCAGGCATTTCTGTCTAAGAATCTCTTTTGTAGCCTCCAGTTTACTTATTCTTAGAAGTTACATTTAACTATTATTATTATTTAAAATGCCCAGGAATAGCTGTATTTTGGTTTTAACTGTCTTTGCTAAGTATTTAAGATGAAGTAGTCAAACTGACTTTTGTTTCTTTCTATTGTTAACAGTCAACTGAGTTTCCCTGGGAAACTTCTCAGTTCCGTTAGTGCCTAGGATGGGTCCAGGCCTTGTTTGATCATGTGGCTTCCCTTGGAAGCATCAGGGATGTCTACCTTCTCTGAAGGCCCTCCTCTTCATAGCAAATGCACTGATTGGCTTTCTGTCCTCCAGTGGTCTCATTAATCTCACTGAGGTTATGTGGCCCAGAGTTGCAAAGCTCTTTAGAGATGTCCCGTGTTCCCTGGATTCAGACTGACTCAGAGGGCAAGAGCCAAATATTGGTTTTCTTGGCACTTTTAATTTAACTTTAATTTTAAAACTTAATCTTAAACATCCAGCAAAAAAATTTCAACAGCCTTACATTAAGAGTACTGGGCTTTAATGTCTATCTCTCTATCCTGTAGGTGATAACTCATTATCTTAAATTACCCCAAGTTGTGTGTTCTTAAAGCAGTATCTCTGTAAAACATTAACAGGCAATTTTTAGACCATTTATAAGAAAACTACAAAATAAAATTAACAAGAGTAAAAACATATTTAGTTCATGTAATAGCTACCTTGAATTTTGGCAGAGTTATACTTTATAATCCCCTATTTGAGATCCTAGTAATCTTGATAAAAACCAACTTTTGGACACAAGTTTAAATGTACTGAAATCTGGCCTACTTCTTTCATAGTCATTCTCACATGTAGTAAGATGGGACACAGAGCCTTATCTCAGGTACAGAGGGGCTCTTCATAAATCTTAAGTACTGTAGTTCTGAAGCTGATCTTTGCTTTTTATTTTTATTTTTTAATTTTTAAAAAAATTTTTATATTTTTTTATTGGTTGTTCAAGACATTACAAAGCTCATACATTTGACTCAATTGGGTTATGAACTCCCATTTTTACCCCAAATACAAATTGCAGAATCACATCGGTTACACACTCACATTTTTACATAATGGCATATTAGTGACTGTTGTATTCTGCTACCTTTCCTATCCCCTACTATCCCCCCTCCCCTCCCCTCCCATCATCCCTCTCTACCTCATCTGCTGTTGTTCAATTCTCTCCCTTGTTTCGCCCCCCTTTCCCCTCACATCCTCTTCTATGTAATTTTGTGTAACATTGAGGGTCTCCTACCATTTCCATATGCTTTCCTTTCTCTCTCCTTTTCTCTCCCCCGACTCGTCTTTATTTAATGTTAATCTTTTCCTCATGCTCTTCCTCCCTGTTCTGTTCTTAGTTGCTCTCTTTATATCAAAGAAGACATTTGGCATTTGTTTTTTAAGGATTGGCTAGCTTCGATTAGCATAATTTGCTCTAATGCCATCCATTTCCCTGCAAATTCTATGATTTTGTCATTTTTTATTGCTGTGTAGTACTCCATTGTGTATAGATATCACATTTTTTTTATCCATTCATCTATTGAAGGGCATCTAGGTTGGTTCCACAGTCTAGCTATTGTGAATTGTGCCGCTATGATCACTGATGTGGCAGTATCCCTATAGTACGCTCTTTTAAGATCCTCAGGGAATAGTCCGAGGAGGGCGATAGCTGGGTCAAATGGTGGTTCCATTCCCAGCTTTCCCAGGAATCTCCTTACTGCTTTCCAAATTGGCCGCACCAATTTGCAGTCCCACCAGCAATGTACAAGTGTACCCTTTTCCCCACATCCTCGCCAGCACTTATTGTTGTTTGACTTCATAATGGCTGCCAATATTATTGGAGTGAGATGGTATCTTAGGGTGGTTTTGATTTGCATTTCTCTGACTGCTAGAGATGGTGAGCATTTTTTCATGTACTTGTTGATTGATTGTATGTCCTCCTCTGAGAAGTGTCTGTTCAGGTCCTTGGCCCATTTGTTGATTGGGTTATTTGTTATCTTATTGTTTAATTTTTTGAGTTCTTTGTATACTCTGGATATTAGGGCTCTATCTGAAGTGTGAGGGGTAAAAATTTGTTCCCAAGATGTAGGCTGTCTATTTACCTCTCTTATTGTTTCTCTTGCTGAGAAAAAACTTTTTAGTTTAAGTAAGTCCCATTTATTTATTCTTGTTATTAACTCTTGTGCTATGAGTATCCTATTAAGGAATGTGGAGCCCGACCCTGCAGTATGTAGATTGTAGCCAACTTTTTCTTCTATCAGACGCAGAGTCTCTGATTTGATATCTAGTTCCTTGATCCATTTTGAGTTAACTTTTGTGCATGGTGAAAGAAAGGATTCAGTTTCATTTTGTTGCATATGAATTTCCAGTTTTCCCAACACCATTTGTTGAAGATGCTATCCTTCCTCCATTGCATGCTTTTAGCCCCTTTATCAAATATAAGATAGTTGTAACTTTGTGGATTGGTTTCTGTGTCCTCTATTCTGTACCATTGGTCCACCTGCCTGTTTTGGTACCAGTACCATGATGTTTTTGTTGCTATTGCTTTGTAGTACAGTTTGAACTCTGGTATCGTTATACCTCCAGATTCACACTTCCTGCTTAGAATTGCTTTTGCTATTCTGGGTCTTTTGTTTTTCCATGTGAATTTCATAATTGCTTTATCTATTTGTACAAGAAATGCCATTGGGATTTTAATTGGCATCGCATTAAACCTGTAGAGAACCTTGGGTAATATCGCCATTTTGATGATGTTAGTTCTGCCTATCCATGAACAGGGTACATTTTTCCATCTTCTAAGATCTTCTTCTATCTCTCTCTTTAGGGTTCTGTAGTTTTCATTGTATAAATCTTTCACCTCTTTTGTTAGGTTGATTCCCAAGTATTTTATTTTCTTTGAGGATATTGTGAATGGAGTGGTTTTCCTCATTTCCATTTCACAAATTTTGTTGCTGATATACAGAAATGCCTTTGATTTATGCGTGTTGATTTTATATCCTGCCACTTTGCTGAATTCAGTTATTAACTCTAGCAGTTTCTATGTAGACCCTTTTGGATCTGTTAAATATATCATCATGTCTTCCGCAAATAGCGATAGATAACTTAAGTTCTTCTTTTCCTATTTTTATGCTTTAATTTCTTTTGTCTGTCTAATTGCTATGGCTAGTATTTCAAGAACTAAATTGAATAGAAGTGGTGATAGAGGGCATCCCTGTCTTGTTCCAGATTTTAGAGGGAATGCCTTCAATTTTTCTCCAGTCAGAATGATGCTAGCCTGAGGTTTAGCATATATAGCTTTTACAATGTTGAGGTAAGTTCCTGTTATCCCTAGTTTTTCTAGTGTTTTGAACATAAAGGGATGCTGTACTTTGTCAAATGATTTTTCTGCATCTATCGAGATGATCATATGGTTCTTGTCTTTAAGTCTATTGATGTGGTGAATAGTATTTATTGATTTCCATATATTGAACCAGCCTTGCATCCCAGGGATGAATCCTACTTGATCATGGTGCACAATTTTTTTATGTGCTTTTGTATTCGATTTGCCAGGATTTTATTGAGGATTTTTGCATCTATGTTCATTAGAGATATTGGTCTGTAGTTTTCTTTCTTTGAAGTGTCTTTGTCTGGTTTCGGGATCAGGATGATGTTGGCTGACTGAGTGATAAATTTGTCCTTTAAAAGTAATTGACCCTCTGTGGATTCAGGATCCACAGTGGTGTGTTTTCTCATTGCCTCTCTGAGTTTCCTCCATAAAAATAGCAGGGCTTTCCTGGGGTCCCTGAATAATTTCTGAAATCTTAGAATAGTTAATGGGCTTTTGCTTGATTCTCCTAAGGGCCTCAAGGATCAATACCTGAAAATGGCTAATTTTCCAAGCATCTTGCTCATCATTTGGGTGCCACTCAGGATCATTTCTGGGAACTGCCTGTGCTCCAGATGGGTAATTAGGTTTGCTCCTAGTCTGTTCTGCTGGGGAAGGAGCAAGCTGTAGGTCATCCCCAAATTCCTCGGCTCTCTCAGAGTTGCTTCCTTCTCATTGAGAGTCAAGGTCTGGTTGAGTAATAGCATAATATCTTTCCAGATTTTGGTCAAATACCTGGAATAAGTTTCAAAATACCTCAATATATTTATCTGGGTCCTCCAAAAATCTCTCCAAGTCAGTTTTTATCTGCCTTAGTTCTTGAAGGGAGAAGGGGGTATGTACTTTGATTGGCCCAAATTCTCCTCCTGGCATCTCCTGGAGAGGTAATATATTTGGTTTGCCTATTGGGGCAGATGAAGAGAGGCCAGGATATGGAGGACAGGAGAGCTGCTGTTGCACACCAACAGCAGATGGAGATTTTGTGGGTCCTCTTGATTCTTTTTCCCCTCAGTAGGTGAGACCCCAAGATTTTCTCTCTTCATGGCAGATATCATAGCTAAGTCTACTTTACATTATTGGCATAATTTAGGATTTTCCCTTAGGGCAAAGAAGACCTGAACATACGACACCTCACACCATTTCCCTTCCTTTTTGCAAAATTTATCAAGCTGTAAAATAGTATTAAAATTGATTTTTCTCTGGTGGCCAGGTTTCTCCATCAGAGAGTTTGTATTGAGGCCAGATCTGGCGGCAGAAGAAAATGAGGTGCTTTTTCTGGAGCGTCTGAGGGTCAAATCTATCCCAATTTTTCAATATGCAGGTTAGTGGTGCTCCTGGCATATTAGAGAGAGAAGCTCTCATCTGAGTGAGAAGAAAACAGGACTCAGGCACCCACGCTGGAGAAAACTGTTCTTGTTCTAAGTAGGGACGTCTCCCTAAGCTTGAGCTTCCTAAACTGTCCAGAAAACCTCTCTCTCACCTTGCTTTGCCAAGGGTGTTTCTGCTCCCCTTTGGCAAATTGCAAGGGTTTCAGTTTGCCCTGTGCCAGAGACCCTGGGAGGATTCAGACTTAAGGGCATTACTGCATTCTTCCCTGCCACTAAAAACCCACTGCAAAAGGGAATCATGATCTTCTTGTTGCCTTTGTTCTGTAGACTAAAGGAACCTCCTAAGGGTGAGGGATATTTACTGGTTGTAAGGTAGTGCTTACTATCAGAGAGATTGCCGGAGGAGCTGATTCTAAAAATGCCTCCATCCAGCAGCTTAAAGAGAACACAGCACATTTTAACATTGGAGCAGTAAAACAGACTAGTGAAAGTTACCTGTGCAACTTAGGGAACCTGGGAAGCTTTTACTAATTATCCCATGCCTTTCTCTCAGTCCTACAACCTGAATTGCTAATATTTCTGACCTGTGAAGGAAGGGGAGCATCCAGGGGGGAATGGGTGTGGGGTTGGGAGTGTTGTGTAACCCACATGGAGGCAAGTGTGATTGGGGCTTTCCCTCAGTGCCATTCATCTACCGGACCACCTTATATACCCCTTTGGGCTGTCGGGAGAGGGCTCAAGAGAAAGGAACCTTAGGAATACGTTTGAGTGTAGCCCAGACCAGAATTCTGCAGTTGTTCCAAACTCCTTCCTCCACCTCCACGCATCCGAGGCAGATCGAGATTAGGGACACTGTGTACTCACACCAATTGCTCTCCAGGCCCAGACAGAAAAGTTGGAAGCAGCTTTGGCAAAACCCAACATGCCTGCTCTGTATTGAACAGGTGATTGAGAGCTGCCTAGGCAGGGAAACCTCTCACCGATTCTTGAAGAGTGGCGGCTGCATCTAAGTAGCCGTCGGGTGGCCACCTTACCCTCCAGAAAGAGAGAAAGATGCACCTCAGACAGACATAGGGTGCATGGAGAGGTGCTTACCTCGATGTAAAATCTCAATTGGGAACCTCCAATATGTTACCTCTCTGTTGACCGGTGACAAGTCCTTGCTTCCCCAATGTTGAAGTATAACACCAGAGAAGCATGCCAAGGCAAGGTCAGAGTGGAAAGTAGAGGCTTTATTAAAGGACAGCAAAAAAGACTTCTCCCAGAGGAAGAAGAGTACCCAAGAGGTGGAATCCGTGGAAGTGTGGTTGTCTCCCCATTTTATAGTTCTTTCAGTGATGGAATGTAGGTAGGAAGGCCCGAAGGGTGTGGGGCACAGGTAGGCCAAAGAAGTAATCTGGGCAGGAAGGACTTTTGAGTCAGCATCTTCAAGTTTGCTGGGGGCTGTTTATTAACACTTCTTTGGGATGGGCTCTGGGCCTAGGGCTTTTCCCAGACTTCATTAACATTCCAAGAGTTGTTCTGCTTTTCCTGGAATTCATTCTCAACATGGCCTCCTTTTTGGATCTTACTCGATATCAGACCCGATTTACTTAACTACACTGACTACCTAACTTTAAATCTGGCTTCACGAACATGCTGGTCTTGATCGTTAATCTGTTCAAAAACTGGGAAAAGCTGAAACCCACTAATGTCTTCCATGGCTTCCTGCACCTTTCTAAATCCCCGCTGTAATGGGGTAAGAAAGCTCATCGCCAGTTCAGAATACCTGTTAAAATATTTCCTTCTAACAGGAATCTGCCGAATTTGATTATGCCTATCCTGTTAGGCATAATCTGTTAAAATTCCCTGGTAATTTCTGGACTTCATTGTCTGAGTCTTCTCCCTCAGATTGAGACCCCTTCGTGAGCCCTTCTCTGTAGCTATCTTGATTCTGACCTCTAAAGCCTAGAGGAAGAGGAGGACATTCTGCCTCTCTATGAATTTCCTCTTGATTTCCTCTCCCCGAAAGGGATTTTCTATCCCTGGGAGGCTTCCTCTCTATGATTCTCCTCTGGTTCTGGTAAAGCTAAGTTTTTTGTCTTTGGCTTTGCACCAAGGTTTTCCGCCTGAATAGAATTTGATTTTGCTCTCAACTTCATTAAAGGAAGAGGGATTCCTTTAGCTTCAGGTAATTTTTCAATTTGTATAGACTTAATGGCTCTCTGAATACCTTTCAATAGATCTTCAGGGGGCCAAGAACTTGGCCCATGTAATCAAAAAGGCAAATCTCTAATGCAGTTCAAACCTTTTTTTAAAATTATTATTAGTTACACATGATAGTACAGTGATCTTGACATATCATACATTTGAATCAAACCATTTGAATATTTTCAGTACTGCCAGGTAATTCATTAGAAAGACAAACTTTATGTAATTTCCTTCCCAACTTGTCCCAAGTATGTAAATCCGGTGAATTTTGGTCACAAAAACAAGGACAGAATTAACCAACAGTCTTTAAAGATTGTAATTGCTGGGTCCTTCTGACCTGCTTTCCCTTCTAAATAATTATTGTGTCTAAAATGGTCCAATACATGTCTTTATCGGTAGAAGTTGAATTTCCCATTATTAATTTTTTAACATCCCTTAGCTCCAAAAACTGCCTGGTACCTCCATGACTCTACAAATTGTCACAATGTACTAAATTTCTATAGTGCACTTCCCCACTCACCTAGAGGATTTAACTAATGCGACTCACTTCAGGGCGCCAAATTTAGCCCACAGCCAGCACAGACTTCGTAAATGAAGCTTCAGAACATGAGAAATCTCTAGGGAGTTTTGAATTAAAGAGTCAGACTCTAATTACCTTTAAACCAGCTCCAGGATGGCTTCTCCTAGCTCCAGCCTCCAGCCACCAATTATGGTAGTGAGGTTTACTGAAGAGGCTAGCAAGAGAGAACGCGCCAGGGGGTGGACTTTTATTGGGGAACAAAAAATTCTGGGGAAAATTCCACCCAATGAAAATGAAGGGGGACAGTGCCTCAAGGTCAGGGGCAACGATTGGGTCTTTGGGATAGTGGCAGGACACGCCTTCACATGGACAAGCCCTCGGACCTGAGAAGGGTGGGAAAGCTCTGGACACAAGATGTTGCTAAGAGCCTCTTGCCCAGCCAGAGAGGTAACTCAAATCATGTGGGAGGATGGCCTCCCTCATATCCCTTTACTTTCCTTCTGTTTCCTGATTGCTTTGGCCAGAGATTCAATAACTATATTGAACAGGAATAGCGAAAGTGGACATCCTGACTTCTTCCATATTTAAAAGGAAATGCTTTCAGTTTTTCCACATTCACTATGATATTGGTTTGGGATTTGTCATATATAGCCTTGTTGAAGCAAGTTCCTTCTGTCCCTAGTTTCTTCAGTGTTTTTATCATGAATGGGTGCTGAATTTGGATGAAGGTTTTCTCTGTGTTTATTGGGATGACTATGTGATTTCTGTCCTTAATTCTATTTATGTGGTGAATTCCATTTATTAATTTGCATATGGTAAGCCATCTTGAAAACCTGAGATAAAACCAACTTGTCATGATGTCCATTCTTCTTAATATGTCGTTGAATATAACTTACTAATGTTATTAAGGATTTTTGCATCTACATTCATCAGGGATAATGGCCTACAGTTTTCTTTCCTTGATGTGTCCTTAACTGGTTCTGGTGTGAGGATGATACTGACGTCACAGAATGAACTTGAAGTGTCCCATCCCTTTCTATTTCATGCAATAATTTGAGGAGCACTGGCATTTGTCCTTCTTTTACATTTTGGTAGATTTCAGCTGAAATCCACGTGGTCCTGGGCTTTCCTTTATTGGCAAGCTTTTGATAACTGCTTCTACCTCATTGCTAGCTATGCATCTGTTTAAGTCCTCTATGACCTCTTCATTCAATTTTGACAGGTCATGTGTCTAGAAATGTATCTTTTTAATTTTTTTTCCCTTAGGTTTTCCAATCTATAGAAGTTTTCAAAATAGTCCTCGATGATTCTTTGGATTTCTCTACTATCTTTTGTGATTTCTTCTTTTCCATCTCTAATTTTATTAATTTGGATTGTCTTTTTCTTTTGGTTGGTTTTGCTAAAGGATTATCAATCTTGTTTATCTCTTCAAAGAACCAACTCTTTGGTTCCTTGATCCTTTGTATTGTTTTTTTACTTTTCTATTTCTTTTATTTCAGCTCCCATCTTCTGTATTACTTCCTCCTACTGGTTCTGGAATTGATTTATTCTTCTTATTCAAGGGCTGTGAGATGAATCATTAGGTTGCTGATTGGGGAATCTTCCTGATTTCATTATGTAGGCACTCATAGCTATAAACTTTCCCTTTAAACTTCCTTCATAGTGTCCCAGAGGTTCTCATATCTTCTCATATGAGGTCGACCTGCTTTTGTATCATGATTCTAACAATTTTTTTTTATTTCTCCACTGACTTCTTCTGTCATGTATTCATCATTCAAAGTGTACTGTGCAACCTCCACATGTTTATATAATTTCTGTAGTTTTTTGTGTTTATTTCTGACTTCATCCCATTTTGATCAAATAAGATGCAAGAACTTGTATCAATTTTTGTAGATTTTAGAGTTGCTTGGTGGTCTAAAATATGGTTTATTTTGGAGAAGATTCCATGAACAGTTGAGGAAAAAAGTGTAGTTGGCTATTGTTGAGTGAAATATCTTATAGATGTCTGTTAAGCCCATTTGATTTATAATACATATATATTTTGGTCTGAAGAGTCTTTAACGAGTTTGTGTCTGGATGATCTATTGTTGAGAGAGGTGTGTTGAAATAGCCCAGTATTATTGTTCTGGGATCTATCTGAGTCTTTAATCAAAGTAGTGTTCGTTTCACGTAATTAGGTCACCAACACCTGGGGCATAAATATTTAGTATTGTTATATGCTGTGACTCGCAACTGGGCTGGCACTAAATAATCACACAAACATAGAAAGTACCTTTTCCCTGGGTTCAGTGATGGATCCTCTGACCCAGCTCCCACAAGGGAGGCCAGAGAGGCAGACAAAAGAGAGAGAGCACCCCTGAACCATGTATTTATTGGGGAGAAGGCATTCCAGAAAGCTCAACCCAAGTAAGGCAAGGATTGGGTTTCAGGGGTGTGTAGCCCAGTCCCCTTGGGCGAGGACCACTCCCAGAGCTGTGATTCCTTGCCCAGAAAAGGTAAGGTGCACCTGCTTTTGCACTTCCAGCTGAAGCCAGTTCCACACCTTTATTGCTCAAGGCTAAGGGTACCTGCTCAGCTCCCACGAGCTCAGCTCCTGTTCATGGCGGCCCCCAACAGTTGTATATTCTTCTTGTATTGTCCCACAATATGAAGGGAACCTCTTTGTCCCATCTGATTAGTTTTGGGTGAAGTCTGCTTCATTAGATATGAGAATAGTTGTACCTGCTCATTTGGGGGCTGTATTTGCATGATAAATCCATTTCCATCTTTGTACTTTCAGCCTGTGGCTGTTTTTGTTGCTGAGGTGTGTCTCTTACAAACAATATATACTTGGGTCTTGCTTTTTTATTTTTTAAATGTGCCAGCCTGTGTCTTTTAATTGGATAGTTGAGACCAATCAATGTTGTTGTAGAGAGATATTTATAATTCCTGCAATTTGGGTTTATTTCCAACATTTAATTTGGTCTGTTTCTCATTTGCTTAGCTACTCTTCAAATGAGATTTGTCCATTTATGAGCTCAGGGTTTGTTTTGACTTCTTCTCCCTGTAGCATTTCCTTAAGTATTTTCTATAGTGCCACCTTAGTAGTCATTTGTTGTTGTTGTTTCTGCTTATCTTGAAAGATTTTTAATTTCTGATCAGTTTCCTTCTAAATGTAACCTGTCAGTTTTCTCTTGAGATTCAACAATTCTACCCTTATTCTGTATGTTAGGTATTTTAAATATAATGTGTGATGGAGAGATTCTTTTTTGACCTGTCTACCTGGAATTACTAGTTCCTGTTATCTGTATGTACATCTCATTCTCAAGGTTTTGGAAATTTTTGTGAAGAAGTGTTTCATGTCATTTTCATGCACATGATAAACCTCTTTGATTCCAATGATTCTTTATATATATAAATAGATGTATATATACATATATATTTTTATACATGAATAATACATACATACCTACATATATTTTAGTTGTCAATGGACCTTTATTCTATTTATTTATATGTGGTGCTGAGAATCCAACCCAGTACCTCACACATGCTAGCCAAGCACTTTGTCACTGAGCCACTACCCCAAGTCCTGATGCCAGTGATTCTTTTTTTTTAAACATCAGAAATGTATTAGTTGCTCAAAACATTACATTGATCTTGACATATCATATATCATACATTTGATTCAAATGGGGTATGAATTCTTATTATTCCCATTTGTACAGATTGCAGAATCTCATCGGTTATACAGCCACATTTATACATATTGCCATACTAGTGTCTGTTGTATTCTGCTGCCTTTCCTATCCCCTTCCTATCCCCCCTCCTCCCCTCCCCTCACCTCTCTCTACCCCATCTACCATAACGCATTTCTGTCTTTCTCTCTCTCTTTTTCCCCCTTCCCGTCACATCCTCTTATATGTATTTTTGTATAACAATGCGGGTCTCCTTCCATCTTCTGTGCAATTCCCCTTTCTCTCCCATTCCTGATGAGGCCACAACCAAGTTAAGATGGCGCCTGGCAGTATGCTAGGAGGAATGGTTTCTGAGCCAATGCCAGCAAGCCATTAAGATGATGGAGATTCCTTAATGACCGACTGTTGTATCTAGATGATAATTAAGCTGTGTTTAATTATTAAGATGATGAGGATTCCTTAATGACTGATTGATGTATCTAGATGATGTTAATTGAAACAAGCTCTCTATAATGAGTTAGGTATAAATACCTCTGCTGTCCTACAATAAAGCGGCTCCAGCTGTTTCAAACTTCACAAGTTGTTTGTCATCCCCAGGTTATTTTGCCCAGCTGGACTTAGGCAGCCCAGTCGGACTACAGCAGATGGTGGCCCATACAGGGAGCCCCAAGACGCTTAGGGGTGAGTGACAAGGTAGGCTGCCTATCCCTGGAGATAGATTGGTCAGGAGCAAAGCTGCTCATCCCTGGATAGGGCGAGAGGAAGGATGGCCATCTCAGGACAATGGAGAGGATTGATACAGTATGTTTGTGTCTTGTTTTGTCTTGGTGTGTTGTATTGTCTTTGTTACAAAAATATGGAAGGGGTATTAAGTAAATTGTTGAAGGAAAGAGGCACCCCAGTGTAACCAAGAACAGTTAGGGCATACATTGCTAAAAGCCCAGGAACTCCAGTCAGAAAGAGGAAGAAAGTTCAGAGGAGGAAGGACTATCAGGGAAAAAGTTGCAACAAAAGGCTACTACTGAATACTTTTCATCACCAGAGGGTGCATGAAGCTTGTGTGTGCAAGCTGGTCGCAGGTGCAGCGGGGACTTTCCAGCGGATGGCCCTTCCCCCCCCCCACATGGGACTGCCTGAGGACGCTGCAGCCAGCAGTGGAGGACTCGCCAGGTGCCCCTGAAGTTTGGTCATTTCCAATGTCAATAACTACAGTGGTTCTCCCACACCTGGAGGCTAATGAATAATGAGAACCATTAAGGCGTATTTCAAATGTAAAAAACCTTGAGATAATGTACTAAATTGTTCAGAAGGTTGTTTTCTTAGTGCCTGCTGGAATGCTACAGGATTTTCTTTAGCCATCATTGCCTTCGTCCCAGTGCCGGTGAGGACGAGGGTGGAGGGATTTCCAGTGTTGCTGAGAACCGGACGACACTTCTGATCATCATAGCTGTCACTGTTTCTGCTGCTACAGCTTAAGCTAGCTGCCTGCAGAACTTGCCTGGACTGTGAACTTACCTGGACTGTGATTTAATTAATCTATTGAGCTTTGAACTTACCTGGACTGTGAACTTACCTGGACTGTGATTTCTTTTGAGACAACAAATTGTAATGGTGCCAGGGTATCTTTGCTGATGGTGTCATTTGTGGTACAATTTTTCCAAGGGCTTCTTACTTGGAGCCATCAATTGGTTTGGTATCGTGGCATTTTATATCCTCTCCTTCTGCTTGTAGCAGATTATTTATGGTGTTTGTATAAAAACCATTATGGTTGTTATCCACAAGTATGGCTGAGTGTGTTGGGCTGGTAGTCAAAGACGGGTAAGATCCAATTACAATGGTACCAACCTAAGACAGGAGGCTGATGATTTGAGGTCAGAAAATCCAATGACAGGTAAGGACCATATGTAGTATTGGACAACCTAAAACAGGCACGGTCCCTAAGCCACATACTTGTTGTTTAATTAAAAGGGGAAGATGTTGATGGCACCTGGCACTTTGCCAGGAGGAGTGGTTTGAGAAGTAACGCCAGCGAGCCATTAAGATGATGGAGATTCCTTAATGACTGACTACTGTGTCTAGACTATGTCAATTAAGTTAAGCTGTATGTAATTATTAAGATGATGAGGATTCCTTAATGACTGATTGCTGTAACTGGATGATGATAAATTGAGTCAAGCTGTGTATTCAGTTATGTATATATACCTCTGCTGTCCTACAATAAAGCAGCTCCCACTGTATCAACATTTACAAGTTGCTTGTCACTCCCTGGTTATTTTGCACAGCCAGACTATGGCACATTCCCTCCCACCTCTCAACCTTGTTTGATGGTAATCTTCTTCTCATGCTCTTCCTCCCTGCTGTGTTTTGAGTCGCCCCCCTTATATCAAAGAAGACATTCAGCATTTGTTTTTTAGGGATTGGCTGACTTCACTTAGCATAATCTGCTCTAATGCCATCCATTTCCCTGCAAATGCCATGATTTTGTTATTTTTTAGTGCTGAGTAATATTCCATTGTGTATATATACCACATTTTTTTTATCCATTCATCTATTGAAGGGCATCTAGGTGGTTCCACAGTCTAGCTATTGTGAATTGCGCTGCTATGAACATTGATGTAGCTGTATCCCTGTAGTATGCTCTTTTTAGTTCTTTTGGGAATAGTCTGAGAAGAGGAATAGCCGGGTCGAATGGTGTTTCTGAGGAATCTCCATACTGCTTTCCAAAATGGCTGCACCAATTTGCAATCCCACCAGCAATGTACAAGTGTACCCTTTTCCCCACATCCTTGCCAGCACTTGTTGTTGTTTGACTTCATAATGGCTGCCAATCTTACTGGAGTGAGATGGTATCTTAGGGTGGTTTTGATTTGCATTTCTCTGACTGCTAGAGATGGTGAGCATTTTTTCATGTACTTGTTGATTGTATATCTTTCTCTGAGAAGTGTCTGTTCAGATCCTTGGCCCATTTGTTGATTGGGTTATTTGTTTTCTTATTGTCTTATTGTTTAATTTTTTGAGTTCTTTGTATACTCTGGAGATTAGGGCTCTATCTGAAGTGTGAGGGGTAAAAATTTGTTCCCAGGATGTAGGCTCCCTATTTACTTCTCTTATTGTTTCTCTTGCTGAGAAAAAACTTTTTAGTGTGAGTACATCCCATTTGTTGATTCTTGTTATTAACTCTTGTGCTACAGGTGTCCTATTAAGGAATTTGGAGCCCAACCCCATGAGGTGGAGATTAGAACCAACTTTTTCTTCTATTAGACAGAGTTTCTGGTTTGATTCCTAGCTCCTTAATCCAGTTTGAGTTAACTTTTGTGCATGGTGAGAGACAGGGATTCAATTTCATTTTGTTGCATATGGCTTTCCAGTTTTCCCAGCACCATTTGTTGAAGATGCTATCCTTTCGCCATTGCATGCTTTTATCACCTTTGTCTAATATAAGGTAGTTGTAATTTTGTGGATTGGTCTCTGTGTCCTCTATTCAGGTCTACCCACCTGTTTTGGTACCAGTATCATGCTGGTTTTGTTACTATTAAAATATGGTATCGCTATACCACCTGTTTCACTCTTGCTGCTTAGAATTGCTTTTGCTATTCTGGGTCTTTTATTTTTCCAGATGAATTTCGTGATTGCTTTTTCTATGTCTGCAAGAAATGCCATTGGGATTTTGATTGGCATTGCATTAAACCTATAGAGTACTTTTGGTAATATCGCCATTTTAATGATGTTAGTTCTTCCTATCCATGAACAAGGTATATCTTTCCATCTTCTAAGGTCTTCTTCTATTTCTCTCTTTAGGGTTCTGTAGTTTTTTTTCTTAGAGAAAGAGAGAGAGAGAGAGAGAGAGAGAGAGAGAGAGAGAGAGAGAGAGAGAAAGAGAGATTTTTTTTTAATATTTATTTTTCAGTTTTCAGTGGACATAACATATTTGTTTGTATGTGGTGCTGAGGATCCAACCCAGGCCGCACGCATGCCAGGCAAGCATGCTACTGCTTGAACCACATCCCCAGGCCCAGGGTACTGTAGTTTTCATTGTATAGGTTCTTCAACTCTTTTGTTAGGTTGATTCCCAAGTATTTTATTATTTATTTATTTTGAGGATATTGTGAATGGGGTGGTTGTCCTCATTTCCATTTCAGTGGATTTGTCACTGATATACAGGAATGCCTTTGATTTATGCAAGGTGATTTTATATCCTGCCACTTTGCTGAATTCATTTACTAGCTCTAGAAGTTTCTGGGTAGAACCTTTTGGGTCTGCTAGGTATAGGATCATGTCACCCGCAAATAGTACTAATTTAAGTTCCTCTTTTTCTATCTTTATGCCTTTAATTTCTTTCCTCTGTCTAATTGCTCTGGCCAGTGTTTTGAGAACTATGTTGAATAGAAGTGGTGATAGAGGGCATCCTTGTCTTGTTCCAGATTTTAGAGAGAATGCCTTCAATTTTTCTCCGTTTAGAATTTTAGCCTGAGGCTTAGCATAGATGGCATTTACAATGTTGAGGTAAGTTCCTGTTATTCCTAGTTTTTCTAGTGTTTTGAACATAAAGGGATGCTGTATTTTTTCGAATGCTTTTTCTGCGTCTATCAAGATGCTCATATGGTTCTTATCTTTAAGTCTATTGATGTGGTGAATAACATTTATTGATTTCCGTATGTTGAACCAGCCTTGCATCCCAGGGATGAATCTTACTTGATCATGGTGCACAATCTTTTTGATATGTTTTTGTATCTGATTTGCCAGAATTTTATTGAGGATTTTTGCATTAGTAAAATGTAGTTTTCTTTATTTGAAGTGTTTTTGTCTGGTTTCTGAATCAGGGTGATGTTGGCCTCATTGAATGAATTTGGAAGAGATCCCTCTTTTTCTATTTCCTGAAATAACTTGAAAAGTATTGGTATTAGTTCTTCTTTAAAAGTTTTGTAAAACTCTGCTGTATACCCATCCAGTCCTGAGCTTTTCTTGGTTAGTAGTCTTTTGATTGCTTCTTCTATTTCCTCCATTCATATTGGTCTGTTCAAATTGTGTGTATCCTCCTGATTCAATCTGGGCAAATCATATGACTTAAGAAATTTATCGATGTCTTCACAATCATCTATTTTATTGGAATAAAAGGTTTCAAAATAATTTCTGATTATCTTCTGTATTTTTGTGGTGTCTGTTGTAATATTGCCTTTTTCATCCCATAAGCTGGTAATTTGAGTTCTCTCTCTTCTTCTCTTCATTAGCCTGACTAAGGGTCTGTCAATCTTATTTGTTTTTTCAAAGAACCAACTTTTAGTTTTGTCAATTTTTTCAATTGTTTCTTTTGTTTAAATTTCATTGATTTCAGCTCTGATTTTAATTATTTCTTGTCTTCTACTACATTTGCTGTTGTTTTGCTCTTCTTGTTCTAGGGTTTTGAGATGAAGAGTGAGATCATTTATTTGTTGTTTTTTTTTTCTTTTTTTGCAGAATTAACTCCAAGCAATGAATTTTCCTCTTAAAACTGCTTTCATTGTGTCCCATAGATTCCGATATGTTGTGTCTGGGCTTTCATTTATGTCTAAGAATTTTTTGATTTCCTCTTTTATGTCTTTTGTAACCCATTGATCAATCAGTAACATATTCTTCATTCTCCAAGTGATGTAGGATTTTTCATTCCTTCTTTTATTGTTGATTTCCAGTTTCATTCCATTATGGTCTGATAAGCTGCATGGTATTATCTCCACTCCTTTATAATTTCTAAGTGTTGCCCTATGGCATAATATATGGTCTATTTTTGAGAAGGATCCATGTGCTGCTGAGAAAAAAGTATATCCACTTGATGATGGTTGATATATTCTATATATGTCAGTTAAGTCAAGGTTATTAATTGTGTTATTAAGTTCTATGGTTTCTTTATTCAAATTTGTTTGGAGGATCTGTCCAATGGTGAGAGAGGTGTGTTGAAGTCATCCATAATTATTGTGCTATGGTCTATTTGTCTCTTGAACTTGAGGAGATTTGTTTTATGAACGTAGCATCACCATTGTTTGGTGCATAAATATTGATAATTGTTATGTCTTGTTGGTGAATGGTTCCCTTTAACAGTATATAGTGCCCTTCTTTATCCCTTTTGATTAAATTAGGCTTGAAGTTGATTTTATTTGATATGAGTATGGCCACTCCTGCTTGCTTCCGAGGACCATGTGAGTGGTATGATTTTTCCCAACCTTTTACCTTCAGGCTGGGTATGTCTTTTCCTATCAGATGAGTCTCCTGAAGACAGCATATTGATGGATCTGTTTTTTTAATCCAGATTACTAGCCTATGTCACTTAATTGGTGAGTTTAAGCCATTAACATTTAGGGTTACTATTGATATATGGTTTGTACTTCCAGTCATGTTCATTTATTTATTTTCTTAAATTTGGCTTGTCTTTCCTCTTTGATTAGCTTTTTTTACCCCTTTACTAAGTTACTTCCCACTGTTGGTTTTGGATGTTGTTTTTCATTTCCTCTTCTTGTAGTGTTTTGCCCAAATGCTTTGCAGTGCTGGTTTTCTGGCTGTGAATTCTTATAACTTGTTTATCATGAAAGATTTTAATTTCATTCTCAAAGCTTAATTTTGCTGGATACAAAATTCTTGGTTGGGACCCATTATTTTTCAGCGTTGTTCCAGGATTTTCTCTCTTTCAGTGTCTGTGATGAAAAATCAGATGTTAACCTAATTGGTTTACCCCTGAATGTAATCTGCCTCCTTTCTCTTGAAGCTTTTATTTATTTTTAAAATTTTTTTATTGGTTGTTCAAAACATTACAAAGCTCTTGACATATCACATTTCATACATTAGATTCAAGTGGGTTATGAACTCCCATTTTTACCCCAAATACAGATTGCAGAATCACATTGGTTACACATCCACAGTTTTACATAATGCCATACTAGTGACTGTTTGATTCTGCTACCTTTCCTATCCTCTAGTATCCCCCCTCCCCTCCCCTCCCATGTTCTCTCTCTACCCCATCTACTGCAATTCATTTCTCTCCTTGTTTTTTTCCCCATTCCCCTCACAACCTCTTATATGTAATTTTGTATAACAATGAGGGTCTCCTTCCATTTCCATGCAATTTCCCTTTTCTTTCCCTTTTCCTCCCACCTCATGTCTCTGTTTAATGTTAATCTTTTCCTCCAGCTCTTCCTCCCTGTTCTGTTCTTAGTTGCTCTCATTATATCAAAGAAGACATTTTGCATTTGTTTTTTAGGGATTGGCTAGCTTCACTTAGCATAATTTGCTCTAATGCCATCCATTTCCCTGCAAATTCCATGATTTTGTCATTTTTTAGTGCTGTGTAGTACTCCATTGTGTATAAATGCCACATATTTTTTATCCATTCATCTATTGAAGAGCATCTGGGTTGGTTCCACAGTCTAGCTATTGTGAATTGTGCTGCTATGAACATCGATGTGGCAGTATCCCTGTAGTGCGCTCTTTTAAGGTCTTCAGGGAATAGTCCGAGAAGGGCAATAGCTGGGTCAAATGGTGGTTCCATTCCCAGCTTTCCCAGGAATCTCCTTACTGCTTTCCAAATTGGCCGCACCAATTTGCAGTCCCCACCAGCAATGTACAAGAGTACCCTTTTCCCCACATCCTCGCCAACACTTGTTGTGGTTTGACTTCAGAATGGCTGCCATTCTTACTGGAGTGAGATGGTATCTTAGGGTGGTTTTGATTTGCATTTCTCTGACTGCTAGAGATGGTGAGCATTTTTTCATGTACTTGTTGATTGATTGTATGTCCTCCTCTGAGAAGTGTCTGTTCAGGCCCTTGGCCCATTTATTGATTGGGTTATTTATTTTTCTTATTGTTTAATTATTTGAGTTCTTTGTATACTCTGGATATTAGGGCTCTATCTGAAGTGTGAGGAGTAAAAATTTGTTCCCATGTTGTAGGCTCCCTATTTACCTCTCTTATTGTTTCTCTTGCTGAGAAAAACCTTTTTAGTTTGAGTAAGTCCCATTTGTTGATTCTTGTTATTAACTCTTGTGCTATGGGTGTCCTATTAAGGAATTTGAAGCCCGACCCCGCAGTATGTAGATCGGAGCCAACTTTTTCTTCTATCAGATGCAGAGTCTCTGATTTGATATCAAGCTCCTTGATCCATTTTGAGTTAACTTTTGTGCATGGTGAGAGGAGGGGATTCAGTTTCATTTTGTTGCATATGGATTTCCAGTTTTCCCAGCACCATTTGTTGAAGATGCTATCCTTTCTCCATTGCATGCTTTTAGCCCCTTTATCAAATATAAGATAGTTGTAACTTTGTGGATTAGTCTCTGTGTCCTCTATTCTGTACCATTGGTCCACCTGCCTGTTTTGGTACCAGTACCATGCTGTTTTTGTTACAATTGCTCTGTAGTATAATTTGAAATCTGGTATCGCTATACCGCCTGATTCACACTTCCTGCTTAGAGTTGCTTTTGCTATTCTGGGTCTTTTATTTTTCCATATGAATTTCATGATTGCTTTATCTATTTCTACAAGAAATGCCATTGGGATTTTGATTGGCATTGCATTAAACCTATAGAGAACTTTTGGTAATATCACCATTTTAATGATGTTAGTTCTGCCTATCCATGAGCAGGGTATATTTTTCCATCTTCTAAGATCTTCTTCTATTTCTCTCTTTAGGGTTCTGTAGTTTTCATTGTATAAATCTTTCACTTCTTTTGTTAGGTTGATTCCCAAGTATTTTATTTTTTTTGAGGATATTGTGAATGGGGTGTTTTTCTTCATTTCCGTTTCAGAAGTTTTGTCGCTGATATACAGAAATGCCTTCGATTTATGCGTGTTGATTTTATATCCTGCGACTTTTGAATTCATTCATTAGTTCTAGTAGTTTTTTGTAGACCCTTTTGGGTCTTCTAGGTATAGAATCATGTGTTCTGCAAATAGTGATAATTTAAGTTCTTCTTTTCCTATTTTTATGCCTTTAATTTCTTTTGTCTGTCTAATTGCTCTGGCCAGTGTTTCGAGAACTTTATTGAATAGAAGTGGTGATAGAGGGCATCCTTGTCTTGTTCCAGATTTTAGAGGGAATGCCTTCAATTTTTCTCCATTCAGAATGATGCTAGCCTATGGCTTAGCATAGATAGCTTTTACAATGTTGAGGTAAGTTCCTGTTATCCCTAGTTTTTCTAATGTTTTGAACATAAAAGGATGCTGTATTTTGTCAAATGCTTTTTCTGCATCTATCAAGATGATCATATAGTTCTTATCTTTAAGTCTATTGATGTGGTGAATAACATTTATTGATTTCCATATATTGAACCATCCTTGCATCCCAGGGATGAATCCTACTTGATCATGGTGCACAATTTTTTTGATGTGCCTTTGTGTCCGATTTGCCAGAATTTTATTGAAGATTTTTGCATCTAGATTCATTAGAGATATTGGTCTGTAGTTTTCTTTCTTTGAGGTGTCTTTGTCTGGTTTCGGAATCAGGGTGATGTTGGCCTCATAGAATGAATTTGGAAGAGATCCCTCTTTTTCTATTTCCTGAAATAACTTGAAAAGTATTGGTATTAATTCTTCTTTAAAGGTTTTGTAAAACTCCGCTGTATACCCATCCGGTCCTGGGCTTTTTCTATTCCTTCTATTCCTGCTTCTTCTATTTCCTCCATTGATATTGGTCTGTTCAAATTGTCTGTATCCTCCTGACTCAGTCTTGGCAAATCATATGACTTAAGAAATTTATCGATGTCTTCACTATCTTCTATTTTATTGGAATATAGGTTTTCAAAATAATTCCTAATTATCTTCTGTATTTCTCTAGTATCTATTGTCATATTGCCTTTTTCATCCTGTATGTTAGTAATTTGAGTTCTCTCTCTTCTTCTCTTCGTTAGCATGGCTAAGGGTCTGTCAATCTTATTCATTTTTTCGAAGAACCAACTTTTAGTTTTGTCAATTTTTTCAATTGTTTCTTTTGTTTCCATTTCGTTGATTTCCTCTCTGATTTTAATTATTTCTTGCCTTCTGCTACATTTGCTGTTGTTTTGCTGTTCCTTTTCTAGGGCTTTGAGATGAAGTCTGAGCTCATTTATTTGTTGTGGAATGACCTTTTTTTGAGGAATGACCTCCAGGCAATGAATTTCCCTCTTAAAACTGCTTTCATTGTGTCCCATAGATTCCAATATGTTGTGTCTGTATTTTCATTTATCTCTAAGAATTTCTTGATTTGCTCCTTTATGTCTTCTGTAACCCATTGATCATTCAGTAATATATTGTTCATTTTCCATGTGATGAAGTATTTTTCCTTCCTTCTTTTATCATTGATTTTTCAGTTTCATTCCATTATGATCAGATAAAATGCATGGTATTATCTCCACCCCTTTATATTTTCTGAGGGTTGCTCTATGGCATAATTGATGGTCTATTTTTGAGGTGTATCCATGTGCTGCTGAGAAAAAAGTATATCCACTTGATGATGGTTGATATATTCTATATATGTCAGTTAAGTCTAGGTTATTGATTGTGATATTGAGTTCTATAGTTTGTTTATTCAACTTTTGTTTGGAGGATCTGTCCAATGGTGAGAGAGGTGTGTTGAAGTCACCCATAATTATTGTTTTGTGGTCTATTTGATTCTTGAACTTGAGGAGAATTTGTTTTATGAACATCGCAGCACCATTATTTGGTGCATAAATATTGATAATTGTTATGTCTTGTTGGTGAATGGTTCCTTTTAACAGTATATAATGTCCTTCCTTATCCCTTCTGATTAACTTAGTCTTAAAGTCGATTTTATTCGATATGAGGATGGCCACCTCTGCTTGCTTATGAGGACCGTGTGCGTGGTATGATTTTTCCCAACCTTTTACCTTCAGGCTGGGTATGTCTTTTCCAATCAGATGTGTCTCCTGGAGGCAGCATATTGTTGGATTTGTTTTTTTAATCCATGTTACCAGCCTATGTCACTTTATTGGAGAGTTTAAGCCATTATGTTTAGAGTTACTATTGATATATGGTTTGTACTTCCAGCCATGTTTGATTATTTATCTTTTTTTAAAATTTAGTTTGTTTATCCATGATTAGCTTTCCCCCCACCCTCTTTCTTTACTGAGGCACTTCCCACTGATGGTTTTGGTTATTGTTTTTCATTTCTTCCTCGTGTAGTATTTTGCTCAAGATGCTTTGCAATGCTGGTTTTCTGGCTGCAAATTCTTTTAACTTTTGTTTATCATGAAAGATTTTTATTTCATTGTCGTACCTGAAGCTTAATTTTGCTGGATACAAAATTCTTGGTTGGCATCCATTGTCTTTCAGTGTTTGAAATACATTGTTCCGGGATCTTCTCACTTTCAGCGTCTGTGATAAAAAATCCGTTGTTAATCTTATTGGTTTATCCCTGAATGTAATCTGCCTCCTTTCTCTTGTAGCTTTTAATATTTTCTCTTTGTTCTATATATTGGATATCCTCATAACAATGTGTCTTGGCATTGGTCTACTATGATTTTGTATGCTCGGTGTTCTGTATGCATCTACAATTTGTATATCCGTTTCCTTTTTTATTTCTGGAAAGTTTTCTATAATTATTTCATTCAGCAGCTTGCTCATTCCCTTGGTTTGAACCTCTATACCTTCCTCTATCCCGATAACTCTTAAGTTTGGTTTTTTATGTTATCCCATATCTCCTGGATGTTTTTCTCGTGATTTTTTACCAGCCTTTCTGAGTTGGCTAGACTCTTTTCAAGATGATATATTTTGTCTTAATTATCTGACATTCTGGTTTCTACTTGCTCCACTCTGTTAGTGATACTCTCATTTGAAGTTTTTATTTGGTTTATAATTTCCTTCATTTCTAGAATTATTGTTTGATTTTTTATAATCTCTATCTCCTGATAAAGATGCTTAACTTCTTTTATCTGTTTACATAATTCATTTTCAATGTGTTCTTGCACTGTTTGAATTTGCTGTCTCATATCCTCTTTAAGGTTCCATTCCATCTGTCTAAGGTATTCCTTTAGTTCTTTATTTGATCATTTTTCTGATGGCTCTAGGTCCTCCTGAACATTTAGGCTGTCCTGCATTGTTTGTACTCCTTTTCTTCCTTGCTTTTTCATGGTGCTCCTGTTACTTCTTGTTCTGTTTGACTGCTGAGTTACTGTTTACTCCTGTGGCCTCTGGTTTCAATGAAGTTATCTCTTCCGCCGCATTCTGGTGACCTCTCTTGTAGCTTTTAATATTGTCTCCTTGTTCTGTATGTTGGGTATCTTCATAATAATGTGTCTTGGAGTTGGTCTGTTATGGTTTTGTATGTTTGGAGTCCTATAGGCTTCCTGGATTTGGAAATCTGTTTCATTTTTCTTGTCTGGAAAGTTTTCTAAAATTATTTCATTTGACAAATTGCTCATTCCTTTGGTTTGGACCTCTATACCTTCCTCTATCCCAATGACTCTTAAGTTTGTTTTTTTATGATATCCCATATCTCTTAGATGTTTTGCTTGTGGTTTCTTATAAGCCTTTCTGAGTTGACTAGACTCTTTTCGCGATGATATAATTTGTCTTCATTATCTGATGTTCTGACTTCTACTTGATCTACTCTACTTGTAATACTCTCATTTGAATTTTTAATTTGGTTTATGGTTTCCTGCATTTCTAGGATTACTGTTTGATTTTTTTTATAATCTCTATCTCCTGGTATAGTTGAGTTTTTGCTTCTTGAATCTGTTTATGTAATTCATTTTCAAAGTGTTCGTTCATTGTTTGCATTTGCTGTCTAATGACTTCTTTAAGATTCCATTCCATCTGAGTCAGGTATGCCTTGAGTTCTTTATATGACCATTTTTCTGATGTAAACTACAGTCTCCTGTAAATTTAAGCTGTCCTACATTGTTTGTAATCCTTTTTTCCCTTGTTTTTTCATGGTGCTCACGTTACTTTCCAGCTCTGTTTGACTGCTGTGTTTCTATTTTCTCGTATAAATTTGTTTTGGTTTTGTATATCTCCAGGATCTCTCCTTTGTGATGGGAGACTATGTCTAGAGATGTTGGGCTTTATTCTAATTTAAAGCAAATTCATTCATTTCATAAAAGGCATAAGGATTCCGAAGTCATATAACGATATGCGGTTTGGTCTTAGGACTTTATGTTTAGGTCGGGTGCTGTGATGGTATGGGGGTTAGTATGTCTTAGCTACCTTGGAAGATTGCTCTATTGAAGGGGGATATTAACGGGAGAATGGACTAGAGTATTTTGGGGGTAGCTAGGGACTTAGAAGCACTATAGACAGCCTCGGAACACTCATCTATTTGCATTTAGAAAATTACATGTAATGAAAGTCGTAATGCTTGGGATCAAAGGTAGGGGAAGGGGAAGGAAGAAGTCCTTGAAGAGAAAGAGGGATAGAAAAATAGGTAGAATAAAAGAAAAGGGGAAGATAAAAATTGAAAAGAGAAAAGGGAAAAAAGATAAATGCAGTCTTAGAGTTCTATTTTCTTCTCTTCCAGTAGGTGGAGCTGTGCCCTCTGAGCTGAGCTTCTGTCCTCAATATGCAGGAAACAATCCCTGTGAGGCTGCTCCTCTTCCCAACTGGACGGCTCTCCAATCCTGGTAGCCCAGGGCCCTATCTCGTCTCCAACCCCCCCCTTCTCCTGCCAGCCAGGCCCCACTCACCGGTGGCATTCTCCACAGATCTAGTTACACTTGCACCTCCCTGGGTGCCCTGTTCTCCTGAACGACTGGGCACTCTCTCTGTTTGCCATTCACCCAGACCCCAAGGTTGTGGAGCGGGTGAGCTAGGGGTCGTCAGCTTATTTTGCCTGGTCACCTCTGGTAGCCATGCCACTGGGAGCTGGTGAAAAAGGCCTCGGCTGTCGCCGCTGGTGGAAGGGGGAGTTGGAGGTTAGGTGTCCCTCCTATTTCCCTCGGCTCCTATAATCACGCCCATGGAGAGCTGGGGAGAGATTTTTGAGATTTCCCCTCTATATGTATCTGGTGGGGTGAGAGTCACACACCTGTTGTCACCAATTTCGCTGGGAAGGGATCCCATCACCGAAATCTGGTGACATCAATTCTCTGCTATGGTGGACTCCAGTCCCTTGCCGGGGTGTCCGATGGGAAGGCTGGGTCTGGTCTGTCTCTCCTAGGTCCCGGTCTCAGTTCTTGGTCCTCTGTCTCATGGAGGATTGGTTAGCAACCTCTTCAAAGGGTCCAACTCTTCGTTTCTCTCCGCCGCTCGCAGGTCTCAGGTAGTGCTGAGATGACTCCATCTGCAGCGGACCACCAAACAACCGGCCAGCGTCTCCGCGTGGGGGATGGCCCAGATTCACCTGCACCTGAGCAAGCTGCCGCCTCTGAGAGGCCCAAACTCCCCACTTAGGTCTCATTTCAGCCGAATTTTGCTGGGAGTTTCTTAGCAGGCAGCATCCAGTCGTTCTGAGGTCTCTCTCTGTCCGCAAGGTTGAGGAGGTGATGGGAGTGCTGCCTCCCTGCCCGCCTCCATGTTCCAGCTCCTGCCAGTGATTCTTAAAGTTGGCCTCTTAATGTCCCAGAGTCCTTGTATATTCTGCTTATGGTCATTTTCTTGTCTTTAATACTGTGTAAATGTTCAGGGTCAATCACTTTGTCTTCCAGCTCTGAGATTCTGTCTTCAATGTGACCTACTCTAGGAGAAAGACTTTCAACTGAACATTTTATTTAATTGTGTCCTTCATTTCCAAGATTTCTATTTAGTTCTTTTATGATACCTCTATCTCCTTACTAAATTTCTCCTTCGTATTCTGTACTACTAATTCATTCTATCATTTTTCTGTGTTGTCTTGGAAATCACTGATCATTTTTATAATCATTCTTATTATGCCATCCACTTTGATATCTTTGAGTGCTACTCTTGAGGAATCATGCACTTTAGGAAGCACCATGGTACCTTGTTTTTTTCATGTTTCTTGTATTCTTGTGTAGGGTTTTAGAATCTGTTAGAATGGATTTCTCTTCCACTCTTACATATGGGCCTTTTTACGGCATAAACTTTTCTTGCCAAAGTATTCTAGAGTAATCTAGTTGGAAACCACTTGTAGATGTGGTGTCCAGTCTTTGGAGTTAATTATGTTTTTGCTGTAGGAGTGGATATCCATTAGTGGGACCTGAGTCCCATGCCCAGCCATTCCTACTTGGAGTCTGTTTGATAGTTTGGGGGTTTTGTCTTCTTTCTTCTTTGTGTTAAAGCATCACTGAAGTGTGAACATGTCAATTTATGTGTGGAACAAGTTGTGCTATTTCTTGGCCAGGTTTAGCTCTGCTGCAGAATCTCTACCCTGTAGTGTTCCAGTAGATTCCCAACACCTCCCAGGACAGGGGGAAACAAACAACAGCAACAATAGAAGCAAATATACAACACTAAAATAAATACCCAGTGCCTACTATGACATCTGTGACACTAATTACAAAAACAGGAATGGAGGGGTCAGCAACTCCTGAAAGCAAAAATAATAAATAGCTGAGAATGAGAGTGGGTATTAAATAGCAGCAGTCAACCATGCTATCATGTACTAATGACTGCCACAACATGAATGGGGCAGGGCATGGATTATATCAACCAGTTAGTTCTTAACATGGTAAAAATGCAGTTCATTAAGAGAAAAGAAAATGTGATAGAAAGTTTAAATGTGTAGAGAGAGAAAGCAAAAGAGATTTACCAAATGATGGGTATGAAGAAGGAGGAGAAAAAAATTTTTTTAAATACATATTTTAGTTGTTGATGGACCTTTATTTCATTTATTTATTTATAAGTGTGCTGAGAATTGAACCTAGTGCCTCACACATGCCAGGCAAGTACACTACCACCTAGCCACAAAGCGAGCCCCAGAAAAAAAAGAAATTTAAAAAGCAAAGTAAGTATTGGGAGAAAGAAAAAGAGAATTTGGCTATAAGAGGGAGAAGAGAGCAAAAAGAGAAACAAGAGAAGCAAAGCGGAACAAAACCAAACCAAGATAAACAAACAAACGGCACTAACCCTCAAAAGACAAGGGAAAATCACAACCATAAAAATGGTAATGAGAAAAAAAGAAACAAATACATACATGTGTGTGTACATGTCCACAAACCAATCCGTGCAGCCTATGCCCAACTGCCCTTTCTCTTTCTTCTACAGTGACAGAGAAGACAGCTCTAGCAAGCAAGTGTGCAAGGGCTGGAGGTTGTGAAACCATTCCTCGTTTTGTGTTGCTCACTGTGTTACATCTGGAGTGGTCTAACACTGAAGTTGGTTGAAATGGTTTTCCACTTCCACTCTCACAGAACAAAGTAAGAAGGAATGGAAAGTGCTGCCATTAGAGTTTTTTTCTGGACAAACCAGATAGATGCACTCCCAGGTGGCGCTACTGCAGAATTCTAAGTGGGGAGATCCATTGGATCTTAGGATCTTTGTTGGGTGGTATTTGCTCTGGAGCTTTAGATCAACACAACCCTAGGGCTGGGCACATGCTGATTTTTGGCTGAGAGTCTGGATCTCAGGAGCTTCCTGAGAATTCTACCTGTGGGGCAGGGGAGCCAACCATCCACAGATCACACACATTCCACTGTCCACAAAGACAGCCTTCAGATTTAATCTCTGAAAAGAAGCATGGCCACCTATTCAGTTTCCTGAGTCTCGTCAGCTGGTCTCATGAGCCTCGAGCTCAAAGGGAAAGCACGTTGCACTCCCCTCTGTATCTTATGCTTGAATCCCCAGGTACAGACTTCTCTGTACCTGTCTCACTCACGTTCTAGGTACCCTAAGCCACACAGTAGGTACTTGTTAGAGCAGTATGGCAATGTTTGCCATCACCTCCCAGGGGGCTGCATAACAGCTACAGTGTGGCCTCCTCCACATGGCGGCCAGCTTCAGCTCTCCACTTGCTAGTGGAAAAACACAGAAGTTTCAAACACTAGTTTGCTGTGCAGCCTCTGGATCAGCTATGTTCAGGCCACTTTTCTGTTCATCTGTTCCTCCCATGCTCTCCAACCAACCCCATTATGAATCAGCATCCTTATGTCAGAGAAACCATTTGTTTTTTGGTGGATTGGCTAACTTCACTTAGCATTATATTCTCCAATTCCATTCAGTTACCTACAAATGACATAATTTTATTTTCTTGTAATGCTGAAAGTGTTCCATTGTGTACATATACCACATTTTCTTTATCCATTCATCATCTGATGGACATCTAGATTCCACAGTTTAGCTATTATGAATTGTGCTACTAGAAACATTAACGTGACTGTGACCCTATGGTATGTTGTTTTTAAGTCCTTTGGATATAGATCAAGGAGAGGGATAGCTGAGTCAAATGGTGGTTCCATTCACAGTTTTACAAGGAATCTATGTACTGCTTTCCATATTGGCTGCACCAATTTGCAGTACCACCAGCAATGTATGAGTGTGCCTTTTTTCCCACATCCTCACCAACATTTATTGTTATTTGTCTTCATAATACCTTCCATTCTGACTGGAGTGAGATAAAATCTTAGAGTAGTTTTGATTTGATTTCTCTATTTTCTAGAGATGTTGAACATTTTTTTCATATATTTGTTGATTGATTGTATATCATCTTCTGAGAAGTGTCTGTTCAGTTCCTTGGCCCACTTATTGATCGGGTTGTTTTTTTGGTGTTAAGATTTTTTAGTTCTTTGTATATCCTAGAGATTGTGCTCTATCTGATGAACGTGTGGTAAAAATTTGCTCCCAAGCTGTAGGCTCTCTATTCCCCTGACTGATTCTTTTTTTGCTACGAGCTTTATAATGTGAATCTATCCCATTTATTGATTCTTGATTTTTAACTCTTGCACTATAGGAGTCTTATTAAGGAAGTCAGGGCCTAATCCGCCATGATGGAAATTTGGGCCTACTTTTTCTTCTAATAGGCGCAGTGTCTACCATTTAATTCCTATGTCCTTGATCCGCTTTGAGTTGAGTTTTGTGCATGGTGAGAGAGAAGGGTTTCATTTCATTTTGTTGCATATGGATTTCCAGTTTTCCCGGCACCATTTGTTGAAGAGGATATCTTTTCTCCAATGTATGTTTTGACACCTTTGTCTAATATAACTGTAGTAATGTGGGTTTGTCTCTGTGTCCTCCATTTTGTACCACTGGTCTACAACTCTATTTTGATGCCAATACCATGCTGTTTTTGTTACTCTTGCTCTGTAGTATAGTTCTAGGCCTCCTACTTTTGCCCATCCTTTGATATTTAGAAGGGAACATGTAGAAAACCATTCAGGGCTAGGGATGTAGCTCAGTGGTAGAGCACTTGCCTAGCACATGCAGAGCCTTATGTTCAATCCCCAGCAAAGAAAACAAACCAATAAAACCAAAACTGTGTGCTGCTTTAAATAAGCAGCACTTCCCAACTCCCTCACTATCCAGGATTCTTTCTCTATTCTTTAAGGACCACATAAAATGATGCCCCTTCTACAGGGCATGCTCTGGTTTTGTCAAAAAGCTTCTTCTCTGGGAAATCTTTCAGCACCCAGTAGAAATCATACCTAGTGGTGTGATTTCTCATCACCAATCCTTTCTTCCTTCCTTCTATGTGACAAACGGTGCTTCCTACACTGCGGGTGTTCAGAAGGTATTTATTGATCAATTCACCATCAAGTTCTGCTTCTTCCAAATACCTCTCAGCCAGTCCCTGCCCCTTCATCCCATAGCCATTCCCTTAGTCTGAGAGCTAAAGCCTGGATGACCACACGTATGGGTTGCCTGGAGAAGGCTGGAATGACAAGGCTTTTATGTGGGAACTTGCTAATTATTGCAAGAAATGAAGAAGATGGATTTGGCTTATGACAGTTTGAATCTAAGGTGAGTTACCTAAAGATAAATGATTGGAAGGTAATAAGCTATGGCACTAAATGCTCAGTGAGCAGACAGACAGAAGTACAAGGTTACCATCAGCATGAAGAACTTATCATGAGTGTGTTGACTTTTATCACAGAATTTTCCTCTTCTATTGAAGTGGGCAAGTGCTTTCTTCACAGAATCTGTAAATGTGGTGTAGTACACTGAAAATTTTTTGAATATAGAAGCATTTTGGCATTCTTAGGATAAAATACATTTAAACCATATTTCTGCATTGATGCCATTTATTTATGATCTTTTCATCTTTATTCATATGTGAATTTAGCCTATAATTTTTTAGTAATTTTTTAATATTGTTTTTGTCTGAATTACATTAAAGTAATACTAGCTTTCTAAGAGAGGCTAACTAATCTCCTACTTTTCTACCTTCTAGAACTATTTTAAAAAGAAAGTGATTACCTGTTAAATGACAGTTTCCTAAAATTTCCTCATAAAACCATGTAGACCTTGTACTTTTGAAGGAAAGAATGTAGACCACTAATCTAACTTCTTTTAAAAATGATTTAAATTTTAACTGATACATAAAAGCTCAATATTGTATAGATTAATAGCAGACCATGTAACACATGGCTGGCCTCAAACTTGCCATTCTCCTGCCTCAGCCTCCTAATGAGCTGGGATTACATCCATGTGTCACTGTACCCAGGCAGGTTGAAAATATCTGTCTCCTCAAACATTTATCATTTCTTCATGCTGAAAATATACAAATTCTTAATTCTAGCTTTTGAGATATATAGTAAACAACTGCTATCTATAGTTAGTTACCCTATGGTGCAATAAATAGCACACTGGAACTTCTTCCTATCTAACTGAACAGTACTCATTGATCCACGCCCCCCCCTTCTATACTGCCCTCAAATTCTCTTCAGCATCTGGTAACCACCATTATACTCCCAATTTCTATCAACTTTTTTACATTCTACATATGAGATCACATAGTGCTCTTCTTTCTGTGACAGCTTACTTCACTTAACCTAGTTGTTTCCAACCTGTATTGTCAGAAATGGCAGGATTTCATTCTTTTTATGGCTGAATAGTATTCCATTGTGTATATATATACACAACATTTTATTTACCCATTTATTAGTGATGGACATTCAGGTTGTTCCCATTTCACGGCTATTGTGAATAATGTTGCAATGAATATATTTATCTCATCAACACATGATTTCACTTCCTTTGGTTGCATATTGAGAGGTGATAGGTCTATTTTTTTTTTTCCTTTTTTCTTTTTGGTACCGGGGATTGAATTCAAGGATAGTTGACAACTGAGCCACATCCAAACCCTACTTTGTATGTTTATTTTATTTTTTTTTAAGAGACAGGGTCTGAGTTGCTTAGTGCCTCTCTTTTGCTGAGGCTGGTTTGAACTTGCAATCCTCCTGCCTCAGCTTCCCAAGCTGCTGGAATTACAGGCATGCGTGACCACGCCCAGGTCTATTTTTCATTTTTTTTTTTAGTTGTAGTAGGACACAATATCTTTATTTTATTTATTTTTATGTGATGCTGAGGATTGAACACGGCGCCTTGCACGTGCTAGTGAGCACTCTACCACTGAGCACAACCCCAGCCCCTCTTTTTTTATATGTACCTTTATTTTATTTATTTATTTTTATGTGGTCCAGATGATTGAACCCAGTGCCTCACATATGCTAGGCCAGTGTTCTACCATTGAGCTACAATCCCAGCCCCCTAGCCCCTATATTTTTAATTTTTAAGAAACTTCCATACCATTTCCCATCATGGCAGAATGAAATTACATTCTGCCAATAACATGCAAGAGTAACCTTTTCTCTAAATCCTTGCCAGCACTTGTTATCCTTAGTCTTTTTGATAGTAATCATTCTTACTGAAATGAGGTGATAACTTATTTATATGGATTTGATTTGCATTCTGGTGATTTTTGAGGTTGAGCACTTTTTCATATGTCTGTTGGTCATTTGTATATCTTCTCTGGAGCAAATTCTACATAGATCTATTGCCCATTTTATTTTAAAGAGAGAGAGAGAACTTTTTTTAATATTTATTTTTCAGTTTTCCGCGGACACAACATCTTTGTTTGTATGTGGTGCTGAGGATGGAACCCGGGCCGCACGCATGCCAGGCGAGTGCGCTATCGCTTGAGCCACATCCCCAGCCCAAATTTCACATTTTTATTTACTCATGTAATTTGCTTGGTCTTACCTTTGCTGTCAAGTTTCTGCAGCTCCTTATATATTCTGGATTTTCACTCCCTGTCAGATGTAGTATAATCTGGGAAAAGAGACTCAAGCAATCTTGAAAATGTGCTCCAAGGTTTTACAAAGTGGCAGCTACATTTATAGCTTTATGGAAATCTATGAACATACACAACAACTGGTATAATGCTCAAATAATTATATTCAATGATAGAATCGAAACAAACCAAAAACCACGTATTATATAATTCACTTTACATAAGAATGTAGAAAATGTAAGTTAATTGCTAGTGACAGAAAACAGTACATGATTGCCTTGGAATGAGGAAGGAGGGAGGGAGGGATCACAAAGGAACTGGAGCAAGCTTGGGGGTGATGTTCTTTGACCTATCCCCTACCATTCAATGCCCCATTGCTGGGGATGGAACCCAGGGCCTCTGCATGCTGGGCAAGAGCTCTACCACTGGGCTACCTCCCCAGCCCACATTTCTTCATACTGACGGAAATGATGATGTCACAGGTATATACTATGTCCAAACTATTCAACATGTACAAGTTAAATAGGTAGTTTATTGCATATCAATTTCATCTCTAAAAACCTTTTACAAATGGAATAGATACAGTATTTGTAAAGTATGTATAGGGTGTAACAATGCAAACAAACAGTCCCATCACCCAATTTTAAAAAGTAAATGTTACTATTATTTTTTTAAATTTCTATGTTCCATAATCGCCATAAGTCGAGGATTTTTTTAAAAAAATATTTATTTAGTTGTAGATGAACACAGAGTATCTTTATTTATTTTTATGTGGTGCTGAGGATCGAACCCAGTGCCCCACACATAAGAGGCAAGAACTTTCCCACTGAGCTACATACAGCCCCAGTCCCCAGGCTTTCTCATTGTTGCCTACAACCATTTTCTAAATCCCACAGGCTCCCAAACATAAATATTCAGAAGACTATTTTTATCTCAATTAGTAGAATAATGCAGTAGTCAGGCACAATTGGAAGACTTGACACTTGTCTTTCAAAATTTGGGCAGCCCCAAACTGTAACTTAACAATAATTCTACTGTTGACTTAATTTATTAACATCTTAGAGCCTCAACCCAGAATATAAAATGGGGAATTCTTGTTGACTGACCAGGCAAGCATGGTTTCTCAAGTCCTTTTCAAAAATAGGGCTTAAAGATGGGGCGTGCTGGTTCATACCTAGAGTTCTAGCTAACCTGAAGGAGGAGGCAGTTTGAGGACAGCTAACCTGAAGGCAGAGGCAGGAAGAGGTAAGTTTGAGGATAGCCTTGGCAAAATAGTGATATCTGTATCAAAAAATCAAACAGACAGACAAGCCCCACCCCCAAACCAAAGGAAAACACTTAGATGGGTTCACTGGGAGAAAAAATAAAAAAATAAAAAACAAAAAACAAAACAGAAAAAAACAAAATCAAAACCTCAGCAAAACAAGAGTTTTGGGGGGTGGAAGGGAGGAGGGAGGGGGAATGGCAGTATTCTTTTGTTGTGCTTATACCAGGCTCCACCAACAGATTGTGTTTTCTTTTCTTTGTAAAGGACATTGGAGCACCAGTGTGGGGTGAAAGTACACTTGCAACACACTAGCAGGAATCTCCAACCCAGAGAAGGGGAAGCAGGAATATATTTGGAAGACAGGATTGTCATCAATTTTCCTTCTACAGAAAAGCTGGGAACATTCTCATTCTACTTCTGAAAAACTCAGCTATGAATCAATCAACTTCTGTGCACATTCAGCAAAAAGGGCCTCTAGATCTTGCTTTGACTTAAGCTGCATTTTTCCAGAAAAGCCAGTTCCTCCTCTGCAGCTGATTGGCTCTGCACCACGGCCAGGAGCCCGCCTCCTGTAATTAAAGGAGTCCAGTCTCCAACTGTTGCACTGCTTTCTCTTTCTCCTAAGAGATGGCGTTCACCGTCTTTATCCTCCAGCTGGCCGTCCGCATCCTGTCGCTTCCCATGTACTTGCTTAACTTTCTCGGCTTATGGGGCTGGATATGCAAAAAATGGTTTCCCTACTTCTTGGTAAAGTTCTGTGTGATGTACAATAAACAGATGGCAGGCAAGAAGCAGGAGCTCTTCAGCAATCTGCAGGACTTCGCGGGCCCTTCCGGGAAGCTCTCCCTGCTAGAGGTGGGGTGCGGCACTGGGACCAACTTCAAGTTCTATCCCCCTGGATGCAGAGTGACCTGCATTGATCCCAACCCCAACTTTGAGAAGTTCTTATTTAAGAGCATTGCAGAGAACAGACACCTGCAGTTCGAACGCTTCTTGGTGGCTGCTGGGGAGAACATGCACCAGGTGGCTGACAGTTCTGTGGATGTGGTGGTCTGCACCTTGGTTCTATGCTCCGTGGAGAACCAGGAACAGATGCTCCGTGAGGTGTGCAGAGTGCTGAGGCCGGTGAGTGATGGGGAGGAGAGAAGGAGGAGTTGGTAGTATCCTAATCCCCAAGGGCAGCCCTATTAACTTTAAGTGGATTCTAATGTAATGAGTAAACTACTAGAGAAGACATGTTTGAATTCTTTAAATCTTAAAAACTATAAAGGGAAGAATTTAAAAGTCTAAATATGAAAATTAATTCTAAAACTGCTACAGAGAAAAAAAGTCCTATATACAAATTTCAAATTTAAACACAAACTGGAAAAAAAGTATTTGCCAAGAGGATAGACAAAGGATTAATGTCCATTATGTTAAAAGACATTACTAATCAATAAAATCAGTATGTTTATTTAATTGTAGAAAGGAGAGAGAAATGAGCAATGAGCAGAAATATAAGTTATAATAGCCAGTTACAGGATCAAAATGCTCAAATTAATTTAAAAAGCTTACTAAAGTGAGATATCATTTTGGGGGAGCAGAGTACCAGGGATTCAACTCAGGGCCACTCAATCACTGAGTCACATCCCCAGCCCTATTTTGTATTTTACTTAGAGACAGGGACTCACTGAGTTGCATAGTGCCTCACTTTTGCTGAGGCTGGCTTTGAACTCGGGATCCTCCTGCCTCAGCCTCCCAAACTGCTGGGATTACAGGCGTGTGCCACTGTGCCCAGTTTAAATATCATTTTTTTAAAAAGTATGTTTTTACTTGTAGATGCACACAATATTTTATGTATTCATTTTTATGTGGTACTGAGGATCAAACCCAGTGTCTCACACATTAGGCAAGTTCTCTACCACTGAGCTATAGCCCCTAAGATGTCATTTTTACCTGTTATAAGTCAAAGACTTTTTAACTCAGTTTGATGTGTTGCTTTGTATTTGGGGAATTAGACCCTACTTCTTGCTGCTGGAAAATCTTCAATAGGATTATTTAATAATATGAAAACTTGAAGTATACATACTCAGTTATTCAACAGGAACTTATCCTAAGCCACAAATTTGCAAAAGCTTATCTATATGCAAAAGGATATCCATTATAGTAGTATTTATGATAACAGTAAGTATACACTGAAAGGAGGCTGTTTAAGCAAATTATCACAGTGTAAAAGAATACTGAGCATCTATTTAAAAAAGAAGAGAAGTCTAAGCTAATATGAAGAAAAAAATGCTGCAAACCACTATTAAATGAGAAAAAGCAATCAAAACACAGAATGTAAAGCCAAAAGCCCACTGTATCAAAGGATATATGAATGAATAAAGGCATTGTGTCCATCTATAAATAAAAAATGTTTTTAAAGTTTTAAAAAATAGTGGGAATATTATGCCATATTTGTACATGTACATAATTGATCAATCTCACTGCCCTGTACCTCCTCTTATTCTCTACCCTCACTCCCCCAATCCACTTGCTCTGCTCTATTGATTCCCCTTTTATTTTGTTATTATTTTTATTTCATTTTCTCTCTGACTGGCTCAGGGTAGCCTTGAACTTGCAGTCTTCCAGTCCTGGTCACCCAAACAGCAGGGATTACATGCTCACCCAACCACTTTTCTGTATTTTCTAAACTTCCTCGAATAAACATGTTGCTGAGGCAATACTGCCAGCTTGTAAAGCCAGACTGCGTGGGATCAAAATCTGATTCTCAAAATTACAAGCTGTGTCACTTTGGGCAAGCTACTTTTATTTATTGAGTTAGTTAGTTGTAGATGGACACAGAACTTTTGTTTTATTTATTTTATTTCTTATGTGGTGCTGAGGATCAAAATCAGTGCCAGGCAAGTGCATTACCACTAAGCTACAACCCCAGAGCCCATATGTTTTTGTGACTCATTTTCCTCAGAGGTAAAAATGGAGATGATACTACTACTTACCAAATAACATTCTTAAGTGAGTTAATGTGGCAAACATGAAGGGCAGCAGCATGTGACGTGCAGTCCATGTTTTACGTTTTGAACATCAGGCATTCCTTTTACAGCCAGAAAACACATGTTACATGCTTTAGATTGGCAGCTCTGTGAAACAATTGACAGAAGATGAAACTGTTGTCCAAAATAGTGTCTTATTAAGTTTTAATTTAGCCATGACATTTTATGAAGATGGCTACTAAGGCCATGAAATCTGAAACTTCAATCATATTATGAATTTATTTTCCCTAAACCAAAAGTTTTTAAATTATTATTTTTTTCTTTTCTCAGGGAGGGGCTTTCTTTTTCATAGAACATGTGGCAGACAAGCGTTCAACCTGGAATTACTTCTGGCAACAGGTCGTGGAGCCTGCTTGGTACCTTGTGTTTGATGGATGCAACCTGACCAGAGAGACCTGGAAGGCCCTGGAGCGCGCCAGCTTCTCTAAGCTGAAGCTGCAGCACATACAGGCCCCTCTGTCCTGGGTGTTGGTGCGCCCTCATGTCTATGGGTATGCTGTGAAATAGCACGGGGTGGCAGTAGAGCTGAATGATTAGAACAATTTAAGACTTCAGTTTTTCACTTAAAATACTAATTGGGAAAAGGGACACTTAATGTTATGTAAACTCCAATTCATCCTTATAAGTTTCTATTATACCCTATTTAGCTAGTTTTGATTGTTTCCCCAAAGAATTAAACTCAACAACAACAACAAAACACTTGGAACTCTCCCTTCAAAGGAAACAGGGGTGGGGGTGGGGGCGCGGGCTTACATAATTGAAGCCAATGATGTCCAAAGCTTACTTTCTTCAGGGATTTGGAAATTTTTTCCAGTTGTCTTCTTTAAATTGTTATCCACATATTTTCATTTCACTCCTTTTGGCAGAGCTTGATGCTAAGAAGCAGTTAAATTACTTCAAAACACAACTTCCAACAGGGAGCAGTGAAAAGACATTAGCAATTCACAAACTGAACAAAGAAATATGAGCTAACTGAAAAATCCAAGTACAAATGGCACAGACATTCTGTAAAAGAAAGACGAACCTGTTTGTTCTTCTCGATATCACTGGTTTGAATCACATGAAGTTCTGTCCAGATTTCTTTTATGCAGTGTTCTACCAAAGTTTGTTTTCCTGCATTCCAGTCCTCATTTCTTAAGATTACACTTCACACATTAGTATAAACATAAAACTAGATGAGGCAGTTTGGGTTCTGGGGCTCATTGTCTTTATAATCCAGCACATACTTTTGCTGAATATATGATTACAGGCAAGGAAAGAAACTGCAAATAGGAAAACTTGCAGAATTAGTAGACTCCATAAGACCCCTAAAAATCAAGCAACTCAATCAATCGAGTCTGTAAATAAGTAGGCAAACATTTCTTTGATTATTCTGATCAAAATCTATTCCGTCCAAGATAATTTCTTTGTTCTCTGCACCTATAGGAGCCATGAAAATGATCACAAGTGCTTTGAAAACAAGTGTTAGGCTGGTTAGTCAGAGGACTTCATAGGATGTATTTTAACAAATGTGTGTTTTCTGAAATGATTTTGCAAAAGTACTGTTTTAAATACCAAATCAACCAATAAATTCACATTCTTTTTAAAAATAATAATAAAAGAGAGTTGACCTCTTTGCCAACTTGGTTTCATTTTTCTTCATGTCTCTAAGAGGTCTTCATTGTGGCAAACTAAGTACTTGAACTTCTGGAGTTTTCTTTCTATGGCTGGGTAAGTAGAAACACGGCTAATGGATCTGAGGAATAGCAATCTTGCAAGGATCACAGTGGGCTTTGAAAGGGTCATGTCCAGAGAAAGACCCCATTAGTGAAATGCACTGTTCTGCCTCTTGAACAGGAAAAGGATTCCTGGTGCAAGTGAGGTGGGATATTCACCTAACGCTCTGCAACTTGAATCTCCTTCATCTGTAGTCTCCCAAAAGTAGGAACCTCCTTTATCTACCCACCTCACTATTGGTTAGGTTGGTCTAGTGACTGAGAGAGATGAAAAGACCCAGGTATACTTGGTGATATGTTGTCCCACTGGGAGATAATACCCAAGTACTAGTCACTTTCTTATTAAATCCCTCTTTTCTAAGTAGCATGGCAAATAACATCCTCACTTTTGATTAAAAAATATTAAGGGGGTCTGGGTTTGTGGCTCAATGGTAGAGCACTCTCTTAGCATGTGGGAGGCACCTGGTTTGATCCTCAACACTACATAAAGATAAATAGAGGTATTGTGTCCTTCTACAACTAGAATTTTGGTTTAAATTAAGGAAGAGAAATAAATGAAAAATGAAATTTCTTACATTATTCAACATTACTTGGCAAGTTTAGAAGCTCTGTTTCCCCAAACCACCAAGTCTGCTGTGACAATCAATGCTGCAATGTTTGTCATTTTCTAATGGCTTCCCTTCTCCAAATCAGCAACATCTCTAAAGGTCTCAGGAAGGGATTTAAAACTGTGTTAAAAAAAAAAAAAAAAGGAAAAGAAAGAAAAGGCAAAGGCAAAACACATCCAATGTCTTTCAAGTCCTGTGTTGGTTAGGATCCCATTGATTTCAAGTGTCAGAACTCATGACACAGACAGGCTTAAGCTAAAAAGGACTTTAGTGCCTCAAATTAGTGACAAGCACAGGGGCAGCCCCAGGCACAGGCTGCTCAGGGCTCAAGTAATGCTATCAGAAGCCAGATAGACTTTAGGATCATGTCTACACTCTTTTTCTGTTTGTCTACTGAGACAAAATAAAAAAGCTTCATCTTCCCTAAAAGAGTCTTCTCAGCTTTTTGTGCATCTACTTTTTACATACAGATTATTTGGGGTTTTTTTGTTTGTTTGTTTGTCTTTAATGGATAGCGAAAGCCACCTGCAGCTAGCAGACGTGGGTGTAAAAACTGTAGATGCTCAGCTGACCACAGACAGTCACTGTGCCTCTCTCCCAAACTGAGTCAACTGGTTGTAGCTACTGCTGACCTGGGGTGCAGCCACACAGGGTCAGTGGGACAAGCAGAAGGCAGGACAGGTATTGGAGTCGGAATCATACAATTGCAATGTCAGCATTGGTCCCAGGCACCCAGAAATGGTCAAGGGAGATGGTGACACATCCTGGCTTCTCTCCACTGCTTCTGAAATCCCATGGGCAACCACAGCAGCCATCATGATGGCCATGAGAGACCTTTGCTCTGGCTACAGCACCTCCACAAGACTCCACTTAGCAGCCTCTCTGGATGGCTCCACCCACCCTGAAGCTGCTTCAGGTGTTCCAGCCTGTGAAGAGCACCTTCCCACCTGTGACAGCCAGCACAGGAGGCAACAGTACACCTGGCACAGACTGGCATCTCTATGCAAAAACTCTGTGGTTAGCAGGCAAGAGACTGTACACATGTTTGGGGCCATGCATATGAGCAGCATTCCTCTCACCCTCACTGTGTCAGTCTGGGCAAGGCTCCTTCCCATTTACTTCTCTCCATTCTGATGGAGCATGTGTTCCTAACACAGCCTCTTTCAGATGGTTTTATCTTGTCTATTCCTTTCTTTTTAAAGAAAATCTGTGTGGTCACTTAATTCTTTTGCCCATTTGTGATTTCTAATTCAAGTAGAGCAGGCTGAACTGGTCCATTACCAGTTGTTAACACCAAGGGCTGCTGGTCTGAGAACTCCTGGCAGCCAGAGGGCTTCTGAAGAGTCCCAGAGAATGACTAAGAGCTACAGGGGACTTGCTAGCTCCAGCTGCTAAGACTGGCTGAGAGAACTGCTAAGAGTCCAGAACCACTGGCACCCAGAAAAATTCAGAGCTGTTAATTCTAAGGAAGCTGCCCTTTGTCTGGGCATGACTTCCATCTGAATTGAGCAAAGAACCCTCAGCCAACTGGAAACACCATTAGGAGTCAGTTCAAAGATGAGTTCCCACTTTCATCCTTCCAGAGCCAAGGCCAGGTGGGAAGAGCAAGTCCACATTCACAAAAACTCCATCTCAAGTCCTGAAATGAGTCTAAATTGGCTCTGACTGACAATACTGTGTCATGAGTCCATTCCTGAGCCTATCCTTACAGCAAGATGGCAGGGATGGACTGTGCTGACTGGCTCATGAACAGGTCACAGAGCTTCCTCCTTGGGGCTCAGCATACCATAAACAGGTGAACTGAGAAAATGAAAGATGTATATCTCTTAATGAAAACAGGGCATACAACCGGGACAAGAGATTGCAGTGTATGCTGGGAAGGCACATGACACATGCCCATTATAAGCTTGAGATTGAATAAGAGGGCTGACCTCCAAAACGTTACTCTATTTCTACTTTTTTCTTCAACAGCCTAGGCTGCTTAAGACTCCTAAGAGCCGGGTTGCCATGCCCAGCTGCATGGGCAAATAATGCAATGCCAGCTGCTTTGTTGCCACCACTGCCCTGGAGTACAGCTAGGCAGTCCCACTGGGCCTACACAACAGGGTATGTATAGGGCTGGGATGAGGATGGGGCTGCACCATGTGAAACTTGAGGTGCCAGGCTCCACCTCTTCAGAGCCATCAGGAGGGAAAGTCAGGGCTTCCACACTCCCAACTGCTTCACTGATAGCTCTTACAGAACAGCAGCCCAACTAACATCAGCTACCCTGGCTGCGCTCAGCAGGAAGGAGCTGGGGTGCCAGCTGCTGTCACTTCCATGGTTCCTATCCCAACTGGACTCCAAACTGACGCTGATGCTATTCCTGGGGTCCCACTGCAGGCAGCGGAACCTGCAACTTCAGCCCAAATGCTCTCGTAGAAACTGAAAAAGCTGTCAATCAGACAGTCGATTGGATACTGCTGTCATCAGGACAGCCATGCAGCTGTCTCACTGTGTTTCTTAAAATCTTTAGCCATGGCCACTCCAGGCACCAGTAATGGCTCCAGTTCCAAGGAGCTTTACTTTAGAACCAGCAGTTTTCAATGACCTATAGACACCCAAGGACTCACCTTGCAACTGCTGTAGATGTCTCCACCTATCTTCTCAATTTGGTGGAGGAAGGGTATCTCCCCTGCCCATGGTGGCTAGGCCAGGTGGGCCCAGTGTGCCTACACAGGCAGGCACGACTCAGCAGAAAGTCTGCAGGAGGCTGTGCCCATGCACCTCCCCTTCCCCTCTCCTTAGCTATACAATCAGCCTTCCTCCTGCTCTCATGGGTCAATCTGTGTTAGAAATATCAGGATACTACAAGAAAGTAGATACACACTCAAAAGTTAATTGGTAAGGCAAATTTTACTTCTGTAGGAGGGTGCGCTACCAGAAAAAAATCTGGCAAGCAAGCACACTGGGTGGGAATCCAGCCCAGGTTTTTATCCCTAATGCAGCACTGCCCCTTGCCCTGAGAGGAGGAGTTTGGGGTTACAATCTATGGGACTGACTATATGGGAAGGGCTATAGTTAAGATTGTATCACCTACTACATTATGAACATTACAATTGGAAGGCTGAGGGCAAAGGGAGATATGTTGGGGGACTCAAAATGACATTTTAACCCCATGGTTTTGTAACTTAAAAATAGCTCCACCTAACTGCAGACTATGAAATTTAGGTTTTAGATTATAGCAAATCATTTTTGTTACATATTAGCAAACTACAGGTTTAACTTTGACAGAAAAGAGAATATTAATCTTTTAATCGGGGACTGTGACAGAGATATCAGACCTGATTATAAAATGAAATTATAAGAACATTATGATGAAGAGCTACACTCCAGCCCCAATACCTGGAGAACTCTGTAGGAATGTAGCTACATCACTTAATTGCTAGTATAAACTGTAGGTTACTATGCCAATTCACTGCTGTTTAAACTAATCTCCTAGGCTGAGTTCTTGGTAATATATAGCTCCCAGGGAGGTAAACTCAAGTCATCTTAAGTTACTGCTGCCTGTGGTGAAAACCACTTTGCAATAACACTCACAAATGATTTACTGTCTTCGTTCTACACCTGTGAATTACTTATCATAAAGTCCTTGTGCATGGTCTTTGATCACATAGAGCAAGAATTTAAACCTACCAATGTCATAATGGTTAAGAAATGATGTCATAATGTTTAAAAGTTACTTACTTGTCTCTTCTGTTTTCTCATCTGAAAATGGGGATAAAACATACTTAAATGGTGAGAAGTAAAGAAGTAATGATGCACCTGGAACTTGATAAATGTTGACTTTATATTCAACCAATTTTTTTTTCTGCTCCTGTGTGTGTGTGTGTGTGTGTGTGTGTGTGTGTGTGTGTGTGTGTGTGTCTGTGTTTGGTCCTGGAATCGAATCCACAGCCTCATGCATGTTATGCAAGCACTACCAGTGAGCTACACTCCAGCCCTACACTTTCAACTTAACTGACACATAATATTTATTGAGTGCCTACTTTTACTCTGCCCTTGGCACTTGGAAGAGAGCTCTGAATAAGTAGACACAGTGCCTGCACTCAAGATAAATACTCTCTTCGAGGAAAAAACTCAAAGTGCCAGGAGAATGTCATCCCACCTACCCAGGGGGGAGGTAGGAGATCAGAGGTGTCCATGTAGAAGTGATTTCTGACACAAATTCCAAAGAATGATTAAAGAGTATTTCAGCCAAATGGAACAGCTTGTACCCTCGCCGAATAAAAGGAGGAAATGGTATGTTCAAGAAACTGAAAGCAAACAAACTGGGCTAGGCACAGAGCCCGAAGGGCAGTTGTGAGATGGCTACTACTTCCATCAGCTTCTTCCTAAATCTTGCTGAGATGAGCACAATACTTATTTTAGTGAATAACACCCCCCACCACAGAAAATATTAAAATTTCTGTATTTTAAAATATTTTATTCTTTTCTTAGTATTCAAGATCATTCCTCTGAATTCCTACATACTTCATACTTGACTAGAAAGAGAGACAAACATTGCATAATAGTTCCTTTTGCACTCTTAACCCTAACTTAAGCCTTTCCTCTTGGTGCTGCTATGAAAAACACAGAACTTAACTGAAAGTTAATTTATTTGTTAAGGCAATCAACATTCCAGTGGTGTCAACTGTAGCAGATTAATGTCAACCAAAAAAGAAAAAACTAAGTAAATATCGTTTAATCTCAATATTTAAAATCAAAAGTGTTCAGGTTACATTTTAAAAATCACAAGGATTCCAGTTTGGACTATGAAACCACTGATTAGTCCCAGTGTCAGAGAACAGAAGCAGAGATCACATAGAGATCGAGTGTGAAGGAAATAACACAGACTGGCCAGTCTTCCTAATTCCTAATTCAGTTTTTGAAAGTGACAACATGATCATCAAGCAAGGTATCATTTTGTTTCTAAAGGAAACTGTGAGTCTTCAGAGAACTGCCCTGGAACATGCATATGAACTAGGAAAATTATCAATCAAAATTTACCATTCTTTTTTTAAAATATTTTTTAGTAGTATATGGACACAATATTTTATTTTGTTTATTTTTTTTATGTGATGCTCAAAAGTAAAAATCACAACAGTCTTTCCTCAGGCTGTACCCTTCTCAGTCTTTAAAATGTTTCTGATACTGATGTTAATCTTCTCCTTGGAATGATCCTTGCATTCCATGACTCTTAATAGCTAGTAATAAAAATTTGCATTTTTATGTGTCTTCTTCATGCCATACACTAAGACAGGTATAATTATCTGCATCTGATAAAACAGATCTGTGATGGTCACATTACCTGTCCAAGGTCACACAGTGAGTGGTCAGACCAGTGCTGTCATGTAATTTGCATGACTTGGAGACGCCGGCCTCACCACTATGCAGCACAGCTTCTCAAGACTATCTGTATTTCTGTCCCCTACTTCCTACACCATTTCACTGTGAAGGGTCCCTGTGACTCATCTACTCTCTACTTTTCTACTGCAAGGTTGTGAACCACCGCCTATGTGAGGAAGATTCCTAGGCCTCCTCCTTTTGCCACTTCTTTGATGATTAGAAGTGAACATGTAGAAAACAATTCAGGGCTGCGAGTGTAGCTCAGTGGTAGAGCACTTACCTAGCACATGCTGTGTTCAATCCCCAGCAAAGAAAGCAAACCAATGGGGCTGGGGTTGTAGCTCAGCAGTAGAGTGCTCGCCTTGCACCTGCGAGACCCTGGGTTCGGTCCTCAGCACCACGTAAAAATATATGAAAAAAATAAAGGTATTGTGTCTAACCACAACTAAAAAATAATTATTTAAAAAAAGAAAACCAATAAAACCAAAACTGTGTGACTTTCCAACTCCCTCACTATCCAGGATTATTTCTCTATTCTTTAAGGACCACATAAAATGATGCCCCTTCTACAGGGCATGCTCTGGTCTTGTCAAAAAGCTTCTTCTCTGGGAAATCTTTTAGCACCCACTAATACCTAGTGGTGTGATTTCTCATCACCAATCCCTTCTTCTTTCTTTCTGTGTGACAAACGGTGCTTCCTACACAGCAGGTGTTCAAAAGGTATTTATTGACCAATTCATCAAATTCTGCTTCTTCCAAATCAGTCATCCCCTTAATTCAAGAGCTAATGCCTGGATGACCATATGGATGGGTTGCCTAGAGAGGGCTGGAATGACAAACCATTCATCTAGGAACTTGCCAGTTATTGCCTGATTATATAAACGATATGAAAGTGGCTCTAAGGTGAGGGGAAGATACTAAAGCTGATATTTAACAGGGTAGCTCCTTTAGAGTTGCCCTCTATTTGCTCCTCCCCATTCCCTTCTGCTGTACCCTAATCCTTTTGCAAGGTTCCAACTTCTTAGGATGTTTTTGTTTGGGTACTGGGCATTGAATCCAAGGCCTCGCCCATGCTAGTAAAGTGCTCTAACTCTGAGCTATATCCCTAACTAATTGCTAAATAATAATTTAGGAAATCTAGAATATCTGAAGACCTTTGTAATACCTCTCCCTGACCTTTAGTTCTATAAATTACTGTGAGGTTTAATTTGAAATAAAAAAAGTAATTCGGGTTGGGATTGTGAGCACTGGGTTCGATTTTTAGCACCAAATCCATAAATAAAATAAAGATCCATTGACAACAAAAAGATAATTTTTAAAAAAAGTAATTCAAGGGCTAGAGCTGGAGCTCAGTGGTACAGCACTTGCCTAGCATGTTGGAGGCACTGGGTTTGATCCTCAACACCACATAAAAATAAATAAAAAAGGTATCATGTCCATCTATAACTAAAAATACCTTTTGTGTGTGTGTGTAGTGCTGGGGATTGAACTCATGGTTTTGTGTATGTGAGGCAAGCGCTCTACCAACTAAGCTATATCCCCAGTCCTAAAAATATCTTTTTTTAAAAAAGTAATTTGGGCCTGGGGTTGTAGCTCAGTGGTAGAGCACTTGTCTGGTATGTGTGAGGCACTGGGTTCGATTCTCACCACAGCATATAAATAAATAAATAAAAATAAGGTCAACATCTATAATCCCAGCAGCTCAGAAGGCTGAGATAGGAGGATCTCAAGTTCAAAGACAGACTTAGCAACTGCAAGGCACTAAGCAACTCAGTGAGACATTGTCTCTAAATAAAGAACAAAATAGAGCTGGGGATATGATTCAGGGTTGAATGCCTTGAGTTCAATCCCCAGTACCGTCCTTCCCCCCAGGAAAAAAAAAAAAGTAATTTAAGAAAATACAGTAACTAGCTACAGGAGGTCAAAGACTATTGCAGTGCTCCAGGGAGAGGGAAAAAAAAAAAAAAAAGGAGACCCACACCTGGATAATGAAGCCTCTCTGCCCTGCTTTTTTCCCTCCCTATAAAAGTTCTTTGCACCCCTGAACCCCATAAGATGGAGCTTTAAGGTTGAGCCTCTTCACCCTCTCATGATTGCTGAACTCTGAATAGATTTTTCTTTCTTTCTTCCTTCCTTCCTTCCTTCCTTCCTTTCTTCCTTCCTTCCTTCCTTCCTTCCTTCCTTTCTTTCTTGGACACAAAACCTTTATTTTATTTATTTATTTATATGTGGTGCTGAGGATGGCACCCACTGCCTCTCACATGCTAGGCAAGCACTCTACCTCTGAGCCACAAGCCCTGCCCAATTTCTTTCTTTCTTTAAGTTCTTTTATTTGTTCTTTTTAGATATATGTGGCAGAGTATATTTTGACATATTTATAAAAACATGGAGTATATCTGAATAGAGTGATTTCTTACAACCAGGCTTCATCTCTTGAATATTGGCCTTTGAGCAGTGGGCAACCAAATCCTTAATTCCAGAAATAGATATAATCGTAGAAGAAAACACTCCTTTTGCACCTGACAACCTTCTTTGCCCCTCTTCACCTATTTCACACCACTAACATAGCAAGGCAAAACCAGAAGCTCAGCAAACAATGTTCTTGGAGTATAATCCAGAAGCTTCCTAGACAGGCACCAATATCTGATCCAAACCAGAGTCGCTCATTCCTGGAATGCTCTGATTGGTCTCCATGTTGTCATGCTTTTACCACTACTGGCTTCCTACACATAATTTTCAGAACAAGGAAAACATTTCTTAATTATCAGTTTAATTTAGCTATTACCACAACTCAAAATTAGGAATATATCTACTCATCATAAAACTAAATTTAAGCTGTTCTCATATCTGTAAGTTAGAGCTGTCTGTCAAATGACTTCTCAACACTTTTCTGCTTCATGGTCCAGTGGAAAAGTATGGAGTTTAGAGTCAGAGCTGCATCATACTAATATTCTATTAAATGAGTAAAAGAAGATTTCACCACTTTTATCTCCTAGGATTCGTTAAATTAGTAAAAGAGGATGTCACCACCTTTATCTCTTAGGATTGTTGTGAGGATAGAAATGAATAAATGCAAAAGGTGCTTTGTATACCATAAACTGTTAGTGATAAGCACTGAGGCTGCTCCAGTCTCCCTCAGCACAGCCTGAGCCTCCTTAAATATCTGTGAGAAGTGGAGAATGAAATCTATTTTTCTAGCAGAAAAGACATTTTAATTCTACAAATTCCAGAAATCTCAATTATTATGTATTATAATGTTTTCTGAATATTCAGAGATGTTTGTTTATGGAGCATTTTATTTTTAATTTTTAAAATTTTTTAATTAAAACACAGTAATTGTACATATTTAGGCAGTACAGTGAGACATTCCAATACATGTATATAATAATATGTAATGTTGGTATGTTTTTTAAAAAAATCTCCCATAAAAGATAATCTAGCAAAGCCTTTGTTTTTGTACTTAACAAAAGGCTGGGCACTCTCATGAGATGAGCTTGCTTCATTAGCTACAAGTAACTTCTAAGTGGTGAAATCTTCTTTTACTCATTTAATAAAATATTAGTATGATGCGCTCTGACTCTAAACCCCATACTTTTCCACTGGACCATGAAGCAGAAAAGTGTTGAGGAGACATTTGACAGACAGCCCTAACTTACAGATATGAGAACGGCTTAAATTTAGTTTTATGATGAGTAGATATATTCATAATTTTGAGTTGTGGTAATAGCTAAATTAAACTGATAATTAAGAAATGTTTTCCTTGTTCTGAAAATTATGTGTAGGAAGCCAAGGGTGCTCACAGATGTAGACATGGTTTTCTAAATCCCCCTAATCTTCATTTTCATTTTACTTGTCAAACTAAGTAATGAGTCTTAGGCTGTAAAAGCAGTAGCTCCCAGTTCAAATCTGATCTCACGTCATAGGTTATGGGAAGAGATTATCAACTGCAGTCCCAGAGGGGGAGCTTTCAATTTTATTGTTCATTACAGTTTAGAAATAAAGAAATCTAACATCATGCTAAGTAAAATAAGCCAGACTCAGAAAGTCAAGGATCCAGTATTTTATCTCATATGTGGAAGCTATAGAGAGAGGGAAGAAAAAGGTATTAAAATAAAATTGGGGGAATCTCACGAAAACCTAAGGAAGACCAACAGAGTAGAGGAAGAAGATCTAAAGAGAGGGAGGAAGGGAAGACATAGGGAAGTATGGAAATGAAATTTACTAAATTATGCTAAGTCCATATTACAAGTATATCACAAGGAATCATACACGCACACATCTATGATAATATATATGAAAACATATACATGAAAAACACTAATTAAAATAACAATAACAATAATAGAGAGATCAGCAGAATAGCACAAGTGGATCAGGGAAGGAAGAAGAGGGAAAGGGAAAGTACTGGGGAATGGGATTTATTAAATTATGTGGTATACATGCATGAATATGGCATAAGGAATCACACTACTATGTATAATTATAATGCATCAATAAAAAAGAAATAAGGAAATCTAAAAGTTCTTATTAGAAAGCAAAGGTTGCAGTATTAAAAACATATATTTATATGTTTATAAATATAAATGATGCTCTGTGTCAAGTTTCTTGGCAATAGTACAAATCCACTGCCCAATTTTTTTAAAATGAGAGGAAACACTGAATAAAGTGAATTACTAATAATCTGTTAAACCATTAACATACACTTTTGCTATGGTGCCTTCATTTCCTTCCCTTCACATTCTGAGCAGTACTTAGAGGCTTCTAAGTACTCAAGTGAAATTTTACAGAGAAACATTTGCCACAAATTCACATAGCACTTGGATGACAGGTATGCTGGAAAATGAGAATTAGGTAAAAACTGTGTCAACTAACATTGATTCTTAACTTTCATGGGGAGTGGGGGTCAGAGACAACCTTGAGAATCTGATGAAAGAGAGAGGTGCTCTTTCTAAAAAACGTTTCTACAGACAAATACCATTTCAGGAGGAAAACAGATATGCCAAACACTTATCTAAGTGTCTTGTTGTGAACTCCAAGTGCCACATGTGAATTTGAAACTCAAAGTCCCCACACCTAAAGGCAGCCTCTTACTCTTTTACCTCTCCTACTGAACCTGTTCCTCAATTTAGAGATGTTCAGTGCTACATGCCTTAGTCTGTCTTGGGGTATCAACTTGCACTGATCCCCTTCTCTCCCTAGGCTGAAGAACAGAGTAAACCAACTACTCATTACTCTCTTATTCGTGTCCTCTTGTCCTATAACTATACAAATCTGCCAATTTCTGACCTTGGGGACTCTTTACGGCAATCTTCTGCTTCCTTCCTTCCTTCCTTTCTTTTTCCAACACTGAGGATTGAACTCAGACAAGTACTCTACCACTGAGTTACACCCCCAGCATCAATCCACTTTTTATTCTGTATTTTTTCTTAGCTTAGCAAATGCGAAAGCCGTTTTTATCACCATTAAGTTGGAAACCAGACCATCCTATTTCTCTTACTCTCACCTCCTACAATCAGCCAGATAACAGTCCATTCCTCTCTCTTCCTCTACTGCTTCTGGACCCACTGCTCCTTACCTGGATTCATTGGCCTCCAGCCTGAACCCTTCAAATCTAGGTTCTATGCTGCTAACGGAACCTACATTTTTAAAAAATCTGCCTAAAATCCTTTTAAGGCTTCTGATAGCTTTCAGATTAAAAGTTAAAAGTTAAAGATTAAAAGTTCAAATTCTTAAGTTTAAAATACAAAGCTAAGCACTGGGTGTATACCTCATGGTAGCGGTCCTGCTTAGCATTCATAAGACCCTATATTCGATCCCTGACACCACAAAAATAAATAAATAAATAAAATGTAAACTAGGGGGTGTAGCTCAGTGATAGACTATGCACTTAGCACATTCAAGGCCCTGGGTTCAATCCCCAGCACCAAAATTAAAATTTTAAAAATAATAAGATGCAAGGCTCTAGTGATCTGGCCCCACTGGCTCCAAAGCTCTATCCTCTAAAAGCCATTCCATAGTGACACCCATCTCTGATTCCATACATTGTACCACTTGTATGTTTGCCTCTGTGCCATTCTACAACATCTATGCCCTATGTCTGGAATACCTGTATTCTCTCTTCATCTACAATTTACTCATTTTCTAAAACAGTCCATGTTAATTTCCAAAAAACCTTTCTGAATTCTCAGTGTGATTCTTGGGGGCTTTATTTATGCTCTTACAGGCTTCTATCTCTATCCCCTCACCTTTCCAACATTATCTAGTTGTAGGGTGACTCATTTCTCTCCCCTACTTCACTCTAAGCTTCTTCATGGCAAGGTACTACAATTGTTAGCAGGAATGCCAACCCTGACAACCCTTGTGGGAAAATCTGGCAGTATCTAATGAAACTATATGTACATTTACTGAAGATGTGCCTCAAACTAGATGAAAATATATATGCAATATATACACACAAGAGTATTCGTTTCAGCATTGTTGACTATGTTTTTAACTTAGATGTTCAGATACATAATAGTGCTTAAATAAAAGATGATACACCATTTATTGGAGGCCTATACACTTACAAACAGGATGAGAAAGATCTCTATGAAGTGATTTACAGGCTCTATTAGGTTTTTTTTTTAAAGGCTATGTTAAAATAAACTGGAAACTAATAGTTTTAGTATACTCACAGAGTTGAAAAACCATCATCACCATTTTTTTTTTTGATGCCAGGGATTGAACTTAAGGACACTGGACCACTAAGCCACATGCCCAGCCCTGTATTGTATTTTTATTTAGAGACAGGGTCTCACCGAGTTGCTTAGCACTTCACTTTTGCTGAGGCTGGCATTGAACTCTCAATCATCCTGCCTGAGCCTCCCGAGCTGCTGGGATTACAGTGTATGCCACTGCGCCCGGCACAATGTATTTTAAAACATTTTTCATTATTCCTTAAAATGACCAGTACTCATTAGCAGTCGTTCCCTATCTCCCTATCTCCCAGCCCTAGGCAAAGATTAAGCTTTATGTCTCTAGACATCTCATGTTCAGGACATTTCATATAAATGGAATCATACAACATAAGGACTTTGTGATGGGCTTCTTTCACTTAACATAATGTTTTCAATGCCACATTTTGGTAATCCATTCACCAATGGATGGATATTTGGATTGTTTTAATTTATTGGCTATGGTGAATAATGCTACTATAAACACTTGTGTAGATCTGTTTTCTTTCCAAGTAATGTTTGAACACAGAATTTTGATTTTATACTCTCTGACAAAAAGATATCTAAATAGTATATAACTCCTTTTGATAGGATTCTTCACATTCCTGTGGGTCAGAAATTCTGAAACTACTTTTTGTGTACGCTGGATTAAGCAAATAAACAAACATATGGAGAATAGGAACCAGGTTACTTGCATTCAGAAAAGGGAATCATGCTATGAAAAGGAGGAAGCCTAGAATAGATGCTATGGAACTGGATTGAAATCAGAAATATCACTCTGAAATCATGGTTTTAATACAGGTATGTAGAGAAACAGATGTAAACATGAATATAAATCCTGTCTGCTGGTAGGCTTAAAAGCAATAGTACTCTAGTAACAGTGAATGCTTTAGTGCCCAGGACTTGGTTTATAAATACCATTCTCAATTAAAATGAATCAGTACTCCTTGAAAAATGGCTGGCTTCAAGGAAGGAGCAGGAAAAAGTAGGAGTTCAGTTTGGAACTGAAAGGGGACATGTCATGTCCCCAGGAGCCAGCTTCAAAGGACTCCCACAGACCAAATCTGGAAAAATTAGACCACCAAACTAAGTAATTGAAATAATGGATTATAAACCATTAATAAAATAGGAATCCAAGAATCTAAACTGATATAAGAATGATGAATATAGAAAAATCATCATTTGGCTGACAAAATTAACCGATTCAGGCAATGATTATGAATGGATATAAAATTAATGGGTTACAGTCATAAGTAACAGCATATTTGTATAACATTAAATTATCTATTCATAATATTTGTTAATTACAAAGGGAAAAAATTACTAACTTTGCTACTGAGAAGTTGGGAGCCACCACCTTAATCCACATGATTAAAGCAGTAGTGTGCCAGAGCTGACTCAAACCATGTCAGGAAAGGAACCTTTCTCAACTTCATCTTCAGTGATGACAGATACAAACTTGAAATGGGCCAGGGCAGGAACTGGCAAATGCTACAAATCAGGGCTTTTCCTCCTCCTTTGAAGAGGCTGCCAGTTCTTTAACTTTGAAACCACAACCCTGAATCAAAGACTACCAACAAGTAGTTGAATTTTTGTGTCTCCTAATATTATATACCAAGGACAAAATATCACTATTGTGGTATTCTATCAAAATACATAATCGAATAAGAAAACACCAAGAAAAACTTTAAATTGACCTATTCTACAAAATAATTAGCCTATGCTGGCAAAATATCAAGATCATAAAAGACAAAGACCATTAAGGCAATATTTCAGATTAAGAGACTAAAAGGATGTTACTATGCCGGTCATGGCATAGTAATCTCAGGCGCATGCCTGTAATCCCAGTGGCTGGGGAGGCTGAGGCAGGAAGAATCCGAGTTCAAAGTCGGCTTCAGTAACCTAGCAAGGCCCTAAGCAACTCGGCGAGAAACTATCTCTTAACAAAATAGAAACAGGGTTGGGGATGTGACTTAATGGTTAAGTACCCCTGGGTTCAATCCCTGATAAAAACAAACAAACCAAAGAGGTTACTACTAAATGCAAAATGCGATCCCAATTGGGATTGTAGACAAGAAACACACACACACACACACACACACACACACACACACACACACATTGCTGTTAACAATATTATTAGGACAACTAAGTGTGAATAAAATCATTTGATTGAATAACAGTATTACATTGATGTTAATTTCCTAATTTAGATCACTGTACTACAATTATCTAAGAGTGCCTCAAATGCATACAAAAACACATATTGGCTTATATTGGTAGGCACATCAGTCCACAACTTACTCAGGTGGAAGGAAGAAAGAAACGAAAAATGTTAATAAACCAGAATTTGGATGCTTGACAGTTCTTGTAAGTAGCGGGAAGCATTCCCGCCGACGCCCCTAGACGCATCCCCCTCTCCCAGGTCTCGCGCAGGCGCGGGAGAGGGGCTCTCCCAGAGCGAGCCACCTCGCGCCCATCCGCCCGCCCTGCCCTTGGATTGGCCAAGGATGCAGTGATGTCACATCCTTTTTCATAGTGGGTGCGTGGGGCTCCAGGATCTGCAGGACCTGCGGGTGCCAAGATCCCGCTGCCTATTTACCTCCAGGGGCAGAAGGGGAGTCTCTGGATTTCCTCATCAATTGGGATTATTGACCTGGTCTTCTGCTTACCGCTTGTTATCTCAAGACATTTTTCCGCCTGGTAACAACAGGAGATCGTTGTAGTTGCTGTGAATTATTTACCCTCTTCCAATATACTATTATACTCTTCTGCCTTTGTTTACTTGAACCCCTGGCTGCAGCTCAGGATCCCGACTGGGTGCAGATTCCTGAAGGACAGTGACAATCTTGACCTCATGTAGTTATTTTTGCCCCTGCCCTCACCAAGATAGTGATCTGGCACCTTCGGTCCCTTCTATTTTTGAGCCCAGACAGCAGATATTAAGATTCAAGGTCACAGAAGTTGGGAGCTCCCCTATAAAGGCAGATTTAAGTAAATGCATCCTCTTCCAAAGCCTCAGTGTTGATTTGTTGTTGATGTTTGTTTTGTTTTGGTTTGGTTTTACAATGCTGGGATCAAACCCAGGGCTATATTCCCCCAACCTCACCTTTCTTAACTGTTGTCCTCAAAAGCATTAAATTTGTGGCCAGGTACTTCTGTCAGTTTCTAACAGAAGTGGTGAAAACCTTGGCCAATACCAGCTGGCCACTCCCTCAGCGTGTTTGTTTCTAGGCTTTCCTATTATCATTTAATTGGAAATCACAGGGAAATGTGTTCAGGGGCTTACATCATCTGTTCCTCGTGTTCAAAGACCACCAGAAGACAGCAGGTGGAAGGTATTGAGCTTTTGCCACTTACTGGGTAATATTTTCTCATGAGATCTCATTCATAGGATGACTGTACTTGAATTTGGGGATGAAAATGGTGGGTTATATGGGCAACAGACTGAGATGATGTTCAACCCATTGTGATTGTAGTTGCTCTTACAAGTGTCTTCATCCTGTGTAGACAAGGAAGCTTATCTTCCATTATCTGACCTACCACCTGGCATACAGTAGATGGGTGCTTGGTAAATGTTGAAATGATTTTATAATGCCCCATACATTTTGCAGAATTGGGAGTCATGTTCTTCCATCATCTGTGATTCTGGAGATATTTTTACCTGTGTTGGCACTGCCATATAAAAGAAACTGTTATTATTGTTTGGGGAGAAAAGCCTGAGGTTCTTAATGATTTCAAATGCTGTGCTATGAAAGAAAATTGAATAACAGAATTATGATCTCGTGTTCACTTTTACTCAGTAATCATGGAATCACATTACCAGTTTCTTTTGTTTTTCTCCTATACTTTTTCCCCACAAATGAAAGAATTCTGTAGTGAAAAATGTGAAGGACGAAGAACTATTTATTTCAGTTGAACAGATAGGCATGTCAAGCAAATGAAAATGGAAGAGCCCATTATCAACAATGTATTGGGAGAGGGTAAATGGATTCTTTTGAATGATTCACAGCAACCACGTTGATCTCCTATTGTTAACGAGAGAGAAAAAATGTCTTCAGATAACCAGTGGTCAGCAGAGGAGGAGGAAGGCCAATTATCCCGACTGATCAGGAAATCAAGAGACTCTCCCTTTTTCCCTGTAGGTAAGTACAAGCCTTGACTGAATACTGGAAAACTGTAGTAACATAATAATGCCTTACCTTTGAGGATTGAAATGTCTCATAAAACTGATTTTTTTCAGGTTGAAGCTAATTGCCCTCTAAGCATGAATATGAGTTGATATTTCAGAGTAATTTCTAGTATGAAGTAAGTCCTCAAGAATTGTTAGCTATAATTATTTGGAGCATCAAATTTCATTCAGTTTTATCCATTTCATTAGAGGTCTATCTAAAATTATTAGTTCCCAGCAAGTCATATCTTTACCCTGTACATAACTCCATGCTTTAAATTTTTGTGTCTTCTGTTTATAGATATTTGTTTCTTCATTATTATTTGGGAACCATTAAAAACTTCTGCTTCTAATGTTCTATGGCATCAGAAGTTAGATACCCAAGCTCAAAACAACAACAACAACAACAACAAAAAACCCTCTAAGTTAATTCAGTATGAAAGCCTAGTTCTACCTTGACAATTGAAAGCATGAACTCTGTGAAGTTTGTTTTGGCTACTCAGCCGCCAGTTTTGCTGGCATCCTGATGTGTTCCAGATGTTAAGACTGATGGTTAAGTAAACTCCAAATTAAAGAAATGGTATTATAATTAGATCTGTATTTTTATCTTTATTTGTCTCTCCTCATACATTTTTAGCATATGTTTACATTTTCAGCAGATAGTATATGTAGGCAGTTTTTAAAAATATATATTTAGTTGGATTGAGAACATAACTCAGAGGTAAAGCACTTACCCAGCAAGCATGAAGCCTCAGCACCTACCACCCCAAACAAAGAATGTAAGCATCAATAAATCTGAGCATTTTTCTTTGTCCTCTGTTTAAATTGTTTTGAGCATTATTATTGTACACTACAGCCTTGTGTTCATTCCATTTGGAAACTATTAAAATAATTTACTTAGATTTGACTTACAAAGGTTTGTGAACATATTAATTCCATAAAATCTTACAAGCAGGTGTAAGTCATATGCTTCCATTAAGTGTCACTGCAGCTCTAGCAATTTCATGTCATTATTCACCTTTCAAAAGCACCAAATTTTATTTTACAATATTATATTTAGAAGTTTCACTTAATTTGATTAAGACTTCATAAGAAATTGAGGCAAATAATTTAATAGCGATTTATTTGTCTTCCTTAGCATTTGTAACTAGAAAAACAATTTAAGAACATGATGCTACTTAAACAGATGACTCTAACAGAGATTAATCACTGTCCTGTAGAACATTAAACTATTTTCCAGAGACATTTAGGGTGATTAAAGCAGAAAGATGAAAGTGTTCCAGCTAAATTCAATTTTATATAAACCACAGAGACACTATGTGAAAAAACAGTAAAGGTTCTGACTTTAATCTCTAAAACAAACATTATCAGTTTAAGAAAGAACAGAACCTTGATTTGATCAAGAGAAGACAGCCAATTTTTTTTGCTAGAAAATAAATAATGATAAGATTTGTATATATATCATTGAATAGTTTTGCTTAGCTATTGTTATTTTAGTGATGTTTACAGGATATCCTGCTACAGGATGGAGTGTCTTCTGCAAATAATTTTTTAAATTAATTATAGTAGAATGCATTTTGACATATAGTTCACAAATGGAGCACAACTTCTCATTACTCTGGCTATACATGGTTCAGAGTCACTCCACTAATGTAATCATACATGTATATGGGGTAATAATGTCTGTCTTTCTACCATCCTTCCCATCTCTACAACCCACCCCTCCCCTGACTCCCTCTACATAAACTAAAGTTCCTTCATTCTTCCCTATTCCCCTGCTCCACTATGGATAAGCATCTGCTTATCAGAGAAAACATTTGGTTTTTGGTTTTTTGGGATTGGCTTATTTTACTTAGCATGATATTGTCTAGTTCCATACATTTACCTGCAAATGCCATCATTTCATTCTTCTTTAAGCCGGAGTAATATTCCATTGGGTATATATACCACATTTTCTATATCCATTCCTCTGTTGAAGGCCATCTAGGTTGGTTCCATAGTTTAGCTATTGTGAATTGAGCTGCTATAAACATAGATGTGGCTGGATCACTGTAGTATGCTGATTTTAAATACTTTGGGTATAAACTGAGGAGGTGGATATCTGGGTCAAATGATGGTTCCATTCCAAATTTTCTGACAAATCTCCATACTTTGTGCAGATAATTTACAAAACATTTTTATTCATATCTTGAACCATTTATGTGATTATAAATATAATCTACTGGGTTAAGGGTATACTTCAGTGGTACAGTGCTTCCTTAGCACACATGAGGCCCTGGGTTCACTCTCTAGCACTTCAAAATAAATAAACAATAATAAATAATCTATAATGTATCTACATTGTTCAAAGTTGTCTTACAATGACTATTGAGGTCTCTGCATACATTATATGTATTTAAAATCTCTGTTGAATAATTACTTGATTTGGTGTCTTTCATTTACCATTTCATATATAGATTTGGGTATTAATACTTCCCTTTCTTATAATTTTTAATAAGTATACAACTTGGGCCATTTGGGTTGACAGTTTTCCCATGAACATTTTTGTGTCATCTCCTTTTGCTTTATATTCTTGAAGTATGTTCCCCAAAGTAGAATTTCTAGGGTTCTTTCCAAAAAGATTTGGGCAAACTCACAAAACTTTCAGCATTGTAACTATTTCCCTAATCACATAATTTGTTATTTTATTGTTTTGATACATTGTGGTACACCAGTCATTTTAATTTCAATTGCATTTACTGCTAATCGTCCTATAAAATATACATACAAATGTGGTTATTTATTCTGATTCCTATTTCTACCTACTAATTGGATCCTGAAAGAATAAATATATACTCACCCACCCAGAGAGGCACACATGTGCCAACCGAGTTAATGAAAACATGCCATCCCACATAAAAACCAACTGCATTTCTATATACTAACAACAACTGAAATCTGAAAGTAAAAACTTAATACCATAATACCACTGTGAAGAAAATAAAATGCTTAGCTACACACTTAACAAAACATGTATGCTGAAAATTACAGAATATTAATGAAATAAATCAAAGACTTTAATAGATGACTGTGTTCATAGATTAGAAGGTTCAATATATACATGTCAGTGTTCCCCAAATTGATCTATATGTTTAAGGTAATTGCTATTAAAACCCAGCAACTTTTTTGTAAACATAGACAAGCTTATTATACAATTTATATGACAAGGTACAAATCCTAGAAGAGCTAAAACAATATTTTTAAGGATTAAGTGTAACAACTCATTCTACTGGATGTTCAGACTTACTGTATATCTATAGTAATCAAGTCAGTGTGATTAATGATGGAGAGACAGATATATAGATCAATGTGATAGAATACAGAACCAAAAAAGTAGCCCACAGTTTTATTGTACAAAAGTTTCCTTTATTCTTTTTTCAACATATAACATTTTGTCATTGTCAATTTCTACTGTCTGCCTTATCCTCTTATAGATGTTGTAAATATACTATTCTATTTTCCAGGGTTTGTTGTTGTTATTGTTATTTATACATTTTTAATATTAATTTTTAGTTGAACACAATACATTTTATTTTTTTTTATATGGTGCTGAGTATCGAACCCAGGGCCTCACACATGCTAGGTGAGCACTCTATCACTGAGCCACAACCCTAGCTCCCCTCCCCACCATTATTGTTTATATTTTTGTTTTGTTTTGCACTTAACTCTTGCCATCCAGAGTTTTGGAGGTATGGGGGAGGGTCTAGCGTGAGGTACATATTCAAGGCAGTCCTTTTATTTATTTATTTATTTTAGTTGTGGATGGACACAATACCTTTATCTTATTTATTTTTATGTGTTGCTGAGGATCAAACCCAGTGCCTCATACTTGGGAGGCAAGCGCTCTGCCACTGAGCCACAATCCCAGCCCCAAGACAGTCCTTCTTTACATCAATAAATTGTACTACTGACATTTACTAAATAATTATTCCTTTCTCTGTTATTTGATTATTTTTGGTTTGTCATGGTTTAAGTTCTCAGAGTGCTTTAAATCTCTTTCTAAAATCTTTCCTATTTATTTGGTCAATTCTCCATTTTAAAGCCAGTTACATGGGATCTTGGTTGTTCCAATGGTATATGTATGGCCCATACCCCCCAATACACACCTGGGAATACAGAAGTATTTGTATAGAGTCTGGATTTTTCTAGAATAAAATATTTCTTCCTAGACTCGTGTACTTCTTATGCATGTATTTAGACCTTTTCTGCTCTCATTAAAGTTTATTGTGTCACTTTTTACAGAACAATGTTTTTATCTCTTTCCTAGATTTACTCCTTATTTGATGACAAGAGAGGAGTGTAACCAAACACTCAAAAGCTATGGATGTGGGGTCAGTTCACTCATGGGCTAAATTTCTTGCTGCAGATAATGGCCTTGTAGTATGTACAATTTGAACTCAGGCATCAGGAAAATTAAAACTGACTAGATAAGTTACTAATCTAAATAGTTCAAGTTGATCTGGGAAAAGCAAAACTTTTTTTTTTTTTCAAATTCAGGAATGTCAAGGACCCATTTCAAATTCTGGTGCATCAAATCTAGCATGGTTCTTTTAAAAGTATACTTTAGTATAGGCTCAGCATCTATAATCTGAAAATCCAAAATGCTCCAAAATCTGAAACTTTTTGAATGCCAACATAAGCAGAAAATTCCACACCTGTTTTCATGTGACAAGTCACAGTCAAAACCCAGGTACACTAAAAACATTGCATAAAATTACCTTCCATCTATGTAAATATAGTAAATATAAAACATAAAATAATTCTGTTTTTAGACTTGTGTCCCATCCCCAAGGAATCTCATTATGTATATGAAGATATTCCAAACTCTGAAGAAACCTAAAATCGACTACACTTCTATCCCAAGCATTTCAGATAAGAGATACTCAACCTGCATCTGGATTGCTTGTCTTCCAAATAATCTTTCTTTATACAGCCTTTCGTTTAACTCTTTGAGCTCTTGGGAATTCTTGCCTCTGTTTACTTAACTTATATTTTAAAAATTCACAGGTATAGCAGGCTTTGTGGCTGTGGTATCCTATGGTCTTTACAAGTTAAAGTACAGAAGAGATCAGAAAATGTCCATTCATCTTATTCACATGCGAGTTGCTGCACAAGGATTTGTTGTAGGAGCTGTGACTATAGGTAACTTCCTTAATTTATATCTTATGTTCAGCTGTCTTTGAGAATATTTTCATTCTATTTATTTTTAGTAGAAAATGAATAGTGGGTGAAGACAATATAATGGAAGAGAATGTTAAGAAAGACATCTTCACTTGGTCGACAGTTATGGGCTTAATTTCTTATGATTTTCAGCTCATAAAACCCCCATTAGAGAACTAGAGTGATGGATTGTTATGCTCTATAGTGAAAAGAGAGCACTAAGATCAGTAGTGATCTGTCCCAGCACATATCAATAGCAGATGTAGTTATTAGAGTAATTGAATGGGGAAGATATTTTTAGAGTCCACAAATCTAAACAGCCTTGTTCTACTTTTAGCTTTGCATGGTGGCAGCATGGTAGCCAAAGAAGTTTATCCAAGGCAGGATTTACTGCTAATTGAAAACTTTTCCCAAGTTTGAGCAATAGGCAGATCTTTTCTTTTTTATTAACCCCCAAATTAGGTAAGGCCTACCTGGTCAAATCCAAAGAATCACTGTAAAGCTATCTTAGTTAATTCAGATTATAACAAAACTAACTCTGTTAGCTGTGCAATTAGATACACCTAACAAGAAGTCTATTTGGGAACCTAAAATATTCTTTTTTTTTTTAAATGAAGGGTCAACATAAATCGGAACAAGTCACAATGTTCTCATCCCAAATTAATGCTTGCAGACTAGGGTCAACCTAAGAGTAGGGGGATCATGGAATGATGGCCATAGGTTGTATAGAAGTTCCTGGCATGAAAAGAATTGGGCTTCTGCTGTGTTCTGCCTTCCAACCTCATGCAAAATATCTCTCATTAACTAACCAAGGAATAAAAGTAAGGGAATTATGGAAAATGTTGTTATGAGGTTGCACAGTTGAAGCATCCACCACTGTCCAGCCCTAGTCAAACAGGTATCCTCATTTCATCATACTCCAAATAAAAACAACAGCAAAATCAGCTATCCCTTATGAAACCCAAAACATGTTAATTCTCTCCCAAAACACAATATGAAGTCCCTTTGTCCATCTTTGGGTGATGCTGATTCCTCATTGAGCTAAATCACCTTGCCCTGTGACATCCTGTGGCTTAAATCCTGACTTATAAGGTTAACTACTATTAATACTTCTTATATTAAATAATAGGTGAGTCACATGTAGTGACACATGCCTATAATCCCATCTACTCAGGAGGCTGATGGAAGATGATTTCAAGTTCCAGGCCAGCCTCTGCAACTTAATGAGGGACCCTGTCTCAAAAAATAAAAATGGCTGGAGATATAACTCAGTGGTAGAGCATCCCTGGGTTCAATCTTCAGTACTGGGTGGGAGGGTGAAAATAGCCAAATGGAAGTGGGGAATAGAAAAAAAATGGGTAGATATATATACAAACATATGCATACCAAAATAAGGAAGAAGTACTCAAAATGATCAGAGGCTTTTTTTCTACAACTGGCCAGGTAGTCATAACTGGCTTTTTAATTATGTTTTTCCATTACTTATTTCACAGTCCCTTTGCCTTCAGCAAGCATCTTGGCTATTCATGATTACTGGACTGATGATGTGACCCATACCTTCATTTCTGAAGGGTCCGGGTCATTAGCCATCCTATATTACACCCTAGAGTGGGTGTAATTTTCCATCTTCTTTAACACTGGAGATAAGAGTGATTGATGTACACCAGAAGATATCATGTATTCTAATTCCCCCTTGGTAACAGATCAATGTAATAAACTAAGGTGACGTCCTGTGGAATGAAAAGATGATCACAATCCCTGCAGACTAGATTTCAGCACAAGGCAGGAAGTTTCACACAGCCCTAGGATTGGGCAGTGCAAGTATACTGCAGGGCTTGCCTGGTGAAAAGCAAATTGCTTATGGTCTTTACTAAAAGGTCTACAGAGAAAAGCAATCAGTTGCACACTCAATAGCAAAGGTTGTGTTGACTCCTCTAGTTCACTACAATTAGAGTGAACACTGAATGCATTTCCCACAACCTTGAAGTTTACAGGAACCCAATTTCATTCTCTAAGTTCCAACTATCCTCAGCCAAAATAAACAAACTGAACAGGGATGAATTAGGAAGCACCATCCTGGCATCTCTGAAGTACTTGATGATGGCACTAATCTTTATAGTCCTTGTTGAAATCTAGTAATGCTTTGGTTTACTATTTGAGTAGATTAAGGCAATCAGAATGACATCAACTTTTACTGTTTGAGTAGATTAAAGCAGTCAAAATGATGCCCTTACTTCAGTGTGAGAATTTTGACAGTTGCTGAGTGTCTTTTCAACAATCCAAAACTGGGAATAATATACGGCATATTCAGGGAAACATGAAGCTGCGTGCAAAATGGACCTACTGCAAAACAACACTAACCATTTCATCTCTACCTTGACTACTGCACCACACTACCAAAGAGGCAATCAGTTGTCAATTCAGAAGCAGTATTCAAAAATCCTCCATAAATATGATTATTTTTCCCTTCTTCAGTTTACAGGTACCCTGTTAAATAGATGCAAGTTCCTTTGGGGAAGGCTAGAAAGAGGATATAGATATGAACATATATATTGTGTGTATGATATATAAAAGTAAACATACACACACACACAGTTTTGAGGGGAGAAGGCAAAGGCTTACATAAAGAAGGTCTTTCCTGGCATCCTTCCTCATTCAAGGAACACTGGGTCTGTAAATTGATTCTTACCTAGGAATTGGTCAAGGGACAATGGCTCTCTTTTGTAATGAATCAAATCAGACTTTTATTCACTAGACCTAGACCTTTATTGCTTATATGCTGCCCAATACTTTCACTTCTAGGGACACATTCCAATTAGCCAATGCCAAAGATCTCTGTGGCTTGCACTATTCTGATGGTTGCTTAAGTTTTGCTACCCATTCCATTAATCAGGCTTTCCTTATCTTTGTCAGTTAAATGGTGCCACCTGACCCCCATAACACCAAGATGCCACTGTGCATATTGAATTCAAAGAGCCTGGGAGTTCACACTGTCATTTCTGGTTTACAAATAGTCACCATGAATGCCACTGAATGCCACTGCCACCTACACAAGTGCATTTCCCACAACCTTGTGAAGGGAGCAGGTGTGCTTAGGGAATAGGTGAGCAAGATAGATTGACTCTGGCATTCTAACCCGCCTCATCTGGATAACTACTTCTGTGGCAGCTTCTCAACCTCAGCACTAATGATGTTTGGGGTTGTATTGTTCTTTGTTGTGGATGGCTGTTCTGTGCATTGCAGGGTATTTGGCAGCATCCAAGGTCTCTACCCACTAGATACCAGAATATCTTCCCACTTTGCATCCCCAGCTTGACAACCAAAAATGTCTCCAGACATTACCAGACTCCCTTGGAGAACAAAGCTTCCTCTAGTTCACAACTACAGCTCTTCCAAGGAACTTCTAGTACTGCAACTTCACTGAATGCAGATTACCTTTTGATCCAAGTTGTAGTCATTCTTAGGCGGGGTCAGAAGGACTGCTTCTACTAGCAAAGAGATCTCAGTAAATATAGGGATTCAAGGACCCATTTCATTGAAATCTCCATTTTTCCCCCATCCCAATTTTTTTCCTTCTTTTTTTTTTTAACCTTTGCTTTATTTACTTATTTGTTTTTATGTGGTGCTGAGGATTGAACCCAGTGCCTCACATGTGCTAGGCAAGCCCTCTGCCACTGAGCCATAACCCCAGCCCCCTCAGTTCATTTTCAAGGTTCTCTTTCCAAAGCAATGCCAATTTTACATTGAGGTGATAAGTTTAAATTGTGTTGTGACTAGCTACTCACAGGATGAGATCCTGTGTGTGGTTTTCAAAAGTATCAGCTTCATGGCTTCAGGAGGGAAGAGTTTCTTTTGGGAAAAGTTTTAAAGCTTACATCCTCCTCACCAGAACTGGTGCTAGCAATTAAAACCCTGAGCCTATTATTTGCTTTTTGCAAATTCTCCAGCAGACTTAAAAGTAATCAGCCTCATTATATCCTTATGTCCACTAAATCTTCCATTGGCACTGAAGACCTGTTCACTTAAAACCTGACTTTTTATAGGCACTTGATTAAAGAATCCACAGTCACAATTTAAGGAAGTGTCTTGCTACTGAGTGCCATGAACTGCTAGCATTCTTGTTTCCACCGAACAAATGGTCATTAATGCCTTTAATTAGATTAGAGAACCAATTCCAGATAACCCAGAGCCGATTCAGAGAACCTATCCTTGTGCTCTGTTCCTCTGGAAAGAACTTAACCTTGTGCTCTGTTCCTGTGGAAACACTTCTTTGCCACATTCTGCATCAGTCAAATTTCAGTCAGAGAAGTAAAACTACCAGTAGTGACATGTGAAAAGGGATATATTCTAGAGTTATGACTTTAAACAATCTCAGAAGCTGGCTAAACAGTGAAACTATTGCTTATGTTTCTGATATTGGGGCCTGAAGTTAGCAAGGCAACTTTGAGAAGAAAAGATAAACTAGAATCTGCAAGGATGAGCCACTCAAAAAACAGGTGGGGCCAAGCAAGGTGTCGCATGCCTGTAATGCCAGCAGCTTGGGAGGCTGAACCAGGAGGATCCAGAGTTCAAAGTCAGCCTTCTAAGATGCCTGCAAGATCCTGTCTCTAAATAAAATATTTAAAAGGGCTGGGGATGTGACTCAGGGATTAAACGCCCTTGGGTTCAAATCCCCAATACAAAAAAAAAAAAAAGAAAAAAGATAAGTGGTATCTAGAGTCAGTCTCCCTGCCTTTCTTCACGAGAGACATGGAGAACTTGGTGCCCTACGTTATTGAGCTATAGTACATCTGGCCCAGGAGCCAGAGAAGCTAATGAAGATCCAGAAGCAGCTGAAGGAGCTGTGGGCCTGGCTGTGGCCCAATAACAGTGAGTTGAGCCAGCAGATAAAGCACAGTATGTACAAACTGTACCAGAGACAGTCACCCTGTATCAAGCATTCAACCTTCTGAGAGTAAAAAGGACATGGCAGCTGCTGCTCCAACTTCTACCTTCCAAATCTCTTGCATAACATCCAGTATGAGCCAAGATAACAAGAAGTATGCAGGAAAGCAAATTCTGGGAAGCATAGTTACATCTTAGCTACACTGTAACAAAATAAATCCAGAATATACTTGTAATGATAGTTAGGAGAACATAGAAGATGATGATGTGAGCTGGTGAACCATCTAAACAAAGGAGTTAACATACAAAGTAGCAGTTTAGAAAGATACTTAGTTTAATAAACATCAAAAAACAGGCAATACAAAAACTATTCAGAGATAAACAGGGAGTCACACTATAAAGGCAAGGAAGAAAATTACTATTGTAAAACTCAAGACAGTGATTACTTGTGGAAAAGAGAGAGGACTGTAATCAGAAACTGGAGGCTTCTAAGATGCCTGCAAAATTATCTCTCTTGACTCCTGCCAATTTCAGTGTCTACTAGTATTTACTAATGAGGGCATTTCGGTTTTATGTGCTATATATTCCAGGTATATTATATTTCACCATGAAAAAATGTTAAAAGGAAAAACAAAATGCCTAGATTGATTTGCAAAGCAGAAGAAAAAAATAAAAACAGAGAAACCAACTAGACTATGACTTAGACCTGAATTAAGACAGTGACAGTGGAAAAAGAGAAACAATGGATTCCTGGGATAGAGAGGACTTGGAAACCACGAGATCAGAAAAAATAAGAGAAATCAAAGATGATTCCCAGGTTTCTGGTTTGTTCTGATGGGAGGTTAGCCTTTCACTAATATAGAGAATGAAGAATAAAGGGCAGATCTGGTGGAAGGTGTTTATTAGGCAAAGGAATAAAAGCTAACATTTAATGAATACTTTTGGTGTGCTAGCCACTCTGTTATGTATTATCACCTCATGTAATCTTAATAAATGCCTATTTATACACCACCTTGTATACTGAAATACGATTCAATAATGAAAACTACCACCTGGAGACCATCAGATCCCTGAGGTTGAAGTCCCCGACAAGACTGCCCTTATTCAGATGTCCACCACACTCTCATTTCCATAAGCTTTGGTATGATCTAAAAGGCTCAATAATAATAGACACTCCATTACTTGCAAAATCCAAGCATTTTAGAGTCCCATACAATGAAACCAGGACAAAGTCTTTATTATACCATAATATACCAAACCTATCTTCTGGGATAGGGATAGACTATCACACCCATTTTACACATAAAGATACTGAGGCTTATAGAAAAAAGTTGTTTACACTCACATGTAAATTGAGTCCATATCTTATTGATTCCATATCTTATGAAGTCCTTTTTTTTTTCTCCCCTTTTTTTTTTAGTTGAACCCAGGGGTCTTTACCACTGAGCTACAACTCCAGTCCTTTTTATTTTTTCAGAGTCTCACTAAGTGGCTAAGGGTCTTCCTAAATTGCTGAGACTGGCCTCAAACTTGGGATACTCCTGCCACAACCTCCCAAATCACTGATTATACAGGTATATGCCACCATGTCCTGCTCAAATTAAACATCTTTGGGCTAGACTTGTATCCACCAATTCTAGTAGTGTTTCATTACAAAATTATGCAGACTTATACCTCAATACACTATCATGTGGAGATTCCAGAACAACGTATTGACCTTTTATCCTCTGTGTACTCTATGAAGATTTTAACAAGCAGTCTCAGAAAGAAATCAGAAGAAACATGAAGGATTCAGACAACCAGATAGTTAGTATAAATTAGTGACCCCCTAACTTGCTTTTGTGGATAAGCATTTGCTGAGATCCAGGAATTCATAGAAACACCTTTCGTCTTCCAAAGAAACCCCAGCTGCTTCCCTCCTTTAGCATGGCCCCAAGACCATATCATCTGCCTAAAAGCTAACTCACCCAATTAGATTGTAAATCCCCAGGGTCAGGGATCAGAGCCATTTACCTTTATTTTTCTTAGGATACTAAGCACAAGTAGACACTGAATAAGTGGTTGGTAAATTGAGAGGCCTATGTTTCCTTTTCTTAATAGCTGGTAAAATTTGCCTTCTTTCCGAGCATCCCACCAATATATTTTTAAAAAACTTTAGGGTGATATAGAAACAGCATAACTTCAGACTGATACTGATCTTAAAGGACTTTTTAAGGGAGCCAAAAATATTAGTAAATGAATTATTTTCATATTCTAGGGCTAATTTCAGAAAAATATAAGTGGGAGAAGTTCAGCAATTGTTTTCTATGGATTCTCTATTGATGTACGTCTTTGTTTCTAGGTGTTCTCTATTCTATGTATAAGGATTACATTAAACCACGATTCTTCAATGCATCCAAAAAATGAAGCTATCTGATGGAAGCAAGAAAGACAAGAGGCTTTGGAAAACTTTTATTATGAAGAATGAATTTTCTTTGAAAAACTATTATGAAAAATGAAACTGCAGAAACATCAGAAAGAATTCTCATAACCTTTGTATATTATTTCCAAAGCTTTAATAAGTTGATTTCCAGATCAAGAGTCATAGTCACTTTATTGATATATATATATGCTAGACAAGTGCTCTATCACTGAACCACAACCACAGTCCCAGGCCTGAAAATATATTTTTAATCAGGCCACTAGAAAGAATATACCCTCTTGGTATACATTCAGCATTTAGAACAGAATAACTGTGCTTTATTAGAAATTGGCCTTTCTTACAAAACCCAAAAGCTTCCCTAATTTTCAGACAAGAAAAGGAATATATTTGTTGCTTTAAAAAAGCAGTGCTAAGTAGCCATGTTGCCAGGTGCAGTATTGTACACCTGTAATCCCAGTTACTTGGGAGGCGGAGGTAAGAGGATCCAAGTTCAAGGCCAGCCTGGGCAATTTAGCAAAACCCTGTCTTAAAGTAAAAAATTTAAAAAGAGCCGGGGATGTAGCTCAGTGATAAGAGTGTCCCTGGATTCAATCCCTAGTACCAAACAGACAGACAGAGACAGACAGACAGACAGACACACACACAAACACACACGCACACACACACACACACACACACACACACACACACACACAGTAGCTATGCATGTGAACACCTACACAGGATAAAAGAGAAAAGTTAGAAAGAACACAGGATGTTCATTTACCCACTATATCTTGGGTAAAGGAGAGAGTCATATCAGGAAGACCCTATAAACAAATCCTATATGTTTGAATTTGCAAAAAAGAGAGAGCACTACTTTTGCTGGCTACTGGAACCCTGATGCCTTACTACTGAACTACTTCCTAAGCCTGGTTATGCTTAGCAAGACATTTAAAGTGTGCATGTGTGTAGTGCTATGGACTGAGCCCAGGGCCTCATGCATGCTAGGTAAATGGCACTCTACCACAAAACTACATCCCCAGCTCTTTTCATTTATTTTGAGACAAGATCTAAGTTGCCAGGCTGACCTCAAACTTTCATTCCTCTTACCTCAGCCTCCCAAGTCACTGGAATTATATGCTTGCCTTTTATATCAGGGTGACAGTTATGTAGAAATAGCTGCTCAGTAACAATTACTTAATTGGTCTTTTCCTGACATTCATCTGTTATACTTTAAATTGTATATATTAATATCTGGATGTTGTGGTTTGAATAGGGCTTGAGTATGTCCCCCCAAAGGTTCAATGTGTTGGAAATTTGGTCCCTAGTGTGGTAATATTTAAGGGTGGTGGGACATTTTTTATTTTTTAAAGTACTAGGCTTTATCTTGTTCTCTTTTTGAGGTACTATGGATTAAACCCAGGGGCACTCGATCTCTGAGCTATATTCCCAGCCCTTCTTATTTATTTAAACTTGCCATGACTGGCCTTGAACTTGTGATACTCCTGTCTCAGCCTCCTGAGTTGCTGGGATTACATGCAGCAGGTGGTGGGACTTTTAAGAGGTGGGGCCTGGGAATTGATTACATTACCAGGGACACTGTATTTGGAGGTGATAAATGGAGATCTCATGAGACTGAGTTAGTTCTCATGAGAGCAGACTATTATAAAAGAGGGAGCTTGACTCTTAAATTGCTCTGTCTGGCTTTTTGTCAACCTATGGGAGCTCTCCGTATCATACATGCTCTCACCACGATACACCACATGACATAGTAAAGAGGGTCCTCATCAAAGTTGAGCCAATGACAGCATCCTGCTTTTGAATCTCCAGAACTAAGTGCTAAATAAACTTCTTTTCTTTATAAAGTATCCAACCTTATGTATTTTCTTAAACTAACAGAAAGCAGACTAATACACTGGATAAGCACACTATCTGTAGAAATTTAAAGTTGTAAATCATAAATTAAAGAATGATTAAATGTTCTTAATTGCCAAAAAGCTTACCCAAGACTCACTCTTTAGGTATCAATCTCCTCTATTGGTTTTAGTGTGATTTGGTTTACTTTGTTATCAAATTTTCTGATTATGGGAGCTATGACACCTCTGGGTAAATATTTACAAAGTTTTACATACTCAACTCTGTTCTAGTAACATACAGTTAAAGGATGGAGAAGAGTTACAAAAGCCAGGCACAGTGGCTCATGCCTGTAATCTCAGTAGCTCAGGAGGCTGAGGCAGGAGGATCGTGAGTTCAAAGCCAGCCTCAGCAACTTAGTAAGGCCCTAAGCAATTTAGTGAGGCCCTGTCTCTAAACTCTAAATAAAATATTTAAGGTCTGGGATGTGGTTCAGTGGTTGAGAGCCCCTGGGTTCAATCCCCAGTACTAAAAAAAAAAAAAAAAAAAAAAAAAAAAGAGCTACAGAACTCCCCAGAGTATTTAACCTCAGTTTAACCAACCACCTCACCTTTCTATGAGTTAAAATCAGGATGTTCATCTAGAGTTCCTATCTGTATGAAACACAGATAAGTTTTTCAGTATAAAAACACTGAAACTTCAAATTTTCAAGTGAGAACTTGTAATTCATGTTAATTCACTCTCAATTTTAAGATCTGAAGGACACTAACCTAGGCTGTAGTGTTGCTGCTCTTTTCTGAACTCTCAAGAGCCCCTGAAGTAGAAATGAGGGAATTTTAAAGAGTCATTTAAGAAAACTCTCTGATGCTTAGAAGGTCAAATCATTATAATGTAGGTAGGCGATGTATGGATTAAAAAAGAAAGAAAAAGAAAAACCAAAAAAGGTAATAAGTTTTTATGCTTTTGTTTTGATCTGTTGTGGTACTTGGAATTAAACCCAGGGGCACTCTATTACCAAGCTGCATCCTCAATTTGAGACAGAGAGTTTTCCTAAGATGCTGCCCTCAAACTTACAATATTCTTGCCTTAGCCTCCTGAGTAGCACCATCAAGCCCAGCAGGTAATAAGTTTTAAAATAAGGCAGAGAGGTCAGACATTTCACTTTAATGCTGAAGAGGAAAGTAAAGTTCAAAGTCACACAAAGGCTGCAGGGTTTGCAAATTCAACCTTGGAAATCAGATGGAAATAATGAGTGATATCTGGGGTATATGCCACCCTGGGGTATATGGCATTGGAAAAAAGATAGCTGCCATTCAGTTCTAGCCAAGTGCACTTCCATGCAGGAATGTGGGTCCAGTGTGGCATTTCTTCTGACTCTCCAATCAGATAATTATAAAACTTTTATTTATATATGTATGCATGTAAGCATGCTGGATAGAATCAAACCCAGGGCTTTGTGCATGCTAGACAAGCACTCTACCAATGAGCTATATCCCTAGCCCAAATTTAAATCAAAGAACTTTTTCATTATAAATATTTTAAGAAAGAAAATTAATAGTATCAGGGATCAAAAAAATTTACTAACTACATGTCAACAGGCAGTTTGTGATAATGTAGACTAATTTTCCCAATCCCAGTCTAGTAGTAATCTCATACTTCTTGGTACAAATATCTTATAATGAAATGCTTAGCATTCCCTAGGACATTCAACAAAATAAATATTAGCTACTCCTAGAAACAGACTTTGGACCTAGAAATGGTATTTGGAGTATTAATGGGAAAAGTGGAAAGAAAAGACATTGTAGAATTATACAAATATTAGAAAGAATATTAATTCTTTGATTGTGTTGTGTCAGGACTTAGAAGAATGAAATGCTATGTTTCTTCTTTTTCTATCTAAAACTCAAATGCTAGAATAGGCTGAGTTACACTACAGTGTAGGAAAACAATTGATTATCACTTAAAATATGGTTTCTAAATTTGTTACTACATATTAAGCAGGTTGACAAATAACATTGTATCTCTGGTTTAATAACTATAAAAAATTTAAAGAAAAATGATAACAAAGACAATACTAATTACAAAGTATGCAGGTAACCAGGGTTAAATAAGATCACCAAACAGAAGAAATGATTTCTTTAGAAATGATGGTTAATATTAGTAGATACCAAGTATGTAATGTGGCTGATTACAATCAAAGTAAAATGTAACTGGCATAGTAAAGTATCACTTTATAAGACAGTCAATTGGATCAGTTCATTGTGAGAAAAAGAACATTTCCTTTCCCTTCTCACTTGTGATCCAAAGATGTAATTTACTTGAAGAATGTTTTTTTTTAAAAAAAAATACAAAATATCCATTAGTTTTATATAACATTAAAATCTTACCCAAACTGATGTTCAGGTTTACATAAATATATATAGATATATATTTTTTAAATCCCAAAAGTCAAGACACACCCCATAGGGGTATGTGGCCAGCACAGGTAATCATTTAACTCTGGCTATTGTTTGTTGTGAGGTGGGTGGGTCGATGACCTAAATTTATAGTTGTCAGTTTTTAATCCCATTCCCATGAGGAAATCTTTGCCTTTGTTCAAATGAACAAAACTCACCTCCAAACTAACAGAGGTATGTTAAGACAGCTGGCACAATAGGGCTTAGAGAAAATGGTTCTTATACAGTCTCTCAGGCTGTTAGTCATCTTGACATAAGTGAGTCAGCATCCACGGTGTTCAGAAGGTAGAGTTCAGGCTGAGCTGTCAATCCCAGGTGGTACTAAGGACAAAAAGGTGAAAGAGAATTAGACTGATTTTCAAGTAATTAAATACTGAAATGGGTATTTAAGTACCTATAGTCAGCATATTAATTTAAACCTTTTTTAGTACTGCTGTTTTTCTTTCGGAAAAGACATAGCTAACACATGATTTCTGATATTTAAAATGACAGAGCTGCTGAGATAGGTAAGGATAAAGATAGTGCCAATGTCCTCAGTAAAAGAGGCACATTGCCCCATGTTAGGACTTCAGACTAGGATGAGAGCAAACATGCACTGTTTTGTATTTTCATTCTGTATGTATTGGAAATCAGATTTCAAACTGTCTAACTCCTGAGCATTGTAATCCTGACCCCATTATCCTTTGACACCCAAACAGAGAAAAGCCTTTTACTTAAAAACAAAAAGATAATGTAAAGACAGACAAGATAACCTATGGGTCTCAAATCTTTGCCAAACTGAATAAGAGTCATCTCAGCTGCTTTTTTTTTCTTCCCAGTAACAGGGGTTAAACCCAAGGGCACTCTGCCACTCTCCCACTCTCCCAAGGCCTTTTTATTTTTTAATTTTTAAAATTTTGAGACAGGGGTTGGGGGTTGTGGCTCGGTGGTAGAGCACTTGCCTAGCATGTATGAGGCACTGGGTTCGATTCCTGGCACCATATAAAAATAAAACCAAATAAATAAAGTATTGTGTCCATTTGCAACTAAAAAAAAAATATTTTAAAAACAAAATTTTGAGGCAGGTGTGTGCCCCCATGACCAGCTTTCACCTCAGCTGCTTCTAAACATTTCCACACCCCACTAGTACAGAACTGAATCCAGATGATTTGTCTTGAAATCTGGGAAGTTATAGTTTTTCTTCACTCTTTTTCTTTCCCCTGAATATAACTTGAGACAGTCACTGAGTCTCATTTTAGCTTTCGGTTATTACTCAGGACTTCAGGAACGTCACTGCCCTGGACCAACAGCCTGTAAGTTAAATGCAGAATGCAGACTATAAATAGAAAGAATTATTGCTTTTACAGGGTAGAGGAAAAGGCCCTGGAGTTGGCATCAAGCCCAAACTCCATCTCTTCCTATGATGCTAGTCATGTAATGTATCCTTCTGGAGCCTTATTCTACTGATTGGTAGAATGGAAATAAGTGTTACATTGGAAAATGACAAGTACACTAATATCCTTTCTCATACTACTCTATTTTAATAAATATACACAAATTTCACATTACTAATTGCCCTGTATAACCTCACAGGAGTCATCACAATGAAGGTGAAAAGATGACATACACCAGATGGTGCCAAGCACTGAGCCATTCTCAACTAGTGGGCTAGGAAGATGCTGGATGACCCTGGCCTTAGGGCAGGAAAACAGTTCTTCAGACCAGCTTGCTTCTTCACTTTAGTGCTTTATATCATAAGTTTCACTTACTAACAGCAATTGTCAAGACACACTGACAATTCATCGAAGCCTTTCCCAAAGACAGTGGGCTTCCTCAAAATGCAGTAAGCAAGGGCTGCATTTATAGTTCAATGACACCATACAGAGTTATCTCTTAGATGACTTAGTGGTTATGAGACATTGAGAAATGGGGCTCAGTGGCACAAGAATAGGCTAAAATGGTGACAGATAACGTGAATGAGTCAACCTATTATTAGTCTTAGCTATTATCAGTTTAAGACCACAAAAGGCCCTGACCATTTTCTAAGCCTGCCCAAAGCATTCAAACTTACTTCTTAAAATTTAACACAGGGACTGGGGCTGGGGCTCAGAGGTAGTGTGCTTGCCTAGCATGCATGAGGCACTGGTTTCAATCCTCAGCACCACATAAAAATAAATAAAGGTATTGTGTCTATCTACAACTAAAAAAAAAAAAATTCTAAAAAAATTAACACAGCCAAAGTCTACCAGTTGGCAACTTCTGATCTAAATCATATTCAAGCATTAATCAGAGTATCAAGCAAATGATTTGATGAGTTGGTGTTGCTAAACAAAACTTGGTGTCTTAATCCAGTGTGAATAGTACACTGTAATACAAGATGGTTTGAGATGAACATGTGGGCTCTGACATTAAAAGAGAAACTGCCCACTGCCCATTTATTAGCAATGTCATACAGGTGAGTTACTTTTGGCTTTTCATTTGCCTCATTTATATAGAAGTTAATCCTCTTTGTTATAAGGTTTGAATGAGACAACGCAAATGCTCAAACCAGAACTAGCACATGGTAATAATTTAGCCATTCTTACATTCAATTCATATGCTAAAGTGCTGGGCAAGACTAATATGCTTAGATTCATTTGTCTTAACAATGAAGATGCAAAAGTATTCTGAAGGGCAGAGTTAGAGGAAATATCTCAAACTGGGGTCTTCAAATTGTTTTGTATCCTATTAGTTCTGAATAAACCAAAATTAAGAACAGAGAACTAAGTGAAGGACACCAATATGAAGAAATTCTACAGGATTACTTAGGGTATTCAACTCCTATAAGAAGGCAGGGAAAGCTTTAAATACAAAGGAAAAATGAAGTTCTAATGACACTCTTGGGATAAATCAAGTGCTGACTTAGATTTTCCCATCATATGTCTGGGGACAGAGCCAGAAGTTTGTTATGCCAGAGCTTTGCCTTTGTTTTTAACAAAGGGTGCCAATATTTCCATATATGTCAGAGCTGCCAAAATGTCCATGTTTACACGGTACTGAGGATTAGAACCCAGGGGCATTCTACCACAGAGCTATGCTCTGAGCCTTTTTTTTTTTTTTAATATTTATCTTTATTTTATTTTTACGTGGTGTTGAGGATAGAACCCAGGGCCTTGCACGTGCTAGGCAAGCACTCGACCACTGAGCCACAACCCCAGCCCTACTCTGAACCCTTTTTAAATTTTTCATTTTGAGATAAGGTCTCACTAAGTTGCCCAAACTTATAATCCTCAAACTTGTTACCTCAAACTTGCAATCCTCCTGTTTTAGACTCCTCAGTAGCTAGAATTACACACATGCACTATCATGTTTGACTTGACAATCCAGTTTTTAGTGTGTGTGTGTGTGTGTGTGTGTGTGTGTGTGTGTGTGTGTGTGAGTGATGTTGGGGATCAAACCCAGGACCTCTTGCATGCGAGTAGGCACTTCATCACTAAGTCACATCCCCAGCCTTCTCATTTGTTTCTAATCTAATTTTGGTTTCTTTCCTCATACTAATTTTTGGTGGCAGCAATTACAGAATGTAAAACTACTTAAATGGCGAAACAAGACTAAAAAGAGACAAGTATTTACCTTATAATACAGAAAGGTAGGATTAAACTTCAAGTTTAAAAATGGTAAAGGTGTGACTTTTAGGTATAGCCAAACAATCTACAAGCCCAAATTTGTAATCCTAGATGTGTAAACAGAAATTAGTGTCTTGGTGAAAACTAGCCAGTCATCTTTTTTTTTTTTTCCTTCAGTAATGCAGATTGAACCCAGCTGTGCTCTACCACTGAATTACATCCATAGCCCTTTTATATTTTTATTTTGAGACAATGTCTTGCTAAATTGCCAAGGCTGGCCTCAAACTTGTAGTTCTACTGTTGAAACCTCTTGAGTTACTGGGATTAACGATATGTGTTACTGTGCCCAGCTCTAAACCCAACCTTTTGGTGACTAAATCCATTTAATGTCTCTATCCCTTCAAAGAGAGAAGCACTAAGTTGTATGGGTTTAGTGTGTCATTCCAGATGGTAACTAATATTTCAGTATTTCTATATCAAAGTTGTTGAGACACCATTAATAAAATATTTCAAGATTAAAAAAAAAGCAAACAATAACCAGGAAACCAAATTGGAAAAGGAAAAAAAATTTTAATTACAAATCAAGTTCACATATTGTTAAATGGGTACTAAAAGTTTGGTTTTAACCACTTCTAACATCACTAGCTCCTAGAACCTCACAGGAGACAAATTTAAATTTTTTCACCATGCCTATTAATTTCCAGCATATTGTAGCAGTACAATTATTTCATTTATGGACATTTAAGTCACATTTAAGGACAATAAGAACCACTTTGAAAAAATACAATTGTATATCCTTAAACATTCCACAAAAACATACTGCCAAAAATAAAAATGCACATGCTGGCATTGGAGGACTTAAATTTCTACATATTGGTTTTAACACTCAAAGTACTGGTTGAAGTATACCTTCTCTCTGCGAGGACAGAATGAATTAAGATACTGTTTCTGATGCTGTAAACAGTACAATCATAGCACTATAAAATACAATTTAACTGGGAAGATACATTCAATCATTATAAGTCAGAAATATTAGCTTTTGCCTGGATTCCTAAATGTTTGTAAATTTAAGACTGGCTGGACCCGCCAGGCCTAGGACAAAGGCAAATGTTACTATACAACCTTTACAAGGATTTATATATATATCATTTTGGATTTTTCCTATTGCAGCCAAATAATAACTTAACATGTCAGATCTTGATATTGTCAGAATAACTTCAGGACCAGTTTGGAGAATGATGGTAGTAGGGGGAGAGGGCAGGTATGAGGGGGAACAGTTAGTGGAACGGTTATCTGTGATTCTTTACTGCATTACCGCAGGGGCAAAGAAAAATGATAGTCAGTGAAACACAGTACTTTACCCTTAATGCCTCATAAAAGACTGTCTGTGCTTTTGACTATGTGCAAAATGTCAGTAATAATCTTTTGCAGACTCAGATGAACAGAGAACGTCAATCAACCGGGACTCCAGAAGGAAAGCTCCAAAAATGAGAAGTCCTTCCATGTCATTCCCATTACCGTTCTCACCAGATTATGGCCTCGGAACACTTTTGCTTATTGATCTCCAACAGACAAATGTGATTTGATTTGACAGAATCACACAGCCTCAGGCTCCACAAGTAAAAATGTCAGAAGTGGCTGAAAGAGCAGCAGCTCCATGCTGAAGACACCCATTTCCTCTAACTCCAGAGCTCCGCCATGTGGTCTGTTTTCCCTCTGAGGGAACTGCTGAAGAGAGGTAGCCTGGTGCCACCTTGCTGAGGGAACTTGGAACCACAGCAACAACTACTGACTTGCTGACACAGCATGCTTTGTAATGGTTAGGTCCATATAGCTCCTGAGACTGCTTTGCAAGACATCTTGAACATGCAGCTGAGTGTTGCATCAGAGAAACATGATTTGGGCAAGAGGTGTCTTTCAGGAATAAAGCAGATGGTTCTTCTTTCCCTTCTGAGTCTTCTCTCCCCACCCCCAAAGTCTCATGAGAAAGTCAGTTTATAAATGCTGCTATCTTTTTCTATCACCCCCCTCTTAAAGGAGGAGGGTGACGTTTTTATAACTACATGTACTCAAGAGTAAACGTCAGGAAAGTTCTGTGGTAAGAGGTGTTATTAACCTCAGACTCCCACAAAAATCCTGGTAACCTTTCAATCTCTGAGAAAAACCTTCAGACGTGATTAGTAACCACCAGGTACAGGTGGGTTTTGCTGTTTGTTCATTTTTTACCTTTATTATGCATTCCCACCCCACTTAACTTCTGCTGAGAAACTTAAAGTGGAAGAAAGTTAAAAGAATCCTGAACCTGATAGAGGCAGAGCTATCTTGATTTTATATGTTATATGGATGAAATCACTAGTTGAGATTTTTATAATTAAAATAATTGAAAGAATATGCATAAAAGTATTTCTCAGCCTCTCAAATCCATTATCTTCTGACAAACAAAACTTACAAAACTACCACATCTGCACTTTGTATTATGAAAAATTCTACTATATTTCTAACTTTTTAAAAAACATAAAAGCTGGTTTAGAATCATGCATGAGAATTTTCCTTCAAAAGGCTAAAATAAACTGGCTCTTGGGTAGCTACTTAAGAATTTAGTGTTGGAATGACAGCAGCAAATATTAACTTTTCAAAGATGCTACCTAATCCAGTTCTTAGATCTCAGGTAAGTTGTCAGAAAGGGAAACAAACAAACAACATTAACAAACAAACAAACAAACAAAAAAACCCTTCATCTTTCAAATGAACATGAAACAAAGGCTTTTCCAACCAGAATTTGAGTCTGTGCAACAGCACATACTTATGGCTATGTTCACACAGTAAACCATAGAAACACACTGGCTCTGATGGCTACCTGCGGAAGACAGACAGACTGATCCAGTGTTTACTTAGTATAGTCACTGGTGGCTTCTTCAGTCATCAGGACTTTAGAGATGCTTACCGTGTGACCACAGTCCAGGAAGGACATGCCCAGTGCAATCAAACATTGCCAACCCTAGAAGATAAAACACAATCATCATTCACCAGGCTCTGTGAAAAACCCTCTCACCCAGCATGACTGCTCATAAGGTTCTGCTCAAATGCAACTGATCCCTTCCTTAAACATCTAACTTTGTCCACCTTGGGGATTTCTACAACTAAGGTTGCCCAACTAACTCTCCCAACCTCATGCCCCCTTCAAAACTTCCTGGAATCTGCCTTCCTCAACAAGTTTGTCCTGCTATTTAAATACTGAGTTCTCTCTGTTCCTGCTGCTCTGTCTGTGGCTTATTTCTCTAACCCTGATGACCACTTTGTTTCAATCTCCTGCAACTCCCCATCATAAGGAATGGGAAGAATAACTGACAAAGACAATGGCATAGTCTTCTGAGCTTCTCCATGAAGTTCTATTTGGGAGATAAACAGCAGAAATCTTCACCTTGGAAAATGGAACTTCAACAATCACACTAGCAGTATCACGCTAAGGACAACTCAGCAGCTTCATACACAATTTATATGAAGGAAGGATTCTCCTGACTAATAAGAAAATTTTCAAAGCAACTGCAGTCAAGGATATATTCAATTACTTAGATTTCCTAGATCCTAGGGTCACAATAACCCTTGTTTGATTGAGGTTTATTTGGAAAGGAAAGAGAATGGATATTCCAATCTAAGACACACTTTTCCAATATTCACTAATGTTGTTTTTTCAATCAGATACCTAACCTGTGGCAAACACTGGCATGAGGAATAGGTTAATGTTCTAGAGATCAATAGCACATCTCCAGCCTCCATTTTTAACCATTTCTGTAGCAGAAATGGCAAAAATCCTGCTGCTTCTTATTCCCAACTCTCGTGTTTTCCAGAGACATCTATTTAAAGTAGGGAGGTAGATTTTTTGTTATTGCTATAACTTTAGCAATTTTCACTAATATTAGCAATGTTAAAGATCAAGAAAACAGAATACATAATTCCATGTTCCCAAGACAACTACAATTATCACTTTTACAGAATTTACTCCAGACTTTAAAAAAAATTTTGGATAATTTGGGTACAAATAATTTTGCATTCTTTTTGCATTGTTGCTATAGTTTTATAACCAGGATTTTCCAGATAACTCCAGAATAATTCAAAGGGAAAACACTATTTACTTACTTCCTTAAACAGTAAGTAGTAGAGCGGTGCCAAGCCATGAGCCTATCTGTATCCCACCCCAGTGCTCTAAATCTCACTGATCAGTCTCCTTCAATTCCATCTTCTACTACTCTCCACTCTATATACTGTTACCTTTTTTTAATTTTCTCAAACATTACTACACCTTCTTTTTAAAAATTAAGAAACTATAAACAAGCGTTAGAATAATGCTAGCCCTTAGGAACCAAAGTAAATAAAATGATTAGAAATATAAATAGCTGATTATTAAACTACCTCAATGACCAGGAGGCAGAGTGCCTTTTGCTCTTTAGAGTCTATTCATTTCTGAATGTCAGGTAGCCGTCTTCTACCATCCCAGATACCCATGCCCCTGCCTCATCAAGACTGTACTTACCAAGTAGAACACAAACCCCAGATAAGCCACACTGATCACAGCCGCCACGACATACAACACCACATGCCCTAGTTCCTGGACATAAACCACTACAAAGTACATGTTGATAGAAGACACAATAAGGACCAAGATCCCACCAGCAATCCTCCAGCCTCTGTGAAAGAATCAACACAGTCACTGGTGGAAAAATTCAGTCTGGCCATAGACAGAAAAGGAAATGGCATTTTGAGGGGTAAACAGGACAAGAGTTAGAGTCACTGAAAAAGGAACTGAAAAATAGTTCTTATTATGTCCCAGATTTGCTTAAATAAGTCAGACAATTATAGGAAGAAGGAAAGAAAAAAATACTATTAAGTAAACCCTAATATTTAAGACTATAGAAAAGTAACAAGGCTTAGAAATACAAAGAGCCATCTGAGGAGAGTCCTTTGAAATGCAACAATTCATTTCAAATATCCCATATCCACTTAAGGTATATATAAAAGGCATTAACTTATGCCTTACTAAGATCAGTGGCTAAAGCTAAAGAGTTAAAGCCCCAAAACTGAACTAAAAAAGGGTTTTCTTGCCTTTACTATATTTATATTCTCCATTTTCTAAGCCAAAGAGGAAGCAGATAGCAATCACCTCTCAAAGCATATAGTTCCCCTATATAACTCATTTCTCAGTGAACTATTGATGCCCTTCTCCCATATATCAGCATCCTCATGGTAGAAGTAGGATGAGTACACTCACATTCCATTGGAAAAGTCATTCATTACTGGCCGCAAGCTTGTGAATGTGAGAATGGGTATGAGAGCAAAAGGAAGCTGGAAAACAGAACAGTACAGTTAGTGCAAGGAAAATATAATAAAACAGGCCTCTCTTACTTCATGAGAAATAGTTATAACTATCAGCCTGACATGCTTCAAGAATTGTTGACATCTGCCAAGTTGTCATTAATCTAGCATGAATGATGATCTAAGTGTCTTTACAAATACTGCATCTGACTTGTCTTATTAACATACATGTCTTATTGACATACCACCATGTCCCATAGTTCACTTAATGCTTGCTAGATTAATGAACTACAATTTTGTGTTCCATATTTAAGTATATAGTTCATAATTCCCACTCAATAGGACTGAAAAACAAAACTATTCCTAAAACTTACTTAGATGGCAATATTTCATATACATTTTCTGCATTACAAGACCCAGGCCTCTTTCTTCATCTCCATTTCCCCACTAAACCCAACACAAGGCTTGCTACACTAGGGCAGTATTTAATATTATCTGACTATGTGGGATGAGTTTCCCCAGACCCTGCTCACCTGTAAGCTCTGCAGAACATTCAGGAAGTCATTCATCCCTGTTAGATGCTCTACATCTTGGAAGACAGCAACAAGCAGAGTGGGGATGATAGCAATAGAGCGTGTCAGAATCACTCGAGCAAAACGTGACCATTTTAGGTTTAGGAATCCCTGAAAGAAAACACAGGAATAGGATAACAGGCTGGACCAGGAAGAAGAAAAAGGGGTTACGGAGAGACTTTAGAAGGGACCAAGAAATATCTAAGGATTAGTCACCTCCCTCTGTTCAACAGAAGCACATACCTCCATGACAAACTGACCAGAATAGGTTCCTGTCATGGTGGAGCTCTGTCCAGCAGCCAAGATCCCCACTGCCCAGATGTAGAGTGCAGCAGGCCCGAAGTAACATCCCAGCACAACACCCTGGGACAGGCAAGGGAGAAGATATGCCTGAGTCAGTCATCTGCATAGAAAACACCCCAAACACCATTTCTCTGTGACATTTCTCCCTCTTCTTTGCCAAGAATCACCTACACTAGAAACTATGCTAGGCACTGTCCCAAAAGTAGGCTCAGGTCTCGATCTGATTCTAGAGGCTTTCAGTCTCAACAGTTGCTGGATGGTCCTTCATTCCTCAGCCTACTCTCTTCACTTCTCTAAGCGTCTAAAGTCTTGATCTCCATCTACCATCTTAAATTCTGAAAAAACACAAGCCTAACCACATTTCCCAAATTGTTCTCCTTAACACACTCTTCTAGAAAATGGCAAAAGTGCAAGAACAAGTCAAATAAATATGGGAGATGCTGTATACTATATATTCAACTCTTGGAAGGTCACAAAGGGACCACTTAATGGGACAGAAATCCCCTATAAATAAGAAAAAAGGGGGTTACGGAGAGACCTTAGAAGGGACATTTTCTTTATTCCTTTTTTAAAAAACTGTATTGGGGATTAAACCCAGGGCACACAATCATTGAGCAACATTCCCAGTTTTATTTTAAGATAGGGTCTCGATAAGTTGCCCAGCCTGGCCTTGCAATCCACCTGTCGTAGCCTCTCATGCCACTGGGATTACAGGCACGTACTACCATGCCTGACTACATTTTTTTATAGTCACCCCATTAACATCCTGTAAAAGAATGTACTATACTATGAGTTTGGGAACAGCTAGCATACAATCCACCTTTTCAACTGATCCTCTATTCCCTCCCATGTAATCCAAAATGTTTATCTGGCATCTGGACCTTTAAAATAAATGATACTCCAGGGGAGATAAACCTGCTCAGAAATGAAGTGAAGTCACTAAGACCAGAAAATATGCTGAGAAGATTGAGTCACAAACAAAGAAAAAAAACATAACCTCCAGAGGCTTACCCCTTTGTAGATATCCACAGCCAGAGTTGAATTATCTTCAGGGAAAAGGCCAGCATAGGGACTGCTGCTATTTTTACACACATCAACCTAGAACCCAAAAATGTTTAAGAGCAACTTTTATTTCACAGGCCAGGACCAGATGAGAAAAGCTCTCCAATACATCACATACATGCCCTCTCAAGAGGCAGCTAGAAGACTGGGGTTGTAGCTCTGTGACAGAGCACTTGCCTAGCATGTGTGAGGCACTGGGTAGCATCCTTGGCACCATAAAAAATAGATAGATAGATGGATAGATAGACAAAGGTATTGTGGTCCATCTACAACTAAATAAAATAATAATAATAATAATACACAGCTAGAGAAAAAAAACCCTGGATACAGGTGGTGATGGGGACAGAAAAAGGCAGCACTCTTACTTGGGATCCTCCTCCACAATTTTTCCACATTCCACACTTGCAAAGAGCATGTCATCAAAGTCTTTACTGAGTTAGAACAGATATGGCAATACATAAACACTGGGGCATTTTAATGAGGACTAGAGGAGAGGCCCTCAAGAAGGCTTCAAACATGAAAGGACACCCAGGACAGGAAGCCCTTAGTCAAAGCAAAGCCAGCAGTCAGAGGTCTTGCTGGCAGGAAATAAATGAGTCAAAACTACATAGGCAGTCAGAAATCTGGACACAGAATTCAAAATGACAAAACAAAGCCTATCCTGGTCATACTTTCTGTTTCCTGTTTGCCAACTCTTCCCAAGCTGACATCTCAAATGGCAAGACTGACCAGCAAGCAGGCAGAAGTTAATAGGAAACAAAAGGGAATAATAAAGAGCTGAAGAGACTGAAGCCACCTACATGACAGCTGAGGCCAGCTTCCTTCCCAGACAGAAGTGAGAACAGATGGGTCCAGGCTTCTTCAGCCACCACTATAGGCTGAGTGGTGCACAGTGACTGGGGTTGTGGAGTATAGCATGGGGGCCAAAGAATCATTTTCCTGGACTCTTAAGTCAATGTTGTACTTCCCTAACCCCATTCCAGCCTGCATTTTGCCCTAAAACTCAAGACCACCCCTGACCCAGGCTTACTTACCACCTGCTCATTGGTTTTCCCAAAAAATGCTTCAGCAAAGACTGAGACGACAAAGACGTTGATGATGAAGGAAACAAAGAGGGCAATGCAGGATTCAATGAAAAAGTACTTGTTGGCTTCTCGGACTTCCTGCTTATTGGCGCGGTTTACCTGTCTAGACTAGGGAGATAACAGCAGCATTCATTTTTGGAGTACATGGAAATGAGTTTCTTGGGAGTATTTCAGGACTTTGGATATCAGTCCTGAAATGTCAGCAGAGAGATTCAGAGGGCAAACAACTGACTAGATGAAATGGGGGAGACCCAAGACTTACCTATATCCTAGTTCACTAAGCAATTAAAAACTCCATTCCCTTGGAGAGCACTGTGCATTTTCCAAATAGGGACCAGGGACTAAGTACTACTGACTCTCGGATATTGTGACAGGAAGGACCACCGACCTACAAAAACAGGCTGATTTCGGTCCTAAAAATGTACAACCTGACTTATAAAGGTCTCTGAAATCATCCAGCAAAAGATTGCATAAGATTAATTGATAAAGTATGATTGGGCACCGTTACTACTGACTGCAAGGTCATTTAGCCCTGGAGATTTAAACATAAGAGGTTTGATGCACATTGAGGCCTTTAAGAACATCAGTCCTAGCTTCTCTGTGGGGTCACTAATCCCTCTTCAATTTACTGATAAAAACACAGCCCAAGAACATGCAGTTTATAAACTTCCAGCCTTGCTCCTTCAGGATTCTAGGAATTGCAAGCTAAGTTCTGTCCCTTGTAATAAAGGAAAAGATCTCATTAACTATCCAGATGGGCAATGACAAAAGGGCTTTTGCTCACCTTGACTAAGGCAGAATGTAGGTACATGTTGTGTGGCATAATGACAGCTCCCACGATGCCCACAGCCTGTTCAATCTGCGGGGTCTTACAGCCAGAACAAGATGGCACGAACATGCCCTTGAGAACCTGGCTCTGGCTGGGTTTCACTGTAATATACTACATATCAACATAACAATTATTAGCCTTCATGAAACATGACACAGGAGCATAACATAGAACTAGGGAGCTCGTGGTATCCTTTTCTCCTTGCAACACTTTCTACAATAATCATCTAAAACAGTGAAGGATACAGATCCTCAAAAAACTAAGCAACAGCTAAAAACACTGGCACATGCCTTAGTTCCCAGATATTTGGGAGGCTAAGGCAAGAAGATTAGTTTAATTCAGAAGTTAGAAGCCAGCTTTGGAAACATAGTGAGACCTATCTCCTTAAAAACAAAAACAAGGGGCTGGGGTTGTGTTTCAGTGGTAGAGCGCTCGCTTCACATGTGCGAGACCCTGGGTTCAATCATCAGCACCAAATAAAAAAGTGAAATAAAGGTATTGTTTCCAACTATAACTAAAAAATATTAACAACAAACAAACAATCAAAAAAACAGAGGGGAAGTGAATGAGCACGGCATGCTTACCTAGGATGTGCAAGGCCCTGGATTCCCAACATACCCCCCTCCCCCCACACACACACAAATACCAAGCAACAAATGAGGCTTACTGCCAGGGAATCAGGGAATTCAAGACTAGATTCTCTAGAAATTCAATTCTTTATTATCAACATTTATGATGTGTCTGTTCACTTATATTAACTTAAAAATCACCTATTTCTGGCACAGTGTATAGTCAAAGTCTCATTCATAAAAATTTCTCATACATCCTTTTCCCAGATTCAGCATTTTTCTTGGAAACTTTAGGCCAAACTGCATAATCAACTCATAGATTAGATACAGTTTTTAAAGTTTAGCCAGGCCAGTAAGCAACAACAAGACAGAGAAAAGTGCTATTAATGCAAATAATGGTACTGACTTCTAAGAATATCTGATTGGGGCACAAAATAAACCAAGAAATATTCACTGTATCACCTATAATTCATTAACTCTTTGGATACAAAGAAAATTTAAGCTGAAATTAATATAAACTGAATAAACAAAAACAGAACCACTTTTGGCTAGCAATAAGAATAACCATGCAAACCCCTCCCTAACCCTCTCCAAGGCTGTTCTACTGTCAGGATGGCCAGTTTGGCACCAGGGAACCTATTCTGGAAAATAGCATCTCGTCATTTTGGAATAGGAATCTCTGAAGGCCTTCCTGCACATGGATTTTGACTATAGATTATATTCCTTCAAAATAAATAGCCCAGGGCTGAACTGGCTTTTTGTTGAAACATGCAATACCATTAAGCCATCCTAGCATTGTTACTGTCTTTTACAGTGAAAGACTAAACACAAAACAAAACCTGTTTTAAAAAACTAATGACCAGCATGTAACACTTGCCTCATATCCAAATGTGAGGGCCATAACTGTGATGAGAAAGCCAAAAAATGCTTCTAGCTTCCGCAAGCCTAAAGGGGAAATGTAGCAGTGAGCTCAAAGAAGGCACTTCCCCAGCAGCCATGTAATGGAAAGTGGCTCCTTTGATTGCCACCCTCATTCCCACTCGCCTTACCATATTTGTCCAAAAAGAGAAAAACAAAAGTATCTGCGATGGTGATGAGAACTCCACCCCACAGGGGAACCCTAGGTTAGAGATCAGAAATGGAGATTAAAGGAAAGAAACATTGAAAAACACCTTCCTCCCACTGATACGGAACACCTACAAGAAGCTAGGATGTAGGGGAGGAGGGACAGTGTCAGGGAGCCAGGCCTTGGATAGCTGAGGAGCAGAGCACTAACTTAAGCATGTTCACTCATGTACTGAGACAGATTTTTTTGGTCAGGAATCTGTAAAGTATAGGTCTTATCCTCAACGAGCTCACTATCTGTGGGATAAAATGACATACAAATAAACAATCAAATACAAAATACCACAGACTCTATAATAGAAGTATGTATAACCCACCATGGGAACAGAAGACTGCTGGGGGAGAGGAGGGTGGTTCCAGAAAGGCTCCACAAAAGTAATAATACTTCAGTTGAATCTTGAAAATTGAAAATGAGTTGAGTTTTCATTTTTGCCTTTACTTTGAAATCCAGGAAAACACTGTTAACTTTCCAGGGAAAACCCCCTCACCTTCCCACAGACAGGAGATTGATGGCAATGGCTGAGCCAATGACTTCTTGCATATCTGAGCCAATGATTGCCAACTCCACCATCAGCCACAGGATGATCCGTGGGACCTACACAGCCAAGAATGAAAGAAGTGGTTCTGATTATTCATTTCTAAGAACTTTTTCTATAGTTCTAGTCTAAAGGATTGCCAAAGATGATCCTTTATAAGGCTCTCTACTGGAGAGGAATCACCTGAACCTGGTCCTATTCAGTGTATCACTGCACTGTGATCCCCAGAAGGAAAAGGAAAATATGCTTCCAGGTTATGGACTATGTGAAGTTGCCAAGGTCAGCATGGCAACTCATTTACTTTTTTCTTCTTCCTTCCCATTTAAAATAGGAATGGAATTTTATTTACCATTATATTTCTTGCCTAAAAATAATTCTAAAAAGCTTTAGGGAAGAATAGTATGCCAATATGGTATAAGGGTCGAGAGAGAAAAGAAAACGACTACAAAAGAAAACACCTATTTTGACCATAGCTGGAGTTAACAAAACAAATATGAAAAGCCTGGGGGTGGGGGTGTGTCATTTCTAAAGTAATAATAATACACATGGCAAGTAAAAACAGATAAGCAAAAAGACCAGGATAAAGTAGTTGGAATTGGGTGGCATGTAGCAAAGTAGGAAAACACATATTTAATTAATGTTCTCTCACTGAAACCATAAAAAAACACTTTCATATGAAGAAAGAGAAGCTAGAAGAAATTATAAATTACCAAGGTTGTTTTATTTATTTATTTTTTTCTGTACTGGATATTGAACCCAGGGCTCTTCACCACTGAGCTACATCCCTAGCCATTCTTTTTTTTTTTTTAATTTTTAAAAATTTGTTCTAATATATGATAGTAGAATGCATTTTAGTACATCATACATAAATGGAGTATAACCTCTCATTCTTCTCATGGTACATGATGTAGAATAACACCAGTCATGTAATCATAAATGTACATAGGATAATAATGTCCAACTCATTTTACTATCCTTCCTATCTCTATACCCTCCCCTCCCTTCACTCCCCTCTGCCTAAAAACAGAGGTATTTATTTTTCACTTTGAGACAGGTTCTCATTAATTTGCTGAGACTGGCTTCAAAATTGCAATCCTCCTGCCTCAACCCTGAGTAGTTGGTATTATAGGTATACATCATTGAACTTGGCCCAAGGTTTTTTGAAAAACAGGCAAGAGTACTTAATATTTGTAGCCATCAAAAGAGCTTAAACTTCAAGGACACATGAAAAATAGCTCAGTATCTTATCCAAAGATGAAGCTATATTTAAAATGTCTTCCAGGACCACTGGGGGATGTAGTTCAGCAGTAGAAAACTTAACTAGTATATGCAAGGCTCTGGGTTTGTTCTCCAGCAATGAAAAATAAAAAAGTCTTCCAGACACAGTGTATTCCTGCCTTAGACATAGTAAGAAGGTCCCAAAACAACCTGAAGGAATCTGCAAAAATAGTATAACTCCTGGAGTGACAATAAATTTAAAAATACTTCACAAATACCCAAATCCTACCACATATGCTGTGTAGTAAAAGGAAAAAACTGACCTCTTTCAAAGTAATAGCAAAATAAACAACAAAGAAGAATCATATAATGAAAACTGATGGAGCAACATGGAGGGCTTGGGGAGAGCACCCTTCCCCTTCATGGGATGGGCACTGCTAGATTCCAGAAAGTGGAGTAAATGGTTTGCTCAAGCAGAATTTCTAACATTCTGGAAGCAAGTGAACTTTATGTTAGATTTTGAAGATTGGGGGAAACATGGCTTGGCAATAAGAGGGGCAGCAGGAGTTCCCTTAATACTCCAGTTCAAGTCCTCCAATATCTCAGTATACAGTGGGGTTAACACATATTGCCAGATACACAGATTACCAAATGGATGAGACACAAATAGCACAGAACACTGCTCACCTTGGGATACTGACGGTGACACACTTCAGCAAGATGTAGCCCAGTTACCACTCCCAGTCTAGCTGCAAGGCGCTGAAGCAGCAGACCCACTATGGTGGCCAACAGAAGGACCCAGAGCAGCTAAGAACAAAAAAAATCCCGAAGTATTCATCAGACAACTGAGTGTTGTTTTTTTTTTTTATTGTTGTTGTTGTTATTGTTTTGGTTTGGCTTTGGCAATATTAAAGGGAAACACTACATGCTGGAAAAGCCCATGTCAAGCATCAAAATAATCTGAGCTCTATATTAGTTACTTAACTTGACCTGCTCAGTACCATGTTCCTTTCTGAGCTGCTTCTCCCACTGCAATTTCTCCTTTGTTCAAGAAAATTACATGGATTAAATTAAAAAAAAAAAAAAACCAGATGGGAAAAACTTTTTATAGTAAGTGTCACTACCAATGAAGAACAACTTACCCTTAAACAATACAGGGTCTAGTGGAGTAGGAGCACCAATCACCTGTATAGATGAAAATCCACATTCCTTTGACTTCCCCAAACTAAACTACTTCCTATTGACTGCAAGCCTCAATGATAAGTAAATAGTCAATACAAAGGATAAGGATCATATATGCATAAGGATCATATATGGTCAAAAATGCATGAGAACTTCAACAAATCACTTTTTACTACAATACACAATTTATTAGAGAGAAGAATGATCAAAGATGATCAGTCACACAGCATGTTAGGTGGAAACTCACAACACTTCAGTTCACCACAACAGCAAAAGTAGGTGGCTACAAAATTACTGCAGAAGTACATAATTAATTTTATGTAGTTATAATTTAATATCACATCCTGATATTTCCTTGCATGTCCATCAACTGTAATTAGCAGCATGTATGAATTGTGTAAGTTCTAAATAAATTTAATTTTTTATAACAGATTTGTATATATTTCCCATCTGGTATTTTTATTTTTGTTTAGATAAAATAGTTTATCTACATTTATTTTATGCATTTATGACATACCTAACATTTTCTTCAATATTTCTAAGTTATTCAGTTCATCTCTTGAGTTTTTTCAAACGGTCAAAAATCTCAAAAAAGAGAATCCACATACAAATAGATCTATGCAGTTCAAACCCATGTGGTTCAAGGATCAACTGTATCTGCATGTAACCCTTGAAGCTGCTAGCCCACAGACAGGGTATAGGAAAGGATTTAGGGTATAGTTTTTGTTTAAAAGGGCAGGGGTAGATGTAGATGTTCACCTTAAATCCAGCCACTGCTCCAGACTGCAAATCGGATTCAATATTTCCTGGATCCAGATAGGCAATACTCATAAGAAAGCCAGGTCCCGTGAATGCCCAGAGTTTACGAAAGCTAAAACAAGAATACTATACAAGAGAAGAGAGGAGCTCAAACTGAGTGTCACCTCCAAACTACTGATTTAATTTATCTATTATTGAATTACATATGAATCATCAATATCAGCTTCACAAGAACAAAGCCTAAGGGTTAGATATTGAATGGGTCCAACTTTCACTTCATCTTATCCATCTCTTATTGACAAGCTGATCATTTGTCTAAGTGAGAGCCCTCGCCTTCCATGCTCTTTCCATCAGCATCTCATTCTAAAATCAGACTAATAAAATCAGTAGCTTTGGTTCCAAGCACTATCTAAACAGGATTAAGAGCCACATGTGGGGGCAGGGGAGCTCCCTAGTACCACTTAGCAACTAACTGTGTTTCAGGCCCTCATATTCCTTAATAATTTATTTATTCTAATTTAAAAATCTAGTCTTCAGAGATTGGCTACAAAAATTAGACCTGAACCTTTGAGCATATGTCATCTAGTAAATCTTTCACACACAAGCTTTCCCCAGACAATAATATGCTGGTTCAAATATGTCACCAACCTCCTCCTCAGGAATGGCAATCTTCTCATCAAAGTAGGTGGTGAATGGCTCCTCCGACTGCCCAGTAGACTGTGGAAGTGAGGAGTTACTATAGGCAGCATTGATGGCACCAAGACTGGCAGAGTCCCCATGGTCTCCAGAAGCACTGTCTGAATTAACATATTTGAGAAGAAATTAATTAAAATGAGCAAAATACACTAACAACTCATATTAAGTAATACTGAAATTCAATCTTTTTTCTTTTTCTTTTTCTTTTTGATGGTGCTATAATGCTGTATCTGACCCAGGGTCTTAAAATCTCTGGCATCTAAAATGAAATATTTTTAATACCTGAATATACAAGAGACTAATCTGATCTAGCTTGATAGATTTTTTTGTAGTTTATTATTACCTATATTTTAAAATAAACTTTTCTTTGACTAGGTAATACATTCACATGGTAAAAAACTAAAGTAATACAAAAAAGCCTTACATTATTCAATCCCCCTCAGCCTGCTCGTCCTGTCACTCAGCACTGGATCAGTTTTAACACTAATCTCTCAGTGGTTTTCCTACTCCATACTCCTACTTAGTAATTTTAGGATCATTTCATTTTCCCCTAAAAGCACTGACATCTAGGACTTGAAATATAACATTCCCAGACAAACCCCACTAATAACCTAAAATCCTAACATTTAAAAGAAAAAAAGTTGGTCAATCTACTGGAACATATCTACCTACCTCACTCAATTATTTGATAGGTCATACTCAAATAATCATTCTTGGACATTACACCTCTATCAGGTTTCTCAAAAAATATACAAGTTACAAAATCCTGCCACAGTTTAAGGTAAAATCTGATGCTGTGGGCAACCACCGAGTAGGAACACTTTGCATCCTGAATAAGGCGTACTGTGAAGAGCTGCTGGTCACGGGTTACCAGCACACTCAAGATAGCAGGGCCCATCTCTGCCTGATATCAGTGTTTCCTACAGACTTGCATTTCACAATTAATCCTAAGTGCAGAGAGGGTAAGTCCAGGAGAAAAGAGCCAACCCACCAGAAATATATAAAGTCTAGTTTGCCACAGACATGATATGACCATGTTGAACCACAAAGCTCTATTCTCTATGTTTCTAATAAATTCTTACAACCTTCAACTAGAAAACCAAGAGCTTTGTTTATATAGGAAGGTGATCCATCCACATCACTTAACTGGCTGAAGATATTTATAGAAAAGGAATGGAAATTCCAAAAGGGAAGTTCAGAATTACAAAGGATTGGTTAAAGCACTTGAGAAGCTCCAACAAAATACAGAATGAGGGACTCACTCTGTATTTTACTGTTCTTACATATCTAAAACATTAGAAAATATCATGAATGCCCAAAGCACTCCAAAGGTCATTATGCCAAGTCTGGGAACAGTGTTATCCTTGCAAGAATGCTACAGAAATCAAATGTGAAACAAAATGTAGTTCAACTCTGAATTGGAAATAAGATGAGGCAGGTCTCTGTAGTTATAAACCTACATTTCATATAGCCAAAGTCACTAGATGTGACTCCTGAATGGAGTTTGTTAGAACAGATAACAAGGAAAATATGGCAAATTTTAGGTTTTGACATAAGCCTAATTCTGAATAAAAATTGGATAACAACACAAAGCTCAAAGTTACCATCTGGCATCGTCTGTTCAGGACCTAGTACCATGGTGGACACCTGAGTACCCGTGTTCTTAGAATAGGATTCTGGAAAGGAAAAAAGGGAGGGAGAAGAATAAGCAAAAATGAAACAAGTTCAGAATCAGCATTTTGTTACTCTGTATGATTGAACCTTTTTTTTTCTCTCTTTCTTTTTTTAAGAAAAGAACATTCTTCTACTGAATTAAATCACCTTGAAAATAATTACAGCTTTCAGTATGAAAAATATTTACAAAAATAGAAAAGTCTTAATCATATTTTTGCTGGTAAGACTTTAAAATCAAATTGAAGCAAAAGTTATTTTACAGATTTAGGTAATCCTTTTAAATTGAGAGGCTGCTAGGCAATTACCCAATCTGTCTTTGCCTCCAAATGTCTAAAATCAGAATAATCTTCCCCAGTTTTACGAGATTTTTTTTTAATTTTAGTTGTCAATGGACCTTTATTTTATTTATTGATACATGGTGCTGAGAATTGAACCCAGTGCCTCACACATGCTAGGCAAGCATTCTGCCCCTGAGCTACAACCCCAGCCCAGTTTTATGAGTTTTTTAAGGACAGATTTATAATTGTTCTACCTAACAAGGTAAGCTCATGGTTTAATCTCCAGAGAAGGGCAAAAAAAGCACTACACAGGTACACTGGTAATAGAGAGCCTCTAATTACCCCAAGGAGAGATGTTAGCTATGATCCAGTCTCACTCCCAACCCTCTGACAACTGGGAAAGAAATGAATCATCCATGGTTTCTCCTGAGCTCTCAAGGAGAGGTGAGGTATCAGTAGAACTAGGCCTAGTCTGTGAGATGTCAGCCTTGTCTGGGTCCTATATAAGCAACCTGAAAGACTAGGGCTGGTAGTGAGGTGTCCCACATGCTCAGCATCCTTTTGGAGTAAACTGGCTACAAATCTACCACACATTCTCTAGTCAACCTCACCAATAAGGCTGATTTTTAAATTTCAATGCAGTTCTAAAATCTACTTCTTGGTTACTTCCAAGTTTAGAAAGGAAAAGACAAGGTGATATGTATTGATTATCTCTCCCATTAAATCCCAGCAGTAACTATCCCTTTAGCCATTTTTCATTGCTAAAATGTAATCTTTCTCCACTCTTGCTCCATATATTGCAATCCTCACTTTCTTGATTTTCTATCAACCAACAGATTCTATACCTATTTTATAGAATTCTAGCATTCAGAACTGAAGAGAGTTTTTAGGTCATCTGTCTTCTGGGGTACAAAACATACCACCACCTACTAATTTAGAAACATCATTTTTCCCCTCCATAGTCACTGATGTCAAGTATTAGATAACCTTAGACAACTCTGTTTTTCCTGTCAGATTTTAACCACCAAGTGGCTAAAAACTAGCCAAAGAGCCCAATAACACTGACTAAATATGCCCTTCAGTGAGTTGCAACAGTCCTCACCTAAATGGGATGTATACTTCTGACCACTCCCTTGGATTCCAATCAGCACAGCCCCTTGACACCCCCAGTCTTTTTATTTGTTTTACATGTAATTCAATAAGCCAGGTTATCAGGTTATCTTATACCACAATAAATCAGAAACCACAAATCAGATCTGAAATTATGACTCTTATAGGAAAAGGGGAACCTAGCACAATAAGGAATCAGAAAAATTTCAAAAGCACATCAATTAGCTTTTGGTATGAGAAAAAGCTCTTCCTTATACTTCAGTCAAGTCTGACAACATTCTTACAAATTCAATAACATCCAGAAATTATTAAATTGCATTGTAATAATGGTTGACAGCCTATTTTAAAAGGCAGGGACATGTGTAATACATTTTAGGAAGATTTCTATCCAAAGCAGGCTTTTAAAAGTTATCTTTAGAGGCTGGGATTGTGGCTCAGTGGTGGAGCACTCATCTAACTCGCATGGGACACTTGGATCAATCCTCAGTACCACATTTTAAAAAATGAAATAAAGATATTGTATCCACCTACAAAAAAAAAAAGTTATATTTAGCCAGGTATAGTGGGGTGACTTCAGAGTCTGACACAAGAGGATTACAATTTAGAGGACAGCCTCAGCAACTTAGAGACCCTGTCTCAAAATGAAAAATAATAAGGAAGAAATGTTTCATAATAAATTTCTAAATTATTCTAAATTATTAATGGGATTCTAAGTGATCATTTCTATACCAAGTACACACAGAGTCAATAAAACACAAGAAGTCTGGTCTTCTCTGAAACCTCAAGAACATACTATACCAAGAGAAAATATAGATTCTAGATTCCAATTTTCTCATTGCAGCTTTTAGTCAAAAAACTGTAAGCCCCACTGCTCACATATCTATAGAATAAAACTAGGGTAGGGAACAGAAAGCGTCAGTTATGATTGGTATGCTGCATAGAATTTTAAGTCCCTATGATAATTTATGACCCATGTGGTAACATTAAGTTAATATTAGGCAGTTTTGCTCTCCAGTACTGTAATACCATGTTGTTTCAGTCATTTCACTACCTTAAGGAAAAGATGGAGGCCACAAGCAACCCAAATGAACCAAGCAATACTTTAGTAATTATGATTAATCCTACTATAACATTCTAGTGTGCCCCCAACCATCAGGTGTCACCTTCTCTAAAATCCAGTACATTTCCTCCTATCAAAAAGTAACAATAGGGGCTGGAGTTGTAGCTCAGCAGCAGAGTGCTTGCCTTGTACATGGAGGCAATGGGTTCAATTCTCAGTACCATATATAACTAAGTAAATTAAATAAAGGTTCATCAACACCTGAAAAAAAATGGCAAAAAAATAAATAAATAACAATAGAGGGCTGGGGTTGTAGCTCAGCAGTAGAACACTCACTTGGCACATGCAAGGTGCTGGGTTCGATCCTCAGCATCACATAAAAATAAATAAATAAATAAATGTATTGTGTCCACCTTCAACTAAAAACAAACAAACAAACAAGTAACAATAGAAAACATAGCACTCATAGTTTCAATGAATTATGACTATTTTATCCCATTCATTATCATTAGTTATAAGACTGTTTTACAGGAATAAAAATGCTGATCAAATTATATTTTCTAAATTTCAAAAGCCTGCACATTCTTTGACTCAGCAATTCCACTCCTAAGAATAAATCTTAAAAGAAACACACACACGAGGGGGGGCTGAGGTTGTAGCTCAGTAGTAGAGTGCTTGCCTTGCCCATGTGAGACCCTGGGTTGGATCCTCAGCATTGCATAAAAATAAATAAGTGAAATAAAAGTATTGTGTTCAACCACAACTAATATATATATATATATATATATATATATATATATATATATATATATACACATAAATGAATGAATGAAACTCACGGAAATATGTGCAAAGACATTACTACATTTTTTATAGTGTCAAAATACTGGAAAACAAATCTGCATATTAGTAAAGAACTGGCTGAATAAACTGCACATTCATAGGACAGAATAACATGTAGCCATTATAAATAAGGCAAGTCTATATGTATTGATAAAGTAATCCCCAAGATATGCTGTCAAGTGAAAACATCAACTTATTAAACAGTATGCATCATTTACACAGAGAAAGATCTGGTATACCTTTGGACAAAATAATGGCTATCCCTAAGAAAAGGGAATGGGAGAGCAAAAACAAGGTCAAGTTAAGGGAAGACTGTTTACTGAAAACATGTTGTATAACTCTTTGGACTTAGGGAAAAAACTTTTACCAGGTACATTATTTATTATTATTATTTTTCAATGTGGTACTGGGGAATCAAAGTGCTCTACACTTACTAAACATATATGTTACCGCTGAGCTGGATCTCCAGCCCATTTTCAGTTTTTAAAAAATGGACTCACGAAGCTTCTCAGAGAAACCAACACTTTGGGGATATTCAGTTGCACTCTCTGATAACACTTGTGCAATGGGTAATCAGAGATCTGCAGCTGTGAGCTGACAGGCATTTATTGCCTTAAGCTTAACTAACCAATAGTTTCTCTTAGTGCTCAAATAGACAATAAAATTATGAAATTATGGTTTTGGAGTTTCACCTGAAAGCAAAGAACATATGCACTCTTCTCAGAGAAGCATTTCCTGGCTCCCTAATTTGGATTAAGTGGCCCCCTCTTCCCAGTTACACCAAGGTACCCACTGATTACCACTCTTACCATGTTGTCTTGAAAACATCTATTCCCTGGTAGTGTTCTTGCAATATTCCTGCAAGTTTGAAATTCTATGAAAACTAAAAAAATATATATTGGTGATAATACGTTCTAATACCTAATTATCAATAATTCTGTCTGTTCTTAGCATTTAAAAGAACTCTGGAAGAACAATTTGGACAATCCAAACCTGTTCTAAAAAAGCACATAAGAATGTCTGAAGTACTAATTATTCAAACATATACAACTTTTTGTTGTTGTTATTGTTACCAGGGACTGAACCCAAGGTACAATGAGCCACATCCCCTGCCCTTTATTTGTGAGACAGGATCTCACTAAATTGCTAGGAGCCTTGCTAAGTTTCTAAGGTAGTTTCATGCTTTACCACACAGGCTACAACTTTAAACTTTTCCCCTATTGTTAAAAAAAACTAAAAAAATAAATATTTTTTAAAAAATAGTTTGATTTTTAAATAATATGATTTATTTTAACATTCTCATAAAAAGAAAAAGACACTTAAAACCATTTCACTTGATTTTAGAGCTGAATCAGTCTTCCTAAAATTAATTGTAAGGTTAGGAAGGAATGTTTTGGAATATAGTCCTTTAAATAATCCACCCCTGCCTGCCTTTTTTTTTTTTTTTTAAACTGGGGATCGAACTCAGGGGTGCTCTACCGCTGAACCATACCTCCAGACTTTTTAAAAATTTTTCTTTGAGATAGGGTCTGGCAAAATTGCCCAACCTGGACTCCAACTTGCAATCTTGATTATCCTCCCAAGTGGCTGGGATTACAAGCATGTGCCACTGCACTCACCTATGTCCCCCTTTTTCCTCACTTCCCAAGTGCAACAAAATCAAAGGCAGCATTGAATAGGAAAAGAACTTTCATAGAGGCAAACAAAAAAAGTGTCTGCATGGCATTAACTAATTAAATAAATATGAACAGGGGTGTTCAAAGGCTAAGAAAGCAAAGTGCCCCGTCTGATGCTTTCCTCAGACCCTGTTCAGTGCCAGAGACATACTGGTGACAAAGGAGAAGCTGCCAGACATAAGATCAAGGCTTGAAAAAGTAATACTCAAGTGTTTATTAGAGAACAAGGAATTGTGATTTTTTTCCCAATTCATTTGTTCCCAAGAAAAGGAAAAGATTTCCTGATACTCCTAAAATTCTCTTTTCTCTAAAGGTCTACTTTCTTTCTTTTTTAATATTGGCTTTTTGTTGTAATTGGGCACAATACCTTTATTTTATTTATTTATTTTTATCTGGTGCTGAGGATCAAGCACTCTATCGCTGAACCACAACCTCAGCCCTAAAGATCTACTTTCAAGCCGAAGTACTTTGATAGTACTTTAGTGGTACTAAACCACAACTTTTTTTTTTTTTTTAGAATCATTATTTTTTATTGGTACCACTTAATGTGAAGAAAATGCACATTTTCCAAAAATATGGAAAAAACGTACTGTTTGCCTTGGGTACAAATGTTAGGTTTAAATTATTTTACTATGCATACTTTCTTTCATAACTTGACAGTGGTGATTTCCATTTTTTATTCCTTTGGTATCCATAATCTTATGAGAATCAAAAACATATACTTTGAGATCACTGGACAACTCCTCCTCCAACATCTAAAAAATGCACACGGAAGGTTATTGCTCTGGTAGCAAAAATAACAGGAAAGCTGTGGGAGAAAATTATGAGGATATTTAGGAGAGATGGGAAAGAGGTTCAAAAGGTGCTTTCTGCTAAACCACAACTTTAATCCAATACCTACGCTGTATGTTTTTCATAAAAGTATGCTCCTATCATCTGAATAATTGGGAATCAACAAAACTTTTTAAAATATTTAAGTGATTCAAACAGATCTAATTGTTTTCTGAACCTTTTGTTCAGAGATTACTTCTCTCTTTTTAAGCATGCTTTACCCTGAGCTACACACCCAGTACCAGCCTTTGTTGTAGTGACAGATTATTATTTCCCCTATTTTCTCATTCTGGATCAATGAAGAAAAATCATTTTCTGAGCCTTTCCATCATGGATATCCACCTGATGACTTCCAAAATGCCATCCATTCCCTCTGGAGGTGAGAAAAAATAAACAGCTTAGAAAATACAGGTGAACCTCCAAATTATTCTTGAGGATGTGATTTTTAAAATTTTTTTTTTAAACTAGAGTAGATTTACCTTATTTTTCTCTTATTAAAACAAATTTGAGGGCTGGGGTTTTAGCTCAGTGGTAGAGCATTTGCCTAGCTGGAATGCATGAGGTCCTGTGTTCAATCCCCCACACATACACAAATAATTTGATATAAAATGATAATGTGGAAAAAAAGAGAGGTTGGAGACTAATTATATGAAAGTCATGGCGAAATAAACAGAATGAAAAGCCCTTCTGGTAAGTATTTAAGAAAAAGACCTTATACAACACACTAATCCACTCTAATATTAGAATTTTTCTCTGTTTTCAACCAAAAGACACATCATACACCCAGTTCAAAAAAGACAAACAGTGCTGCATGAATCAGGACAGTGTCTGTCCTTGTCTCCCTCTCCTTTTCTTCCTCTGTATCACAGTGGCCATTAAGATACTAGCCACAGTAACAATCTTAAAACTGGAAATATCTTACTTGGCCTACCAGAGAACTGTAATTTCCACTCAACACTTAGTTTGCTGTTCTTAGCACCCGAGTCAGACTTTGAATCTATTTTGAGGTTGAAAACCAAACAAACAAAAAAACCTGACTTTAAAAATGTCTAAAGATTAAAAAAAAATGAGAGAATGAAAATGTTAAAAGGAGGAAAGAGGGAGTCAGATATGGGGGGAAAAGTATAATTGATAATGAAGCTGGCTGTCTGGGTGTCACAAGCGATAACAGTAAAGGGAAATGTGGCCAGGCTGTCAAGAAGTACTGATCTCTTAGGCATAATATCATTCATCAACCAGAGACTTCAAAATTGATGGGCGTGGTACCCACTAAATGGAACTCTTCATTTTCTCCCCTCAGTTTTCTTGAAGCTTAATCAGCTTCCAAACCTCCCTGACTACTCATCTGAAATTTTACCTTCAGGACTTATAGTTAGTTTTGATCCTCCCACTCTTTACCAGTGTGAATTTCTTGCAACTTCCTCCTAACCAGAACTGTACAACAGTTGTGTTTCCCTTTGGGGGACCAACCAGGACTCCTGGCCTGACACCTCTATCCTGGAACACAACTCCAAGCTCTGTGAACAACTTAAAACATCTCTCTCTAGCAGAAAAGAACGCCTTATTAAAAAATCTATACCTACTTCTTGCCTCAGGAAAAAATGTTTTGCCCTCATACTTGCTTAAGTAGCTTTCTATGGCAAATATGGAAAGTGATTATCATTGAATTATATACAACCCACTTATATTATGACAAATACTAGCTCAAATGCAGATTGACCCCTTACAAATTTTTTTCTTTTTAAATTTTTATACAGGGTCTAAGATGCTGATGCTGGCCTTGAACTTGTGATCCTCCTGCCTCAGTCACCTGAGTCCTGGGATTACAGGTATGTGCTATTAGACCTGGCTGACCCCTAAAAATTGTACATATTTTTCTCAACATCTTTTTTTTTTTTTTTTAAGCACTAGGGATTGAACCCACAGGTACTGGAATGCACTGAGCCACATCTCCAGCCCTTTTGTGTATTTTATTAAAAGACAGGATCTCACTGAGTTGTTTAAGGCCTCACTAAATTGCTGAGACTGGCTTTGAACTCACGAATGTCCTGCTTCAGCCTCCCAAGCAGCTGGAATTTCAGGTGTGGGGATTATAGACATGCGCCACTATGCCCAGCTCCTCAATATGTCTTGTCTTTTCTCATCTCTTTCCCTTCCCCTCTCCCCTGCACCTGTTTTGCAGTGCTAAGGACTGAACCCAGGGTCTTATGTGTGCCAGGTAAGCACTCTACCAGTAAGCTATGTAGCCAGCCCAACCATTCTTTTCTTAAAGCAAAGGAAAATAAATTTATGACAACACATACTACAAGATTCTCCAGCCTTGTACATGCTTCCTTCTGCTCTTTGAGCCTAATAAAATATTAATAGTTAACTTGTTGTCTTCTCCTTTCATTACCAAGGGGTTTTAACAAATACCCAAGTAATAAAGATGAGACCACAACAAACAAGATCCCCATACAACAGGACCTACCACTAATAAGCATAAGAACAAGAATCCTAATATCCTAATTTATGCTGTACTGAAAATATTGTTCCTTACACTAAAAAAAGTAAAGCATTCTGACCTTAAATTAGAAGTGGAAAAGGCCAGCCCTGTGGTCCATGCTGGTAATCTCAGCTACTCAGAAGGCTGAGGCAGGAGGATGGAAAGTTTGAGACCAGTCTTGGCAACTCAGTGAGACCCTGTCTCAAAATAAAAAATGGCCTGGGATATAACTCAGTGGTAGAGTGCCCTGGATTTATTTCCAATTACCATCAAAAAATAAAAACAGAAAAGAAGTTAGATGATATATATATTTTTTGTTATTCCTGGTCAATTGCTTTATATTCCATTCTGATGTCATTAATATAATATAATTTATAATAATAATAATGTGCTTTATAATACATACATATTGTTTTATTTTAGTCAGGATACCTGAAGGATTAAGGATTCTTCTTTGTTTCTCCAGGGGCCAATTAATGTTAATTATTCAATAAATGTTGCTAAATTATAAACAGAACTATAGCCTACCCAAACTCAGTGCTGAATATCAAACAGAAAAGGTACTACTTGGTGGATACCATTCTTTAACCTTCACTGAGACAAAAGTGAATCAATGCCACTTAGTAGCTCTATAGCTATAAGATAATACTGCTGAATTCCTAACAGTACTATAAGAATAGATCAAGTTTCCCTATTCCTTAATAAGAAATGCTGCCAGGCTGCTCAGAAATTCCCCTTCTGAGTCCCAAAGCTGTTCCAGGAACATGAGAAACCAAGTATGCTGCAATCATGGCCTTTCTGGTACTGTGTCCAAAATAAACTATCTGAGCAAAGACTGTGAATGAAATATTATCCAATGGGGGTATGGGGGGCAGACAGTCAATGAAGTTCAAAAATATCATTTAAAAATATAGTTACAATGGGATATGATTAAGTACAATGACAGTTTCCAATCTGTTTAATAAAACACCAAGTAGAAAGCCTCTAGTCACATAATTACACAACATAATTACACAACACACTTAGATCAGGGTTAATGATGTGCATGAAAAGAACAGGCCTAAGGGTGGGTTCACCGGCAATAGGCCTAGGTATTGTGAGTAAAGGATAAGAAATAAGATCAGAATTCTTTACTTTAGAATCTGCAGGGGTAAAGGGGACACATATAGATAATACTACTAACAAAAACTTCTATCCAGGGCTGGGGTTGTGGCTCAGAGGCAGAGTGCTAACCTAGTATTCTGAGGCACTGGGTTCGATCCTCAGCACCACATAAAAATAAAATGAAGATATTGTGTCCACCTATAACTAAAAAATAAATATTAAAAAACCCTCCTACCTGTAAAGTTCTATTCCAAGCACTATATTAAATAATTTCATTCTCATCAACAACCCGATATTGATATCATCAATTTCCATTTTAAGTATGTAGAACAAAAATACAGCTGGGCATGGTGGCACCACTTGTAATCCCAGCCACTAAGGAGGCTGAGGCAGGAGGATTGGGAGTTTGAGGCCACCTCAGCAATTTAGCAAGGCCCTAAGCAACTTAGTGAGACCCTGTATAAAAATTTAAAACTTGTTTAAAAGAGGTCTGGGGATGTGACTCAGTGGTTAAGCACCCCTGGATTTAATCCCCGGTACCAAAAAGAAAGAAACAAAAAGGAGGCTAAGCAATTTGTGCAAAGGTTTACATAGTCATGAACTGAAGCAAACTGGCCAAGCTACAGATGCCACAGAAATCAAGGTAAACATAACTTCCCCTGGTTTCACCAACATTCACTAAGATTATGAGCGACCGAATTTATAGAAACCCATCTCCTCCTTCCATGTGTGCTTTTGCTTTCCACTTCTAACAGATGTCACATTCCTTCACCCACAATACTCCTCCGAAAACAATGTATAATAAGAGAATTTCATCCTAGAACCAAGCTACACACAAACACGAACGGCCTGCACAGGCTCTTCTGGGGAAGGCGTTCCAGGGGTGCCAGCTGGACTCGTTAAAAGAGTTTTTGCTGCAGCGGAAGCCCCAGACAGCTGACCAGGCCCCGGTGTCCCGCGAACAAGGCAGCGGCGGGGGCGGCGGGAGACCTTCCCCTGAGCACATCGGCCTCTCCGGCGCGTTACGGCGGGTCAGCGCACCCTCCACCATGGGTCACGGTGCGCAGTCAGGTCCAGCCCAGGTTTGGGCCATTTGTCCTAGGTCACGGCGCGCAAGGGTCGAGGGCCCCAAGCCCTCCGGCGTTCGCTTCCCACCCCGCCCGCCCTCTTCTCGGTCTCCCTTTGAATAATGCGGTTCCATCCGCTCCACGGTCACTGCGCCGAGCGCCTCAGGCCCTCCCTCCCGCACCTCCCTTCGCGGTCCGGCACAAAGGCCCCTGAGCCTTCCCCAGCTGGCCCTCGAGGCGTCACACCCCCCTCCCCGCCTGCGGATAGCCGGGCGCCGTGACCCCTGACCTTGCCCACCCCTAGCCTTACCCGTTCTTCCACCACCTGACACGCCGCCCCAGCACCGGCGGCTCCATATCCCGGGAGCCACAGCCAAGAAGGCCAACCCCCTGCCCTCCTGCGATTGGTCGATAGGACCGCAGCTGCATATTCCCATTGGCCGGATTTCGGCGGCTGCCAGTGCGCGTGGCAAGCGGAGCCTGAACAGAGGCTCCGCCCACACCGAGCCGGGGCTGGGGGCGTGGCGGGAGAGGCTGGGTCAGGGGCGGAACCAGGGTGGGACGGGCTTGAAGCTGCCTGGTAAAAGCTGAATTCTGCGGAGCCACTGCTGACAGCTACCCAGATTCACGTCGAGGGGTGAACTTGTGATCTCTCAGCCCGAGGGAAGCCTGAGGTCAGATAAAATTCCTGTGCTCTCCGGGCGCGGGGGTGCATGCCTATAATCCCAGAGACTCTAGAAGCTGAGGCAGGAGAATCACCTGTTTGAGGCCAGCCTCGACAACTTGGCGAGACCCTGTCTCATAATAAAAATGGGCTGGGAAGGTAGCTCAGTGGTAGAGCGCTTGCCTAGCAAGCCGGTAGTCCTGGCATCAATCCCCAGTACCACAAAAACAAAAACCAAAAAAAAATCCTGCCGGATTTCTCCCACCGTCTCACATTAAGTACTGACAAGCCCCTTTCTCCCGGAGACCTGACTCTACCAGGTCTATAACAAGGTATAGCCCACCGGCAGGACCATTTCCAGAGCCGAATCCTTTTATCAACTGCTCCACCAAGAGCACTGCACACCTGGGAGGAACCATGAAACTCGGCCAGTGCAGCCAGTTCCACTACTCTACGTGTCCTACTCCCAAGCCTCAATGTGGTTTTCCTGCATTCCATATATCTCTGCCTCGCTTCACCCCACACTTTATCCTTACCTACTCCAAAGCAATCCCACACCATCCCCAGCCTCTCAACCTCACAGCCCAGCGTCTTTCACTGAAGATGATTGCCCCAACTGGTGAAAAGGAGAGAATAAATGGCCTGGCCGGACAGATCATCCTGATTTTCTACAATGTCTTCAGAGCTAGCAAAAACATCCTTAAACTGCCCTACCGTTTACAGCATCAAAGATAACCAAGCTTCTTTCTTCATGTAAAAACTGCTAGAAGAAAACTTAAATTATTGGTCAAAGAGTCCAACATATGAGGAAAGGGTTGTGAACTGCAAAAAGAAAAACTCAAAAGTGCAAAATGGAAAACCTCAGGAACAAAGAAAAAAAAATAGTGTGCCAAACATCATGTGCTTCTGGACACAGGCTGGTATCCATACAGAATTTCTCCTGGAGAAAAGAGAAAATACACAAATTAGTTCAGAGAATCTCTCCACAGCGAATCTGTGGAGTTTGAGAAATGCCTGATAGACTCCCTCCGGATCAGAATCTCTCCTTTGGGAACCTCTGCTGCATCTAGAATATTAAAGGACCAGAGCTTTTCTTGTCACCCTTCCCTGGCTGCTCAGCTGGGCAGCTTCCCTGGGCTGCTGCAGACTTGCTGGCTACTTACTCAGCTCACAGGCTGGAGCTGCCTCCTTAGGCTGCTGCTTCCCCATGGTGCAGAACTGGTTTGGCTTTTCCCAGAGCTGCCCTGCTTCTATATATGCAAACAAGTGCGCCTCCCTTCGAAACCAAGGACACTTGAGGCTGCTCTAGGCAATGCAGCATTGGTAAAGACTGGCAGGGAATTTCAAGAGACAAACCACACCCTACAAAGAATAATCTAATTTCATCTTTGACCTGCCATGAAAAGAGAAGCATTGTATATCTGCCACTCCTGGATATTAACTAACAATTAATTAAGTTAAAAACTTTCCTTCTAAGAGTTTGTTTCTGTGCCATTGGGCTGGAGCAAGTGCTGGAGGCGGGCCTATGGGTACAAGTATATGAAAGGGGTAGGGAGAGCGGAAACACTTTCCTTCAGGATGCGGCTCTCCTTGAAGTGAAGCTGGTCAAGGTACTTGGACCATGGCTGCTTGTGCACTAGTACTGTGTTCCTCTGGCCAATTAACCCAAAAGCCTGAGAGTCCACATGTATTTCCAACATAGTACGTGCAGTACTAATGCAATTAGGAATAGTCTCAAAGTATAGATGAAAAGGCCACCGGTCTGTCCTTTGAGATTTGAAGAAGCCGATGGCATCAGCCTGCTAAATCAATGATCTAGGGGCAGAAAACAAAGAGAGGCAAACCTAGGAGTAGGTAGGAAAAGAAAAAGAAAGGAAAAACACTGAGACTACAAAAAAGAAATCCAGGTTAACAAAAGAATTTCTCAATCTGGGAGGAGGGGCTCAGAAAGAATGGGGAAACATGCCTCAGAGAAATTACTTACCGGACAAAGCTGGAAGGGAGAAGTATTAAAGTGAGGTGAATTGCTGCTTATAGGTTCCTGGAGTATTCTAATAGTTTTAAAGAAAATCTGCTAAATACAAAAAACAATAATAATAATAATAATAATGCCTTAGAATGAAAAAGAAATTAAAGCAGTAATCAATTCAAATTAGTCAAGGTAGGTTTCCAGCAAGTTGTTCTGCTTCCTATCATGTCAGTAGAAGGAACTATGGATCTTCTGCTCTGGACTCCAGATGACAGTCTCTTTGCCTGGGGGCTTCCTCAAGCACTGAAAGTTTTATCATTACAACTTGATCCCTCTCCTGATCCTTGATAAGGATCAGACAAGTTCCCCAAGGCAAGAGAGGCCCCTGAAGATTGGACTAGGGACAATTTGCCCCTCTTCAGTTTATAAATTGTAAAAGTAGGAATGGGACTGGAGATGTACTTTGGTGTTATAGTGCTTGTCTAGCATGTGCAAAGCACCGGGTTCAATTCCTAACACCACACACACACATAAAAAAATAATAATAATTTCAAAAGTAAGAATGGATTTTACAATGAGACTCTATCATAGCCCCACGGTTGTAATATATACTCTACTCTTCCTCTGTTCTTCTCATCCCCCATACTCAGTTACTGACCGTATTACCTGACTTCTTTTTATATATAAACACTGTATTTAACACTTCAGAAATAGTCATAATCCTCACAATAAACTCATGAGAAAGGAACTATTATATTCGTTTTGCAAATGAAACAGAGGCATGAGGGGGTTATGTAATTAATTTTTCTAAAGACACATAAATTGTAGCCCAAACAAAGCCAGCAAATCTAGCAGCTAGCACTCCACTAACACATGGGCCCACCTCCATCTTGTGCAGTTAAAACAATTCCCTTTCATGCAAATCCAGCTCTTTAGTAAAAATCATATTAATGTAAATGTAAATTAACTAAACATGCCACATGACACCTATAGCAACTCATATCTGCACAGCTGTTAATAGGTATGGGTATCAGGTATTAAAGTGTATCTTCATCATAGGTACCTTGTATTTAAATAAGAGGCTATTCCTTCCATCCCCTCTTCCCACCCACTCTCCAAGCATTCTCTTTCAGGTATTGTTTTCTCTCAAACAACTGCCATAAATTAACTCCTCCCACTCCTCTCCTGGAAAACTCCCAAACATTCTGTAAGATTCCCTTAAAGTACCCAGCAGAGTCTTCATTCCCTTACTCCTCCAGGCAACATTAATTCATCCTACATTCTGTCTGCTGCCCAAGCACAAACTCATTCTGTATATATTTACTGAGAACCTACTGTGTATCCAGCACAGGCTAGGGGCTGCAGATACAGACACAAATAAGATAAGCACAGATCTATTGTTTTTTATGCTTTCTTTTACCACTTAATAGTGAATTTCTCAATAGAGGAGAATATCTTTTTATTTGTATACTTGGTGTTACCAATCCAGGTATCTGGTGGTGTCCCCCAAAATGTATTATCTCATTTTTTTTTTGCATGTTAGGACTGTAAGGCAATAAAGTGTGAAGATTAGGACATTTCTATCTAGGTACTTTTTCCCAAAGTTGTATCTTATCTTTGCCAAAAATATTCCTCTCTGACTCTGGGGAAGTTAAGCAATTCCTGAGATAAACAATGGAATGCACTGCCCAGGTCCCCTCTGAGGATGCAGGACCTGTTTACCCCAGCTGTTTGGAGTAGGAGTGCTGCTGGCACATGGCCCTGGGCTCCATTCCTAGGCAGCCCTCATCCAGTGACTGATGTATGTGGGAGGGTAAGATTCATCCCTCAAACATCCCTCAACCTTCAGAGATCCCTCTGAAGGTTGGCTGAGTCTTTGTTGTGCATCATGGCTCAACTTCCCCTGCCTAGTCTTGCTTCCTTCCCTGCACTCAGTGTTGATCCCAAGATCACTTCCCAATAAACTTCCTGCCTGTCTCAGCCTTAGCTTCCCTTCTTACTTGAGATAACCTGAAATCAAAGTTGCTAGAAAGTGATCTGTACTCACTCTATCTCCTCACCACCCATTTACTTCTCTACTTTTTGTGGTGCATTCTGGAAATTACTTTGTCATTGGCTAAACTGTGATCATCACTGGCCATGGACAGTGAGAGCCAACTCTTCCCCTGTCTCCATATTTGAAATGCTGAAGGACTGTTCTTACAACTCTCTGGCTTCCCTCTTATTGTGCTGTCTGGGTAGTTCTCTTCTTTGAATTGTTCCTCTTTGGCCTTCATTTGCTATTTTTCTTCCTTCTCCTCCTTAAATGTAGGCATTCCTTTGCTTCAATCCTTAGCTCTCTTCTAATTCTTCACAATCTCTCTGCAGTTTCGTGTAATAAACACTGGGGAGCCATCCAGCATTAGAGGCAGGATGGATCAGTGGCAAGAACAACCTCTTAATGTAAAATTGACCTGAATTACAGGTCAAGCCAGCTGGGAAAGTGGGCAAGCTATTCAATCCTTGTGTTTCATTTCTTCATCTAGAGTGAGCATGACAACAGAATCATGAGGATGTTATTAGGTCCCCAAAAGCAACAATGTCCTTTCTTGCCTCCTATCTTGGGCCTACCACTCTACCATTAAACTATATCCCCAGTCCTTCTAAAATTATGTTTTGAGTCAAGGTCCCATTAAATTGCTGAGGGTCTTGCTAAATCGCAAAGCTGGCCTCAGACTTGCAAACTTCCTGCCTCAGCCTCCCAAGCTGCTGGGATTACAGACATGTACCACCATATCCAACACAGAATGTTCTCACTTTGGCCATCACTCACCTGGCTAACTCCTGCTCAAACCTGTGGTCTCACTTTAGATGTTCCTTCTGCCAAAGAGCCTCTTGTGAAGTTTGTCCTCTATATAGTCCTATAGCGCTGCCCTTTCCCACAGAACTGTCCCACTACATTTCTTTTGCTAATGATTTATCTGTAGCCCTCTTCAAGAACCAAGACCCTTGTCCTATTTACTATTGTAACCTCTCTACCTCGTCTTTACCCAATTCTACAGGTGCTTTTACTTTTCCTATATTCCTAATCTCTTAGACTTCAAGCCCACAAGTTACTATGGAACTCTCATCCACCCTCACATCAAACAATGCTGAGTGCCAATAGTCTACCTACAAAAACTCAGCTTCCTCCTTCTTTCTGTTTCTTTTGCCACTTTCCTTCATAGACATCCACTGCTCTTGAAGGCTGCACTGCCCCTCTGATCAATCTGATTATTTCTCTTCCCCCTTCAAAAAGTTTCCATGGCTCCTATTTTCTACAGAATAAGGAGAAGTGAGTTCATGCTGAGCAACTACTTCCTGACTATGTGGAGGACATTGGACACATTTCACACTTAAATACAGAATATACTTTTCATCTGACAGTCAAGGTTCCCCACCCCATGTCCCCAGCCTTCTTTCCACCTCTCCACCATGCAAATTATTCATTCCAGTTGAATTTCCAACTTCTCCGTTTCCTGAACACACCCTGGGCTTTCCTCACCCTGTGCTCCTGCTGTTTTATCTCCACCCAGACTTCTAGTTCAGAAATCCTGTCCGTTTCTCAAGACCTAACTCAAATGCCACCTGCTCCTTAAAATGTGTCCTAATTTTCACATCTTCTGCTCTTGCATCTTTGTGCAGTTTTTTCTCATATTTTCCTTTTATTAATTATGAGTTTATTCTCTATTTTTTGCCACTAGGTTGTGAGCTTCATGAAATATATATACTTATATTTATATATATAAATATATATAATTTTTCACACACACACACACACACACACACACACACACGACTGGGAATTGAACCCAGAAGCATTTTACTGAAGTAGCAACTCCTTCCTCAGATGTTTCTTTTTATCTCTGTTAATAACTGCAACCTACTAGTTTCTGCTTCTGTCATCATGCTTGTTCAGCAGCTGTGGCAGGAACCAGAGCTGCCTGGAGAAAGGGGGAGGGATCAAGGTTACTTTCATGAGAAAGTCTTGAAACCCAGAAGTCTATACTGTATAAAAGATACTGAGAAGAAAGGGCTGTGCTCAGTCTGTGGAGAAGAGTTCACTGAGCCCGCACCAGTGCTGAATAGACCTTGCTCTTCTGTATCTCCAAGTGCCATTTGTCTCTTTCCATTGCATAATTTCCCATATTTATTTTCCATAAGCATTATCACTAAGCTACATTCCCCCCATCTTTTTTTTTGAGACAAAATATAAATTGCTGAGGTTGTCCTCTAACTTGTAATCCTCTTGCCCCAGCCTCCCAAGTCTCTGGGATTACAGTTGTGCACCATTACATTATCTTTATATTATTCACTGCACCTTGAAATCTACTTAGCAGATCATTGATACTTAAATATTTGTGACAGTAAGCTTTAGCTTGGGTTTGATTTTACATATATGTGACCTATAACAGTGTTTTTCAAACTAAGTCTCAAATCATTATTGGATTATAAAATTGTATGAGGCACTGGGGGGTGTGGTTCAACGGTAGAGTACTTGCCTAGTATGCACAAGGCCCTGGGTTCAATTCCTAGCAACACACACACACACACACACACACACACACACACACACAAATACTTAAATGTGTAGTTGTAATCAGAATTTTTTTAAAAAAATGGAATAGAAAATATCAGAGAATATCACAAGTACTAAGGTAGATATTGATTTGTGAACTTTTTAAAAATAATATATATATATGTAGATTGAGTTGATATAAAATTTTTCCCCTGACACTGGAAATTAAATCCAGTAGTACTTTACCCATGAGCTGCATCCCCTGCCTTTTTTCATTTTCTAAGATGGGTCTCTTTAAGTTGCTGAGGGCCTTGTTAAGTTGCCCAGACTTATCTTAAGATTGTGATCCTCCTACCTTAACCTTCCTAGCAGGTGGGATTACAGGCATGCACCATGGCACCCAAGTTGATGTAAAATATATTTCCTACTGTGAGTATCATTCAAAAATGTAGGAAACGGCGCAGTGGTGCACACCTGTAATCCCAGTGGCTCTGGAGGTTGAGGTGGGAGGATCAAAAGTTCAAAACCAGCCTCAGTAAAAGCAAGGCACTAAGCAACTCAGTGAGACCTTGTCTCTAAATAAAATACAAACTAGGGCTGGGGATGTGCCTCAGTGGTCGAATGTCCCCGAGTTCAAACCCTGCTACCAAAAAAAAAGTAGGAAAATACCACCATAATCCAATGTGTTATTTCAATAAGTTAATTACAAACTTCCTGATGAGAGAAAGCAGAACTGGCAAACCATCTAAACTTACCATCAGTGAAAGCTAAATCCCTGTTTTGAGCCCCACTCCTTCTAGGAAGCTGCCCAAGGAACTAAAAGGGAGACTCCAGGCAAACAGCAAGAAATAAATTCATGAAGAAACAGTACAAATACACTCCAGGAAGCAGCTGTGGAGCTACAGACTAGACCTTGGACTTAGAGCCAAAAGACCTATGTTAAAGTTCTTTGCCATTTATGAGCTGAAACATGTTGAATAAATTGTTTGGTTTTCAGGAGCTTCAGTTTAACCAACTTAAGTATAACACATACCTTTCCAAACATAAGGGTGTTAAAATTAAATAATATGCTGAGTGGGGTAGTGCATGCCCATAATCCCAGCTACTTGAGAGTCTGACGCAGACACATCACAAGATCAAGGTCACCCTAGGAAGATTATTGAGATCCTGTCCCAAAATAAAATGAAAAGGGATGGGAATGTAGTTCAGTGGTACAGTGCTTGCTCGGTATGTGCAACCACCCTAGGTTCAATTCCCAGTACCACACACAAATCCCCCTGCATATGTTAACTAAACAAGTAAAAAATGATGTAGTAAGTATTAATACAGCTGTATGTGTAGCAGGCATGATTTCTGTTTTATTTTGTTTATTTGATTGTCTATTAAAAAAGAAAACAATTTAAACTGGTGTGCTCAAAAGAGATTGAATCACAAGACTGGAAAACCCAACAACCGAATGAGTTTGGGGCAAAACTGAATCTGGGGATCCAGATAATGTCACCAAATCACACTTCACCTGTCTCTTTTGTCTCTAAGTTGTTGGTGTCTGCTTTACAACTAGCATGGTTTTATTCTTAGACTAGTCTCCCTGGAGGATAGAACAATGGCCACTATCTGCACACTGTTTACTGAGGACCTACTGTGTGCCAGGCACTGTTCTAGGCTCTGGGATATAGCAATGATCAAGACACAACATTCCTGCTCCTCAGACAACTTACATTCTGTGGGAGAAACAGATTAAAAAAATAAGTAAGAATATGTCAGGTAATTATGAATTCTATGTTAAACATAATTTTAAAAAGCAGAATAAGGAGAAGTAATAGCTAGAAGTGGGAGATAAGGACTATTTCAGAAGGGATGGCTGGAGAAGACCTTGATCCATGATTCTGAAGCACAAATTTGACTGAAGTAAGAGAGCAACTTAAGTGAATATTTTTCTAGGAGAGAACTTGTAAGCAGAGGGAATAATAAGCACAAAGACTGACACAGGGCCTATAAGATCCCCCTGGGGAAATACATGTACATTTATTAATATGCATTTGCATATTGTATAATCATAGGAATGCTTTCTTTTTGTACATTGAGACAACAATTCAATCATAGCATCAAAAACACAAAAGGGCTGGGTTGTAGCTCAGAGGTAGAGCACTCACCTAGCATGCGTGAGACACTGGGTTTGATTGCTCAGCACCACATAAAAATAAAATAAAAGATATTGTGTCCACCTGTAACTAAAAAATTAATATTTTAGAAAAACAAAAGGGAAAAAATGAGGTATTTCTAATCAATATTGATTAAGCTAGATATGACACTTATGAATCTTGTTGACAGCAGAGATGCCTAGACTAGGAGCACGTAAAGCAGGAGCTTCCTTTCTCCTAGAGGAACTGAACTCAGGGCAGCTCAGTAAGTGGTGCTAGTGGCAATAATGGGCCATGCACCACAGTGAATATCAGAACTGAGGGTAGGGCTCCCAGATGACCCGGGCAAAGAAGGCCTCCCCCCAAGAATTTTCTTAACTCTGTCCTTTTGCTCTAATTGCTGTGGACGTGCTAGGTGGCACAAAGTGGCTCGGAAGGGTGGTTCCTGTGATGCTGGGTAAAGGTCCCCTTATTCAGAGCTAAGGACTAACACAAAGTAAAAATTCCTCTGATCTCAAGCGTTAGCAAAGGTTATATTGCTGGAAGAGGAAAATTTTGGGGTGGGGCACACTTGCAAAGGGTGGAAGGGGGTAGGAGGAGTCAAAAGGTAAGAGACCCACCCTCCTGATTGATCTGGGACAGTTTCCCTGAACTTGGAACCCCTATAACCACTCTCTACTAAGTGCTGTTCTTCACCCAGTGAAGCCCTTATCCTTGAACTGCACTGACTTCTGAAGCGTTTGGTTAATTCTTTACCATCTACAGTAGCTCTAGATTGGTCTATCATTTATGTTGTCATAGATAAATGGCTTTGCTTATCTGTTTTAATTCTCAGACCATATTCATGAACAATATATTCTAAATTTAGTTCAGTGTCTACCGTAACTGCACACTGTAAGCAGGCACTGATAAACATCTTTTTGATGAAAATAATGACTACAATTACTGAAATCAAAGGCTGCTTCTTATTATCATGAGATAATGTCTCCCAGAGGTGCTAACTTCCTGTCTTACTAGTCTTCTTTCACATTTTTGGTTCAAGTTCACCTGAAACCTTTCACTTTGGTGGTCATAGCATTTGCATCTGATCTCAGATTCACCAACAAATTCCATGTAATTTTATGTTTGAATTTCATAATCTTCTGTGCAAGATAGAAATAAGTACACAGGGTTATAGGTAGGGAAGAGAAATAAAATGAGAAAGTAGATGTGGAAGATCATTGCAAGCCAACATAAGGGTCCTGTTAGAAGTCTATACCTCCTTTCTTTTGGGACAAGTCTTTCTAAGAAGTATGAGGAACCACCCCTGGACATCATCTTTGACGAGATTCCACCTGACATCTCCCTTTACCTCATCTGTGCAACTTGTTCTTCCTTACAGGCCTTTAAAGCACAACTCTGTTAAGCCTGGGGCCTCATTTATATTCCCATTCTTTTCCCAAAAGAAGGACTCTGAGGAAGGAGCATATGGTATCTACAATCCTAAAGATGATAAAGAATCGCATAATGAATCCCAGAAGTTTCAGAATACTGAAAAGGAGTAGTGGTGGTAGGTGGGACCCCAAGTGAATTAAAGAACTAAAGTTGTAAAGACAAAAAAAAAAAAACAGCCAATTTCTAAATCATCTGAAAAATACATGGTATGTAATCTTTATGATAGAATTTCTTAAATCATGAACAAAATAATAATGGACAATTTTGATAAAATTATTATAACATGGCTGGCAGTGTGGCTCCCTGGTAAAGTGTTTGCCTAGCATGCTCAAGGGTCTGGGTTCAATCCCTAAAACTGACTAAATAAATAAATAAAACAAATATTAAAAACTCTTGTATAAAAGATATCTTAAGGTTAAACTACAAGTGACATGGAAATAGGTACAAGATACCTACAACATACAAATATATATATATATATATATATATATATATATATATATATATATGAAAAAGACTAATAATAAAAAGGATAAATAACCCAACAGAAAAATGGACAAATGTTATAGACAACTCCCAGAAGAAATCCAAGTGAGCAATAATGTACAGAAAAAGTTTATATCTATTAACCAGGAAAATGCAAATTAAACTGACAAGGAGATTAATTTTGTACTTATTTGACTATCAATAACCTAAAAGCCAGCCTTCCTTCCTTCCTTCCTTCCTTCCTTCCTTCCTTCCTTCCTTCCTTCCCAGGGCCTTAAACATGCTACACAAACACTTTGTTACTGAGCTACACCCTCAGCCCCAAATCGAGCATTGTTGGTAGGAATGTGGAGAAACTAGGATTCTCATTTATTATAAAATTAACACAACACTTTGGAGAGCAACTTGACAATATCTACTCAAGTTAAAATGCACCTATTGAGCTAAAGTTCTATCCCACTGGTAGAATGTTTGCTTAGCAATGTCTGAGGCCCTGGGTTCACTCCCCAGCAAGAAGGAGGAGAAGGAGAAGGAGTATATCACCCACATTTCGCAGAGGAAATGGAATGAAGTTCCCCTTCCGTGGGATGGGCTGGCTAAGAAATAAAAGCTAAGAAAAATAAACAGCAAAATAACCACAAAACACAGAAATGAGTTTCAAAAACAAGGGCAGGACTGCAAACTGACCATATGGGTCCAGCTTCTGACAATGAAACTGTGTTTGCTTTATTTATATAGAAAAACAGTCCAGCAGTCCAGCTGCAGCAAAATAACTGGGCGACAAACAACTTGTGTAGATTGATACAGCAGGAGTAGGAGCCATTTATTGTAGGACAGGAGCGGTATTTATACATTCCACACAGCTTATCTTAATTAGCATAAACTAGATACATCAGTCCACCAATAAGGAATCTCCACACTTAATAGCTCGCTGGCATTACTTCACAAACCACTCCCTCTGGCAATATGCCAGGCGCCATCCTGACTTGTTTACAGACTCTAACAGAGATTCTATGGAAAGTTCTTCAACAAAACAGGTTAGAGGCGGGGGCAGGTAGGATGCTCAGTTTCTGACTGGTTATACCCAACTCCTGTGCTGCTGGTAGGACCTTTCTAGCAGAGTGGAGGGAAAAGTCACATATATCAGGGGTCTGTCTAAGTGGGAGTGCCAGGGGAAGTTCCCAACGCCAGATCTATCCCTTCATTGCCTGCAATGTTGAGAAAAGTCCTCACGCACTTCTCGGATGGCTTCTGGCAGAAGCGGCTACCCTCTGATTCAGAAAGTCTACTTCCAGATATATGCTTTATAGCATTATTTTTCCATTAGTGAGTAATGAAATCAATTTAGTGGGTCATGTCCAGTATTTTACAAAAATAAAGTTGCACAGAATGCAATACAGTAGGAAATAGAGTGCATATAGTAAGGGCAAGTATTATTTTATCAAACTTTTATTTCATAAATGAACTAGGTCTTAATATAAAATATATTTCTTGATATGAGTGGTATTTCAAAAAAAACAACTCTGAAAATACTTCCAATGAGAAACTATCATACAATAACACAAACTGACATGTTCAAGAATGTACCCTGAAATTTAGTGCTTGTAATAGGAAACACTTTAAACAGTGTAAATGTCCATCAGTAGCAGATAGATAAACAAATCACAGTGTGTTCATGGGATAGAATACCACACGCCAGCTACATCAATGAATTTGATCAATACAGATAAATTTTGAAAATAAAGTTGAGAGAAACAAAGCAAGATATAAAAAAATAAGTGCCACATGAAACCAATAGCATGAATTTTTAAAACAAACAAACAAACAAACAAAAACCTTAGAGCTGGATAGGATGGTCCATACTTGTAATTCCAGCTACTTGAAAGGCTGAGGCAAGAGAATCACAAGGTCAAGACCAGCCTCAGCAACTTAGCAAGACCCTGTCTCAAAATAAAAAACAAAAAGGATGGAGATATACCTCAGTGGTAGAGCAGATTCAGTCCCTAGTACTGGGAAAAGAAAAAGATAAGTGGGCTTGAAATGTAATTTAGTAGTAGAGCACCCCGGGTTCCATTGCCATTATGGAGGGGTGTCACGAGCCATCTATGAGCTGTGTGTGAGTTCTGCGCATTTGAACATATGAAGGGACTGCTTTGGTGTTGTGCACTGATTGGGCTGTGCAATGCAAGTGTGCCTTTCCTCTCCCTCTGCTTGTGATCCCACACAGCAACTGAGATGGGTGTGTGACTTGCCAAGATGTCAATCAATCTGTTGACCACAAGACATCACCAAGCACGACTTCACCTTTTGAAACCCTATCCCTTGCCTTATTTGGGGGGGGGAATATTCTAGTGAATGTCTTTTCCCAATAAAGGGGGGGTTCCGGATGCGCTCTCTTACTTTTCCCAGCACTGCCCAGCATGGAGCTGACCCTTGGGGTGGCAGAGCAGTCCCACCCTTGAAACTGATGTTCACTTGTTGCGTGCTTTCTTTGCCGTTTTCCTAGTTTATTGTTGCAGCCAGCTCCTTTGAACCCAGCTCATCAGCCCAGCCAACCAGCGACAGATGGGGATGGAAGGAAGGGACACCACACAAATAAAAGTGACATGAGAGAAAAGGGATGTCTAAAATGAAGGCTAAAGGAAAGAAAATGGGGTTTAGGAGTAGAAAATAAGTAGGATAGTATTGATTCAATTAGGGTGATACATACATAGATGAATGCTAGAGTGTTATTTGCTCTTTTCCTGTCTATACAACAACAAAAACTAAGAATGCAATTAAGTTTTAATCCTGCTCAGAAGTCTGAAAGAGTATCATAATTGTGGGGAGCCACAAGACTCTTCTGTCTTGGAGCAGAGAGGCGTTGACGGTCACTACATCTCATAGTTACTAGGACATTGCCCTGGTCCCAGAAGTTTGAGGCTGCGTCTTCAGACATAGGCGGTACCCTACAGCCCTTGGGTTGAATTACACCCACATGTCCCTTGTAACTCCGCCCCTTTTTATCTTTTTAGGATGGAACTTTCTAAGAATGAGGGTCCTCCCAATAAAAGCCCACTTCCCCAGTGTTTCCTCCCCCCCCCCCCTCCAGCCTCTCCTGACTATCCCTCGTTCTCCCATTTGGGGAGCTTGAGGCTGAAAGCGGAGGAGCCTTCTGAAGTTTTTTTAAGGTAAAGTATGTGTCTGTGCTTTATGTGGTGTCCCAGGAGTTCAGCTGCCCCGGTGGGCCAGGGGCGGCACAACTGTGCTAACCATTGTCATTAAAACCCTTTTGTCCTGGGATTTGTTGTTGGTGGTGGTGATTTTTGGGTTTTGTTTGTTTGTTTGTTTTTTAATGTTCCAGTGCCTTGGGAAGAGCAGCCCAGCCCAAACCAGCCTGTTAAATTCAATGAATGAGTATCTAAAAGGGGCAATTCATTGCAGTTATTATCTCTGATAGAAAAAGAGACTCATGTTTTCCTAAAGTTTCATTCTTCTGTGTCTTTGCATGTGTTTGCATTATCTGCCAGGCAATTTCTAATCTTCCAAAGAAAACTGCTCTTTACCTGGAAGCCCCATCACCACCATGTAGAATTTATTGATTTGTTTTTCCTTTCTTTAACTATACTTTGGTCATTTTCCAATTACAGCACTTATTACACTATGGCAGGATTTTTTTTTTTGTAGGGGGGGGGGCGGGTAATTGAACTCAGGGGCACTTAACCATTGAGCCACATCCTCAGCTCTTTTTTTATTTTATTTAGAGACAGGGTCTCACTGAGTTGCTCAGTGCTGTGCTTTTGCTGAGGCTGACTTTGAACTCTCAATCCTCCTGCCCCAGCCTCCCCAGCCTCTGGGATTACAGGCTGTGCCACCATCCCCTGCTCTGTATGGGTATTCTTTGAGTATGTCCCCCAAAGTTTCACGTGTTGGAAACCTGGTCCCCAGTGTGGCAATGTTCAATAAAGATGGGACTTTAGGAGGTGGGGCCTCAGTGGTAGAGCCTTGCCCAGCAGGCATGAAGCCCTGAGTTCAACCCCCAGTACCACTAAATTAATAAACAGGTGGGGTCCAGTGGCAATTGGTGGGGTCACTGGAGACATTGCCCTTGGAGGTAATTAAGGCAGTTTTCTTGAGACCCTGAGTTAGTTTTCATGAGAGCAGGTAGTGACAAGAATCTGACCCCCAAATTGCTCTCTCTGGCTCCATGCCCCCCATGTCTGTTGTCTCACTCTTGCACACATTGCCACCATGATGCCATCTACCAGTGACACAGCCAAGGGGACCCACATCAGATCCAAATCAAGGCAGGGACCATATCCTTGAACCTCCAGAATTATGAAATAAATAAACATTTTTCTAAAAGAAAACAGACTTTATAGTAACAGAAACACAGACTAATACACTGCATAAGAACATTTCCTATAGAAATCCAGATTTGTAAATCATAAATTAGAAAATGATGAAATGTTCTTAATTTTTTCAAACTTATCCTAGACTCACTCTTTATGAATCAACCTCCTCTATTGGTTTTAATATGATTCAGTTTATCATCAAGTTTTCTGATTATTGGAGCTGTATGACCTTGTAGTGGCACCCCCTCCTCCACAGAAAATCTTAACTAAGTTTCTCCAGAAATCTTCACCATAATTGATTTTAGGACTATCACCAAAGGGTTTCTACAAAACAGTTCAGTGTAGGTAAACTTCGTATTTTCCTGTTGCTGTATTTTACTTGGCCACTGGCCTGGAAGAAATCAGCACTCCAGGTGCTGAATGCACATTTACTAGTTTTTCACAAACATTTATCCAGTATAGTAGTTTGTAGAAGTGTGTTTGCAAATGCAAAATGTGATTAAAAAAAAAAAGACAGATCCTTTACTGGCCTTGAGCTGGGCTTCACAGAGATGTCTACATTTCTAAGATAAGAGAAGTTACCAATTGGACTCCATGGGAACAGCTGGCAGGGGGAGGAAAGAAAGGGGAGAAGAAGCTCTCCCCTTCTCAGATATTGTCCTTGAAGAGTTAACTTGCCCAGAACAATGAAAGAAAAAAGCTGCTTTTATGTGAACTTATCCAGACTGTGAACTTCTGAACCCCTCCCCTTACATGCTGGGTATAAAGTTCTGAAACTACATGAACTCAGGTTTCAAAGGATTAAGTGATCACAGCAAAAGCTGTATCCTCTGAACCTGGCTGTAGGCAAATAAAACTGTTTCCTGCTATCTTCGGTGCCTTGCCTGGTGTGTCCCCTACAACAACCTCACGGTAATACTTGTAAACTTCTGTAAACTCAACTCTGTTTCTAGTAACAAAGTTAAAGAGTGGAGAAATTCCCAGAGTACTTAACCTCAGTTTAACCTACTTCCTCTTCTTTTTATGAGTAGTGAAACAGGATACTCCTATTTTTTTCCTATTTTTTATCTTTGTTTCTCCAACATTGTGGTCATAAAAATTCTGAGAAATGGAGTTTCCCAGGGAAGGAGGAAATATAACAAATTGGTCCATTTATTATCTCCATTAAGAAAACCAAAAAGTAGAGACTTCAATTTTCCAGGTGAGAATTTATAACTGATGTAATTTCCATTTTAATTTTAAGATCTGAAGGACACTAACCTAGGCTGCAGTGTCGCTGCTGTTATCTGAAGTCTCAAGAGCCCCTGAAGTAGAAATGAGGGAATTTTAGAGTATCATTTTAGAAAACTCCCTGCCACTTAGAAGGTCACACCATCATAAATGAAGCCAGGCGATATCTGAATGAAAGGGGGAAAAAGTTTCTCCTTAAAAGGTAATAAAAGACTAGGGATATAGTTCAGTTGGTAGAGTACCTGCCTCATATGCACAAGGCCCTCGGTTCAATCCCCAGCAACACAGACACACACAATAAGGCAATAAGTTTTAAAATAACACAAAGAAGTCAGACATTTTCCTTTAATGATGAAAGAAGAAGGTGAAGTTCAAAGTCATACAGGGTTTACAGACTCAGCACCTTGGAAGTCTATTGCCAACTAGCCAGACTGGCAAAATCTGACTACATCAATAACTGAGAAAATGGTGAAGAAAGCACACAAGCACACAGAAATACATTTTCAAAATCTGGGATAGCTCTTGACCTCAGGGGTCCATTGGAAAGAGAGAGACCCTTTTTATTGAGAAAGTTCCACCCAAATGAGGCAAGGGATTGGGTTTCAGGGGAGTGTAGCCCAGTCTCATTGGGTGACACCCACTCCCAGAGCTTCATTCCCCTGCCAAGTGGAGGTGAGATCCACTTGCTTCCGCACACAGGGGAAACCAGTCTCACGCAATCCGTCACTCAAGGCTAAGGGTCCATGCTCACTCCTATGTGGCAGCTCCCAACGGAAGTCAGAAGGAAATGATGAGTGATATGCTGGGGTATATGCCAGCCTGCAGTATATGGCATTGAAGAAAGATAGCTGCCATTCAGTTCCAGCCAAGTGTACTTTCATGCAGGAATGTGGGTCCAGTGTGACATATCTTCTGATCTTCAGTCAGATACTTATGTGTTATAGTAGGGATCTGGAATATCACCTGAAGACAACATGTTGAAGATTTGGTCCCCAGCTGTTAGCACTATTGGGAGATAGTGAAAAATTTAGAAAGCAGGGTCTAGTTCGAGGAAGTGACTTACTGGGGCATGCCCATGAAGGGTGTATCTTGTCTTTGTCCCCTACCCCGCTTCCTGGCCTCCACGAAGTGAGAAGTCTTCCTCTTCCATGCCTTTCTATCATGATGTTTCTGCTTTGCGTCAGGCCCAAAGCTATGGTACCAGCACACCATAAACTAAAACTTCTGACACCAAGGGCCAAATAAATTTTTCTCCCTTTAAGCTGTTTTCCTCAAGTAGTTTGTCACAGTGACGAAAAGCTGACTAACATTATAATAAAACTTTTATTCTTTTTTTTCCTTTTTTCCCTTGGATGGGGTTTAAACGTAGGGCCTGCACATGCTAGCCAAGTACTCTACCACTGAACTATGAATGAAGCCCAAAACTTTTAGTTCTTTAAACTTATTCATTATGATGTGTGTGCATGTGTGTGTGTGTGTGTGTGTGTGTGTGTGTGTGTGTGTGTACACGGATGCACGTTCAAGTGTGTGGAGGAGGGTTGAACCCAGGGCCTCACACATTTTACTTTAATGATGAAAGAAGAAGGTGAAGTTCAAAGTCACACAGGATTTACAGACTCAATACCTTGGAGCTTTAGCCTTTTTTATTTATTTATTTTCATTTTGAGACAGGGTCTCACTAAGTTGCCCCAAAAGGCTTCCAACTTGTAATCCTCCTGCCTTAACCTCCTAAGTAGCTGGGATTGTATGCATGCATCACTATGCCCAGTTCATTAAAAAAGCTTTAAGTAAAAAAATTCCTGGTCGGAAACAGGTATTAAAAAAAACAATTATGACCTACATGCAAGCAGGAAGTTCATGATAATGTAAACTAATCTTTAAGTCCCAGTCAAGTAGTAATATCATACTACTTGTTATAGAAATCTTAAAATGAAATGCATAACATTCTCTAGGACATTAAAGATGTTAAATACTAGGTACTCTTAGAAATAGACTTCAGACCTAGAAATGGTATTTAGAGTATTAATGGGAAAAGTGGAAAGAAAAGACATTGTGGAACTCTACAAACATCAGAAAGAAGATCAATACCTCCATTATCCATGTTAGAACTTAACACAGTTAAACGTTATTAGTTTCTTCTTTTTCTACCATACAGTCAAATGCAAAATAAAATGAGTTACATTGTGGCATTTAAAAAGCAATCATTGGGCAGCTGGGGATACCTCTCAATTGATAGAGTGCTTGCCTCTCATGCACAAGGCCCTGGGTTCCATCCCCAGCACCACAAAAAAAAAAAAAAAAAAGCAATCAGTGATTAAAAGGATGGGTTTTAGAACTTGTGGCTATATATTAAGGTTATTGGCCAATACCACCACATCTGTTTCATAAATTTAAAAATTTCAGGAAAAGCAACAACAGAGACAACGACAACTATGAAAGAGGCCAATATCCAGGGTTAAATATGATGACTAAGTAGGAGAGATGTTTTCCTTGGAAAGGTTGTGCTCATATCAGTAGGTACTGAGGAGGTAATTTGATCAATTGCAATCAAAGTAAAATTTGACTGGCATAGCAAAATATCACTTTAAAAGATTCAGTTTGGCCAGTTCAGTGTGAAAATGAGCATTACTTCTTTTCCTTTCTCACTTGATTCAGACAACACAGACATCTAATTTACCTATATTTTCTAAAAAAAAAAAAAAACCCAAAAAACAAAAAAATAAAAGAACTATCAGTTTTATATAACTTTAAAATTTTACCCAAACTGATATGCTCAGGTTTATACAAATATAGATAGTATAATATATATATATAGTTTTGATTTGGAATATCCCTTAAAATCTTGTGTGTTGAAAGGCTGGTCCCCAGTGCAGCAATGTTAAGAGTCAGGACTTTTCGAAGTGATTAGATCATGAGGATTCTGACCTCATCAGTGGATTAATCCATTGAAGGATTCATAATTTGAGTTGACTACTGAGAAGTGGTGAAAATGAAATGGGACTTAGTTGAAGGGAGAGGGACCTTGAGGTCCTATAACTTGTCCCTGGTCCCCCTTCCTGCTATAAAGTGAGCAGCTTTGTTCCATCACACCCTTCTATAGTGATACATTGTTTCACCATGACCCAGAAACCATGGAACCAGTTGATAATAAACTGAAACCTTTGAAACTGGGAGCCAAAATAAATCTTTCCTCTTTTAAGTTGATTTTCGCAGGTACTTTGTCATAACACACACACACACACACACACACAGACATGTGTATGTAGACATATAATATATATATATACTTGAAATCCCAGAAATCAAGACACAATCCATAAGGATGTATGGCCATCACAGACCAATCATCTAACTCTGGTTTTAAAGTGTGTGGGTCTCTCACCTTGTAATTGTTGGCTTTTAACCCTATTCCTATGAGGAAATCTCTACCTTTGTTCAAATAAACAAAACTTACCTTCAAATTAACAAAGATATATTAAGACACTTGGCACAAAAGGGCTTAGAGAAAGTGGTTCTTAGACTGTTAGTCATCTCAACACAAGCCAGTCAGTATCCACCATGTTCAGACCAAGCTGTCAATCCCAGGTGGTACTAAGGACAAAAGGGTAGGAAGAGAGACTGATTTTCAAGTAGTTAAATATTGACATGGACATTTAAGTACCTAAAGTCAGCATATTCATATAGGCCATTTTCCAGTACTGTTATGTCTTTCTTTCAGAAAAAAAAAAGGGCTTATGAATTCAGGAGTGGTTTTTTTTTTTTTTTTTTTTTTTTTAAAGAGAGAGAGAATTTTTTAAATATTTATTTATTTATTTATTTATTTTTTCAGTTCTTGGCGGACACAACATCTTTGTATGTGGTGAACCCGGGGCCGCACGTATGGCAGGCGAGCAGGCTACCACTTGAGCCACATCCCCAGCTCTCAGGAGTGGTTTTTGATGTTTAAAATAATAATACCTAGGGCTGGGGTTGTGGCTCAGTGGCATAGTGCTTGCCTAGCATGCGTGAGACACTGGGTTCGATCCTCAGCACCACATAAAAATAAACAAATAAAATAAAGGCATTCTGTTCATCCTACAACTATAAAAAAAATAATAACAGCTGTCTGGGCACAGTGGTGCATGCATGTAATTCCAGATACTCAGGAGGCTGCTGAGGTAGGAGGATTACAAATGGCCAGCCTGGGCAATTTAGTGAGACCCTATCTCAAAATTAAAAAAAAACCAAAAAAAAAAAAAACCAGGGGGCTGAGAATATAGCTCAGTAGAATAGTGCCCCTGGATTTAATCTGCAGTACCATAAAAAATAATAAGTGAGTTGGGCTTCATAGCACACACCTGTAATCCCAGTGGCTCAGGAGGTTAAGGCAGGAAGATCTTAAGTTCAAGTCCAGCCTCAGCAATTTAGTGAGGCTCCAAACAACTTATCAAGACCTTGTCTCAAAATATAAAATGAGCCAGGCATGGTGGCACACACCTTTAATCTCAGAAGCTTGGGAGTCTGAGGCAGGAGGATTGTGAATTCAAAGCCAGCTTCAGCAATATAGCAAGCCACTAAGCAACTCAGCAAGACCCTGTCTCTAAAAAAGATATATAAAAAAGGGCTAGGGATGTTGCTCAGTGGTTAAGCATCCCTGGGTTCAATCCCCAATACCAAAAATAAATTAATTAATTAAATAAAAATCCAAAGGGTTGGGGATACAGCTCAGTGGTAAAGTGCCCCTGGATTCAGTTCCCAGTACCAAATGATGATGATGATGACGATGATGATAGGAGCTGAAATAATTAAATATTGAGAGAGGCTGTTTGCCCTCAATATAATTAGCACTCTGTCCTTGTGGCACACTGCCTCAGGATAAAAATTCAGACCAGGATCAGAGCAAATATGTACTTAGTGTTTTGTACTTCTGTACTGTGTGTATTGGAAATCAGATTTCAAACCGTCTAACTCCTAAACCCTGTAATCTTGGCCCCATTATCCCTTGGCACCCAAGCAGAGAAAGGACTTTTATTAAAAAAACAAAAAGCTGGGACTGGGTTTGTGGCTCAGTGGTAGAGCACTTGCCTAGCATGCATGAGGCACTGGGTTAGATTCCCGGCACCACATAAAAATAAACAACAACAAAAAAGCTTCCTTAAAAAAAAAAAAAAAAAGACAAAAAAATGTGCTGACAGAGGGAGATGATAATCCTGGTTTAGTCATCCTTTCATCACTGTCACAAAATACCTTAGAAAATCAACTTAGAGGAGAAAAAAATTTAAGGAGGAGAAATTTCCTTTGCCTCACATTTTCAGAGGTTTCAGTCCATAGTCAGCTATATTGCTTTTAGGTCTGTGGCAAAGCAGAAACATCGGGGAGGAAGGGAATGGCAGAGGAAAGTGGCTGGACTTATGGCAGCCAAGAAGCAGAGAAGGGGCCAGGGACAAGATAGAGTCCCCATAGGCATGCCCCTGGGGACTTACCCCCTTCAATAGACCCTACCATCTCCCAATATCCACCATCTCCCAATAGTGCAATCACCTGTGAATCCATCAGTGGATTAATTCATTGATGAGGTTACAGCCTTCATGATTCAACCACTTCCCAAAAGCCACATTTCAGAACACTGCTGCACTGGGAACCAAATCTCCAACACGTGAGCCTTTGGGGGACATTCCAGATCCAAACTGTAATGTTTGCCACGCTGAATCAGAACCACCTCAGCTGATTTTAAAACACATTCCCACACCCCCACTCCTAGAAAACCGAATCTGAGTGATTTGTGTTCAAATCTATAAAGTTCTGTTTCTCTTTACTCTTTTTCTCTCCTGAATATTGCTTGGGATAGTCACTGAGTTCATTTTACCCTTCCGTTATTACTCAGGGGTTTAGGAACATCACGGCCCCTTGGCACCAACAGTCTGTAAGTTAATGCAGAATGTAGACTATAAAACTGCTGAGACCCACCCAGCATCAACAAAGGAGTCCTGAGTATGAACGAAGGGAGATGAAGAAAAACACAACTTTTAGAGATAATTTCACTAAAAATTGGGGCCACATGACAAAACTGCACTCTGTTGGAATAGCAGTGATCCAAAACTAGATCAGCAAGTTTGTTATATAGGGTCTCATAATCAGGAAGTTAAACTATAGGACTATGGGGCATTGTAAATTGTTCAAGGCTTGTTAAGTATCCATACTTAGAAGTTATACCTAACATGGTGTAATGGAAGAGGCATTGGAATTTTCCAGCCCCAAATCCTAAAGCCTGATTCAACTCATTTGTAAAATGGGAATCATTTCTACATTTGGAAATATTAAGTACACTGACTATCTCATGAAGGTATACACACACACACACACACACACACACACACACACACACACACACACCAGGGATTGAACCCTGGGGCACTTAACCACTGAACCACATCCCCAGATCTTTTTTTAAAAAAATTTATTTTGAGACAGCATCTCACTAAGTCCCTAGGGCCTTGCTAATTTGCTGAGATTGTTTTTGAACTTGTGATCCTCCTGCCTCAGCCTCTTGAGTCACTGGGATTAAAGGCATGCACCACCATGCCCAGTCAATAGATATATTTTTAACACACTCTGTCTTACCTCACAGGAGTGTTGTGATAACTGTGTGAAGATAACATACACCAGATGGTGCCCAGCACTGAAGCATTCCCAATTAGTGGGCTAGATATGCGTCAACACTGGCTTTAAAGAAGGGAAACAGCTCTTTGGGCCAGTTTGCTTTTTCACTTTAAGGTTTGACTTGCAGACTTTAATAACTAATTGCAACTGTCAGACACACTGACATTCAATGAACCCTTTCTCCAGTGAGCAAAGATGGTGGATGCCCTCAGTATGTCATAAACAATGATGAGGCCCATAGCATGAATCACTTAGATGACTTAGAAGATTGAATTTCTTCACTGGAGTAGTTGGCTATGTGGTTCTGAGATATTGAGAAATAGAGCCAGTGGCATAGGAATATGTTAAAATACCTTTGGGGAAGACAGGTGATATCAATGAGTAAACCTATTACTATTCTTAAATATTGTTAGGGCAGGATCATGGAGGAGCTGACCATATTTTTTAATATTTATTTTTAGTTGTAAGTGAACACAATATCTTTATTTTATTTTTATGTGGTGCTGAGGATTGAACCCAGTGCCTCATGTGTGGTAGGCAAGCCCTCTACCACTGAACCACAACCCCAGCCCAAGAGATGACCATTTTAACATCTAAATTTTTAAAAATTTAGCAGAGGCCAAACAAGTCAACCAGTTGGCAACTTATGAGTTAAAACACATTCCAGCACTATTAGACTATTAAGTAAATGCATTAATGTGTTGGTTTACAGGGTATTGCTAGACAACAAAGTTTGGTGTCTTAATCCAGCATGAAGGGTACACTATATATTATATTAAATGGAAATGAACATGTGGGCTCTGGCATTAAGCCACTCAAGTTGAAGGGCTAGCACATAATAATGAGTTTACCACCTTTTCACTCATAAGCTATGGTCCCAGGAAAGGCTGACATCCTTAGAATACATTGATCTTACCAATGAAGGAGCAAAAGCCAAAGTTAGAGGAAATTTTTCAAATGGGTCTCTTCAAAATGTTTTGTATCCTATTTTAGTTGTGAAACTAAACCAAAACTAAGAAAAGAAAGCTAAACGAAGAATGCCAACTTTGAAAATTTCTTTAGGATTATTTATAGTATTCAATTCCTGTAAAATAGTCAGGGAGAGCTTGCAACATAAAGGTAAAATGGAATTTTGGTGTTGCTCTTGGGACAAATCAAGGACTATGTGTGGTGAGAGAGCATTAGCTTTAACTATTAAGTTCCTTGTGCTGAGCTTTGTCTTTGTTTTTAAGAATGGGTGCCAGAATTCCTATTGACGTCATGTCTGCCAAAATGCTCATTTATTTTTAAGCTAAGCAATTTTGGTTTTTCTCTTCGAATTCTCACTAAATTTTGTTGGCAGCAAATACTGTATGTAAAAGCCTACTTAAAGAAGTGGTGAAACAAGACTACTAATGAGACAAATATTTTGCTTAAAGAAAGGCAGAATAATTTTTTCAAGTTTAAACATGGTAATGATGTGAACTTCAGCTATAGCAAAATTAAGTGGGTAAAAAGAATTAGTGTGTTGGTGTCGGCAACTGACCTCAGCCTTCTCAGGCTACCATTTATGTCTCTGCCTCTTCAAGGAGAAAAGTGTGCCAGATGGTAATGGATATTTCTGTATATGTGTATCAAAGTGGTTGAGACACCATTAATAAAGTATTTCAAGGTTAAGAATTTTAAAAAAGGAAACATACTTGGAAAAGGAAAAAAAATTAATTATGAATCAAGTTCGCATATTGTTAAATGCACACTAAAAGCTTAGCTTTAACTACTCCAAACACCCCTAACTCCTTAGGACCTCACAGGAGCCAAACTGAAACTCTTTCCCAGGACCTGTCCATTTCCAGCATACTGTAGCAGTATAATTATTTCATGTCACTTTTAAGGACAATGAGAACCAATTTATAAAAGGTACAGTTTTACATCTTTCAACATCTTACACAAACTGCCAAAATGCATGCAGCACATGCTGGCACTGGCAGATTTAAACTTCTCCACAATGTTTGTTGCATCCACAGCACTGGTTCAAATATACTTTCTCTCTGTGACAAAATGGAATATGGGAGTGTCTGACACTAAAATACTGGAATCATAATATTACAAAATGTAATTTAACTGGGAAGAAACATTCAATTATTATAAGTCATAAATATAAAGGTTAAAAGAACAGTAGCAGCTTTTACCTGGACTCCTAATTGTTTGTGTATCTGAGACTGACTGGACCTACCAGATACGGGGCTAAGGCAAATGTTACTATACTGTACTTACAAGGATTGATTGATTGATTGATTTAGGTCAATTTGACTGTAACCTACCACAACCTGAGAAAAGATGAAGATGTTAGTCTCTAATGCCTTCAGAGTACCTTTAGAACCAGTTTGGAGAATGATGGTAGTAGGGGGAGAGGGCAGGTATGAGGGGGAACAGTTAGTGGAATGGTTATCTGTGATTCTTTACTGCATTACCGCAGGGGCAAAGAAAAATGACAGTCAGTGAAACACAGTACTTTACCCTTAATGCCTCATAAAAGACTGTCTGTGCTTTTGACTATGTGCAAAATGTCAGTAATAATCTTTTGCAGACTCAGATGAACAGAGAACGTCAATCAACCGGGACTCCAGAAGGAAAGCTCCAAAAATGAGAAGTCCTTCCATGTCATTCCCATTACCGTTCTCACCAGATTATGGCCTCGGAACACTTTTGCTTATTGATCTCCAACAGACAAATGTGATTTGATTTGACAGAATCACACAGCCTCAGGCTCCACAAGTAAAAATGTCAGAAGTGGCTGAAAGAGCAGCAGCTCCATGCTGAAGACACCCATTTCCTCTAACTCCAGAGCTCCGCCATGTGGTCTGTTTTCCCTCTGAGGGAACTGCTGAAGAGAGGTAGCCTGGTGCCACCTTGCTGAGGGAACTTGGAACCACAGCAACAACTACTGACTTGCTGACACAGCATGCTTTGTAATGGTTAGGTCCATATAGCTCCTGAGACTGCTTTGCAAGACATCTTGAACATGCAGCTGAGTGTTGCATCAGAGAAACATGATTTGGGCAAGAGGTGTCTTTCAGGAATAAAGCAGATGGTTCTTCTTTCCCTTCTGAGTCTTCTCTCCCCACCCCCAAAGTCTCATGAGAAAGTCAGTTTATAAATGCTGCTATCTTTTTCTATCACCCCCCTCTTAAAGGAGGAGGGTGACGTTTTTATAACTACATTTACTCAAGAGTAAACATCAGGAAAGTTCTGTGGTAAGAGTTTGAGGCTTCAGACTCCCACAAATCCTGGTAACCTTTCAATCTCTGAGAAAAACCTTCAGACGTGATTAGTAACCACCAGGTACAGGTGGGTTTTGCTGTTTGTTCATTTTTTTACCTTTATTATGCATTCCCACCCCACTTAACTTCTGCTGAGAAACTTAAAGTGAAGAAAGAAGAATCCTGAGCCTGACAGAGGCAGAGCTATCTTGATTTTATATGTTATATGGGTGAATCACTAGTTGAGATTTTTATAATTGAAAGGATATGCATAAAAGTAATTCTCAGTCTGTAAAGATCAAATATCTTCTTTTTTTTTTTTCTTTCTTTCTTTTGGTACTGACAATTGAACCCAAGGGCACTTTACCACTGAGATACATCTTCAGCCCTTTTTTATTTTATTTAATTATAGTTGAACACAATACCTTTATTTTATTTATTTTTATATGGTGCGGGGCCTTGCACGTGCTAGGCAAGCACTCTACCACTGAGCCATAACCCCAGCCCTCTTTTTTTATTTTTTATTTTGAGACAGGGTCTCACTAAGTTGCTTAGGGCCTCACTAAATTGCTAAGTCTGGCCTTGAACTTGTGATCCTCCTCCTTTAGTCTCCCAGGACACTAGCCATTATGCCTGGCTTCCATTATTTTTTGCATACCTGTAGGTACCAAAGCTGTAGTTTAATTATGACAAATGCACTACGTTTCCTTTTTTTTTTTTTACAGTACTGGAAATTGAACCCAGGGCCTCATGCATGCTAAGGAAGTGCTCTACCACTGTGCTATTTCCCCAGATCTGTGTTTTCTAATTTTTTTTTTTAAAGTAGTCTGGTTAGGAATCATGCACAAAGAATTCTCTCAAAGGATAAAACAAGTTGGCCCTTGGGCAGCAACCTAAGACTTTAGTATTGGAATAATAGCAGCTAATGTTAGCTTTTCAAAGATCCTTCCTAATCCAATTTTCATGTAGGAAGTCCAGATTTTTAAAAATTCCTCTCTCAAATGTGTATGGAACAACATGCCTGTAATCCAAGAAACACAGGAGACTGAGGCAGGAGAATCACGAGTTCAAAGCCATCCTCAGCAACAGCAAGGTGCTAAACAACTCAGTAAGAACCTGTCTCTAAATAAAATACAAAATAGGGCTGAGGATGTAACTCAGCAGTTGAGTGCTCCTGAGTTCAATTCCCAGTTCCCCCCACCACCACCCAGAAATACATACATGGAACAAAGTCTTTCCCAACCAGCAGTTGAGTCCTAAATCCAGTGTGTGCAATAGCATATATCTGTGACTATCTTCACACAGGAAGCCATGAAAACACAGTGGCTCTCAGGGCTACCGGAAGAAGACAGAGGAGTGATCCTGGGTTTACTTAGTACAGACATCAGTGGCTTCTTCAGTCAGCAGAACTTTGCTTACTGTGTGACCACAGTCTAGGAAGGACTTGCCCAGTACAATCAAGTATTGCTAGCCCTGGAAGATGACATAGTCATCACTCTGAAGAGCCCTCTCCTCTACCATGCTGGTCATGTGGCCCTGCTCAGATGAAACCTGCTCCCTTTCTTAAACATCCAGCTTTGCCCATATTCTTCCATGACCCCATGTTGCCCAAGTCACTCTTCAAACCCTGCGTTGCCTTCACTATATCCTCGAGTCTACCTTTCTCAACAGTGTTGAGGGAGATATAGAAGGGCTTAGGCAGCCAGGGCAAGATGGTGTGTGAGGAGGTTGGGGGCAGGGCCAGAACACAAGAGCATGTAGAGGGTCTTCTGATGAGGTCAACTTCCTGCATGACAAACGTGGACACAAGTGGGGGACTCAATCAGACAGACACTTCTGTACTCATGCTCCTCAGCAGGGGATCCAATAAAAAAAAACTAAAACAGACGCATGGGAACAGGAGTCATCAATGAATAATGGCGAGGAGAGCATGGACAGGGGAGGAAATAAGGAAAGGAGGAAATTCCAAAGACCATAAAAAGAACAAACCAAAACTTCCCCACTAAATTCCCAGCTCCGAGGCCTCTTTGGAGAAGTCTGTCTGTCCCTTTTGCAATAAACCTGCTGCTTGCTTGCTATCTATGAGTCCTGTTCTTCAATTCTTTGCTGAATGGAGACAAGGAACCCTGCACCCCTAAATGGTAACAGTTTGCCCATGCTCTTCAAAACTGAGTTCTCTGTTCCTTCTGCTTTGTTTGTGGCTCATTTCTTTCATGCAATGGGGAGTTACCTGATGACCACTTTTTTCAGTCCTCCCAACTCCCCATCATAAGGAACGGGAAGAATGATGGACAGACTCATGTGATGGGCATAGTCCCCTGAGATGCTGTGTGAATTTCCTATTTTGTAGATAAACGGCAGTGACACATTCTAGAATCAGCCTTCACCTTGAAAAATGTGATTTCAATAATCTCACTAGTGTCAGGTTGCATGAGGACAACTTGCCACCTTTACAATTAATTTGTAAGAGGGAAAGATTCCTTTGACTTTTAAGTAAATTGTAAAAACAATTGCTATGGAGGATATATTCAGTTACTTGGGTTTCCTAGGCCCTAGGATCAGTGTTATCCTTGTATGATGGAGATTTATTGGGAAAGGAAAGATGAAGGATATTCTAATCCAGGACACATTTTTTCAATACTCTCTAAAGTGATTTTCTCAATCGGATACCTAAGCTGCAGCAGACACTGGCATAAGGACTAGGTTAGTGTTCTAGAGATCAATAGTACATCTCCAGCTTCCATCTTTAACCATATTTGTAACAGAAATGGCATTAATTATGCTGTTTCAGAGAAACTGGTTTAGAATAGGGAGGTAGATTTGCTGCTGTTGTTGCTATTGCTGTTTTCACTAATAAAAGCAATGTTAATGAGGATCTGGATAATTGAGAATATATAATTTTACTTTCCTAAGAAAACTACCATTATCATTTTCACATAATTTACTCTAGACATTAAAATAATTATTTTCATCATCTAGGTACAAATAATTTTACATTTTCTTTCTATGTTGGTATGGTTTTTATAACCAGGGTTTTAAAAATAATGACTCTTAAGAATAATTGAATAAGAGTATCACTATTTATTTGTTTCCTTAGAGAGCTAAAAAGTGGTGGTGCTCATCTGGGCTGTGAACCCACCTGTGTCCTACCCTAAAGTTCTAAATCACACTGCATTGTCCCCTTCTCTAACTCTATTATATACCGCTATCCACACTTTATATTGCTACCTTCCTTCAGTTCCTCAAACATACCACACTTTTGTACGTGGAAATCATAGACAAATCACAAAAATAGAAAATGTCAGATCTTTGGAGCCAAAGTAAATTGCATGGTTAAAATATAAATGGCTGATTTGATGATGCCATTTTTTAAAATATTTTTTCAGTTGTTGATGAGCTTTATTTTATTTATTTTTAGGTGGTGCTGAGGATTGAACCCAGTGCCTTATACGTGCTAGGCAAACACTCTACCACTGAGCTACAACCCCAGCCCAATAATGCCATTTAATTGCCTCAATAATCAGGGGGGAGACTGTCATATGCTTTTTGGAATCCATTCATTTCTTTTTTTGATAAGTTTTTTAGTTGTAAATGGACACAATATCTTTATTTATTTATTTGTTTGTTTATTTATTTATTTATTTAATGTGGTGCTGAGGATCAAATCCACAGCCTCATACAAGCTAGGCAAGTGCTTTACCACTGAGCCACCACCTATTCATTTCTGAATGTCAAGTAGCCCACTTCTACCATCCTAGATACCCATGCCCTTGCCTCATCAGGACTGTACTTACCAAGTAGAACACAAACCTCAGATAAGCCACTGATCACAGCCGCCACAACATGTCACACCATGTTCCCTAGTTCCTGGACATAAACCACTACAAAGTACATGTTGATGAAAGATATGTTGAGGACTAAGATCCCACTGGCGATGCTCCAGCCTCTGTGAAAGAATCAGCACAGTCACTGGTGGAAAAGTTCAGCCTGGCCACAGAGAGAAAAGGAAATAGCATCTTGAGGGGAAGACAGGGCAAGAGTTAGAGGCACTGTAAAAGGAACTGAAAAATGGTTCTTGCTATGTCCTGGATTAGGTTAAATGAGTCCATGATGGAAAATGACAGGGGGAAAGATGGGAAAAAAAATTACCATGAAATAATCTCACATCCTAGAAATGCAATGAGCCATTCTGTTAGTTCCTGAAAATAAGTTATTTCAAATACTTCCAGTACCTTTCAAAGGTACTAGTTTATGCCTTTCTCATTAAGATTATTTAAGACAGAATTGAAATGATTAAAACTTCAGTTGCTGAAGCCGAACAGTTAAAACCCTAAAAATTGAAAGAAAATGTTCTTTCTCTTCCATTTCTACATTCATACTTTCCATTGACAGTGCCCAAAAGGAAGCAGCTAGCAATCATCTCTCAAGGCATATACTTCCCCCCAAATAATAACCTGTTAGATAAAAATACCCTTCTTGCACATACCACCCCCCCACCTCACCCCCACCCCTGTGAAGAACCAGAATGAGTACGTACATATTCCATTTCCATTGGGAAAGTCCCTCATTATTGGCTGCAAGCTTGTAAATGTGAGGCCAGGTTTGATAGCAAAGGGAAGCTAGAAAGGAAAGAAGTAAGATCAGATAGGGCCACTAGGAGCCCTATCCTACCCCAGAGAACAGTTTGTGCTAAGGAAACAAACACTGCCTTACCTATTTGATGAGAAATAATTATTCCTAGCATTCCCAAATGCTCAAGCATTATGTTGAAATGTGTGGAGCTATCCTTAATCTAGCATCAAGGATGATCATCAGTTTTTGTTTCTTTTTGCAATACTGGGGATTGAGCCCAGGGTGTTCTACCACTGAGCTACATCCACAGCTCTAATTTTTTTTTTTTCAATTTTGAGATAGGGTCTCACTAAATTGTCCAGGCTGGCCTTGAACTTCCAATCCTCCCACCCAGTCTAATGAGTAGCTGGAGTTATAGGCTTGTGCCAGTGTGCTCAGCAGGTTTCTTTGCATGCTTACAAATGTCTGTACTTGACTTGCATTCTTAATTTCCATAGGACCTAGCACAGTATCATACAGTGTTCCTGCTGGATTAAAAAACTACAATTTTGTGTTCTATATGTTGGCATATAGCTTATAATTCCAACTCAACAGGTTAAAAAAAACCCAAATCATTCCTAGAAGCTATTTAGATAAAAGGATTTCATATACATTTCTTGCATACTACGACCCAGGCCTCTTTCTTCCTCTCCATTTCCCCTCCAAACCCAGCACAGGTTTGCTGTCTGACTACATGGGATGAGTTTCCCCAGACCCTGCTCACCTGTAAGCTCTGCAGAACATTCAGGAAGTCATTCATCCCCATTAGATGCTCTACATCTTGGAAGACAGCAACAAGCAGAGTGGGGATGAGAGCAAAAGACCATGTCACTCAAATAAAACGTGACCATTTTAGGTTCAGGAATCCCTGAAAGACAAAACAGGAATGGGATGACAGGCTGGACCTGGAAGAAGAAAAGCGGGGGTTCTGGAGAGACCTTAGAAGCACAGGACTAAGGAATATATAAAAACTATGCCATCTCCCCTGTTCAACACCAGCACATACCTCCATGATAAACTGACCAAAATAGGTTCCTGTCATGGTGGAGCTCCATCCAGCAGCCAAGATCCCCACTGCCCAGATGCAGAGTGCCCAAAGTAACATCCCAGCACAGTACCCTGGGACAGGCAAAGGAGAAGATATTTCTGTGTCAATCATCTGCTTAGAAAACACCCAAAACACCATTTCTCTGTGACATTTCTCTTTGCCAAGAGTCACCTATACTACCACTGGCACTGTCCCAGAAGGTAGGCTCAGGTCTTGAACTGATTCTAGAGGTTTTCAATCTCAACATTGCTGGATGTTCCTTCGTTCCTAAGTCCAGTCTGCTCTCTAAAAGCTCTTAGGCCTTCACCTGCAATCACCATGTTCTTCTTTTTTTTTCTTTTTTAGTACTAGAGATTAAATCCAGAACCTTAAACATGCTGGGGAAGTGCTCTGCCTCTGAATTATATCCACAGTCCTTTTAAAATAAATTTATACTTTGAGACAGAATCTCACTAAGTTGCATTAGCTGGCGTTAAACTTGCTGTCCTCCTACCTCAGCATTCTCAGAAAATGGGATTACAGGATTTCACTTTCTTGCCCCACTTGCAATCCCCATTTTAATACTGAAAAAACAGAAGTCTTTATCCAAAATTTCTAAATTATATTTCCTAACACACTATTTTGGGAAAAAAAAGTAGTATAATGTAAAAAAAAGGGCTAATAAATATGGGAGATGCTGTATACTACATAATCAGCTCTTGAAGATCAAAATGAAACCAGTATAAAGGGACTGAGAAACCCTAGTAAGCAATACTTTACTGAGAACATTTTCTTTAGTCACCTCAGTTAACATCCTGTAAAAGAATGTACTGTCCCTGTGAGTTTGGGAACAGCTGGTGTACAGTCCATCTTCTCAACTGATTCTCTATTCCCTCCCTTGTAATCTAAAATGCTTGTCTGGCATTTGGACCTCTGAAATAAATGACATTCCAGAGGGGATAAACCTGCTCAGAATTGAAGTGAAGTCACAAAGACCAGAAAATATGCTGAGAAGATTGAGCCAAGAACAAAGATCATAACCTCCAGAGGCTTGCCCCTTTGTAGATATCCACAGCCAGAGTTGAGTTATCTTCAGGGAAGAGGCCAGCATGGGGACTGCTGCTATTTTTACACACATCAACTTAGAACCCAAAAATGTTTAAGAGCAACTTTTACTTTATATGCCAGGACCAGAAGAGAAGAGCTCTCCAACACATCACAAAACAAGTCCTCTCAAGAGGCAGCTGGAGGAAAACCCTAGAGGCTGGTTGTGATGCAGGTAGAGGCTGCCAGTACTTTACTTGGGATCCATCAATCTTTCCACACTCCCATGCCATCAAAGTCTTTACTGAAAGCCGATATGGCAATATACAAATTCTGGGGCATTTTAAGTGAGGACAGCATACTAAGACCTGAGCCTAGTTCTTCCTCTCCATTTCCCCTCAAGACCCAGCACAGGGCTTACCATCTGACTATGTGGGATGAGTTTCTTGAGGAGAGGCCCTCAAGAAGGCTTCAAACATGAGACGGAAAGGGAGTCCTTAGACAAAACAGAGTCAGTGGTTAGAGGTCCTACTGGCAGGAAATAAATTGGGATCAAAACCACACAAGTGGGGCTGGGGTTGTGGCTCAGTGGTAGAGCCTTTGCCTAGCACATGTAAGGCACTGGGTTGAATCCTCGGCATCACATAAAAATAAACAAATAAAATAAAGGCATTCTGATCTATCTACAACTACAAATTAAAAAAAAATCCACATAGACAATCAGAAATCAGGAGGACACAATTCAAAATGAAAAAACAAAGCTTGTCCTGATCACACTTTCTGTTTCCTACTACCTGACTCTTTCCATCCTGTTATCTCAAATGGCAAGACTGACCAGCAGGCAGGCAGAAGTTGATAGACAGGAAAGAAAAGGGGATGACAAAGAGCTGAAGAGACTGAAGCCACCTACATGACAGCTGAGGCCACCCTGAGCCTGAGGCCAGCTTCCTTCCCAGACAAAAGTGGGAACAGATGGGTCCAGGCTTCTTCAGCCACCACACTATAGGCTGACTGGTGCACAGTGACTGGGGTTGTGGGGTACAGCATGGGACCAAAGAGCCATTTTTCAGAGTCAATGTTATATTTCTCCAACCCCATCCCAGTCTGCATTTTACCCTAACACTCACCACTTGCTCATTGGTTTTCCAAAAAAAGTGCTTCAGCAGAGACTGAGACGACAAAGACGTTGATGATGAAGAAAACAAAGAGGGCAATGCAGGATTCAATGAAAAAGTACTTGTTGGGGCTGGGGATGTGACCCAAGTGGTAGCGCGCTCGCCTAGCATGTGTGAGGCACTGGATTCGATTCTCAGGACCACATAAAAAAAATAAAATGAAGATATTGTATCCACCTAAAACTAAAAAAATAAATATATTTTTTAAAAAGTACTTGTTGGCTTCTCGGACTTCCTGCTTATTGGCCTGGTTTACCTGTCTAGACTAGGGAGATAACAGCCGCATTCATTTATGGAGCACATGGAAATGAGTTTCTTGGGAGTATTTCAGGACTTTGGATATCAGTCCTGAAATGTCAGCGGAGAGATTCAGAGGGCAAACAACTGACTAGATGAAATGGGGGAGACCCAAGACTTACCTATATCCTAGTTCACTAAGCAATTAAGAACTCCATTCCCTTGGAGAGCACTGTGCATTTTCCAAATAGGGACCAGTGACTAAGTACTACCGACTCTCAGATCTTGTGGCAGGAAGGAACACCAACCTACAAAAACAAGCTGATTTTGGTCCTAAAGGTATACAAGCTGACTTATAAAGGTCTCTGAAATTGTCCAGCAAAAGACTGCACAAGACTAACTAGTATAGTATCAGGCTTTGAAGATTTAAACACAAGAGGCTTGGTGCACTTTATTTATTTATATTTAAATTTTATTTTATTTATTTTTTATTTTTTTTAATATTTACTTTTTTAGTATTTTTAGGTGGACACAGTATCTAAATTTTACATTTATGTGGTGCTGAGAATCGAACCCAGCGCCTCACTTGAGCCACATCCCCAGCCCAAATTTTATTTTATTTAAATATTTTATTTTGATTTTTTTTGTGTGGTTCTGAGAATTCATCTCAGGAGTACTCTACCACTAGGTAATATCCTCAGCCCTTTTATTATTTTTCTGAAATAGGGTCCTGCTAAGTTGATGAAGCTAGCCTTGAATTTGTGATCCTATTGCCTCAGCCTCCTGAGTCACTAGGATATAGGCATGTGTTACTGCACCCAGCATCAGCCCTTTTATGAAGAACATTAGCTCTGCTTCTCTGTGAAATCAGTAATAGCTGGTCAATTTGGTAATAAAAACAGAGTCCAAGTATGTGGACTTGGAAATATCCAGTCTTGGAAAAGGGCTCTAACAGATATATTGTGTCTCTTGCAATTAAAGGAAAAGACCTCATGAATGGTCCAGAAGGCCACCAAGATAAGACCTTATTTACCTTAACTAAGGTAGAATGTATGTAAATGTTTGGTGATAGGATGAGAGCTCCCATGATGCCCACAGTCTGCTCAATCTGTGGGGTGCAACAACCAGAACAGGGTAACAAGAACATGCCCTGGAGTTCCTGGCTCTGGCTGGGTTTCACTGTGACATACTACATACCAATATAACAACTATTAGCCTTTACCAGAACATGAGATGGGGTAAGAAGGTAACATAGTACTGGGGACCTGTTGATTTGTATATGTGGTATCCCCCACAAGCTCACATGAGACAATGCAAGAACATTCAGAGGTCAAATGAGTAGTTTATGAGAGCTGTAACCTAATCCACTGATACGGATCAACTGGTTGGAAACTGTAGGCAGGTAGGATATATTTGGAGGAAGTGGGTCACTGGGGGCGTTCCTTTGGGGTATGTATTTTATCCTTGGTGAGCAAAGTTCTCACTCTGTTTTCTGATTGCCATGTTCTGAGCCATTTTCCTCTGCCTCACCCTTTAGCCATGATGTTCTGCCTCATCTCGGGCCCAGAGCTATAGAGTTAGAAAACCATAGACTGAACCTCTGAAAACAAAACAAAACAAAAATACTTTAAACAAACAAATAAAAGTAAACAAGGCTTAGAAGAGAATTCAGGAGCCAGGCATGGTGGCTCATTTCTGTAACGCCAGTGCCTTGGGAGGCTGAAGCAGGAGGATCGCAAGTTCAAAGCCAGTCTCAGCAACTTAGTGAGGCCATAAGCAACTTAACTTAATGAGACCCTGTCTGAAAATAAAATACAAAAATGGCTGTGGATGTGGCTCAGCGATTAAGCACCCCTGAATTCAATCCCTGGTACAAAAAGAAAAAAAGAAAAGAAAAAAAGAAAAAGAATTCAAGATTAGATTTTCTTTATGTTTTATATCATGTTATGGATGAACAAAACAGTTGTGTAGCTGTGCATAGAACACAATTAATATTTTAAAGAACCAATGCTAATGACCTTATTGTTATTAATTTCCAAGTAAATTCCTGTGAGACAAACCCAAGTATACATAATCAATTATTAACTCTCCACACTTATCAAGCTTCTGTTCCCCTATGTTTGTCTAAAAATTGACTGTCTTTGGTACTCGCATATGATGAAAGACTTATTCATAAAAATTTCTCATACGTTCTTTTCCCTGATTCAGCATTTTTCTTGGAAACCTTGGGCCAAACTGCATAATCAACTCATAGATTAGATACAGTTTTTAAAGTTTAGCCAGGCCAGTAAGCAGAAACCAGTTTATGACAACTAGACAGAGAAAAGTGCTATTACTGCAAAGAGTGATACTGATTTCTAGGAGTGTCTGGTTGGGGCTCAAATCAAGAAATAGTCACTGTGTCACCTATAATTCATTAACTCTTTGGATACAAAGAAAATTTAAGCTGAAATTAATATAAACCTGAATGAACAAAAACAGAACTACATTTGGCTAGCAACAAGAATAATCATGCAAACCCCTCCCTAACCCTCTCCAAGGCTGTTCTACTGTCAGGATGGCCAACTTGGTACCAGGAAATCTATTCTGGAAAGTCTTTAGAGCATCCGGTTGTTTTGGACTAGGAATCTCTGCAGGCCTTCCTGCACTTGGATCTTGGCTATAGATTATATTCCTTCAAAATAAATAGACCAGGGCTGAACTGGCTTTTTGTTGAAACATGCATTAAATCATCATAGCATTGTTACTGTCTTTTACAGTGAAAGACTAAACAAAAAATAAAACCTTGTTTCAAAAAACTAATGACCAGGGCTAGAGTTGTAGCTCAGTGATAGAGCACTTGCATAGCATGTGTGAGGCACTGGGTTCAATTCTCAGAACCACATATAAATAAACAAAATAAAGGTCCATCAACAACTTAAAAAAACAAAAACAACCAATGAACAGAGTGTAACACTTGCCTCATATCAAATGCTTCCAGTTTCCGCAAGCCTAAAGGGGAAATGCAGCAGTGAGCTCACAGAAGACACTTCCCCAGTAGCCATGTGATCGAAAGTGGCTCCTTTGATTGCCACTCCCATTCCCACTTGCCTTACCATATTTGTCCAAAAAGAGAAAAATAAAAGTATCTGCAATGATGATGAGAATTCCACCCCAAAGGGGAACCCTAGGTTAGAGATCAGAAATGGAGATTAAAGGAAAGATTGAAGATTAATTGAAAAACATTCTCTTCCCACTGATGCAGAACACTTGCAGAAGCTAGGATGTAGGGGAGGAGAGACAGTGTCAGGGAGCCAGGCCTCAGATAGTTGAGGATCACAGCACCAACTCAGGCTCAGGATAGACCTTAGGAAAGAGCACTTACCTAGCATATGAAAAGCCCTGGGATAGGAAATGAATAAACAGCTGCACACAGTGGCCTACACCTGTCATCGCAGCTACTTGGGAGACTGAGGCAGGAAGATTACAAGGTTAAGACCAGCCTGGGCAACCAATGTAGTGAGACCTTGTAGCAAAATAAAAATTAAAAAGGAGAATGGAGGAACTTTGGATTGGCAAAGGGAAGGGGTAAATGGAGGGGTCACAGGGGTAGGAAAGATGGTGAAATGAGAAGAACATCATTATCTTAGGTATATGTATGACTGCACAAATGGTGTGACTCTACATCGTGTACAACCAGAGAAATGAAGGCTGGGATGTAGCTCAGTGGCAAAGCATCTGCCTTGCATTTGCAAAGCCCTGTGTTCGACCCCAAGTTCCAAAAAAAAAAAAAAAACCCCAGAGAAATGAAAAGTTGTGCTCCATTTGTGTACAATGAATCAAAATGCATTCTGTTGTCATATATAACTAATTAGAAAAAAATGGATAAATTGTGGGGAAAAAATTAAAAAGGGCTGGGATAGCTCAGTGGTAGAGCAACCCTACGTTGGTTTGATAAGAGAGAGAAAAAAAAAGAAGAAGAAGGGGTGGAGGAGAAGGAGGGAGGGAGAGAAAAGAAGAAGAAGAGAAGAAGAAGAAGAGAGGGAGGAAGGGAGGGGGAAAGAATGAAGGAAGGAAAGAAGGAGAGGAGGGAGGGAGGAAGAATCAGAACTGTTCCTTTTAACTGTTTGCTATGTAGGTACCATGTCATCCTGTGGCTGATGGTGGAGCTGGTTATCATTGGCTCAGCCATTGCCTTACTCTCCTGTCTCCTGTCTGTGGGAAGGTGAGGGGGTTTTCCCCTAGAAAGTTAACAGTGTTTTGCTGGATTTCAAAGTAAAGGTAAAAATGAAAACCCAACTCATTTTTAATTTTCAAGATTCAACTAAAATATTGTTTCTTCTATGGAGCCTTTCTGGAATTATCTTCCTCTCCCCTAACCCTCTTCTGTTCCCATATGGGTTATACATACTTTTATTCGAACCTGATCCCATTCAGCACATTATTGCATTGTGGCCCCAGATGGAGAAGATTGTGGACCCTGTGAACCAAAGTGGCAGCTGATTTTGCTTTTTAATTTTTTTTCCTCCTCTTGAGAGAAATGGAATTTCTGGTCATTAATTTCCCCTTAATTTCTTTTCTAAAACAGTCATCAAGGTTTTAATGAGGGAATAAGTATGCTAATATGGTCAAAAGGGAATCAAAAAGAATGATTACAGAAGAGAACAGCTATCCTAATCATGACTGGGGTAACAAAACAAATAGAAAAAGATTTGGATCATTTTTTTCAAGGTGATATTTATTGATTCACTACTCTCCTTAAATCCCAATGATAAGTATCCTACTGAGAAAGGTTGTAGCCTTTCCTTAGCTTTCTTTCCCTGCTGATACATAGGTCTTTTTCCACTTGGCTTTCTGGATACTTTTTCTATAGTTCAATATATTCCATACCTATCTTACAGAATTCTGGTATGCCTACCTAAAAGAGTTTTTAGGTTATCTACCTTCTGGGGTAGCCTACCACCACCTGCTAATTTGGAAACATCCTATTTTCCCCTTGATAGTCATCAATGCCAAGCTCTGTATTATAATATTTAACTATCCATGTCTCTCCTGTCAGGTTTTAATCCCCAGGTAGCTAAAAAACAGCCAATAGATCCCACTAATCCTGACTAATTCCAAAACCTTTCAGCCCTCACCTAAATGGGATTTATACATCTGACCACTTCTTTGGATTCCAATCACAGAACAGCCCCTTGACACCTCCACAGGCTTTTTTCTTCTGTTTTATATATAATTCTAATAAGCTAGGATATCCAGTTATCTAAGCCCACAATAAATCAGAAATCTCAAATCAGATCAGAACTGTGTCTTTACAGGAAAAGGGGAAGTTGGCACACAAAGCACCAGAAAAACTCAAGAAGCTTTTATCAGTTAGCTTTGGGCCTATTGATATGAGACATAGAGCCCTATACTTTTGTCAGTTCTGAAAACATTCTTATGAGTACAATAATTCAAGTTTCTCATTGTACCCCAAGTCACCCAAAATTGATTAAATCTGATTATTATTTTTTTAAAAACATTTTAAAATTGTAGATGGACACAATCTTTGTTTTATTTATTTTTTTAATATGATGCTGAGGATTAAACATAGAGCCTCACACATGCCAGGCAAGGGACTCAACCACTGAGCTACAACCCCAGCCCTGATTGTTATTATAATGAGAAGACCAAACTTTTTGTGTTCTATTGGCTCCCTCTATGCATGTTATAGGAATGATCACTTAGAATACCACTTTTCTTAGATCACTTAGAATGTCACTATTGCTGGGAGTGGTGGTGGCCCATTCCTGCAATCCCAATGATTTGTGAGGTTGAGGCAGGAGGATCACAAGTTTAAAGCCAGCCTCAGCAATTTAGCAAGGCCCTAAGTAACTTAGGGAAACCCTGTCTCAAAATTTAAAAGAAATGGGAGAGGGGGGCTGGAGGTGTGGCTCAGTATCCCAGGTTCAATCCCCAGAACCCCTCCCCCCCCCCAAAATTCCAATATTATTATTAGAATGCTTTTGTAATAATGATTGATATTCTGTTTTAGAAAGTTCAGAATGTCATAATACATTTGAGGAAGAATTTCCATCCAAAACAGGCTTTTAAAAGTTATATTTAAGGCCGGGGGTGTAGCTCATTGCCTAGCATGCCTGAGGATCTAGGTTTAGTTTCCTGTATTGCTTAAAACAAGGGAGGTGGGAATTACATTTAAAAAGTTAACAATTCAGGCAGTAGGGTGTTTCTCCAGAAGCCTGCAGTCTTTATCATTTTATTCAGAAGTATTTTATGGTCCACTTAAATAATTAATAGGGGCATTCTATAACTTGCATAGAGGGAACCAATAAAACACAAGAAGTATGGTCTTCTCTGAAATGTTAAGAATGTGTTATTCCAAGAGAGATAATAGATTCTAGATTTCAATGTTCTCATTACAGCATTTAGTCAACAAACGATACGCTCCACTGTTTGCAGTGTCTACAAAACAAAATTAGAACAGGGAATAGAAAGGATCACTTAATGCTTGGTCTGATGCATAGTATTTTAAGTCCCCAAGACAATTTATGACCCATATGAAAGCAATAAGTTATAATTAGACTGTTTTGCTCTCCAGTACTGTAACACTGGGTTGTTTCAATCATTTCACCACAATAATGAAAAGATCCAGAATTAGGATACAAATAATCCAAATCAACCCAGCAATACTTTTATAATTATGATTAATACTGCTTTGATATTTTAGCACATCCCTTATCATCAAGTGTTACTTTCTTTAAAACCATAGATGTTTCCTAATACAAACAACAATCTACAACATAAAAAACAGGGCACTCATGGTTTAAGGACTACTTTATCCCATTCCTTATCAAAAGTTTTAAGTATATTTTACAAAAGTAAAATACCAACCAAATTACATTTTCCAAAATTCAAGTCTGCATATCCTTGAGGTAGCAATTCTACTCCTAAGAATGAATTCTAAAGAAATACACAAAACATATGTACAAGGACATTCTCTACAACATTGTTCTTAGTATCAAAAATACTTCGGATGTTAGTAAAGGACTGGTTGAACAAACCTCACATTCATAGGACAGAATGTCACATAGCCATGATAAAAAAGGAGACTGCCAGACGTGGTGTGGCATATTTATAATGTCAGCTACTAGAGATGCTGAGGCAGAATGGCAAATTTGAGGCTATCCTTGGAAACTTAGCTAGACTTTGTCTCAAAATTTAAAATTTTTATTAAGGACTGGGGATTTCCAATCTCCAGTACTACAAGAAAAGAAAAGAGAAGGAGGAGGAGGAGGAATTTTAAAGAAAGAAAAACTATATGTAAAGAGAGATAATATATACTATTAGATTCTCCAGCTTGTATATGGTTCCTTCTATTCTTTGGAACCTGATAAAAATATAATAATTAGTTTGTAATCTTCTCCATTTATGATCTAGGAGTTTTAATAAATACAAAATTATTACAAATAAAATAAAAACATATAAATAGAACCTAAAACAACACGATCTTCCAACAATAAGAGAATCCTAATTTCCAAATCAATGTCTCTATTGAAAACTTTAGTTCTTACATTAAAAAATGATAAATACTATGACTTCAAGTGGAAGAGGAATTAGACAGGAAATATATTTTTGTTTTTCCTGGCCAATGGCTTTATATTCCATTCTGATGTCACTAAAATATACTTTATAATACATATATCTTATTTTATTTTATCCAGGATAACTGGAGAGCTTGATTTTGTATCTAGAGAAGCCAATTAATGTTGTTCAATAAATGTTTGTTAAATTATAAAAAGAATGGTGTGGGGCACACTTGTATTCTCAGTTATTTGGAAGGCTGAGGAAGGAGGATTTTTTCAGTCCATAAGTTCAAGAACAACATGGGCAACATAGTGAGACCCCCATCTTAAAAAAAAATGAAGAATAAATGGCATATGTTAAGTCAACAAGAGTCTAGATCTTCTCACTCCTTATATTCTGCCTATCAAATGCCTTAGCTTTTTTTCCCAAAATATTTTATTCAAACCACAGATTCAGAAAGATGGTAATAATGACAATACTAGACAGCAGCCTTCCCTTTCTGCCTCAAACACACTCTAAGACGTCACTCCTTTGTTTCCTTATTCCAAGCACAAGCAGATTTCAAAGGCACTGTCTTCCGCTCTCACCAGGCTAACATCTAATTTTCAATTCTAAAAAAGCATTAAAATGTCTTAGTCCAAAGCTAAAGAACTAACTTTCTCTCTCTCTCTTTCTTTCTCTACTGGGCATTGAACTCAGGGGCACTTAACCACTGAGCCACATCCCTAGTTCCCCCTTCTCAGGATTTTTTTTTTTTTTTTTTTTAATTTGAAACAGGGTCTTACTAAGTAGGTGAGGTTGGCTTTGAACTTGTTTTTGAGCAAAACAGTCTAATTTGAGTTCAAATTTTTATTTGAACTCCTGATTCAGGCTTCTGAGTCATCATTTTAAATTTTGTGACAGGCCCCAGCTAAATTGCCCAGGGCAGTCTCGGATTCGCAATCCTCCTGCTTCCACCTTTCAAACAGTCGGTATCACAGGCATGCACCACCATGCCTTGCTTGAATAAATAAATTTATATACTGTCTGTACTTCAGCCAAATCTGGCCAGCATGTAAGCTGCAGTAAGTGGTGCTCCTTTTCATATTTAAAGTGTTTCATTTCGTGATTAGTTTCTAATAATGCTACATGTATAATAAATATCAGCTTTTTTGTAAAAGGAAAATTAGAAGACAAAACAATATTCCACTGGAGTCTCCCAGATAGCACCAAGACAGGATAAGAGTGATTTTAAAGCCCATACAAAGAGCATACATCTGTTCACAGACGTTTGGATATATGTGCATGGTAAGGAGGCAATAAAGAAAGATATCTCATTCAACAGCACCTACCCAAGCTCTTAGCGCTGAATGTCAAACAGAAAGGATCCTATTTTGTGGATCCCATTCTCTAACCTTCGTTTCACTGAGTCAAAACTGAACAATGAGGTTTAGTAGCTCTGTAGAAATAATTCCAAGTGACGACTGCTGATTTCCTAACAGAATGAGAGTCACATCGAGATGTCCTATTCCTTAAATCACAAGCACGTAACATCGCGCTAGGCAAGAATTTTATCTGTCCTCAGGCTTGCATCTGGCTGAGAGCTCCCAAATTCACGTGCGTTGTGGGTTGTAGCCGCGCGAACAGCAGCTGGGTGGGATGCGGCTCCCGCAGGGAGGAGAACCCAGGCTCAGCACTGCCTCCTCCCTCCCGCGCAGGCCCTGCCCCGGCCGGCGCTCTGGACCGGGTGGACAGATCTTTGACACTCGCTCTACTGGCCAGCCGCACTGACCGCGGAGATCCGGCCAATAGGAATGTGCGAATGTCTTCCTGTCGGCCAATCGCGGTAGGGTAGGGGGTTGGCCCGCCTGCTGCTCTTTGGCGGGAGCCGGAGCCGCTGTGCTAGGGCTGTCTGGTGCTTGTGGGCTCCGGAGGCTAGAGGCGGGAGACCACTAGGGTCACGGCGCCCGGCTTTCCGCAGACGGGCGGGGGATGTGGAGCCTCGAGGGCCAGCTGGGGAAGGCTCAGGGGCCAGTGTGCGTGGCCACGAGAGGAGGTGCGTGCATGGAAGGCCTGAGGAGTTCGGTGTGGTGTTAGAAGTGGAGGATGGAGCCGCATTATTTGAAGGAAGACCGAGAAGAGGGCGAGGGAGGTGGGGAGCGAACGCCGGAGGTCTCGGGGGCCCTCGATCCTTCCGCGCCAAGGCCTAGGACAAATGGCCCAAACCTGGGCTGGACCTGACCGCCCACCATGACCCATGATGAAGGGTGTGCGGACCTGCAGTGATGCTGCAGTAAAGGCAGACGCCGCTTTATCCGCGGAGCAAGGGGGCCTGGTTAACTGTCTGGGTGTCCCGCAGCCCCACATCAGCAAAAACTCAAATTTGAGTCCCGCTGGCACCCATGGAGTGGGCTTGTGCAGGTCGCTGGTATTAGTGTGTTGATTGATTCTAGAACTTAGTGATGCTCCCAGCGCCTCTCTGGATTCCAGTCTAAAGGAGAAGTGTATTTGTGTAGGGACATATTGCACATGATATCTAAGTGAGGTGGATGTTCTCCCATCCTTCGGATTCATGTGTCCCTACTTTTAAAGCTGTCGCTTACTTTTTTTTTTTAATTTTAACTCCTTTATTTTATGTATTTTTTATGTGGTGCTAAGGATGGAACTCAGCACCTCGCACATGCTAGGCGAGCGCTCTACTGCTGAGCCACAGTCTCAGTCTCTGTCACTTACTTTTTTAAAATTTTTTTTTTAGATGTTGATGGACCTTTGTTTTATTCATTTATTTACATGCAGAGCTTAGAATTAAATCCAGTGCCTCACACATGCTAGGCAAGCACTCTACCACTGAGCCACAACCCTAGCCCAGTGACTTACTTTTTGATATCCTTCTTTGAATTCCTTTTTCCTTTTGGCTCACCTGAATTCCCTGCCTCACATGTCAGATTATTTTGAAAAGCATCATTAGAGGAGAAGTTGAAGAATCCACACTTTTACTCCTCTGTGTAAAAATGAAATTCTCTCATCCATTGGTTTCAGAGGAGTATTGTGGGTGAAAGAATGAGACATCTCTTACAGGTGGAAAGCAAAAGCACACATATAGAAGCTGTGTTTACTTTGATTTCTGTGGACTGAAGCCTGACCAGTTTGTATCACTTCCTGACTGTAAATTTTGAGGAGTTGCTTAACTTCTTGTTTCTTTTGTTCCATGTTCTTAAAATGGGGATAAATGGGGGCTGGATTTGTAGCTCAGTGGTGGAGCTCTTGCCTCTCACATGTAAAGCCCTATGTTTGATCCTTAGCACCACATAAAAATGAAGGTATTGTATCCATCTACAATTTAAAAAAAAACTTAAAAAGAATGGGGATAAATGATTTCAATATTGTAGGGTTGTTAGTGAGTATAAAATTAGTTAATAGATATATAAAGTGCTTGGAATAGTAACTTGCATGAAAGAGTTTTTGTTAATATTATTACCTACCTACATGTGCCTTCTTTCCCTGTGCAGATTCTAAAGCAAAGCATTCTGATCTTGTTACTGCTTCACCAGGGCACCCCTTGCCTGGGAGGAATTGAAAACACCAGCCAGTGGACCAGTTCCACTGCCTCAGGTGTCCTCCTTCTAAGCCTTGTTTTCCTGCATCTCTCCTAGTTCTGCCTCACTTCTCCCCACACTTTATCCCTACCTACTCCAAAGCAATACCCTTCCATCCCCAAACTTTATTTCATACCCCAGCATCTTTCACTGAAGATGATTGTCCTACTGGTGAGGAGGAAAGAATAAATGGCCTGACAAATCACTCTGATTTTCTACAATGTCTTTTAGAACTACCAAAAACATTCTGTTTACAGTATTAAAGATAACCAAGCTTAAAGAATAAAAATTTTTAAAAAGATAATCAAGCTTCTTTCTTTGTGTAAAAACTGGTAGGAGAAAACTAATTATTAGTTAATCAAAGAGTCCATGATATGAGGAAAGGGAAGTGAACTGCAAAAAGAAAAACTCAAAGTGCAAAGTACAGAAAAACTCAGGGAACAAAAGAAAAAAAAAATGTGGGCCAAGCACCATGTGCTTTCAGGCACAGGTTGGTTTCCATACAGAATTTCTCCTGGAGAAAAGAGAAAATGCACAAATTATTTCTGACAATCTTCCATGAATCTGTGAAGTTTGATTTGTTTGTTTGTTTGTTGGGTACTGGGAATTGAACCCAACATTGCTTTATCACAGAGCTACATTCCCATCTCATTTAATTTTTTAATTTTGAGAAAGGGTTATGCCAAATTGCTCAGACTGGCCTCAAATTTGCAATCCTGTAGACTCAGCCTGTCGAATATCATCACAGGTGTGCACCACCAGGCCTACCAATGTGTGGAGTTGGAGAAAGGCTGACAGAGTCCCTCCGGATCAGAATCTCTCCTTTAGGAACCTCTGCTGCATCTAGAATGTAAAGGACTGGAGCTGTTCTTGTCACCCTCCCTGGCTGCTCAGCTGGGCAGCTTTCCTGGGCTGCTGCAGACTTGCTGGCTACTTACTCAGCTCACAGGCTGGAGCTGCTTCCTCCTTAAGCTGCTTTTCTCCCCATGTTTCAGCAGTAGTTTGATTTTAGAGTACTCTGCCTTTGTACATGCAGACACTGACTTTGCTCCTCTTCCTATGTTACTAAGGACATTTGAGTCTTGAAGTTGCTCCAAGCAACATAGCATTGGTGAAGACTGGCAGGGACTTTCATTAAGCAAACCATCCCCTTGAAAGCAGGATTAATTTTTGGCTATTAGGATGCTTATTTCCCTTTTCAGTTATTTTTTTTTTGCTATTTTAGGCCATATTGTATTTGTGATTTCTATAATTATAATCTTTTTTCTGGATATATAATATATATTTTGTGTCAGATGCAAAAGATGAAAGAAAATTACAACCCAGATCATGGGGGTGGAAACCTTGAGATGACCAGGTAATACTTCCTTTTAAAAAATGCATTTTTTCCCCAAAATTCATCTCCTAACCTCTGCTGGACCATACAACAGATCCCAGAAATTAGCTTTTCCAGCTGTGTGGGATTTTTTTGGCCATTGGCACTTTTTTATACTGCTTGGTCAACAAGGTAGGCTGTGAAGTTAAATATTCCTGAAGAAATTGCAATACTTTTTTCAAGCATACACCAGATAGATAATTTCTCTTCTCACAAAAAGTTACAAACACAGGCAGCAGCCTTTTGGGGCCTGTAAGACAAGACATTGGTGCCTTGCCTTATAAAAGGGCTATTTTGGACTTTAGAAAACAAGCCATTATTCCCAACTTTGGTTAGGACAAATTCCATAATGTAAGTTGTCCTCTGTGGAAAGCCTCCAAGCCTTTCACTAATGATTCTTAAATTTGGAAGGAGCTTTTCAAGAATGGACACCAGCAGAAGTCAGGTCATCCTGTCAAAAATGCCACAGGCTCAAAAATTCCCCAGGCAGAACATAACTCCTCCAAATAAATGTACCTATTCTTATTCAACCAATAAACAGCTTTCCCCCCTCTCTCTTTCTATAAACTGTCCACCACCAGTTGATTGAGGAAGCAGTTTTGAACTACTAGCTCCTGAGTTTCTTGCTCATGAACTCTTCAATAAAGTGTTTTCTTTTTTTGCAAATACCAGGTGCCATAAATAAAACAAAACAAAACAAAAACACAGATGCCATAATATTGGCTCTTGTACATGTCAGGAAGCTAGCCCTTGCTAGATAGCATGAACACCCTTAAAATAATTAAACTGCAATCATAAGGGTTTTATCTCAATATTTCTCTCCTCTTCTGCCAACTTTTTGCTTATATTAAAGTAATTTTGTTATTCCAGGTTGCTTGAACATTTTATTTCAGCCATCCTAGCTAGACTACAAACATCTAAGAGTTAGACCCAAAAAAGTGAGGGATAGATGAGAAGAGTAGGTAAAAGAAGCTTCTTAAAAATCCAGACTGCATTCAGGGCATGGGGGCACATACCTGTAATTTCTGTAATTTTAGCAACTCAGAAGAATGAAGCAAGAGGATGGTAAATTCAAGGCCTACCTGTGCAATTTAGGGAGATCCTTTCTCAAAATAAAAAATAAAGGGCTGAGGTGGGGGTTGTGGCTCAGTGGTAGAGTGTGCACTTAACACATGCAAGGCTTTGGGTTCGATCCTCAGCAGCACCTAAAAATAAAATAAAGGTATGGTGTCCAACTACAACTAAAATATAATATTAAATAAATAAATAAATAAAAAATAGGTAGGGCACCCCTGGGGTTTATCCTCTAGCACCAACAAAATAATAAAGCAAAACAAACAAACAAAAACTGCTCTGTAAACTGCTTCACCTAAAAAAAAAATGTGGTCCACAGCCTACATAATTTTCACAAATGAAATTTTTCAAATTTAGCTATATTAATAAGGGAACTTAATTTGATCCATTTGCCATTAATATAATTTAGATTATCTATATTGCTGTATTCCTATGTATCCTAAGTTTGTTAATAAAAATAAAGATAGTTCTTAAAAAATTAAGATTCTCCTGCCACCGCATTCACTGCAGCTCTCTGGTTGTCTAGCTGTCAGGACCTACCACAGTCCAAGTTCAGTTCAGGTCAAGGAACCATGACAATCTTTGGCGACTCAAATAGAAAGCTGCAAATCCCCCTTGTTTCCTCCTTTTAATCTTTTCCCTTTTAACCTTTAACCTCCTATAGGGGTGCTCTGAGGATTCACAGGAGGTCTTTTCTCCTAATGCCTTTGGAGAAATTGAAATGTTTACTACTAGAGAACAAATTCTCTTAACAATCGGTGACTGGGAGCACTTTTTGTGATCTCAGCCTCATCAGTTCAGATCATCCTCTCCCTTGGAGTATTAAAACTGATAGATAGCAAATAGACATGAGTGGTTGGAACATTAACTGAAGGGGCAAATTCTGTAGACTGGGACTACGTGCTGGTCTGCCACATGCTTTCTCTTAAAAGCAATTATGGCCATTCTTACCCTGCTCTGGATGAAATCATTAGGATATGTCTCATTCCTCTGCAAACAACCTGTTATCTGTAAAGCTGTTATCTGTAGGGCCATAAAATCTGCAAAAACAAGTTCCAATTAGAACTGGTCAGCGTAAACCAAGGTGACCCAGAGTTGCTTCTGGATCTTTAACACATGAGTTTAATCTCATTATAAATAGCAAAATTATCCCCCCAACACACAACCATGGGACTTAAAATCTGATGTAGACCTACAGCCAATCAAAAGCCGAGAGGTGGTACCCAGGCAAGACATTTAGAAACTACCCAAAGACCCCCAGTAAAAATAGGGAACAAAGGCGTGCCTGACTTTCTGACAACCTACTCCTTCCCACCCTCTTGAGAATGCTTTCTTTTCTAATAAACTTTGCTCTGCTTTTACTACCTTTCCTGTCTTGCCTGAAATTTTCTCCTTCAAGAACATCTGAGAAACAATGCAACCACCATACCACTGCTGCTGACAAAACCCAGAAACTGTTTTATTTTATTTATTTATTTTTTTTAAAGAGAGAGTGAGAGAGAATTTTAATATTTTTTTTTTTTAGTTTTCAGCAGACACAACACCTTTGTTTGTATGTGGTGCTGAGGATGGAACCTGGGCCGTACACATGCCAGGTGAGCGCGCTACTACTTGAGCCACATCCCCAGCCCTTGGCAAATGTTTTAAATTAGGACTCTTCTACTCTCAGTGCTTTGTGCTTGTCCCATCTACGATGATATATTTTTTCTTTTCTTTTTGGGTTTGTTTTCTCACAAACTCAATGCACACATTTCCTTCTCTCAACAGCCAGGAAATGTTTTGAATCTAGAACAGTCTCTTCCTAACATGACTGAAACCCTGTGGTAAATTAAAACAGGAAAGAAAACCTTGAGAGTGCTCCAAAGAGGCATTCCCAGGTATTCTCTTGGGTTTGATGAGCAGAGAAAATGCCCCTTTGCTCTACTGGTTCGTTAAAGTGCTATATTTTATTAGAAAACTGGCTAGAAGGACTTATCAACTAGCTAGGTCTCCTGAGTGTGACTTTACACTTTACTTGGCAGTTTAAAAACTCTTTGTAAAAGAACCAAGTGCAATTGTGCACATCTGTAATCCCAGCTACTAGAGAGGCTGAGGCAGGAAGATTCCAAGTTGTAGGCCAACCTGGGCAACTTAGTGAGACCTTAAAAAAAAATGGTACCAGGGATTGAGCCTAGGGGCACTTAACCACTGAGTCACATCCCAGTCCTTTTTATTTTTTATTTAGAGACAGGTCTCACTAAGTTTCTAAGGGCCTGGATAAATTGCTGAGTCTGGCTTTGAGGTAGAGTGCTTGCCTAGCATGTGTGAGACCTTAGGTTTAATCCTCAGTGTATGGGGGGATTCTAATCCAAATCATGACTCCTGGTAATGTGGATGAGATCCAAGGCTTTCTTCCTTTAAAAGCCTCAAGTGCCTTTTCCCCCCAAATACATCCTAGCTCCATGGAAACTATAAAGTGATCTTTTGGCCCTGAACTTTGAATACTACTTGACAGTATATACAGGATGAAATTAAACATCCCTGAAGAAACTACTGTGAGAGACTTTCTTCAAGAAAGCACTACATAGACAACTTTTTCCTCCCATAGGAGGTAGAAACTCAGGTAAGCTTACTGGGGGCCTGAAAGACACCCCAAAATAAGCCATTACTCCTGACTTTTGTATCTGACCAAACATTCTCAGAATTAGGTAAACTTTCTGGAATGTATGCTCCACCTGGTTAACTCTCCATAGCTTGACAAAGCATTGGCTTGACCAATCTTCTAAGAATGCAGTAACATACCATCTCAGTCCAATGGTCAACATTTCCCCACTTTGCCTTCACCTGCCTATATAATACCCCGTAATATATTCAATGAACTATTAATTTACAATTTCCTTTGTTCCTTATCTACAGAAGCTTACAACTCCCTCCTTCTTTGGAAACACTTTTTCAAAGCAAGTTGAATAAGTGTTTCCAGGCCTACATCATGCATATTTGATTCAGAATAAATGACTTTCTTGTTTTCCTCTAGTGTCATTTTGCCAACACATTCCACATGACAGACATATAGACCCATTTCTACACAGATGTTAATAGGTATGGGTATCAGGTGTTAACATGTATCTTCACCATAGCTATCTTTTATTTAAATAAGAGACTCTTCCTTCCATCCTGATCCTCTATCCACTCTCAGAGGGTTTTCTTTCATGCTATTGTTTTTTCTCAAACAACTAAGTGCCAGAAATTAACTCCTCCCACTCTTTCCCTTCTTTCCCTGGAAAACTCTCTTTAAAAATACCCACCTCTGGGTTGGGGTTGTGGCTCAATGGTAGAGCACATTCCTCACATGTGTGAGGCCCTGGGTTCAATCCTCAGCACCACATAAAAAATAAATAAACAAATAAATAAATAAATTTTCAAAATACCCATCTCTGCCATCATTCCCTCACTCCCCTAGGCAATATTAATTCATCCTACATTCTGTCTGCTGCCCAAGCACTACTTCTCACTCTGCGCAAGCACTTCAACCCATTCTGTATATATTTACTGAGAACCTACTGTGTACTCAGCACAGGCTAGGGGCTGCAGATACAAACATAAATAAGATAAGCACAGATCCTATTGTTTTTGTGCTTTCTTTTTCTGCTTAATTGTGAACTTCTCAATAGAGGAGAGTATCTTTTTCTTTGTATACTTGGTGTTACCAAAGGCCAAGTATATAATGGTGTCCCCCAAAATGTATTATCTCATCTTTTTTTTTTGCATGTTAGGACTGTAAGGCAATAAAGTATGATAATTAGGACATTTCTGTCTAGGTACATTTTTCCAAAGTTGTATCTTATCTTTGCCAAAAATATTCCTCTCTGACTCTGCTGGAAGTAAACAATTCCTGAGATGGACATTGGAATGCACTGCTCAGGTCCCCTCTGAGGATGCAGGACCTGTTTACCCCAGCTGTTTGGAGTAGGAGTGCTGCTGGCACATGGCCCTGAGCTCCATTCCCAGGCAGCCCTCATCCAGTGACTGATGTATGTGGGAGGGTAAGATTCATCCCTCAAACATCCCTCAACCTTCAGAGATCCCTCTGAAGGTTGGCTGAGCCTTTGTTGTGCATCATGGCTCAACTTCCCCTGCCTAGTCTTGCTTCCTTCCCTGCACTCAGTGTTGATCCCAAGATCACTTCCCAATAAACTTCCTGCCTGTCTCAGCCTTAGCTTCCCTTTTTACTTGAGATAACCTGAAATCAAAGTTGCTAAAAAGTGATCTGTGCTCACTCTATCTCCTCACCACCCATTTACTTCTCTACTTTTTTGGTGCATTCTAGAAATTACTTTCTCATTAGATAAACTGTGATCATCACTGGCCATGGACAGTGAGAGCCAACTCTTCCCCTGTCTCCATATTTGAAATGCTGAAGGACTCCTCTTACAACTTTCTGGCTTCGCTGTTGGGTAGTTCTCTTCTTTGAATTGTTCCTTCTCTTTGGCCTTCATTTGCTATTTTTCTTCCTCCTTCTCCTCAAATGTAGGCATTCCTTAGCTTTAACCCTTAGCTCTTCTAATTCTTTATAATCTCTCTGCAGTTTCAGTATAGTAATAACTGGGGAGCCACCCAGCATTAGAGACAGTGATACTGCTGGTAATGGGTGATGAGTCCTGCTTCCCCACATGCTGAAGTTTGAACATTAGTGAAGCACGCCGAGGCAAGCATATAAAGCAGGGTTTATTTTAAAAAAGGGTAACATAGACTTCCATAGATTTCTCCTGGGAGGAAGAAGGGGACCATAGCTGGTATCCTGGTATCCCACGAAGTGAGGTGTTCTGCCCTTTTTATATGTCCTAGGCTTCCTTTATTCTCCTGCCTTTCCCCCCTTATCTTTCTCCCTCCTGTGTACTTGACTAGGCCTAGGAATGCTCAGTGGAAAGACCCTAAGGTGAGAAACAGGTGGGCTGAAGGGGGAAAGGCAGGATGGAGCAGCCAAGGACACATTAACCACCTCATAGCTCCCTGTAGGGAGGGCAATTCCTGGGTTACCTTGGCAACAGGTTGGAGCAGGGGCAGGTTCTTGATAAGGATGGAGAAAGGGCTCTGGAGGAATTAACATTTCAATCCCTCAGGAGACAGTCTCCAACTTCCCAGACTCATCAGAACTGGCCTCCTTCATCCAACCTGACTTGATTTACCTCTCTAGACTGACTGCCTGTCTGATGCTAGCTTCAACAGGATGGAACAGTGGCAAGACAACCTCTCCCCGGCCACACGCACCAGGAATTGAACCCAGTGTTGCTTAACCACTGAGCACATTCCTAGCCCTATTTTTAAAAAAATATTTATTTTTTTAGTTTTAGGTGGACACAATGTCTTTATTTATTTTTTTTATTTTTATGTGGTATTGAGGATCGAACCCAGCGCCCCACACATGCCAGGCAAGTGCGATACCACATCCCCAACCTCCTAGCCCTATTTTTTAAAATATTTTTTTTAGTTGTAGATGGACACAATATCTTTATTTTTATTTTCTTATTTTTAAGTGGTGCTGAGGATCAAACTCAGGGCCTCATACGTGCGAGGCAAGAACTCTACCTCTGAACTACAACACCAGCCTCCCAGCCTTATTTTCTTTTATATTAGAGACAGGATCTTGCTGAGATGCTTAGGGCCTCAGTATGTTGCTGAGGCTGACTTTGAACTCTCCATCCTCCTGCTTCAGCTCCTGAGCTGCTGGGATTACAGGCATGTCCACCATACCTGGCTAAGAACAACCACTTAATGTAAAATTGACCTGAACTGCAGGTCAATCCAGCTGGGAAAGAGGGCAAGCTTTAAATCCTATTTCATTTCTTCATGGTAAGTGAGCATGATAACAGAATCATGGGGATGTTTTTAGGTCCCCAAATGCAACAGTGTCCTCTTTTGACTCCTTGTCTTTTTATAGGTTGTACCTACGCCAGAATGATCTTGCTTTGGTCATTCTTCACCTGGCTCACTCCTCCTCAGACTTGTGAGGCTCTGTGGAAGAAGGAACATCTAAGTGGTCTTACTTTAGATATTCCTTCTGTCAAAGAGCTCCCCTGACCCCAATGTTCTGACATTTCCCATAGCATCTGGCAGAGGGGCTGCTTGCCTCCTGCCTTAGCCTTCTGAGTAGCAAATTTATTGAGGATCTTCTATGTGCCAGGTATTGTTCCAGGCTCTGATATATAGTAAAACTCAAGACATATAACATTTCTGCTCTCAGAGAACTTACATTATTTGGAGGAGGTAGATAATAAATAAGTCAATAAGTACATGTTAGGAATTGATAAATTCCATTTAAAAAACAAATTTAAAGCCAGGTAAGTGGTGCACACCTGTAATTCCAGCTAATCAAGAAGTGGAGGCAGGAGGATCTCAAAATAGAGGCCAGCCTTGGCAACTTATTGAGACTGTCTTAATATTTAAAAGGGGGGAGGGGTTGTAGATGTAGTTCATCGGTAGATTGTTCCTGGGCTCAATCCCGAATATAGAAAATAAAAAGGAGAAAAGTGAAAGAGTGGGAGGTGGGAGAGAAGAAGTTAGGAAGGAAGGAAGGAAGGAAGGAAAGAAGGAAGGAAGGAAGAAAGGAAGGAAGGAAGGAAGGAAGGAAGGAACGAATGAACGAATGAACGAATGAACGAACGAACGAACGAATGAACTGGGGATACAGCAGTGATAAAGCACCCCTGGATTCAATCCTAATAATAAATAAAATAAAAAAATAAAATAAATTTAAAAAGCAAAATGAAGTCCGGGCATAGTGTTGCACTCCTGTAATCCCAGCTACTCAGAAGACTGAGGCAGGAGAATTGCAAGTTCAAGGCCAGACTAGTCAACTTAATAACCTATTTTAAAGAGGGCTGGGAATGTAGCTCAGTGGTAGAGTGCTTGCTTACCCTGTGTAAGGCTCCCAGTATCCACCCACCCACTCCAATAAAAAGAACAAGGAGCAGCAAGAACTAGAAGTGCAAGATAAGGACTATTTCAGAAGAAATGGTTAGGGGAGATCTTGTTCAATGATCATGAAGCACAAATCTGACTGCAAAAAAAAAAAATCACTAAAATAACAATCACAACACTTGAGGTCTTTCTAATATTAATTGAGCTAGGTAAAACACTCAGGAATCTTGCTGATTGCAAAGGCACCCAGCTTGGGAATACTTCAAGCAGCAGCTTCCTTTCTCCTGTAGGAACTGAAGTCAGGGGTAGCTCAATATACGGTGCTAGTAGAATAATGGGCCACACACCACAGTGAATATCAGTATCAGATGACTAGCTAAATAGCACATGGGTCTGGAGAGGCTCCGATCTCTCTTCTCTCTCTCTCTCTCTCTCTCTCTCTCTCTCTCTCTCTCTCTCTCTCTCTCTCCAGATTGAACCCAGAGGCACCCTAGCCCTTTTTATTTTTTAGTTTGTGACAATGACTCACTAGGTTGCCCAGGCTTGCCTCAAACTTGGGATCCTCCTGTCTCAGCCTCCTGCTATAGCCCAGCTAGTTCCTATTTTCTGAGGCAGTCTGGTGACCCCTTATCACTTTTTTGTTGTTGTCATTGTTGTTGTTGGTAATGGGGATTGAACCCAGTGGCACTTTACCACTAAACTATCCCCAGCCCTTTTTAATTTTAATTTTGAGATAGGGTCTCATAAATTGCTGAAGGTCTTGCTAAGTGTCTGAGCCTGGCCTCAAACTTGCAATCCTTCTGCCCCAGCCTCCTGAGTCACTGGGATTACCGATGTGTGCCATCATGCCCAGCTCCTTATCACTTTTTGGTCCAGATCCTTACAATAGTACCCTTAATCTGGTTTTTTTTTTTTTTTTTTTTTTTTTTTTTTGGTGGTGCTAGTGATTGAACCCAGGGCCTTGTGCATGTGAGGCAAAGCACTCTACCAACTGAGCTATATCCCCAGCCCCTTAATCTGGTATCCTTAATCTCCACTTTCTTCCCACTCTAACCCATTCTGAACCTCACTTTAGACTAACTGTGTAAAACATCACTTTTATCTTATCATTCCCTTGAGCAAAATGCATTATGATTTCCTAATACCTAAAATCAAATCCCAAAATCCTTAATCTGCATACATATGACCCTCAAGCATCCTGCCTCACAAACATCATCTCTCAACCTTTTTGTTCTCTCTCTCTCTCTCTCTCTCTCTCTCTCTCTCTCTCTCTCTCTCTCTCTCTCTCTCTCTCTTCGTCTTTATTTTCTTTTGTTTTGTTTGGTGTTAAGGATTGAACCCAAGGCCTTTTGAATGCTATACATGACCTCTAAGGCTGAGCTACAACCCCAGCCTTCTCAATCATTTCATAATGTAGTCTATGCTAGGTGTTCTGGAACAACTCAGTCCTAGTCTGTGAGTATTTGCCCCAAGGTGTCTGCCCAAAAGGCAGACAGATCTAAGATTACATAGACTGCAATTTACTGGGGACTTATTGACAATGTGGTCATGGGAAGCAGCAAGACCAGCTGGATTCCTGAATTGGGTCAAAAGAGGGATGTACTCATGAGTTAGGACAAAAGTGACTTCATTATGACTTGAAGATAGTATCAAACAGGTGCATCCCTGGAGCCAGGATCTGATTGTGAAGCCCCAGGCATGACTATAATGGTTTTATCTATTTATTGGAAACTATGCAGGAAAAACCAGCTGGGTTTACTCAAGGGCAATCATGAGGCTATGGCTCAAGATGACTGCAGTCATGTTGTTACCAAGGGAAAAAGAGCCACATTTGTTTGTCCCCAAACTAACAACCATATTCTTTTCCTGTATAAGGAACATATGCATAGTGCTTACTCATATATATTTTTTTCAGTAGTGGGGATTGAGCCCAGAGGAACTCTACTATTGAGCTACATCCTAAGTGCTTTTCTGAAACAGGGTCTAGGTAAGTTGCACAGGCAGGCCTTGAACTTGTGGTGTTCCTGACTCAACCTCCTAAGTTGCTGGGATCAGGGGCATGCATTGCCACATGGGCTCTAGCCATACTTTTTATATAAGAGAAACTTGCACAAGTGTGCTAACCACGCTTTTTGCCTCTAGAAATAAGGAAGTTAGCCAACTACCTACTCAGCCCCCAGGAATAGCACAGAAAAAAATGGAGCAGCCCTGCTTTAGCTGGAATGAAAGCCATGCAGGCCAATCCTTCACTTTTAGGTTCATCTTCTTAGTAAAATTCCTGCTCTCTCAATCACCATGAATTGATCAGAAGAGATGAAGAAGTAAAAAAAGGCTTTGTCCAATTTATTAAAAAATCTCCACCCATCCCTAAAAATGATACGAATATTCCTCCCTTCCTCAACCTATCCCTCCCCTTCATTTTGTTTAACTTATATTTACAGCATTCTTGGCTTCCATAGAAAACCTATAACTATGACATTCTAGCTTCTCCTATTCTTTGGTTCAGAATAAAACTTTCCTTCAATGTTTGTTTGGGTACCAGGGATTGAACTCAGGGGCACTCAACCACAGAGCCACAACCCTATTTTGTATTTTATATTTTTGTATTCTAGGCAGGGTCTCACTGAGTTGCTTAGTGCCTCACTTTTGCTGAGGCTGGCTTTGAACTCTCCATCTCCTGCTCAGCCTCTGAAGCTGCTGTGCCTGCTAGTTCTTGGTTTTTGTTTGTTGGCCCTATGACTCCAAGAGGAAAAAGGACTCCGTTTGGGTCAAAACTGGTAATAATGTCAAAGGGTACCTATACATCCCACTGCTCACTTTTATAATCTTATGTGTCCTGCCCCTTCCACAACTGTGCCCTGAGGCTGTGAGAGGTTTTAGCTTTGTATAGGCAACATGGAGCAAGGCCATTTGTCTAACTTGTAAGCATAGTCCACAGCAATCAGAGACACAAGCATGAAAAGAGACAGGTTTTCAAATGATAATAACAATAAACTTACCTGCTTAAGGTAAAGAAGTGACTTAGCATGTCTTCTATAGAAGGGCTAGGAACAGACAAAGTTATCAACTTGGATTTGATAATAGCACAGGTTCCAGTGGAAATAATTTAAAAAAAGAAAGATAGGGAAAAAAATGTCTACTAGGGACTTATAAAAGTGTACTATCCAATAAATAAGACAATCCTGGGGGTATTATCTCTGTTAAACAGTAGGGTGACAGCAGCTGGAGGTAGTATGAAGGAATCTACCTCACATGCTAGCAGGCCAGAATGATGAGTGATTTGTAAAACTAACAGCAAAATGGCATGCCAGACCAGGAAGCCAACTGCAGCACCGTGTGATATTTTCATCCTATTTTTGCAGATTTTTTATTTGTTCTTTTTAGTTATACATGACAGTAGAATGTATTTTGACATACCACATATACATGGAGTATAACTTCCCATTTTTGTGGTGGTACATGATGTAGAGTTAGACTGGTCATGTATTCATATAGGAACATAAGATTATGTCCAATTCATTCTACTGTCTTTCCGATTCCCATTCCCACTCCCACTGTCCAATCCCATGAACCTCCACTCCTTCTTTCCCTCCCCATTGTGAGTCAGCATCCGCATATCAGAGAGAACATTCAGCCTTTGTTTTTTAAGGATTGGCTTACTTCACTTAATGTGATAGTCTCCATTTCAAGCAAATGCCATTATTTCATTCTTCTTTATGGCTGAGTCATATTCCATTGTGTATATGTACTACATTTTCTTTATCCATTCATCTGTTGAAGGGTAATTAGGTTGGTTCCATAGCTTAGCTATTGTGAATTGAGCTGTTATACACATTGATATGCCCATGTCACTATAGGATGCTTATTTTAAGTCCTTTGGGTATGTGCCAAGGAGTGGGATAAATGGGTCAAAGGGTAGTTCCATTCTGCAAGAGGGATAAAGATAAGGGGAAGAGGGCAGGAGAACAAAGAAAGCCTCGGACATATAAAAAGGGCAGAACACCTCACTTCTTGGGATACCAGGATACCAGCTATGGCCCCCTTCTCCCTCCTGGGAGAAATCTAGGAACTCTATGTTACCCTTTTAAAAATAAACCCTGCTTTATATGCTTGCCTCAGCATGCTTCTCTAATGTTCAAACTTCAACAAGTGAGGAAGCAGAACTTGTCACAGATACCCAGCAGTATCATTAGGGTAGACAGACCATTACCTTATGCATAGATGAGTGCAAGGTTGTTCTACTATGTCCTATAACAAAGTATAATCACAATATACCAGAACCAGAAAATATCAGTGGGAAATGTTCATTGCCTTACTTCCCAAGTGAAGGTGAACTGGTCTTGCTGAGTCTAGTTTTAAATAAATGCTGAAAAAAGGCATTAGCCAAGTCTAGAAGAGCATGCACAGAGCAAAAGGAGGATGGGACTGACCTTCTCCAGTAGCTGTGTAATATCAGCATGGCAGCATAGATAGGAAGTATCACCTCATTTATCTTCCTACAGTCAATATCATTCTCCAAGTTCTAGTTGGCTTTTTCACTGGCCCAATAGAGCCATCTAAAGCACTGTGGGAAGGTCATAAAGTCCCAACCTGCTCTAATTCAACCTCTCAAGTAGCTGGGATTACAGGTGTGGGCCTCCGCTCCTGGTTTGCAATTTTAAAAGTCCTTTCCTACTCAGGAGGCTGAGGCAGGAATATCACAAGTTCAAGGCCAGCTAGGGCAATTTAGCTAGATCTTGACTCCAAATTAAAAAAATAAAATAAAAAGGCTGGGGATGTAGCTCTGTGGGAGAGTACCCCTGAGTTCAATATCCAGTGTCTTTGTGTGTGAGTGGGTGGGGGTTCTCTCTGGCTACATACAGCATGGAGAACTGGTTAGAGCAGGACAAAGCAAATGGCAATGAAATCTGCACAAGTGATTCCAACAAAGTGAGCAGAGACCCTCAGTGGTTTATTAAGACACCCTGGGAAGCAGGACTCTGTAGAAAATTGACATGTGTCACTGCTTGGTGTTTTCTTGTGGCAGTTACTAACTTTCAGATCTTCTAAATCAAAAGTGATCTAGCTAACGGTAAAGAAAGGACTAAAATTTACAGATGTTCTAAACAAAACTAAACAAAACAAAAAAAAAACAAATAGCAATGAAACCAGCCAGGAGGCTGGTGCAGTAATCTGGACCAGAGGCTGGGAGCTTGGACTAGGGCAAAGGAAGAGAAGATAGAAGGAAGCTGACTGGTAGCTTCAAGGAAGAATCAACAAGGCCTGTGTGCGTGTGTGTCAGTTTGAGATAGCATGAAGGGAGAAGCACTAAACACTAAATATTTAAGGAATGAATGAATTCCTGTGCTCCTGCCATATCTTTTTTTTAAAGTATTTTTTTAGGTATAGATGGAGACAACACAATGCCTTCATTTTCATGTGGTGCTGAGGATTGAACCCAGGTCCTGCCGGTGCTAGGTGAGCACTCTCCTGCTGAGCCACAATCCCAGCCCTCCTGCCATATTCTTTTACTGCATGAAATGTCTTCCTTCTACTTGATACTTCCTAGGATAGTTCCTTCCCACTTCTTCCACAAAACTGCTTCTGATTTTGTCCCCTGTTTCCACTTCATGCCTTAGTCAAGTTTCTAACCCATTTACCTCTTTCACCCAACTTGTAGAGTATGGCCCACTCCAGGACCATGTTTTTCTACTGCCTGAGTAGTATAATCATGAACAGCTGTGCCGACATAAACCTCTGTGACCAAGAAAACACTATATAGATGCTAGAGCTCTCAAAACCATTTTCTCACTCACAGAACTCTTGTTAAGATAGGTATTACTGTGGAGGAAATAAACTAAAGTGACATGTATAAGGTTGCACACTTTAAAGGAAATGGCAGTACTAACATTAATTTAGATACCATGGTTTTATTAATTATTTGATACTGGGGATTGAACCCAGAGGTGCTGGTGCTGAGCAACATGCCAGTCTTTTTGTTTAAATTTGAGACAGCATCTTGCTAAGTTGCTGAAACTGGATTTGAGCTTACCATCCTCCTGACTCAGTGTCACTAGCCACTAGAATTACAGACATACTTGATTCCATGGCTTTAAGTGGAATGCTCTCTTTACCACCCCTCATGGAGATTAAATACTCCTATGTACCCAAGAGAACTGTTAATGCTGGGAGTCAGTTAAATGCCACTTCTAGAAATCCTTTCAAGTATTAATTTATTCTAAAATATGTACTTGGCATATACTATATATACCAAATATGTCATTTAATGTTGAAGGTGCAGCAGCAAACAGGACAAATGGGTCTCCCTTCGACCTCCCAAGTAGCTGGGATTAGAATGCGTTACTGTGCCCTGGTAGACCACTTTTTCTTTTGGGCCATGCCAAGGGATAAATCACAGTTCAGGTTCACAAAGCTGATGAAACGAGGTTAATAAATATATAAACAACATAGGTAATACGTGCTGTAAATAAAGACTAAAGAGTGACACGGAGGAGAGTGTGTATCCTTTTTGTGGGCACTATTTCAAAGAGGGTTGTCAGAGAAAGCCTTTCAGAGAAGTAACATTTGAGATCGAGCTTGGACTTCTGCTGTACACACATAACGAATGACAATTTTCCACGAACCTAGCTCTGGAAATACTTAAAAAAAAAAAAAAAAAAAAAAAAAAACCACCAAGTGTCCTGAATGACTGCAAGTGGACAGTTACGGCCTATTAGGCCGCCACCAGGAGAGGGCGCCGCGGGTCCTCTCACACCCAGGAGGCGCCGAGTTCCCCGGCAATGCCAAACTGACTTCTGACACCTAACGTTCAAGGCCCCCGTCGCCCCGAGCGGAGGTCAAGGGCAGCGCGGGGAACCCCTAAGACTCTAGGGAATTGCAGAGGGCACCAGGGCCCTCAAGGAGACGGCGACCTCTGGATCGCAAACCCCTCCAGAAGCAGCAGCCCTTGATCCCTCGGGGAGAGACGGTTTCCGGCGTCACTACACCAGAGAAGACTGCTTATCCAATCCTGGCTCCTCCTTCCGCTCTGGCCTTTTGAGACCTTCCTCAGACACACGCGTGCGGGAGCCAAGCAAGCTGCGGCTACCAATCAGCATTCAGGAAAGGCGCATGCGTAACGGGTAGTGAACTTTGACTTGGAGTCGACCTCCTCTCTTTCCCCCCCCCCTCGCTGTGAAAATGGCGCTGTCCAGGGTGTGCTGGGCACGGACTGCGCTTTGGGGTTCAGTCGTCACCCCTGGACCCTTTGTCACTCGGAGACTGCAACTTGGTCGCTCTGGCTTTGCTTGGGGAGCCCCTTGGTGAGGGATCTGGAGGAGAGAAAAGCACTTTTGACAGGCCTTTCCAGCGGCTCAAATTTGCTTTCTTATTCTCAGGGTTCTACTCCTTGGCCCCAGGATTTTTATTCTTCTTTGCAGGATTCGAACTCTGATCCCGGCCAGAGACCTGATTTCTGACCCTCTCGACTCTCAGTGTTTCATATTGGTTGATCCCCACAACCCGGGCTCATCTTTCAGCCTCTCTTTTTTGGCTTAGGTTTTACCGCCGCTATCTCCATCCACCCTCTCTCTGTCCTTAGCTTGCAGTTCAGATTGCCCCATAGCCCTGCACTCTGTCCAGGCTCATACCACTTCCAGACTTCTCTTCCCGCTTGACTTCTGCCTGATGTGTCCTTCTCAATCTGATTGCTTCTCTCTCCTTGACCCCAAGATCAAGTTTCTTGAACTTCAGGTTTCAAGTCTTGACTTACATTCTCTGAGACTTGTTTTTACATTAGGAATCCCAGGTGTGAGGGGTTTCTAGGACTGGTTCCCAGATAGTCTCTTTGATCTTCCTTGTAGGTCGTCAAAGCTTCACCTTTCTCCAAAGGCAGATGTGAAGAGTTTGATCTCTTACGTTGTGACCAAGACAAAAGCGATTAATGGGAAATACCATCGTTTCTTGAATCGTCATTTCCCCCGCTTCTATATCCTGTACACAACCTTCATGAAAGGTAAAAACAAAGTTAAAATAGAAATAACCGAATCAGCTCTTGGGCAATGTCAGAGAGTTGGAGTAAGTAAAATCATTTACAAGTTCTGCTAAGGGGGTGTGAGCTGGGATATTTCTGTTTCATAAATGTTTGAGCATTAAACTAATTCTTATAAATTAGCACTTCTTAAGAATATTTCTAGAGGGGCTAGGGTTTTGGCTCAATGGTAGAGCGCTCTCCTAGTGTGTGCCAGGCTCTGGGTTCAATCTTCAGCACCACATAAAAATAAATAAATAAAATATATTGTGTCCAACTATAACTTAAAAAATATTTTTAAAAAAGAATATTTCTAGAAAGATGTTTTGAGAGACAACCTCTGACAACACAGGAGGTAGAAGAAATAAAGTATATTCTTGTGCTTTTCTTTTTTTTTTTTTTTAAAGAGAGAGTGAGAGAGGAGAGAGAGAGAGAGAGAATTTTTAATATTTATTTTTCAGTTCTCGGCGGACACAACATCTTTGTTGGTATGTGGTGCTGAGGATCAAACCCGGGTCGCACGCATGCCAGGCGAGCGTGCTACCGCTTGAGCCACATCCCCAGCCCCTCTTGTGCTTTTCTTAACCACAGTTTTTGCTATAGTAGAAATTCCTTGTCTCTCATAAGGACAGGGATTTATGGCTGTACAGACTTTCCCAATGATTTATCCCTTGTCATGGCCCATAAGAAAATGTGGCCTAACTGGGCATGGTATCGGATGCCTGTAATCCCGCTACTGGGGAGGCTGAGGTAGGAGCATCACAAGCTCAAGGCCAGCCTGGGAAATTTAGCAAGGCCCTATCTCAAAATAAAAAGGGCTGGGGATGTAATTCAGTGATAGAGCTCTTCTTGGTTTGATCCCCAAATTTCTTTCATACTGCAAAAGTATGAAAGAAAAGAAAAAAGAAATTGTGATCTAATTCTTGTTAAATCTATAGGTAGCAGTTGCCTAGAAAAGGCACTATGTATTCTTGGTTTCATCTTTTTTTCCCCTTTATTTATTTATTTAGTATTTTTGAGATGTAGTCTTGTTGTGTTTACCTGTCTGGGCTTGAATTTGTGATCCTCTAGCTTCAGCCTCCTGAGGAGCTGGGATTACCATAGCCAGCCTTTTCTTTTCTTTTTTTTTTTTTTTGTGGTACTGGGGATTGAACCCAAGGGTATTTTACTACTGAGCTACATCGCTAGTCCTTTTTACTTTGTATTTTGAGACAGGGTCTTACTAAGTTGCTGGGCGGGGAGGTCTTGCTAAATTGTTGAAGCTCACCTTGAACTTGGATCTAGACATTCATCACTGTGCTTGGCTGATTTTTTTAATGCTAGTTACTAAGAAATTATATGTATGCATATATGCATATATATGCATATGTATATAATTTCATATATATGTGTTTGTGTGTGTATGCTGAGTACACTGGCTCATGCGTGTAATCTCAGTGACTCAGGAGGCCGAGGTAGGATTGCAAGTTCAAGACCAATCTGGGATATATATATATTCAAAAGTCCAATCTTGAGCCAGATTGCCTTACTTAAATCCCTTGTCACTACTGGCCATCAGAGTAGACTAGTGATAGACTAGTGATTCAACTTCTCTATCCCTTCTCATCTATAAAATGAGAATAATAGGACCTACTTATTGCCCTTATAGTTGTGAAGATTAACTAAATCAACACAAATAAAGTACTTGGAACAGTTCTTAATCTCTAGAAAGAGCCCAGTATTAGCTATTAATATTATACTCTGTACTTTTATCATAATACCAATTATAAACTACCACATTGTTAGAACTGAATATTATCATAATTATTGCAGCTTCACAGACCTGAAAAATCACCTATTATTAGCTGGGTGTAATGGTACACACCTGTAATTCCAGCTACTTGGGAGACTGAGGCATGAGGATTGCAAGTTCAAAGGCCAACTTGGGCAATTTAGTGAGACCCTGTCTCAAAATAAAATTGTAAAAAAGGTTGGGAATATAGCTTAGCTTGCCCACCATGTTCAAGGCTCTGGGTTCAATTCCCCAGTACTGGGCGGGGGGGGGGGGGGAGAGAAAAACGACCTATCCTTAACTATAAAGTGGAGATAAAAATGGCTGCCTTGTCTGATTGAAAAAAACAGTCCGAAGGTATTTTGTTTTAAAACCTTCTATTATGGAAATCTTATGACATACTCAGAAGTAGAGAGAATAATATAATTAACTTCCCTGTACTCAACCTCACTTCGGCAATTACCTACTCATGGCTTGGTTGATAGTTGGTAATAAGATTTCTTATTGCTTTTTATATTATTTTGTAGCTAATAGAGATATCATTTCAATTGTAAATATGAAACCATTTAAAAAATTAGTCATATATAAATATAAGAATTTTCATAAATTGAAGATATAAAATACAAACATAGAAATATGTTGAATTACATAACTTATAAAAGTCTTCCAGAGGGGCTGGGGTTGTGGCTCAGTGGAAGAGCGCTCGCCTGGAATGTGTGGGGCCCTGGGTTCGATCCTCAGCACCACATAAAAATAAATAAACGAAATAGAGGTATTGGGTCCAACTACAACTAAAAAATAATAAAATATTTTTAAAAAAAGTGTTCCAGAAAGGAGATAAGTTAATAACTGGCAGGGAATACATAGGGTTAATTGAGGAAGACTTCCTGAGATAACTGAGCTAGATTTTTAAAAAAGAGCAAGTAATGAACCTAAAGAGGGAGAGCATTCCATAGCAGATCACATTAACCCAACCAACTTAGCTGGATGAGAGGTGGTGTGCTGGGAGAAAAAGGATGGGTTGGCCTCAAAAGAGTTTCAAGTTACCTAGTTTAAAGCTTTTATATAGAGTAGTGTTGGGTGGGCAATTGTATGTGCATGTGTAAATGAAAGTAGAGGGGGATGCGGTGGAAGATTCAATCTTGGATAACATCACACTTTGTCCTCTACTTTAATGAGGCAGGATTTCAGATGTTATGGGCTGATGCCAAAAAGGCTAGAAGAATAAAGACAAATATGTGGAAGCACAATATAAAGTTTCATCAACTTTCATACCGGGAGATGGAGCATTTGAGACAGGTATGGGCCAAGGGCAGATACCCAGAAATTCATGGTGAGGTAATTACAATTAACCAAGATCTCAAGTATTTTTTTTTCTTTCCTTGTTCACCACTGATCAAGCCTCTCCCCTTTGCTGTGAAATCAAGTATTCAACTCAATGAGAGTATCTGATGTTTCACCAGAATTGGGTTCTTTCAGAATTACAGCTCTCCTTAACAGAGCTCCATAGAGTGTCTGTCACACTTTTGAATAAAGTTTGTAGGCAATAAAATCCAGCTTGTTTCTAAATATATGAGAATCTTCAAGGATCCATAGGGAAGCAGGAAAGTATAAGTAGTAACTTGATGGGCAGTGTTGAAGCTGAGAGTAAGAATCTAGGACCCATTATGCAGATCAGGAAACATTCACTGAGGGATTTGATATAATGTACTAGATATTATTTGGTAAGCAGAAGTGAACAAATTAGAGGCTTTGTGCTCAAGGAATTTACCATCTAGAAGTATATAAAAATAAACTTGGTAATTTTACTGGGCTGTAATAGAAGTTTACTGCAGAAAAGGATGGAAGGGATTGTCCATTATATTAAAAACTTACTTGGGTTAAAACTACATCTGTTTATTTCTGTCTAGTTCCGCCGAGACATTGCCAAGTGTCTTTTCCTAGGTATCATTTCCATTCCACCCTTTGCCAACTACCTGGTCTTCTTGCTAATGTGAGTACATGCTTGTATATCCCCAGCATCTTGAAGATATATAGATTTTTTTAATTAAAAATTATTTTAGGAAGAACTTCATTTCAGAAGTTAGGCAGAGGTTATCCAGCTTTCTGCTCCAATCTTCTCATTATCCCAGGGTTCTTAAAAGTCACTTAGTAATACATTGGTTATCAGGATGCATCACAGTGGTAGGTATAGGTGACTTAGCTGCCTTTCATCATGTGAAGTAAGATCATGATCTTCTCCATTATCCCTAAGAACAGTATCCCACTCCCTGAGAAGCATGTAAACTGGGCAATTTTTTTTTCTTCAGGAAAATAATGCATTTCATATTCTGATATCATTCTTTATTACTTTGTATCCTAAGATGGTACTTCTAAACTGTTACCTTTCATGTTCTAATTACTGTTTCTGAATAGTAAACAACATCAGAGCTTAATAGCTTAAAACCACCCCATTTTCATGATTTTGTGGGTCAAGAATTTGGGAAGGACTCGGGTAGGTGATTGACTTTTCCCATGCATGTGGTGTTGACATCATCTCCTCAGTGATTTTTAGCTACTGAATGTACTAGTTTGGAGGATCCAGGGTTATTCTTTTTTTAATGTGTGGGGAGGGGGTACCAGGGATTGAACCCAGTAGTGTTTAACCATCAAGCCATATCTTCAGCCCTTTTTATTTCTTGAGATGGGGTCTTACTAAGTTGCTTAGGGCCTCACTAAGTTGCTGAGTCAGGCTTTGAACTCAGTATCCTCCTGGCTCAGCTTCCCAAACTGCTGGGATTATAGGTGTGCACCACCATACTTGGTGGCTGCATGACGACCTTGAATAACCTGGTCTTGGAGTTCATAGACTCTTGCTCTATTTTGTTGGCTGAATCAGTTACCCAGATTGAACAAAGGCGACATAAACTTTATTTCTCCATAGAGAAATGCCAGAGAATTTGTGGCTATGTTTTAAAACTACCACACAGCTGGACATGGTGCCACATATCTGTAATCCCAGTGATTCTAGCTGCTGAGGCAGGAGGATAGCAAGTTCAAGGCCAGCCTCAGCAAGTTAGTGAGATGCTGCCTCAAAATAAAATTTTAAAAAGGGCTGGGGCTGTAACTCAGAGATAGGACACTCCTAGGTTTGATCCCTACTACTGCAAAATAAACAAATAAATAAAATTTTAAATAAATAAATAAATCTACCACACATGTGGAAAAGTGAACTTATCCATAAATTTATTACCTTTTTCCATGTGATTAGTAGGTTGTCAACATTACATACAGTGTCCAGCTCTGTCTACAACTCTGTCCAAAACATGTTTGTTACATGTTTAGTTCAAAAGGAGTCATTTTATCTGATTGCTGCATGCTGGGCTATTCTACTACTGCTTCCTTTCATATCATATTTCAGTAATGTTGCTTGAAATTGTGCTTCAGTATATCTTTAAACTTTGAGCTTGAGACTCACTTAAGAACATTGAGGTAGATAGTGTCTACACTCTTCTTGCTAGCATCCATGTCTGCCAAATGCTTTCTTAGCTTTCTTTGAAAGATGTTAGTGTCAGCAAGTAACTTTGTGATTCTTTTTCTTTTCAGGTACCTATTTCCAAGGCAACTACTGATTAAATATTTCTGGACCCCAAAACAACAAACTGATTTCTTAGATATCTATCATGGTCTCCGGAAGCAGTCCCACTCAGAAATCCTTAGTAATTTAGAGAGGGTCATTCCTCTCATTTCTGATCCAGGACTTCGGTGGCATTTGACAGACCTGTGCACTAAGGTATTCTTCCAGTTAACCCTTCCTGCAAACTAGGAGTCTTGTTAGAGCCAGTGTACTCTAAAATTAGGTATGGACGCTACTCAGGACCCTCTTAACATCTCCCAATCTTACCTCTCCCAAGATACAGAATGGTACCCACCCAGCTGTACATGAAATCCTGGCTCTCAGAGAGTGTTTCTGTAACCATCCTCTGGGCATGAACCAGCTCCAGACTTTGCAGATGGTAAGCACTTTAAAGACTTCTTTTTTCCCCCAGCCTCATGTTATTTCAGGTTTTTGAGTGATACTATTTGATTTTTTCCTCCTCTCCTGCCGTATCACAGAAAGCCTTGAGCCGGGCCATGCTTCTCACACCTCACCTGCCTCCTCCCTTTTTGAGGCATCGTTTGAAGACTCATACCACTGTTATTCACCAGCTGGACAGGGCTTTGGCAAAGCTGGGGATTGGCCAGTTGACTGCTCAGGAAGTAAAATCGGTAAGGGCTTGATTGCAACATCAAGCAATATCCCATAGAAGGCTGGAAGCTTACAAGGACTCCTTGTCTTGCTAAGTCTTTATTCTCTCACCTTATTTCTGTGTCATTTTTCTCAATATACATAGCTATTAGGAAGGAACCACCCATAGTAGTTGTACTTCTGGTTCTTCAAACACCAAAGACACTATACTTTAGACTTCTGTTTTAGATTATAGTTAATCACCTTTCTGTTACTGTAATATACCTGAAATAACTAGTTTAAAAAAGAGGAAGGGTTTATTTTAGCTCATGGTTTGGGAGGTTTCAGTCCACACAGTTGGCCCATTGCTTTTGGGTCTGTGGTGAGGCTGCATATCAGGGCTGGGAGTGGATAGTGGAGCAAAGCTGCTCACCTCAAGGAATTGAAAGAGAGGTAGGAAGATGAAGAGGGATAGTGTCCCACAATGCCAGTAGGCCCTATTTTTTGAAGTTTCACCACCTCCCCTTAGCACCAAATAGGGAACTAAGCCTTTAATAGATGGGCCTTTGCGGCCTCTTTGCTTGTCCTCTATCACTAGTTCTATCTGCCATGGTGAAAGGTCTCTTATGGAATGAGGTTGTAACTTATTTAAAGAAGATTTAGGATTATTATTATTATTTTAAAAAATATTTTTTAGTTGTAGTCGGACACAATACCTTTATTTATTTTTATGTGGTGCTGAGGATCGAACCCAGGGCCTCGCACATGCTAAGCAAGTGCTCTAACGCTGAGCCACAACCCCAGCCCCAGATTTAGGATTATTTGTGGATTTCATTTCCTTGGCATACTCATTGTGTGATTATTAAGGATGATTTCTCTTCTGAGTGGAATAGGCTTGTTATCTTCGTGGCCTGAATTCTACTCATATTGCAGAAGACAGGTGTCGAACTTGGCTGGGAGAATGGCTACAAATTTCCTGCAGCTTGAAAGGTAAAACAGCTTCCATGCTTATATTATTGAAATCCAAGTCATTTTTGTATTTAATTCTGAGATAATTTTGGATTTAATTATTAAATAATCTTAAGATCTTTATCTAACATTTATATCTAATTGAAAGGGCAGAAACTCACATGCCTACCCCATGCTTAGGCAGGTAACTAGACTGATGAGAGGGAGTGGTAGGACAAGAGGGAGTGCATGCTAATCTGAAGCAGAATTTATCAGCCTTGGCACTATTGATTTTTGAGGGGGTCTATGTGCATTAAAGGATGTTTACCAATATTACTGACCTTTGCCCAGTAGATGCCAGTAGTACCCTTCATCACCAATTGTGACAACCCAAAATATCTCCAGACATTGCCAAATGTTTCTGGGGTTGGGGGTCCAGCAGAAAGGGGCAGAGTTGTCCCAGTTAAGAAGCACTGATCTAAAGGCATTGAATTGAAAACAATAGAAAAGTACTCTACTAGCTAAACAGAAAGTATCTGAGGGCAAGTATCAGGCGTATCAGTCTTCTGTTCAGAACTTTTGCACAGGTTTTGATGTTTTCTAGGCCTTTGCATGTCAGGGTAGGTATACTAATCTTGAAGCTGAGAAATGCCCTAGAGTGCCCATTTCTACCAGGAGAATCCCAAGGTAACAGTAGTGCTGAGTACCATTGCCACTTCTGAATTGTCTACTGTCATCACATGAATCAAGACATAGAAGATGAGTTAACATGAATATATAGTGGAAGCGAAGGAAAGCATTTGTACAGGGGCTGGAATGAAGCAAGAGAAATTTGAGAACCATCACCTCTGATTCCCCTTACTTGGCTTCCTGCTTCCAGTTTCAAGTCCTATAAACTGAGGCAAGAAGGTAGATAGTCCTCTAGCCAAACCACTAACATTGATGGTATTTCCAGAAGCTGAGCTGTCCCTCTTGCTGCACAACGTGGTCCTGCTTTCCACCAACTACCTTGGGACAAGGCGCTGAGAGAACTGTGGAGTGGATGGCAATGTCCTGCAGTCGCGTAGCATAGCAGTGTGGGACCAAACAGCACTTGTCAGCAGAGTCTGTGCACTCCTCAGGTGTGTGGGAGGCAGAGGAGTGGGTGCAATGGGCTACACAGCACACTACCCATGAGGGAACTGCAGACATTCCCCTTACAGCTTGAACTAAAACAAACCCTCTTTTCAGGGATGGCCCATGTGAAGTGTCCTCCTATCTTCACAGTAAGCTGGAGCTGGCAGCAACCTCTTAACTAGTCTTTTCCTGTGTGTGTTATGGTCAGGTCCTATAGTCAGTTATTGCCCCCCGGTGGGAATCATTTGACCTAAGATTCATCAACTGCCATGTTCTCTACAGTTGTATTCTAAAGAATTTCTGATTGGCACTTGGTGTGGTGGCATACACCTCCCCGTGGCTTGGGAGCTGAGGCAGGAGGATCACAAGTTCAAGACCAGCCTCAACAAGTTAGCAAGAACTTGTCTCAAAAAATGAAAAGGGATGGGAATTTGGCTCAGTGGGTAAATGCCCCTGGGTTCAATCCCTGGTACCAAAAAAAAAAAAAAAAAAGAAGAAAAAAAATTTCTGGCTGGCAAGAACAACACTGCTTAATCTGGAGCATTTACATAAATGTATATCTTTCAATGTGCTCTTCCATCCGGATATGACCCAAAAGAGGGATTTTTGTTTTTCTTTCTCACTGGCATGAGCTAACTACTTCCTTTCCTTTTAAAATCCTTTGAATACCTTAAAAATTTTTTTTTTCAAGTATTAACTTATGGGAACATTGTAAAGGAAAAGATTAAAAGGAAGTACCATCTAATCCCTTCCCTAGTGTTTACAGCCTTCATCCCCCATTGTCTTAATTTCTGGGCTGTCATACAGCCCGTAAAGATCTTAAACTCTTTGCTACCTCCACTGTGTTGCAGCAATCCAACTGTAACCAACAGTGGCTGCCTTCTTTGGGCCATGGGTCAAAACCCATAAGGTACTAATTACTGCCCAGCCCTGGGAGACCAGGAAGATCTGCATCAAGATAGTAAGTTGGGTTTAGCTTTTGTGTGTACATTCTTGACCTATAGTTCTGTAATAACTTATTGTAAATGCATGGAGCACTGTTTTAAACCCAAGTAAAGACTGCCTGAAATCAGTTGATGGAAATTACTTATGCACACTCTAATCATTTTGCTAAGGCTCCTTTTCCAAGACTGACATAACCTAACTAATGGGGATTTAATTGGTTCTTACAGATCCTTCTGACAGAAGTTTTAAAGGAACTGATTTTAAGTTGATCTTTGGGTGGATATTTTAAGGTGGTAACCAGGAAAAGAGAAAATGGGAATACAGTCAGCGTGAAGGTCTAACAAGGCAGAAGCAAAGCCTGCTTCAGTTGAAGAGGTGCGTAAGAGCACCTGAGGCAAGATAGGCTGAAGAGAACATTCTACATTTCTATCACAAAGTGTTTCTTTTGTTAACCTTAATTCCTAACTGACCTAATTAGTTTCATAGAAAAAGATGCTTCTCCAGCTTTGTATAACAAGTAACTAAATTGTGGCTGGCCAAGATAAAGAATAACACACCATTCTTTTGAATATTTCTTTAATATTACATTTAAATATTCTCTTTAAATACAGCATTATCACAATGTAAAGAACCTAAAGAGGGAAAATTGTTTTCAGAGAACCAGACGAGCTTTGGATTCACATTGAAAATACTACCTGTATACAGTATGTGAGAAAGGAAACTGGAAAATAAGAATTATGTTAATAAGAATCATTTTTTTTTTTTAATCAAGGCCAAGACTAAGTGGGATTGAAGCAATCTGCTTCTATGATCAGAGGCCTAGCTCTCCTAGCAACCATGAGCTTTAATTTTGTCCAACTCGGGTAGCACCAGAAGTGAGATGGACTAGGCTGTAGAAAAGGCCCTTTGCTTGACAACAGTTAATGCTAAATGTTAATATTTAGCATTCAGAAGTTTGGGGTCAGCATGAATCAGAATTGTAGAGTTAATGAAGGGATGGACTTAGATTAAGAAACTAGAGTTTTGTAGAAATATCATGTATCTTACCTTATGGATTGGCAATGAGTTTAATAATAACAAATTTAAATTCATTTGATCCCAAAGGCTAATGTATTTCTTAGCAAGCTGTTGGAATCCACTTCCTAAATTAAGTGGGAGGCTTCCTACAGAGGGAGTGTATAGAGCTCTCCCTCTCCTAACAAACTTGAGAAAATATTTTTTTCCATAGAACTAAAATCCCAAGTAAGCTTCAGTCTTATGTTCCATGGTTCCAGTCTAAGGTGGGGGAGTGCAGCTCAGTTTGGAAAAGCATCTATTTCATATAGATTGAAGGTACTTAAGACTCAATTATTTTGTGAGGCTGGGTGATGGGGAGAGATATGGACCTATGTAACTTAAGACCTTCCCTCCAAACATAAAACCAAGCAAAAACAGGAATGAACAGGAAAGGCGGAATGGGTTAAAATATTTATCTGTATTAAATAAATACAAGGCCCTCAGGCTTAGATTTTATAAGTGAAATGCTGCTGCCACATACCTGAAGGCTGCTTTAACGTACCAGGGCCTGGCTATCCCCCAAGAAAAGGCTTTATGAGCAAGATAAGTAAGAATAATTATCTCTTCCACTCTCCCTACCCACCAGAAGTGTTTTTTAACTGGTTAATAAATCATACCAGATGTGAAGTATGGTGTTAAAGATGCTAAAGAATAGTGTTTTGCTCCCTACCATTTTCATTTTAAAACAGAGGCAAAGGTCACTTTGCCTATAAAATAAATCAGTGTTGTTCATGGAGCAGATCTTGATTGAAACATAAACATAAAAGGAACAGGAACCATTGACAGAGGTAAGAACTGAATTTGAGTCCCATTTTATACATTTCAAAGGTTACAATCAGATCTTAATCCTTTGGAACCTGGAAATTCTACGTGGCATCTAAGAATTGGTAGATTCCAATTTTATATCTCATCAAGCAGCAATAAACATTTGCAATTCTTGGGGTTGAACTGGAGTAGTATAAGAACTGTGTAACCCTGTATATCAAAGAAGGACCATGAGTGTGCATACACAAAAAAAGAACAAAAACTAGTCGGTGACCTTAAATTGCCACGTCTTACATTACATTTAAAGCTCAGATCTCCCAAAGAGGGGGGAAAAAACCTGTGTGAAAAAGTAGGCATGACACAAATAAAGTCATCTTTCCAGACAGCAGGTTGTTCCTGCAGCCTCCTTTGGATATAGTTAATGTTCCATATAGGCTTCCTAGGGGATGGGTGAGCCCAGCCAGAAACTGCCCAACAGAGCTCATGTTAAGACGATGGCAGAAGCCTCAGGCTCTTTATACCACATCCCCAGCCAATCTCACTTTTTCTTCAAAGGAAAAAGGATGGAGGAAAAAAAGACAAGTTTAACTCTAGTATCTAAGAACGTGTGAAAGAAACAATTCAAGTTACAGACCAAGAATCCCCAGTATGGGGAGCAGGTCAGGGAACACCAAACATGTCAAATATTAACTTATTTATCAAATAGGGGATCGGGGGAAGGTATGGTAAATTTTTAGAAATCCTGGAGGTTTTGTACAGAAACAGAGACCTTTCTGCCTCTCCTCACTAGATCCAACCAGGTGGCCTTTCCAATAGTATGATTGGATATACCAAAATGGGTATCAGAGCAACCACTGAGAAATAAGCTTTCACTCTGCCTGGAGCCCAGGAGAGCAGGGACTTTTTGCCCTGTGTACAGATTCTCGTGTTCTGGTCCCTACATAAATAGCTGCTTGAATTACCCAGATCCTCCTGTGAGGTCCTACGGCTTTGTTCCAATGGCCCAGAAAGCTGTGTTCAGCACTGTGCAGCTTCCTCTAACCTATCCCCACATCAAGCTGGGGCTGGTTTCCTTGGTACTGTTTCCCTTTCAAAAAATACTTGTACAAACAATCCTTTCCCACCCATTTCCCACAGACCCCAATAAAATAACATGGGAGCAGCAGCTGCTTCTACAGTTTTGTTTTGAAATGGCATTAGATAAAATAAGGGAATAAATAGAGAATGGGTGCGAGGCAGTATCTCCACCCCCACATCACACTGCTAGAGGGAGTTCTAGGGCAGACTCTTCAGGGGGTCGGTCCTCATTCTGCTGGGAGGTCTTCTCCACCCCACAGCCTTCTTCAGTGTCCGTGTGGAAAGGGAGGCTTGAGGGGGACCAAGAGGAGCGGAAGTCTTCATTCTCGGGCTCCTCAGAGTTACAATCTTCGGGCAATAGCGCTTCTAGAGTGGGTGTTTTCCCCACCTCTGATTTACAGAGGGCATCTGGGTCTGAGGGGCTGCAAGCCACCAGTGAGGTAACAGGGAGAGAGAAGACATTCAGATCCTTCTCCTTAGGGAAAGAAGCTGTGCTTTCTTCTGTACCAGGCTCTCCTTTCACTCCCAAGACTGGCCTCTGTTCCACCTGGTAGTAGACCAGGGGCCCGCTGTTCAAGTAGGATGGGCTGTTCACCGTGGAAGCAGACGGGTGGTCTGAGTTCTCAGCAAAACACAGGACAGAGGAGCCTGGGGGCAGCTGAGCCTGAATGAGAATGGGGGCTGAGAGACCTGGGCACAGCTCTTCAGGAACGGCCAGGGGCTCCTCCAGGATGCACACACCCAGGCTCTCAATGCTCGAGTCCAGGCTGGCGCTGGAGCCGCTAGAGTCTTCCTCAGCCTTGAGCCGCTCCAGTTCCTCTGCGCTCTGCAGGTGCATCACTGCTGTTTCATTCTCCGCGATGAACTCTTGGAAGTCCTGTGTCTCAGAGCCCTGGGCTCCTGTCAGGCTGCAACTGGCAGTGGGTGAGGGCTCCTCCTCTGGGGCTGCCGGGCGGCTCACCTGCCGCTTGCTCTCTAGCTCCAGCTTCATGATGGTATGGAGGTAATGAGTCCGGACTCGGATTGGATTAAATTCAATGCGCCCAGCCATGTTCCCACAGCCATCCCTGGAGCAGCCACACGGAAAGGACATGCGATCCACCTGAGGGGGACACAAGGAGGGTGAGGCAAGAATCTAACAGTGAAGATAGGAGACATTAGCTGGCAAACACAGGCAGTTGGGATTTGAGGTCTTCCTACGAGAAGCAAGCAATTCAAAACCTGCAGCACAAGCTGACAGCACTAGATGGCGGTTACCAGACCACTTGTGCTTGCATTCCAGCTCAGTTATTAATTAGTGGTATGACCTGGACTCATGTATTTCCCCCTAGGGCTTTGTTTCCTCTTCTGAATAAAAAGTGACAAAAATCATATCAAAGGCTCCTTTTGGTTAGAGAATGCAGAAATACCCGAGTGCTGACTGGTCTCAGTAGAAATTTATGTATCTAGGGACTTCCAGAATTTACCTGGTCTTCTGCAATGACAAGCATGGGAAAGTGAGTGGAGGATCTTACTAAAACAAAGCAATACCTTCTGGGAAACTAAAACAAAGGTGCCTTAGTTTGCTAAGGTGCTAGAATGAAGGTTCAAGCAATGGCCAGCTGTTTATTATCATTTCACTCATTTTTCCTGGGGATTGACCAGTTTAGTTCTGAAGCATTAACCAAGATAATTTACTTACAGACCAGGGCTATCTGGAAAAGAGATGCTTTCTATTTCCAGATTTTTCCTTCATATCCAAAAAGAAAAAACAAAGACAAAAAATTGCCAAAAAAATAAAACTAGAAACATGAGTAAACAAATATTCAATGTCTTCCTAATGGTATCAACTTAAAGAAATCTGCATACCAGGTCTGTCATCAGGTGTGTAACAGACTGATTCATTATGGGACTTTAGTCTGAAAAACAATTTATTGGCCAGATCTGCTACAACTATTTGTTACCTAGTTAAAAATCAGAAAGAAAAGGTTGGTTAGGAAAACACAACCAAAACCACTCAGCATCCATATGCTCAGAATACAACTTCCAGACAAATTTTTTTCTCTGGGCTATTTCTGCTATTTTTCCATTGAAATATATCTTTGCAACTGTTCCTTGTCACTTAGCTGATGTTACTTTTTAAAAAATTTTTTTTTGTTTTAGTTGTAGTTGGACACCATACTTTTATTTTATTTATTTTTATGCAGTGCTGAGGATCGAACCCAGCCCTTGCACGTGCTAGGCAAGTGCTCTACCACTAAGCCACAACCCCAGCCCGGCTGATGTTACTTTCTTACAGAAAACTAAGGATTTAAGCTCTACCAGCCTAGGCTTGATCCTGAATTAAAGGATCTCAAAGCCATTTTGGTTTTTACAAAATTGGAGTAGAGTGTTTGCAGATAGCATCTCTAGGCCCATCTCATTTCTCTGCTTCCTTTTATCTCAAGGAATCAGTCAGAAACAGTTATTAAATGGTAACCATACTAACCTCTGTTCTTTCCTTTGCTAACAGCTGCTTTTTATCACCTCTGAGGTATGAAACACAAAGATAATAGATACCTCCACAGCCTAAGAATCCTGTCATGCTTGTTTCCTTTGTTGGTGGAGGAGGGTTGTGGACTTGGAGTGTGTTCACAGCTAGGGGCTTCCATCCCTGGATGGGCAGCCACCCATCTTCCTTGGTACCCGCACCATACCCCATGACCTTGATAGATGCACTATCTCAGGCCAACTTTGACTGACCTGGCATTTAATCCCAGCCTGGCTACAGGCACATGCTTCTGGGTCACAATATAGTCGACAGTCACAACCACATTCTTCCCGAGATAGGCGGATGGCTCGAAGTTCTTGCTTCTCTTCAGCATCAATGCGGTGAACCCCAGAAGCCCTAAGCAGGGCCCGTCGCCTTTTGGTGGAAAGAGGCTGCAGGAAGAAGTAATCATCCACCTCCACATTTTCCACATCAATGTCTTCATCTGAAACATCATCCAGTGTCAAGCCATCAGCCTCTACCGACTCCACGGTCCCATTCTTGGTCAGCTGCAAGAGACAGGAAAGGTTAGCCTCTGAAGTATTAGCAACATAAGCCTCCTCACAGTAATCAGGATAGCAGTGTTCCCCTGAATTTCTGCACTAGGGGAAGATCTGTGTTATTCCACACAGCAGTCACTCTACAGGTGGCCTCTGAGCACTAGAAAAGTGGCAACTGACAAATCAAGTTTTTAATTTCAGTTAATTTTAAATTTAAATAGCCACATGTGGCTAGTAGGCACCATATTGAAAAGCAAAGGACAAGAGAATAAAACCAGAGCAGAAAGGCAGGAAATCTTTTGTGGCTCTAATATCACCCTGTCAACAAAAGGGACATCATCTTTCTGGGTTCAAGCTTCTCAGAAAACCACTGTCTCATCCTCCCTCCTAGAAGAAAATTTATTCCCAGAAACATTCCCTTCATTTCCATAATTCAGCTCACTTGCTTTTTTTTTTTTTTTTTTTTTGGTATGGGGAATTAAAGCCAGAGGTGTTACCACTGAGCTCTATCCCCAGTCCTTTTTATTTTTTATTTTGAGACACGGTATTGCTAAGTTGCTGAGGCTAAGTTTCCAATCTTCCTGCCTCAGCCTCCTGAGTCTCTGGGATTAGTGGTGTGTGTCACCACTTCCAGCTCAGCCCATTTGCCTTTTGACATGGGGAAAAAGGTATATCAATAGCTGGTTATTCCTAAGATTAACAAATAACCTTGTAAAACACCCTTCAATGTACACCTCATAGAACCTAAGACCACCTTCATAGGAAAAGGGTACCTTAAAGTATTAAAGTGTAATAGCAGCTAAAAGGTGTTTGCCAATGAACCTGAATCCTCACAGCATGAACCATTATTTGTGCATGCTCAAAAAAGCTTCATTTTATTGGTGGAAAATGAGCAAATTATCAACAGCAGTCAAAGAAAGCCCTCCCAGCCCAGGGTGTAAAAGAAATATATTCTTTTTCCTTTCTAATCCTTTTTTATTTGACTTCAAAGAAGAATTCCATGTCAGGTAGGATGGTATAAATAAAACCAAGTGTGCTATCTAAGGACAGAAATCTGAGTTTTCTGGGCTAAGAGGATAGAAGCCAAGAAATGGAATCTGTGGAAGGACAGATTGAAGACAATCTGTGGCTGAATGAGTTCTGCAAACTCACTAGAGAATCCAAGTAAAGAAAATGAGGCCTCACAGTTCCTGGGGCTCTGGAAGCTGCTGGCAGAATGAAAGCTGGGTGACTGGAGTCTTTGGTTTATTTCATCAGACAATCAGAGAGAGCGCTGGGAAAGTATCAGCTCCTGGGAGAGATGTGATGCAACAAACCTGAGCAGTAAGCTACACTCTCAGTTTGTTTGCTTGTTTGGGGGAAAGGGGAAGTTGTCAGGAATGAGGAAAGTAAAGTGCAGGATCTTGGAGTTCCCAGCCTTATTTCTGAACCAGGCAGGCAACTACAAGGTGCCCTTCTATAGACATTAGGATTGCTTTTTTCTGGATCACCCATGTGGGCTTCCTTTCTACTATCCTCTCAAAGGAAAGAGATTAGAGATGCAGAGAAAGAACCCCATGTAGAATGTAGATAGGAGAGTTTATTCCGACAGAAGTGGCATTTCAAATCAGTGAAGAGTCTTCTAGTTATTAAGCGATATTGGGACACCTGAATATTCTTTGGGAAAGAAGGGCTATATTCCCAATCATACCATTCATGATAATGAATTCCATATGGACATAACAAAATACAAACTAAAATATTAGAAAAATTGTAGGTAACTAAAGCTGCAGAGCTCCAAAGAGTGACAGGAAAAACAGCTGAAAAGGAAAACAAATATTAGATGGCAAATATATTTTTGAGACCAACTGCATCCCTTATAGGATGCTAAAGACAGGAAAACTTTCTAAGAAAAAAGTAAACTAGACCTGAGAAAGGTCAAGCAAGGATTTTTCTTTGGACATTTAAAGACATATTAGATGCCACTTCTGCTGGTGCTCACTAAATGAATATCCTGCTAATAAGGAGGAATCTAGTATCTCAGTCCTGGATTTACTTGGCTTTGTCCTTGGAATTCCTACTGGGGGATAGGGCACAGAACTGGATTGGATGGTGTCCTGCTTTGATAGATTATTCCACTACTAGATTTAGAAGAAAGGCGTTTTCTTCTAGGGCAAAGGAAGAGTGCCTTCACTGCAATTAACGAGAAGAGTGTTTACTTGCCCAGCTGTTGCTATAGTAGCAGGAAGATGATAGGGCCAGTGATGGAATTCCTCAGACAGAAGAAAGGGACGCCTGGGTGTCATTCTAGTTAGAAAAACAGGTGTAAGGCTTTTAAGAGTAGGCTGAAGGAGGCAGACATAAAGCTTTCAAGGAGGGATAGGAATAAGATCTGGTCAGCCTATATCCTCTGTCACTAGTTTCCAACTCTACCACATTCTAGTGAGTCTACAACCTTGGAAAAATGCAACCACCTATTTTAACATGGGTCACCATGCTTTAGGCCCAAAAGAAACCTAGGGGAAATTTATTTTCTTTTGTGGTGCTGGGGATTGAACCCAGGGCGTTGTGAATAGTAGGCAAGTGCTCTACCCCTAAGCCACACATACAGCCATGGAAATTTTTGAGACCTGTGAAAACTACAGCCATAGAGTGCCAAAACAGTATAAAGATAGCAAATGGGGGGCTATAAAGAGCCATCTGAGATGGGTCTTTTCCCAGCCCCTTTCTCCACCTAACCTAAAGAGCTGGTGCATATCAGATGATAAGATACAATATTATATGACTCTTAAGTACCTATGTGATAATGTAATGAGGTCATAGAAAGCAGAGAATATGAAAAGACCGCAAATCTGTCCCACATATCTGGGCAAGGGAAAATCATTTGGTAAGAAATTGAACATTGTGTTCTCTTTGAGTTCTAGGGGGTGACAGACCTGAAAGCATTCAGGTATGCACATTTTAAATTAAAAAAAAAAATTTATTGGGTGATTGGGGGTGAGGAAAGGGAATTCCAGAGAAGGGTTTTTGCTATTCTGGAAGATACCTCCAGAAACAAAAAGAAGGGAGGCTCAGAAAGATTTTTTTTTTTAAATATTTTTTAGTTGTTGATGTACTTTTATTTTTTATTTATTTATATGTGGCGCTGAGGATCAAACCCAGTGCCTCACACATGCTAGGCAAGTGCTCTGCCACTGAGCCACAACCCCAGCCCCTCAGAAAGATCTGATTGCAAAAATTGAGACTTCTTTTTAGAAAGCTCTGGAATCTCTATATGACAAGGACAACCATCAAATTTTAAAAAATCAATGGAATTTCATGTCCCTATTCAGGCCAATAAAGAGAGAAACTTGACAATAATCCTAAAATCAACAGACCTAGATCGGTTCCCACATTTTCTTGGCATATGGGAAGTACCAGGCCCCGGACCCCTTAGGCACCTTCATTTTCTTGGCATGGAGTTTCTCTTCCTTCAGATGCTCACGAAGAATCTCTCGATGGTTCACCTCCTGCTCTTGTGCAAACTCACAGAGTGTATAGCTGCGTACAGAGTTGTGGCGCTGGGCCATGCCCAGAGAGCTACCACCCTGGCTGGGCACACTGGTGAAACCCTGGCGCCTGGCAAAGTAGTATACTGTCACCTGGTCAAAGCGGACATTCTTCCTCCGTAGCTGCTTCTGCCGCTTCAGGATGGATGTGGCTGCGAACAGAGCACAGAAAGAGATTATTAACCCAGAGATGGCCTGTTTTGGGACCTTGCTCTTTCTCATTCATCTAGGCTCTTAATTTCTCTCCTCTAAATGCGCTCCTTGCATCTACAGAACTTTCTAAAATTTTCAAACCATAAATGCATAGTTAGAAAGGACCTTGAACCTCACTGGTTCATACTACTGCCTCTAGACTGACATCACCTAAACAGATTACCACAAAAATCTATTTTTAGACAGCAGCTGGGTAGAGGACTGCTAGGTGATCTTTTTAAGATATAACAATCTATAACTTAACTGACCACATGTGGCAATTCAAGTTAGTTAAAATTTAAAAAATTTAAAATCATAGCCTCAGTTACACTAATCACATTTCAAGTGCTCATGAGTCTTATGTGGCTAATGGCTACCACGGACAATGCAAATGTAGAACATTTCTATCATAATAGAAAATTCTTTTGGACAGAATTTATCTATAGCAGGGGGGAGGGCAAGACTTTTCCCCTAAAAGGCCAGATAGTAAATATTTTAGGCTCTAAAACCGTGGTATCTGTTGCAACTATTCAACTCTTATCGTCATAGCATGAAAGCAATCACAGATATAAGTGTGTTCCAATAAAACTTTATTTACAAAATCAGGCAATGGGCTAGATGTGGCCCTTGATTTAGATGATCAGAAGTTCTTTCCAAGAACTAATTGAGCCATAAGAATTAAGAACTCTGGAGGGGTCCCAGTTGTCTAGGCAGCAAGCATGTATTATATCCTGGTACAGCTCTTAATTTCTTGAACCTCTGGGGGGATTCTGCTTGGGGAAGGATAGAGTCCTGAACTACTTCTTCGATCTAATTCAGGCCACTCTGGGGACCCACAAACCACAACACAAATAAAATCTGTAAGAATAATTCAGATTTCAGTCTACACTAACAGAGCAACAAGGTCCTCTGCAAAGCAAGGAAAAACTGTGATAAGGGCAAATCCCGAAACTGGACAGATGCTATCTGGAGAGCTGCAGTAAGCTCTATGTTTGGGGAATTTGGGCGCAGGCAGGAAGGGAGTGGCTTACTCACGTGTGAAGCTGGCAGTTGTAGGAGGATTGAGGCTGTCACAGCTGTCAGCACTGTCACTGCTGGAGATCTCATCATCTGAGTTGGAAACTGATGAGCCCACATCCACATCATCAAACTTCCTTTTGAGACTCGAGCCCGTGAATGCATCCATTGGTTTCAAAGGGTTTCCTTGGGGAGCCTACCAGGTTGGCCCCAAGCTTCTGCTCACCACCAGCTAACCCGCTGCATTAGGATTCTGCCCAGGGGAAAAGAGGAATCAGCATTCCTAAGACAGACCCCTCCTAAGTCTACATACACAGCTCTCTAACTGAAGAAAGAAAGTACCTGACCTAGCATAATGTCTGGTTCTCAAGATTAGGTCATTTCTCAACTGATTCTGGCCAGTATGCGCCTACTTTTATTTTCTATCTGCTCCTCCAGGATCAGTCACTCTTAGAATAGTGAGAAGAGTTGCAGCAGCACCCTTCCCAATGGAGGGAATGCCTCTGATTCCAATCCAGCTGGGCTTAGGCTTCATTAGCACAAGATAACAGTCACTGTTCTTCTGATCACATAGGAGCGGTTCTCCAAGGAACCAGTGGGAGGGACTGGAGATCAGAGGTGGAATTAAGCTTTGCCTAAACCAAGACTAGACCCAATTATTTTTCCTAGTAATAACATAACAGCCTGGCACTTCTCAAAGTGTGTATCTTAAATATATTAATTTCATGGATATTAATAGCTTTTACATGGAAATAGCACTACTGTGTCAAAATTGTTTAGAAAACTGCTTATGGCAGAACCTCTTAGAGGCTTTTAATATATTAATATCCACGGCAAAGGCCGGGAGTAAACAGAATGCAGTGTTTCACAAACCTGATTATGGAACCCAATGTTTCCAAAGTATGTTAGGGAACAGATAATCCTCAGAACACACCTTTGGAAATACTGCTCCAGGCTCTCAATTTTGAAGGATACTGGCAGTCATGAATACCCTTGACCCAGATCTTCACAAGTATAAACTGTCTCACCAACTTTTAAAAAGGTCAAATTTAATACTAAAGGTCCCAAGATTACAATCTGTACTGGCTTCAAAACCCAGAATCTGGGGCTGCAGATGTAGGTAAGTGGTAGAGAGCTTGCCTATCATACACAAAGCTCTGAGTTCAATCCCTATCACCACAACAAAAAACAAAAGCAAAAACAACCAGAATCTTTCATAATCTCATATTAGTCTATCATCATCCTCTGTGCAAGGAGAATGTAGCTTTACAATCTTTGACCTCTAAAAAGAAATCAGCAAGGGGAAAACAAATAGCAAAAGAAGTGACAATTTTCATTCTGGTTACATCAATATGGCAGGCAGTGTTTTCAATATGCTGTCACACAACCAAGGAGTCCTAAAGTTCACTTCCCAGGTACAAATCTTTCTCCTTATCTGTCTTTGGACTTAAGTTCCAGAAGGACATGAATTTGTTCAGGAGAAATGCCGTCAGAGCCAAAGCCATGTGTGATGAGAAGCCTCTCTTGCTTTGCCTCTGTAATGCCAGAATCTCCCCAGACTATGATCTCACTAGTTGCTAATTATGCAGCAGGAATAACAACACTGCCCAGAACGACAAAGCTGCATTACTGCAGAGTAGCTACCCAGAATATATACCATGGAGGAAAAAGGTGCCTGTACAGAGCTATTTTTCTGGCCTGTGTCTCTTGGAAGTAATTTGGATCAGGTCTAGAAAAATCAACCAGACCTAATAAGTACTTTAGGAAATATATTTTTAGGAAATATCTTCTATTTCCTAATCTATTCAGATCATATCAAAAGTCTCTAATTCAAGTTATAAGATGTACCTAAAAACCCTCAGCTGTCATAGGTCTCAGACAAACACATTTTCAAATAAATTTGGGCAGGAAGGAAAAAAAATAATTAAGCACTTCATAAGAATTGTATTTAAAAGTGAGCCCAAAGTATCTTCTGTTCTTTAGGTTACTAATCAGAGGCTATATTCTTAGGACATGATGAGAACGGAGAACACTGAGAACTTTAGGGGTTAAGATTTTTGCTAGGCCAGGTGCGGTGGCACACGCCTGAGGTAGGAGGATTGTGAACCTCTGGAGCCTGAGGTAGGAGGATTGTGAGTTCAAAGCCAGCCTCAGCAACTTAGCGAGGATCTAAGCAACTCAGTGAGGACCTAAACAACTCAGTGAGACTCTGTCTCTAAATAAAAAATCAAAGGGGTTGGGGATGTGGCTCAGTGGTTAAGTGCCCCTGAATTCAATCCCAGGTTCAAAAAAAAAAAAAAGATTTTCTCTGGATGTAAAGATACCTAACAACTAACAAATTTCTCATTCCACTCTATTATTGGTCACAAGGGCATGAGGGGAACACCTTTATAATTGAATACTTATGTGAGTGTAAAAAAATAAATAATAATAATGCTGACTACTGAACTTAATTTTTCCTACTTAATAAATACCTTATTGCCCACATGAGATATCAGACTGAGCTGAAAAATCTGCTTTCTCAGAAAGGGCTTAAGTCCACTTTCAGTTTTAACTAGCTCCAGTTAATGCTAGTACTAGAGAAAAATGGCATTTTCCTTGGCCTGGAAACACTCAGGATTTATGATCAGAAGCAAATGTGCACTCCCGTTTTTTCCCCAGGTGTACCTTTGCTTCAAGTAGTTTGAGTGTCCTTTGAATATTTCTCTTTAAATCCCACACTAGTTTGGGTCTGGTCCAAAATCATCTTTGTTACTAAAATTCTCCACTGTCTTAACTCAGTTGCCCTCTAGAGTATAATTTCCCTTAGGGTTACCTTTTGTACACTCAAATGCAGCAAGGATTGCTAGCTGCTTTTCTAGTCCCTTCCTCCTTTTTTTCTATGTCTTCCCCACTTCTACTTCTGGAAAAGTGGTTTCTGGGTAATGATGGAGGTAGGTAAGAAAGAAAAGGAGAAAAGAGAAAGAAAGGAGGGGGGAAAGAGGTTATGCGTGTATGTGAAATCTAAGAGAATCCTTCAGTTATCTGAAAATAACCAGAATCTATATGTATAAATAATGAGCCATGATCTAACTATCCCATTAATAAGATCTGGGAATGCAGTTCAGTGGTAGAATGCTTGCTTGAGGCCCTATGTTCAATCCTCAGCACCAGAAAAAACAATAAAATGAAAACAAGCAACAAAACAAATAAAATTGCATCAACTTGGATAGAACTCCAGAAAATCCTCAAGGAGACTGCATTGTTCTAGCTCTATTCACCTTTCCCAAGATTTATGAGCATCACTTTTTCTATCATTAACTTCATTATTTAAATTTTTAAAATTCCAACTATCATGGCCTAATAATAAAAGTTTACATTTCAATACAACTCTCCTTGCTCAACTCTCTGATGTGAACTTGACAGATAAAGATGCTCATGAGCACCAAGAACAAACTTCCCAACCATGTACATTGGGACCTGAAGAGATCTTTCTTTGCAAGGGAAACAACTAGAACAGGTTCTATACTTGCCCATTCACGAAACTAATCTTTCATACCAGAACTAAAAATGAGTCATTCCCACTTCTCTTAAATATCCACTGGTAGAGGATCAATGCTTGTGTTCAAGAGATAATCCTATAAGTTACACTCCAAGCACTTAAACCTATATGGAAATAATCAAGGTGAGACTGGAAATGCAGTCATAACTGACAGTTAACTGTCAAAATGACCAACTCAAACAACAAATACTTTTGGACAAATAATGTATGCCTCTATAAAAGCTTTTAAATGCCAGTGAAATGAAGGTCAGCTGACACTTTTTGGCTATATGCCTTATGGTCTTTTCTCAAGTGTTGGTAGATGAACATTTCCAAAAGGAATATGAAATTGTTCAGATTTACAGTATGTAAAAGACTTTAGACTGGCACCAAATAAAACCAGAAGATGTATTTCAGTACTAAGATCTAAGTTTTTTCAGGCCCATAAGGTGTCCTATAAGCACTAAAACAAACCCAAAGTCCCTGCATATGTGAAACTAGCAAGAGGGTCAACCCAGTAAAAAGTTTTGTGGAAGAATATATATGCAAAGTTTAGGTAATATCAGCCTCTTTCTTAAATGAATCCAAAATAATAAAACAGGGTATATCTTTCAGAAGAAAGTCTCCCCACTCAACTGGAACCCAATCTTCTTCTAAAGGTCAAGAGACCAAAATCTGTAGTAAGATCCTATGGGCTACCCATAACTGAGTTAAAGGAAGTAAGGCTTACTGCTAAAGTGTCAGGATAAACTTGACTGAGATAGTCTGCCATGCTCCCCCTTTTATGAGATACTGTGATTGATTCTCAAATACTATGAATTTCATGAATCCATGTGTCCTTGTGATCACCAGGTTCACAAATTTAAAAAAGCACTCAAGTAAAAACCTCCTGTTTAAACAAGGTGTTTAGAGAAAGCTCCCTTCCCATACCCACTCGGGTTTTTACCCATTCACTAACACAAGGTTAGAACTGAACTTTCCATGTCTGAACTACCATCACAGGGAGGACACAAGATCTTTGTGGTAGAAATGGAACATGATGCTGCATTAGCTCTCAAGGATATCCCGTCATTTATAACTCTGGCACACACCAACATCCTGGCTTTGGAGATTTGCAAGATGGAAAGCCAGTAAAGAAAAGGAAAATCTGAATTAACTACGGATTTACCATGAACTGAAAACTGCAGGACAAGGGTACAGTGTTGTCTCTTGGGGATAACTTCTAACCTTTCATAATGAAGAATGGTTTGTGTGTCACATTGCCACTTAGAGTTTAGAACCCCTTTAAAAGGCTGAATCAAGACTAAAAGGGATGGATGGCAGTCGGCTGCGTGTTTGGGCCTGTAAAAAAAAAAGATCAAGCTAGCAACCAGGGTAAGTGATGCTTTCATTTTCATACACAACGCCAGAAAAATGGGGGATATCAAGAACCAAGGCTTAAGGGTCATGTCAAGTCACCAGTTCCCTTTAATAAGCACCCCTGAGGAATCTTTCAGCTCTCGACCCATTTCTGATTCCTGCTAACCTTCCCGCTCAATCCAATCATTTGCAGCCCGTACTCTGCCTTCCTCATCCCTTCCTGCCTGCTACTCACAAATTCCCAACCACTCCTCCCACATTTTCCTCTACCCACCCCCCCTTCCCTCCATCCTACATCATTCTCCACTCCTTTCCGAACTCAACCTCATCCGCAATCCTGCCGGCTTCCAAGGCGCCCATCCGTCTCCCTCGAGCTACCCCCGCAGTCCGGGCCCGCATCCTCGGTGCCCCTCGCTCCCACGCCTCTCCCCGACTCCGTTCCTTCCCAGCGGCGCCCCAGCTCCCCGCCCCCCGACCGCTCCCGTCCGAGCTTCCCTCATTTCTGACCCCTCCATCCGCACGGCTCTGGGTTTGACCACTCCTCCACAGCCGCCCGAGGGCCGATCCCGAAAAAGGACGAGGCGGCACCCTCCGCCCCGCACCCCCAGGCCCATTACCAGCCCCGCCGCAGCTGCCTCCTCCCGTGATGGTCTCTGCCGCCCCCGCTGCCGCCGCCGCCGCCCTAGCCCGGGTGGGAAGGAGGGAGGAGTGAGCGAGTCCCGGGCCCCGCGGCGACGGTCGGGGAGCTCCCAGGGCGGCAGGGCGGGGAGGGAGGGCGGGTGGGCAGGCCGGCCGGCCGGCAGGCAGGCGGCGGGGGGCGGGCGGCTCCGGCAAACTCAGGCGCCCCTGGCAGCAGAAGCACAGAACCGCCCCGGCTCCGGCTAACAATAGGCTCCGGCCGCAGCGCTCCGGCTCTTATAGGCGCCGGCACGTCCTAGCCGAGCCCCGAGGCAGGCTGGGAAATGGAGTCTACGTACCGGCCCCATGCCCAGCTGCATGCTGGGAGTCGGAGGCGGCGAGTGCCGCAAACCAGAAGCCGGCCGGCTAACAGGCTACGGAGACGACGTCCGCTGCTGACCCTGGGAAGGCGGGTTTGGTGCCGCTGCAGTCTTTTGAAACGGAAGGCAGGAGCCCCCTCAGCTATACATCTTCAATGACTAAACGAATTCTCCCTTTTCTCTTTATCCAGTACCACACTCCCATGCCTAAGGAACATAATCCTCCTCACTCATGGGTCTTAGTCTTCAGCAATATGACTTGCTGCAGCCCGCCCAAGTTAGAAGAAAATACAGCATTATTTTGAGTTATCTACATATATGATGGGTTGATTTAGGTGTTTTCTTTCAAAAAAATTTTACCATTGTCTTTGATATTCACAACTTTGCAACACATCTTTAGGATGGGGAAAACAAAGACTAAGAAATCCAAAGTAACTTGAGACTTGCCAAGGACACAGAGCTTTTTTTTTTCCCCCCTAAATCTCGTTTCTCCCTTGACTTGTAAGGCTTTGCTGGATCTAGATACATCCTGTAGTGCTCCATCCTTAATCCATCATACTGTTGTGCTCCACCCCCAATCTGTCATCCAGTTTCCTTCTACTTTCACTGTCCCATACTTTGCTTCAATACAATAACAGTCCACTGGTATCCTTAGGCAATTATGCTTTTCTTATTTCAGGACCTTTTGTCTAGAACCTTTTCCACCAGCTGACCATAAGCTTACTCCTTCACTTAGTATCTGTTCAAATATCCTCATATCAGAGTTTCCTTAGCCATATTCCTAGAAGTGCTTCTCCTTAGTCTCTATCCTTTTGCCATACATTTCTCCTAGCATTACCATCTGACATATTTATTGTTTTTCAGTCTTCTTTCACTTGACTGAATTCCATGAGTCACTGTATTCTTAGCACAAAACCTGATATTTGACATTTGGAAGCACAGTAGATATTTATTGGAGGGATTTTTTTTGGGGGGAGGTTACTAGGATTTAACCCAGGGGCACTCTACCCAGTCTTTTTAAATTATTTTAATTTTGAGGCAGGATCTTCCTAAATTGCCAGGGCTGGCCTTTAAGTGTAATCCTCCTGAGTCTCTGGGATTACAGGTGTGGGTCACTGTGTTGGTGAATAGCAGTATTTTAACTCAAGTTAGGCTAGTTCCAAATGCTAGTGTATTTTTCACTGCAACCAAGAAATTAGGAAGCCAAATCTACTGGCTATCAAGCCATCTCACCTTTAGAATTGAGAGGATGAATGGCTTAGAAAATTGCCAACTATTTTCCAGATTTCTCCCTTAGGGAATGTCAGAAACTTTAAGCAGCTAGGACACCATAATGCAAAATGAAAAAACAACAGGTTATCATTATAAAAAAAAAAAAAGTCAATTTGGGAGGTACCAGGCACTAATCATCTACCTGTTGGAATTTAGAATGAATGACATGTGTTCAAGAGCATGGATCCTAGAGCCAGACTGCTCCTATTCCTCCACTCACCTGTGTGGTGTGACCCTGGGCAAATTATATAACTTCTGTGCCTTAGCTTCTTCATCTGAAAAATGGGGATAACAGTATATATCTCACAGGATTTTATGAAGGTTGAACAGTTACTATATTACTAAATGTTTACAACACACTCAGTGCTATATAAATATTATTTTAAATTATAAGTTATCTACTCTTTCTGGGCAAAGACAAAAAAGAAAAGGCCCCAGATCATTATGTGAATCAGTGGGCTAAGTAACCAAAAACAAAACAAAACAAAACAAACAAACAAAAAACAGCCTAAAGGGGATGTTGAGCAGGCTAAAAAGGTATCTCATAGGCCTACACATCCAGAGTTCCAACAGTCATAGAAATTTGTCAACCCCAATGTCCAGGTTTATTGATTAATGCCATCAAACTAGAAAGTAGCAAAGGCTGGGTGCAGTGGAAAATGCCTGTAATACCATTACTGAGGAGGCTGAGGCAGGTGGATCACAAGTTCAAAGCCAGCCTGGCCAATTTAGTGAGATCCCGTCTCAAAACAAAAATTTTTAAAAAGGTAGCTCAATGGTAGTACTCTTGCTTAGTATGCAGAAGGCCCTAGGTTCAATCCCAGTACTCTAAAAACAAGAGGCCAGGCATGGTGGTGCAAGCCTGTTATGTTAGTGGCTCAGGAGGCTGAGAAAGGATTGCAAGTTCTAAGCCAGCCTCAGCAACTTAGGTCCTAAGCAACTCATCAAGACCCCATCTCAAGTTAAAAATAAAAAAGGCTGGGGATCTGGCTCAGTGGTTAAGTGCCCCTGGGTTCAATCCCTAGTACAAAAAGAAAGAGGGGCTGGGGTTGTGCTCAGTGGTAGAGCGCACTGGGTTCGATCCTCAGCACCACATAAAAATAAAGATATTGTGTCCACCTAAAAGAAAGAAAGAAAAACAAAACAAAAAACTAGAAGATAGTCAAATCATGAGTAGCACATTCTTTGAAAAAATAGCAGAATTCAATTTTGCAAGAAGCTCTAGATCAGTTAAAAGATCATCTGGACTTCTAGCAAATATCACAACTACTCATCATGAAGTTACTTATTCACTCTATTTAGCCCTTAAGATACAATCACTAGGTTAAGTTACTAAGTTGTGCCAGTTAACCCATAACAACTGCATAATTACTGCTCCAGTAAGCAGGGCCTTTGGAAGGCAAAGGTCTGATGGCAGCTGCTAAGGAAGCTCAAGTGCATAATAGGAAAAGAATTTCTATGTCTTTGAAATAGAATTACAAAGAAAAGTGAGAAAAAATGCTAATATTATTATGTTAAGAATAACACTGGATGTGCCATTCTAAATATTACTGCTTTGTCTAGACCATGCTGGAGCTTATGTATGGACAGCTGGGAATGCACACAAATTACTACTAGCTAGTTTGTTTTAGGGGTTAAAAAAAAAAAAATCAAAAGACATAAGACCGGGCTGGGGATGGGGCTCAAGTGGTAGTGCGCTCGCCTGGCATGCGTGCGGCCCAGGTTCGATCCTCAGCACCACATACAAAGATGTTGTGTCCGCCGAGAACTAAAAAATAAATATTGGAAGATTCTCTCTCTCTCTCTCTCTCTCTCTCTCTCTTAAAAAAAAAAAAAGATATAAGACCAAAAACAAGCACTGCAAACAGAAGCCACAAAACCCAGGCAAGGTAATGCATGCCTGTAATTAATAGCTACTCAGGAGGCTGAGGCAGGAGGATCGAAAGTTCTAAGCCAGCCTGAGCAACTAAGCAACTAACCCTGTCTCAAGATAAAAAATAAAAAGAGCTGGGAATGTAACTCAGTGGTAGAACACGGCTGGGTTCAATCCCCAGTACAGCAGATAAATGAATGAATGAATGAATGAATGAATAAAAAACAGTAGCTGTGGATAAAATCCCCAAAGTAAGATTTTGTGTTCTGGGCAGTATTTATATATCCATCTTGCAGTTATATCTACATAGGAAGGCGATCTTGTACTCAGGAGTGTCTTTAGTTTACTGAGCAACTAAATAGATATATAAAGTACAAAATAAAATTGTTTTATACTCATTTTCCTTTTGAATCTCTGAACAACCCCCATTATTAAACCCCTACTGTATGAATTATTATCTCCTTTCTTCTTCTTCTTCTTCTTCTTCTTCTTCTTCTTCTTCTTCTTCTTCTTCTTCTTCTTCTTTTTGTAGTGCTAAGGATTGAATCCAGGGCCTTATGCATACTAGGCAAGTACTCTACCACTGAACTACAACCCTAGCACTAGAGAGTAAGCTTAATAAATTCAAGTAAGTGAATGAAAACATGAAGCAAGATTATAAAGATGTCTAGGGAAAGATATTAACTAATCCTTTAAATGGAAAATTAGACAGAACTCAAAAATAAAACAGGAATCTGCAGTGATTAAAATGAGGAACATATACCTCATCTTAAAAAAAAAACTAAGGAAAAAAAAACCTAAAAAACTTAGATTTTTTTTTTAAGATGAGATATATGTTCCTCATTTTAATAAACTAGTTATTATTCATGTCCCAAAAGATCACATACTCAGTACAAAATAATATAATTACAATATGATAGTATTATTTTAAAAAGCAAGTTTCCTTATAATTGAAATTAGTCATTGAAAAAAATTATATACAACTTTTAAATTTTTGAATTTGAGAATGCAAATGCTTGTCTTACTTGCAGTTTCTCAGGTAACATTTTAGAATAGGCCTGTGTTCATAAGGAACAACATAAAAGAAATGTGAAAATAAAGAGGGAAGATGTAGAAAGATTAAGGAAGTGGTTCAAGGTTGAAGGTAAAATACAAGGTCATTGAAAGAAGCAAGGAATCCGCAGAATAAAAGCAGTTGCTGGTAGCATAACTGTCATGTCACATAGGACATCTTTCCCAGATCATTCCATTTTGCAGTGGTAGTATATTCTTCCTCATTTAAGTCTTGGAATTAGTATAATGAAGGAAAAATGTAATCATAAACTAAAAATAAATATTCTAGCAGAAAAAGCTTTACCCCAAAACTAAGAAAATAAGAGCATTTATGTGAAAAACAGTGCTCTTTTCACAGAGAGCTATTCTCTATGATACAGAATATAAATGATTCAGCTATGTGGGACATTTGTGCCATTCCTGTTAAGACTGGAGTTCTTGTGACAAACCAGTAGGGGCCATAATAAATCGGATACCTGTAGAAGAATCATCCATGGTCAAGGAAGCAGACTAATGATTTAGTAAAATAATAAAATGGTTCTACTTTAGCTTTCAGTGCCAAACTATCTAAAATTGTTGGTTCTGGCCAGAGAAAAAAGTTACAATGAGAGAGAAGTCAGTCCTGGCTTCAAATATTTACACTTTAAGTAGGTTACTTTCAAGACTGAATGATGAAGTTTCAGCCTTTCATGGTGATTTGCAAAACAGTTCAAATCTCTGCAGCAACCCTATACAAAAGACTATCTCAGAATATTTTGGTATATAAAGGGTTTTGAGAGCAGTCTTCCATTACACATAAATAAAAAATGGCTGGCTCCATTATCCCACAAACCTCCCATCCTTACTTATCAAACTTCCCATGTACCTCCAGCTCAGTGGTGAGATTATGCTGTGACCCTTGCAAGCAACCCAGTAAATCAAAGTGACTGACTTCCAGGAATGAGAACACTTGCCTCTCAAGTAGACCTTGCCTTTTTGGGTCGTTAGCTATTTCTATTTGTTATATTATAATCACTTTCCAGCCAATAAGACCATTTCAATTTCTCTTCCTTTTAAAGGACTTCTTAAATAAATCATTTATGTGGGCAAACATTCTTATTGGGCCATAATATTGGACAAAAAAATCCTATTAGTTAATAGCACAATTCATTTAGTGACTAATAATCCTTAAGAGTCCTGCTACAACTCCTCCCCGCTTTTATTTCCCAATTGAATTATCAAGTCTTTATACAGATTTTCCTACATGGAACCTACTGTTCTTCAAGGGAACAGTATAGACAATAGTAAGTCAAATAGAATGCTATTCCACTTCTCAGAAGGGTCTAAAATACAACCATTCTGCTTCTTATATGCCTTCAATATAATGGAAACACAAAACCATTTACTTTAAAATTTACTATCACAAAAAGATAAAATCCAGCAAATTTTGCTTCTAGAAATATATTTTAGAGATACGTGCAAAAAAAAACTCATAAAAATGAATGTTCAAATATATTTAACCTGAATGGCATCCATAGAGAATAGTTATTTAAAAAAATGAATACAACTATAAATTCTAATATAGAAAGATGGTCAATGTATGTTAAATACAAAAATGAAGTTGCAGATTATTAGTACAACATGAACCCTTCTGAGAGTATGTGTGTGTGTGTGTGTGTGTGTGTGTGTGTGTGTGTGTGTGTGTGTATACTGGAAGGGGGAAATGCAATGATTACCTCTTTAGTGTGGAACTAAAAGATAAGGAGAAAGTTACGCCCTTCTTTATTGTTTTAATTTATAATTTTGTGTATTACTTTTAAAATGAAAAAGGTAGCTTAAAATTTACATTTAATTAAAAGGATCAATAGTGAACATATGCAATTTTGTAAAGCAAATAAAATAATTACAATGTTCTATTACTATACCAATTATTACCAATTATATCACACTAGCACAATAAATGTGTTGGTGGAGAGCTAAAGAAAGCCCAAGATATTTTCTGGTAAAATTAAAGATCTGTAATTACAATGCTGTATAAATTCATTTTCATAAATACTGTTCTAATAAAACCCTGACTTCAAGTAAAAATTAGTAATTATAATTTATAGTCAATATATTAATAGAATTCTATGCATCATTTGCAATACATAAGAATCATAGATTCACAGATTTGGAAGGAACCTTAAGTCACCTAGTCCAACCCTGCTATCCTAACATCAAAATAGGGGGGAAAAATCATAACCGATAGTAACCTGTTAAGGAAAGGAGAGCCAACTTCACTGAAGCAGAGAACCAATCATAGGAACACAAAACAACTAAAAATTTCTCCTCAAAATGGGGCATCAAGTAATCACTCTTTAAAAAAGCATTTTGGCTTAACATGTTGAGTTGCCCAAGTCAGTTTTAAAGAAGTCACTGACTTGGGGATGGGGATGTGGCTCAGCAGTAGAGCCCTTGCCTAGCACATGTGAGACCCTGGGTTCGATCCTCAGCACCACATAAACATAAATTTAAAAATAAAAAGTCACTGACTTAATTTTCTGGTTTCAAGATTCTCATTTTGTTTCAAACCAAAAGAAATTAGACTGCATTGCAGGTTGATTTTTTTTAAATATTTATTTTTTAGTTTTAGGTGGACACAATATCTTTATTTTATATTCACATGGTGCTGAGGATCGAACCCAGTGTCTCGTGCAAGCTAGGTGAGCGCTCTACCACTGAGCCATAACCCCAGCCCACAGGTTGATTTTAATAAACAAAAATATCTGTAAAAAAAAAGTTAAGACTCTGTCAAATACTTTAAACACACATACACACACACACACACACACACACACACACACACATCCAATACAGAATCTTAATATTGTCTTTGTTCACCTCAATATAAACTATGGAGAGATTTCTAAAACTACAAGAGAAAACAGAAGATCCATGATGATACACACACACACAAACACACACACACACACACACTCTCTCTCTCTCTCACTCTCTCATTCTTAAGGAAGAACAAAAACTTATGGTAAGAGTGCAAATAGGAGAGGAATGAATATCTTCTTTTTCTTTTTGATACTGGGGACTGAACCCAGAAGAGCTCTACCACTGAGCTACCTCCACAGCCCTTTTTACCTCCTGTCTCTGCCTCACAAGTCAGTGGACTTAGGTATGTGTCACCATGTCCAACAAGAATTAATTTCTTGTAAAGTTTATATAAAATAATACTACATGAGTAAAAGTATTTCCTATACCAAGAGAAGATTCAGAGGTGAAAGCAGTAATGGCCTAACTCAAATATAAATGGTTTAAGAATGTCGTTCAAGAACAATGAATTTTAGGAGTTACAGATAATCCTGAGTTTTTACCACCTCTAATTATGATTCTGATAACAGATGTCACTTTAAAAGTATCTTTTGTAGGTCTTGATTTGTTCATTATTATTTAGGTGTGGTTTGTCTTTTTCAGTGGTTAATTCCTTAGTTCCTCAGAAAAGCCATGGTAAGAAACAATGGTGAGCATAGGCTATAAAGAAGGGTGGCACTGGTGGTACTGGATGGAAAATAATAGCAGTTAGCCTAGGTTTGGATTTCAGCATCACTACTTGCTAGTTGCCTGTTATTTAGCAAGCTACTTAGCTACCATGTGTCTCCATTTCCCCATCTTTAGTTAGGGATCACTGTAGTGCCCACTTCATACAGGAAGTAAACAAGATAATCCATTTAGAAAAATTTCTGCCTGGCTCAATAAATAACTGGCCAAAACAACTACCAGTTATAGTATTACAAGTGAACCAGAAGAAATTCTTCGTGTATTTCCCCTCATTGATGAAGTTTTCAGGAACCAATTGTGGCAACAAAACAAAACAAAACAAAAAACAAAAACCTAAAACAAAACAAAAAATAGAGATGACAATATGGTTGATGCAAAAGAGATTGAGGACCTAGTCTTATGAATATAGATGTTCATTTTTATATTAGAAAAAATTACATGACTCCATATCACAAAATTTAACATCTTTCCATTAAACATCACACAATTCCCATCATCACTATGCCCTACATATAACCTAAATGATGTGGAGTTCCTACTGATATTCAATAACAGGGGCCAAAAGTTTAACTAAAAAAAATCTCTGCAGAACTGCATGTTAGGCAGTGATCTGTGTGTGACACAGAGCTTAGGCCAACACAGAGGGCTGGGATTCTGCCTCCAGGGTCTAGATTCCCCCCACACAGTCAGATGAGCCAGATTCCTGCAGACCTTCAAATCTCCATTCACATGCCAAGAGGGCAGTTTTCAAGAGGTGAGGAAAGCAGCAGCCACTGAGCATGGGATGCTCCACTCCTACTTCAGTATAATATGATAGCTATCATTGGTTTCTGCTGCAAAAAAGAGAGAGAGAAAGGGAGAATTTTTAGTCACCTTTAAAACAGTAGGAGAAAAAAACTACGGTAAGGTTCTTGTGAGAGGGAATAAAGCCAGCACAAGATAAGGGCTGCATTCTAACTGGGCATGGTAACTCACACCTGTAATCCCACAGCTTGGGGAGCTGAGGCAGGAGGACAGTTCAAACCCAGCCTCAGCAATTTAGTGAGACTTTGTCTTAAAATAAAAAACTGGCTGGGGATGTAGCTCAGTGGTTAACCACCACCACTGTGTTAAATCCCTGGTTAAAAAAAAAAAAAAAAAACATACTTATCATTTAGCATAGAATGATTTGTATAGATGAAGCCTGACTTATGATAATTCCATTTATGATACTTAGGCTAACAAAAGGTGCAAAAGTGATATGCATTCAGTAGAAAATGTAATTTGAATTTTGATCTTTTCCTGGGCTAGGAATAAGTGGTATGAAACTCTATCATGATGCTGGGCAGTGGCAATGAGGCACAGTTTGGGGTAAGCAGCAAGATCACCTGGGAAAACAACTTAGAATTCTACAATATGCTGGGTTGTCAAGCTATAAGGTTGGATGGGTTAGGTGCATTAAATGCATTTTCAACTTTTGACATTTTCAGCTTAGGATGGGTTTATCAGGATGTGACCCTATCATAAGTCAAGGAGCATCCATAATAAATAGGTATTATAGGGGCTGAAATTGTGGCTCAGAGGTAGAGTGCTCGCCTAGCACGGGCGGGACCCAGGTTCGATCCTCAGTACCACAAAATAAAGGCATTGTGTTGTGTCCATCTACACCTAAAAAATAAATGTTTAAAAAAAATAGGTATTATAAAAATAATGTGCCTTGATTTCCTCATTTGTCAGATGGAAGAGAATAGGGGCTGGGGCTGGGGCTCACTGGTAGAGCACCTGCTTTGCATGTGTGAGGCACTGGGTTCGATCCTCAGTACCACATAAAAATAAACAAATAAAGATTTCCTAATTTAAAAAAAAAAAGATGGAAGAGAATGGTAGAGAGTTGTCAGTGTTCTTTCTTTGTTGATAATGGTAAAAGGCCAACTCACACAAAGAAACAATCTCTAGTAATACTACTTTTTTATTGCATATATGATTTCTTCCATATTTCTCTTTAAATAAGTCAAATATGAAAAGAGCTTTATTTTCCTTTGGTTCTGGGGATTGAACCCAGGACCCAGTGCATGCTAAGCACATGCTCTACCACTGAACTGCACTCACAGCCTGAAAAGAGGTTTTGAAAGACTTAGAAACTAAAAGTTATTTCTCTTACAATTTTATTACCTTTCATTGTGTCCAGAATAAAACAGGCTTCTTCCTGAAAGTTCTGTATCATCTGAAAAAAGGCAAGAAAATTTTCTGATTATTAAAAACTTTGGTTTGCTATATTATTTTGACAATGTGGCTTTTCATAATGTTAGATTTAAGTAAAAAACAAAAAAAAAGACCCTATTTCTGTGTTCCTAAGGTGGGGTTTATATGACAGAATTTATAGGTCACAAATAGAATATACCTGAATTTCTATAGAATTATGTAAGTGTTTTCCTTCCAATTTTCAAAAGCCTGCTTCATGAGTCTGTTTGTTTTTAGGGTGGTCCTCCCCATGTCCTCCCCATGTCTGATTTTGAAATTTTAAAACAGAGGAGTTGGGGTTGTGGCTCAGTGGTAGAGCGCTCGTCTGGCATGCATGAGTCATTGGGTTTGATCCTCAGCACCACATAAAAATAAAATAAAACGTATTGTTTCCACCTACATTAAAAAAGAAATAAATAAAACAGAGGCATCTAGAACAGTCATCTTAAAAGTGGAGTATGCATTTCTCTTGGTTAACCCCCAAATTTTCCAAGGGGAACAAAGACACTAACAGGCCGTTATGTGAGAACTGACATCCAGGTCTTCAACTTTCTTAAATCCTTTTTAGTTTTTCTTCCCCATTTCCCCATCTCAAATTCCCATCTCCCTTTTAACAAAATAATAGAATACTACTGAGAATACTAGAGTACTACAAAGGTGCCTTGGGTGTAAAAGCATCATGGTGCCAAAGCGGAACTACAAAAGTGAATTCTAATGACTGGGTAACACTCTAGTATGAGTCACATGGTTTCTAATTCTTTCCTTTCATTAGAATTGAAGAGTGACCTAATCTCAAATTGTCAAATAATACATGACTCAAAATAATTTGTGATAATATCACTATATAATTTTTAGTACATAACAAAAAAAACCAGTGTTGAGGTTGTAACAAAACTCTATCAGTTCCTATTTATTAATTTAGGTAAATTAGGCTCCACAGCACCTATATCTAGGGGGAAAATCAGGATAGAATTGATGCTGAATGCTGAGTCATTTTAGCAATTAATAGGCAGTATTCTTCAGACACATTAATTGTGTGCTAGGGTGAGGGTAGGGAATGGAACTATTCCATGACCTCATTAATAGATGCATGTATAATAAACTTTTTTCTTTTTCTGGTGCTGGGGATTGAACCCACTAAGTATGTGCTCTATCATGGAGTTACATCTCTAGCACTTTTTCATGTTTAATCACTTATTAAACATGTAATCTTTTTGTTATTTTTTAAAAGTTACATAATTGTGATAATTCTATTCAGAAGAAATAATTTTTGAACTTCTAATGAAAACAAAAGATTTCCTAAAACCTTTTTAGATTTTGTTGATACAAATTTTTGTTTCAGGAGCTGGGACTGTGGGTCAGCAGTACAGCGCTCGCTTAGCATGTGCAGGGCCCTGGGTTCAATCCTCAGTACCAAACAGATAAATAAAATGAAGATATTGTGTCCAACTACAACTAAAAAAATAAATAAATATTTAATTTTTTTGTTTCAAAGGAATATGGCAGGATAATCGATAAAAGACATTTAAGCATTAAAATGTTATGGTCAGATACAAGTCTATGGGGATGTTGAGTGCAGTGGCTATAATCCCAGCTACTCAAGAGGGTCAAGCAAGAAGATCACTGAATTTGAGACCAGCCTGAGAAAATTAGAGAGACCCTGGCTCAAAGTTAAAAAAAAAAGACGGGGGGCAGGCACAATACTGCAAGCCTGTAATCCCAGCAGCTCAGGAAGCTGAGGCAGGAGGATTCCAAGTTCAAAGCCAGCCTCAGCAACTTAATGAGTCCCTATCTCAAAATAAAAAATAAAAATACGTCTGGGGTGGTGGCTCAGCGGCAGAGCACTTGCCTTGCATGTATGAGGCACTGAGTTTGATCCTCAGCACCACATAAAAATAAATACATAAAATAAAGGTCCATCTACAATTAAAAATAATATTTAAAAAAAAGGACTGAGAACGTGGCTCAGTAGTTAAATGGTTCAATCCCCAGTACCAATCAATAGGTAGGTAGGTAGATAGATAGATAGATAGATAGATAGATAGATAGATAGATAGATAGATAGATAGATAGATCAATTTAAAAAATGGGCTGGGGCACCCCTGGGTTCAATCCCTAGTATTATAGGAAAAAAAAATAAAAATGAAGTCTATGGGAGAGGCAAATGGAAATATGGGTTAAAGGAAACATAGGAATAATATAAAAATTCTAACTCATAAAGAAAATCATGGTTATGTATTTTTTTAAATGGTTGGTATCTGTATTTAATCACTCTTATAATTCTGATCCTCCGTATGGGGGGGGTGGATCACTGTTGTACTTAAATTACATGGAATGCAATTAGAATAGTAATGAAACCATTTCATTCTTTTTTGGGGGACAGCAGGGATTGAACACCAGGGGTGCTTACCCACTGAGCCACATCCTCAGCCCCCTCCCCTTTAAAAAAATATATTTTTATGACTTTATTTATTTTTTTTGTGGTGCTGAGGATCGAACCCAGTGCCTCACCCATGCTAGGCAAGTGCTCTACCAATCAGCTACAGCCCCAGCTTCCTGCCTCAGCCCTTTTATTTTTTATTTTGAGACAGGGTCTTACTATGTTGCTGAGGCTGTCTTTGAACCTGCAATCTTCCCCGAGTCTCTGGGATTATAGGAATGCACCCGCACCTGGCTAACCATTTCATTCTTAAATATCATGATGTGCCTAGGAATGACATCTTTTACAACTTCTTTTCTCCCAAATGGTAAATCTTTTACAACTATTTTAAAATTTTTAAATTAGGCTGAGTTTGGTGGGGCATGTTTGTAATCCTAGTGACTTGAGAGGTTGAGACAGGATGGTTACGAACTTGATATCAGCCTTGGCAACTTTTGAGACTCTGTCTGAAAATAAAAATATTAAAAGAAGGTTGGGGATGTAGCTCAGTGGTAAAGCATCCCTGGGTTCAATTCCCAGTACCAAAAAAAAAGAAAAGAAATTATGTTAGGAAGGAAGGAAGAAAGCAAAAACAGTCTTAGCCACAGACATAGTGGAACACAGTGCCAGTTCCTTAGGAGGCTGAGGTAGGAGGATTACCTGAGCTCAGGAGTTCATGGCCAAAACTTACAATACTAAAATTTCTGGTGAAAAAGAAAATATAACAACAGACACTACTGAAATACAGACAATAATTAGAAGCTATTTTGAAAATTTAGACTCTAATAAAATAGAAAATCTAGAAGACAATGACAAATTTCTAGAGACATTTAAACTACCCAAATGGAATCAGGAGGACATAAAAAATTTAAACAGATCAATTTTAAGCAAGGAAATTGAAGATATTATCAAAAGCCTACCAACAAAGAAAAGCCCAGGACCAGACAGATTCTCAGCCAAGTTCTACCAAACCTTCAAAGAAAAACTAACACCAATCCTCTTCAAATTATTCCATGAAATAGAAAAGGAGGAACTCTTCCAAACTCATTCTATGAAGATAGTATCACCCTGATACCAAAACCAGACGAAGACACATTGAGGAAAGAAAACTTCAGACCAATATCCCTGATGAACATAGATACAAAAATTCTTAATAAAAAACTAGAAAATCACATACAAAAACATGCTAGGCAGTGCACCATGATCAAATGGAGTTCATTCCAGGGATGCAAAGTTGGTTCAACATACAGAAATCAATAAATATAATTCATCACACCAACAGACTTAAAGAAAAGAATCACATGATTGGGCTGGAGTTGTAGCTCAATGGTAGAGCATTTGCCTAGCATGTGTGACACTGGGTTCAATTCTCAACACTGCATATAAATAAGTACTTTAATTAATTAATTAAAGATACATCAACAACTAAAAAAAAAACATGATTATCTCAATAGAAGCAGAAAAAGCATTTGACAAAATACAGTATCCATTCATGTTCAAAACACTAGAAAACTAGGCATAGTAGGAACATACCTCAACATTGTAAAACCAAAGCCAACATCATTCTATACAGAAAAATTGAAAGCATTCCCTGTATAAACCAGAGCAAGACAAGGATGCCCCTTTTACCACTTCTATTCAACATAGTCCTTGAAATTCCATCCAGAGCAATTAGACAGAAGAAAGAAATTAAAGGGATAAGAACAGGAAAAGAAGAACTCAAACTATCCTTATTTGCTGAGGACATGATTCTATATTTAGAAGACCCAAAAAACTTTTAGAAATCAGCCTGGCATGGTGGCATACGCCTGTAATCCCAGCAGTTCAGGAGGCTGAGACAAGAAGATCACAAGTTCAAAGCCAGCTTCAGTAAAAGTGAGGCACTAAGCAACTCAGTGAGACCCTGTCTCTAAATAAAATACAAAACAGGGTTTGGGATATGACTCAGTGGTCGAGTGCCTCTGAGTTCAATCCCCAGTACTAAAAAAAAAAAATCTTTTAGAACTCATAAATGAATTCAGCAAAGTAGCAGGATATAAATTAACACCCATAAATCAATTGTGTTCCTATACATCAATAATAAATCAATTGAAAGAAAAATTAGGAAAACTATCCCATTCATAATAGCCTTGAAAAAAAATGAAATATTTGGGCATCAATCTAACAAAAGAGGTGAATGACCTCTACAATTAAAACTATAAAATACTAAAGAAAGAAATTGAAGACAATTTTGGAAGATGGAAAGAGCTCCCCTGTTCTTGGATAGGCAGAATTAACATTGTCAAAATGGCCACACTGCCAAAAATGCTATACAGATTTAATGCAATTCCTAGTAAAATGCCAATGACATTCTTTCTAGAAATAGAAAAAGCAATCATGAAATTCATTTGGAAAAATAAGAGCCCCAGAATTGCCAAAGCAATGCTCAGCAAGAAAAGTTAAAGCAGGAGGCATCCCAATATCAGACCTTAAGTTTTATTACAGAGCTATAGTAACAAAAACGACATGATATTGGCACCAAAACAAACATGAAAACCAATGTCACAGAATAGAAGACACAAAGACAAGCCCACATAAATACAGTTATCTCATACTAGACAAAGGCACCATAAACATACCTTGGAGAAAAGATAGCCCCTTCAACACATGGTGCTGGTAAACTGGAAATCCATATGTAGCAAAATGAAATTAAACCCCATCTCTCACCCTGCACAAAACTCAACTCAAAGTAGAACAAGAACCAAGGCATTAGACTAGAGACCCTACATCTATTAGGAGAAAAAGTAGGTCCCAAACTCCATAATGTTGGCTTAGGAACTGAATTCCTCAATAAGACTCCTAAAGCACAAGAAGTAAAATCAAGAAACAATAAATGGAATGGTATATAAAAAATAAATTCTTCACAGCTAAGGAGACAATCAAGAACATGAGCAGAAAGCCTTAGGAATGGGAGAAAATCTTTGCCACCTCAGAGCATTAATCTCCAAAATATATAAAGAACTCAAAAAACTTACCACCACAAAAACATATAACCCAATCAATAAATGGGCAAAGGAACTGAACAGATACTTCACAGAAGAAATATAATCAAGCAATAAATATATGAAAAAATGTTCAACATCTCTAGCAATAAGAGAAATGCAAATTGAAACTACACTGAGATTTCATCTCACTCTAGTCAGAATGGCAATTATCAAGACTATAAGGAATGATAGGGGTTGGGATTGTGGCTTAGTGGTAGAATGCTTGCCAAGCACATATGAGGCACTGGGTCCGTACGATCCTCAACACCACATAAATAAATAAATAAATAGACCGATAAGTAAATAAATAAATAAATAAATAAAGGCATTGTGTCTATCTGCAACTAAAAAAATATTTAAAAAAGAATATAAGTAATGATAAATGTTGGCAAGGATGTGGGGGAACAATTACACTCATACATTGCTGGTGGAACTGCAAATTGGTGCAACCATTTTGGAAAGCAGTATGGAGATTCCTCGGAAAACTTGGAATAGAAATACCACTTGACCCATTATCCCACTCCTCAATATATACCCAAAGGATTCAAAATCAGCATACTATAGTGATGTAGTCACATCAATGTTCACAGCAGTTCAATTCATAATAGATAAGCTATGGAACCAATCTAGGTGCCTTTCAACAGATGAATGGATAAAGAAATGTGGTATATATACACAATGGAATATTACTCAGCCATAAAGAAGAATGGAATTGGGGCTGGGGCTGTAGCTCAGTGGCAAAGTGTTTGCCTAGCACATGTGAGGCACTGGGTTCAATCCTTAGTACCACATAAAAATAAATAAATAAAATAAAGTCATGCTGTCCATCTGCAAAAAAAAGAATAAGAATAGAATTATGGCATTTGCAGGCAAATGAATGGAACTGGAAATTATCATGCTCAGTGAAATAAGCCAATCTCAAAACACCAAAGGCTGAATGTTTTCTCGGACATGCATACTAACACACAATTGGGGATGGGGGGCAGAGAATAGAAGTTCATTGGATTAGACAAAGGGGAATGAAAGGAAGGGAGGAAGTTTGGGAATAGGAAAAACAGTAGAATGAATTAAACATAAACTTTCCTATGTTCATATATGAATACCTGACCAGTGTAACTCCACATTATTTACAACCATAAGAATGGGAAGTTATGCTCCATGTATGTATAGTATGTCAAAATAGTCATGTATAACTAAAAAGAACAATTAAAAAAATTTAAATAAAAAAGAAAGTTTAGAAAACTCCTGTCTAGAAAAACCGAACTCCTCTCCAGTGGAACTAATCTTGCTATTGTTACATGGTGCCCTGACAAACTAATTATCATCTGTACGAAATTCAACTGTACTAAAAAACCTACCTCATCACTGATGAGCACATGGATTCCTGTTGGCCCCTGCTTATAAATCTGGCTGATCTGTCGAGGAGAAATGCTGAAAAGCTGAGCAATTTTTTCTGTCAATTCAACAGCTGTCAGTTCTTCTAGATAGATGGCATGGTATACTGCAAAGGAGAAATAGCAACAGTAGTCAATACAAAGGTTCTCTGATTTTGCAGGTAATCTAATCATTAAGAATGCTCACTTTTCAGAAGGACTCACAAATCAATCCTAGCTAGTACTTGCTAGCTGTGTGACTTAGGGTAAGTTATATATATATCCCTAGGCCTTATTTTCCTCATTTAAATGTTGGAGATAACAATAAAATTCACAACAAAGAGGAGATTATTAGTTGTAAAAATTAAAGTGTGTAAAAAGTGTTGGGAATAGTACCTGACATATGTTAAGAGCTCAATAAATGTGAGCAATTACCAACATGGTCATAAATCATCTCTTCACCTTTCTTCATCTATCCTGGTCTGCCCAGAACAACCTACCGAAGAAAGTACCATTTGAGTCTCCATCCTCATGCTTCTGTTGTGGTTGCTGCTGCTGTTGCTGCTGCTGTTCCCTCAACTGTAATGATTCCTGACAGACGTAAATGGTTAACCTTGGACGCACCATCCTAAGCGGTAAAGAAAAGGGTTGTTAATCTTGCATATTTTATGGTAAGTTCATTTTAAAGAAAAACTTGTATTTCTACATTAATAGTATAGAGCAGGGATTGAAAACAGGCAAATCATGGGCTAAATACAACTCATTTGCCAGCTTTATTAGTTCACCTGTGGTGGCTTTTGTTTGTTTAAACTGAACTAGTTCCAACAGGAAGCATCAGATAAACCTGTGAATTTTGACTTTTCTTGAAAAACCACATCTAGCAGTCCAGGAACCCCAATCTCGCATGAAAGCAATCATGTTATCCTTACATGGTGTATGCATTCTTTACTAAACCCTAAACTTTGACTGTCATTCCTTTACAATATCTATGTGGTCCCTGTAGTCATTTAAGTTTGTGATCTTTGGTGAAAAGATAAGAAATGTCCAAAATGTATGAATCACTGCTTTATGGATAAGGCTCAAGATAAACATTTCACTAAAAAATGCTAATATAGTAAACTGAAGAATCTTACCTTCTCCTAAGTATCCTAAGCCCTTTCTGGCCTCTTACTTCTTACTCTAAGGTATACAGTTACCTCTTGATCTGATCATCTCATTCCTTTCTATTTCTAAACATTCTTTAGATAATACACTTAACATGAAAGAGCCATTCTTTTTCCCCTAAGTTGCTGACAATTGAATTTCATCTCTTTCCTTAATATTTTCCAAGATTATAGCCAATCTGATTCAATATCCCTTGTGATATTATAAATATAAATTCTCCAAAATTTATTAGTTATTTGGGTCTATTGTCATTGACCTCTGTTTTTTCCATCAATATTACTACTATGTATTTAAAACTACTTTAAATCTCAAAAAAGAACTTCAAATTAGTCTTTATTACAAGTATAATTTGTAAACATACACTTAAATAATTCCAACCCAGGGCTGGGGACAGGGGGTATAGTTCAGTGGTAGAGCACTTGCCTAGCATGCCTAAGACCCTACATTTGTTCTTCAGTACCACATTAAAAATAGATAAATCCTCCCCCAAAACTTTGAAATGATCTGTTCTCCAGTTAAAACTGATTCAGGGCTTTAGTACCTGCTGTTTCTTCTGCCTAGAATGTTCTTCCCTCATGACTCCATAGCTCCTTCATCTTTCTCATAACAGTCTAAATATCCCCTCCTAATAGACCTCTTTCCTGACCATCTTCTCTGTACTCTGTAGCCCATTCTCTTGTTTTTGCACATTTGTTTTATTTGCCTTTAAAGCCCTCACTATCCAAAAAATTTATTATTTATATATAGTTTTCTCCCTACTAGAAAGTAAACTCACCAGTTAAAAAAAAAAAAAAGGAGTAAACTCTGTAACAATGGGTACTTGTCTGTTTTGTTCATGAATATGTCTCCAGAGCCTATAATAGTAACTGGCTCATGATAAAGACAATACATATTTATTGGATGAAAAAAACTACCTGGAAATTGGGCTAGGGAAGTAGCTCAGTGGAACAGCACTTGCTTAGCATGTACAAGGCACTGGGTAAGCTCCCCACTACTGCAAAAAATGGGGTATTATGGGGAATCAATTTTAAGAAAGGATTTTTTTTATCTGTGTTTACTTGGTACATAGCTAGTATTTTCTTTTAAAAAAAAGTTTTGACACAATGCATTTAATTGTGCAAAATATTGTGAAGAATCCCTGAACCCAAATTCACCTGAAATTCAACTTCATTGATATATATATATATATATATATATATATATATATATATATATATATTTTAGTTGTAGATGGACACAATACCTTTTTTATTTTTATGTGGTAGTAAGGATTGAACCCAGTGCCTAACAGCACAAGTCCTGCACTTTACTACTGAGCCACAACCCCAGCCCCTTCATTGATATTTTAACACTAATTACATACCGGCCTTTTAATGCATTAAAAAGTCTGATTCCATCTGCAGGGCCACAAATTTGGATCACATCATCTCTAGTTAGTTTCAATAAATCTGCCCCTGGAATAAATGTAAGAAAATGGGTGATAAAGGCAAAGATTCTCTTTGTTAATACCTATTAAGATGGACTCTATTACAAGTATACCTCATCACCGGTAATGTTATAACCCATGATCTTTTGCATAGTACATAGGATCTTTATTAACTGGTCCCTGCCTCATCTCCTAAGTCTCATCCAATGAATTTCTTCACTTAACCCTATGCTTTCATCTTGCTGGTGGTGCTGAATGAGCAAGCTGTTCTTTTTTTTTTTTAATTTAATCCCATTTTTTTTTTTTTTAAAGAGAGAGTGAGAGAGGAGAGAGAGTGAAAGAGAATTTTGAATATTTATTTTTTAGTTCTCGGCGGACATAACATCTTTGTTGGTATGTGGTGCTGAGGATCGAACCCGGGCCGCATGCATGCCAGGCAAGCGCGCTACCGCTTGAGCCTCATCCCCAGCCCGAGCAAGCTGTTCTTCCTGCCTGAAATATCCTTGACTGTCTGACCAATAGGTTCCTCTTCTCATCCCTCAAGATTCACTTCACATGTCACATAGCTCCTTAATATATCAGACTCTCCCCTGAACATCTCACTTCCTACAAATGTGTGTTGGAACATTATCTACTGGGATTTTATTTTGATTTGAGCTTTTTATATACTAGATGATGAATGAAGTCTTTGATCAGGAAGTATGCCTTATCAATTTGTGTATTCCTACTATAGAAGATGGTACATAAAAGATGCTAAATACTACAGTGACAGAGCCACATCTATGTTTAATGTTTATAACAGTTCGATTCATAATAGCTAAACCTTAGAACCCACATAGGTGTCCTTCAGTAGATAAATGGATAAAGAAAATGTAGTATATATATTCAATGGAATATTACTCAGCTTTAAGAATAATGGAATTATGGCATTTGCCAGTAAATGGATGGAGCTGAAGAATATCATGCTAAGCAAAATAAGTCAACCCCCTAAAACCAAAGGTGGAATGTTTTCTCTAATATGTGGGTGCTAGTTCACAATGGTGGGGGCACTAGGGAAGAATAGAGTTAGGTAGTGAAGGGAGGGGAGAGGACGGGATATGAGGATAGGATGGACAGTAGAATGAAATATACATTATTACTTTTTATCTATATCTATATTTATCTCTGTGTGTGTGTGTGTGTGTGTGTGTGTGTGTGTGTGTGTGTGTGTATATGACTAAAGTAATTCTACAACATGTACAATCAGAAAAATGAAGGGGCTGGGATCAGAGCTCAGTGGTAGAATGCTTGCCTAGCCCGTGTGAAGCTCAGGGTTTGATTCTCAGCACCACATATAAATAAATTGATCACAATGGTATATAACCTTAGAAAAAAATTCTCATTTAAAAAAAAAATGAGGGGCTATGGCTGTGGCTCAGCAGTAGAGCTCTTGCCTTGCACGTGCGAGACCCTGGGTTAGATCCTCAGCACCACATAAAAATAAATAAAAAATGAGAAATCATACCCCATCTATGTATGATATATAAATGCATTTTATTGTGATGTATAACTAATTAAAACAAAAATTTAAAAAGAAGATACTAAATAAAAGCGGGCTTATAAATAAAATACAATATAGTGATATCAAACGGAAAATTTTTACCTACAAATGCCCCTTGATAAAATTATGTATGGAATATACATTTTTAGAAGTACTTCATGGAATAAGTATTTTAAAATTAAAGTGAATTCAAACTAAGAAGTGTTTCTTTTTAAGTCTCTCACAGCACAGCTCCAGATGGTGACAAAGTCTGAAAGATTTATGAAATTTATTTCATAAAAAAATGTACTAAGCTGGGCACGGTGGCACATGCCTGAAATTCCAACAACTTGGGAGGCTAAAGCAGGAGAATTGCAAGTTCAAGACCTACCTCAGCTAATTAGTGAGGCTCTAAGCAGTTTAATAAGACCCTGTCTCAAAATAAAAAAAATAAAATGGCCTAGGATGTGGCTCAATGGTAAAGTGCCCCTGTGCTCAATCCTTAGTACAAATAATAATAATAATAATAATAATAATAATAATAATGAAAAAATACACTAATGAAATGCATATAGGGGGACTTGGAACCCACATAGGTGTCCTTCAGTAGATAAATGGATAAAGAAAATGTAGTATATATATTCAATGGAATATTACTCAGCTTTAAGAAGAATGGAATTATGGCATTTGCTAATATTAGAAACATGTCTATCAGGATAACAGAAGACCCTTGAATGATTTGCTCATATCAAAAGAAAAGCAAATTTAACCTGAGAAGTTGGTAAAAAGCCTGGTGAATGTAGAAAAACGGTTTCGATGCAACCACTGCTGCGCTTCCTGAGGTGTGGTTGTTGGCAGGAGGTTCTGAAAGGAAGAAAGCATGTTTTCGGTAATTAAATAGATTCACTGGTGTATTACATAGCCAGACATCACCCACCCACCCACACACCTACTCAGACAGGCCTTGCTTGTTTGGAAGTTGTTTATACTACATCAATCTCTTTCTCTATCCAAGAAGCTCTATCCTTATCTTTCCCACTAAACTATAAACTCCTCAAATTGAAGGGTTCCTGTAGTCCCACTCAGGAGGCTGAAGTAGAGGGATCACTGAAACTTACAAACTGAGACCAGTCTGAACAACATAGTGAGACCCCTGTCTCAAAAAATCAAAACAAAAAAAATCCCCAAGGGTTCTCCATTACTTGTTCATATTTCCAGTTCCTACAGAAAAAATTCAATGAATGCTTGCTTCATGAATGAATAATATCCCTTAAAAGATGGACATATCATAATTGCAGAGTCATCAAAATATTATTAGACATTGCAAATAATTGACATTTAAATTTAGACTTACATCAGTGACTGGAGGGGGAGGATCTGGCTGGTGGTTTGGTGAACCATTTCTAAAGAAACATTTAAAATGAAAGCATCAGTCTATGACTCATAGTAGGGTCTATTATCTCATTCTTCATCTTCACAGTAACTCCTAAGCCAGAGACTTAAAAAATCTGTATTCTCATAAAGCATTCTTATTCTTTGATCTAAAACTTTAAGTTATATTATATGTTAATTAACCTGAAAACTTCAGGGGGAAGAGAAGAAACTGTCATTTGCAACACTTTTATTACTGAGTAAATTAAGAAAACTAACTAAAATTTTAAAAAGTGAAACTGATGAGAAAATAATAACATAACATAAGGGATTAGAGATATAGCTCAATGGTAAAACACTTGCCTAGAAAGCACAAGGCCCAGGGTTCAATTACTAGCACTCATGAATAAATAAATGCTACTAACAGAAATGGATTAGAATGAAAAATATGGGGATATAAAAGTACTAGTATTTTACTACTATTACTACTATATTAAGTAGGTAAACATATACATAAAGGAAAAAAACTGAAAGAAAATTTATGAACTGCATACTTTTCTAATGAAAAACAATTACTTTTAAAACAGCTTAAAAATTAGTGCTGTCTAATTTGTGATCCAAGAGTTATCTCCACACCCTTGGTTTTTCTTTATGCTTTCTTTTGTCTATGGATCATCTTTTCCCTAACACTTATCTTTTTTATGGAAAAAAATTATCCTAATAATGAAGTACAGGACAAAGAAAAGAGAAAAATTTAAAACACAAACTTTAAACCACATATAAATATTTAAAGTTCCTATAAGAAGATTGCACCATCCTTGTGGATGGCAAGAAATTTTTGTTTCCAAGAGGTCTTTTTTTTTTTTTTAGCTTTACAGAGTGGTGTACATCTATAGTCCCAGGTACTTCAGAGGCTGAGACAAGAAGATCACAAGACCCTGTCCCTTAAAATAAAGAACAAAAAATGTTTTTTCTCTTTTTAGCCTTAGCTAAAATTTGGTATTAAAACAATATAATTTTAAAAAACAGTAATTAATTTATCTCAGGGCCCTGGTTATATATAGACCCTCTACAAATAAATGCCTCTTTTATGCTTAATTGCTTCATTTTAAATATTTAAGCTACCTTAATTAAATACTTTAAGAAGTAGGTCAAACATAGAGCCTAAATAAATCCAAAAAACAAACATTACAAATAAACAATATGCTCACACTTTTTAGTAGCCTATTTCCAAGTTACAATATGGCTATGTAGAATACATGTTAAATGCTAGGACTGTAAGACTTTTAAAGACTTTTAAAAATTGGGGCAGGGTTCTACACCAACTTTCAATTATCTCTGACAGTGAAATGTAATATGCCAAGATTAAATGCAATCCCACAGGTAATTCTAAAACTTTATTTTAACTATCATCTTCAAACTACTTTCCCCAATGATAGAAGATCCACAATAACTAGGTGTTAGGAACATTCTTAACATGTAATAAAACAAATTTTAGTGTCTATACAATTGTTTTTCCAGTTGCCAATGACCACTTCCTAGTGCAAGTCTGACCACGATGTGACATAACCACAACACGAGCAAAAATAGGGTAAATCAAGAAGCTTAAATAAGCAAGACAGGTGCTGGTGCACAACTGTATCCCAGCGGCAACAGAGGCTGAGGCAGGAGGATCACAAGTTCAAAGCCAGCCTCAGCAAAAGAGAGGTGCTAAGCAACTCAGTGAGACCCTGTTTCTAAATAAAATACAAAATAGGAGTGGGGATGTGGCTCAGTGGTTGAGTGCCCCTGATTTCAATCCCTGGTACCCCCCAGCCTTCCAAAAATCACTAAAAGCTGACCATTAATGCTCTAATAGTTAAACGCCATTTCAAGAATGAGGAGAAACAGAGGGGAGGGAAAAGGGCTATAAATTGTTTCAATCTCTTTTGAAGATAATCCAAATCTCTGATACTGCAAAACTTCATCAAGACTGACCAAACAGAACTACTTATTGATTTGGAAAGTTAACAGAAACTAATGAAAGAATACATATTTAGTACAAACAAAAGCCAATTTCATTTCCCAGACTTACCCTTCCCCAAGGGAAAAACTGCTATGGGAACTGTTAAAGCCAGGTGATGGGGAATTATTGACATAGGTGATCTCAGGCCAAGGAGAACACTAAAAACAAAGGATAACTTAGATAATGAAAAAGCACATTTAATTCTAGTGTTCCATTAAAATATTATTCCTTGAATAGAACATCTTGATTAGTAAATCTTAATTCCTCAGAGGTCTCCATAAGCAAAAAAGAATATGCTCAGAAGTAAATTTACACAGGCTAGAAATGACAGATTTTTCTTTAAGAGAGTAAAAATTAAGGGGTCATAGGTATAGCTCAGTGGTAGAACACTTGCCTAGCCATACAAGGCCCTGGGTTCAAGTCCCAGCACCACACATACACAAAAGAGTTAAAATTATGGACTGAAATTGTCACCAAAAGAAATCCTTTTTACCTCTGTGAGTATAGTTGTCTCATAGGAAGGCTGATATTTCTCCTTTTCATGAGGTGTTCGTTTCTCCATTTTCTCTCTATCTGTTTTTTGTTTTCTGTCTGCACCTTTGGGCTGAAATGAGAAATGTTGTATTTTAACCTCAAGTACTCACTCTTTAACCCAACAATATAACTTTTTTTCTTTTTTGGCAATGGAGATGGAACCCAGGCCTTGTGTCAGATACCACTGAGCTACATCCCTAACCCTTTTTATTTTTTATTTTGAGACAGGGTCTCCTTCAATTGCCTAGGATGGCCTTGAACTTGAAATCCTCTTGCCTTAGCTTCACAAATAGCTAGGATTAAGGTGTGTACCACCATACCTGGTTAACAATATTAATTTAAAAAACCTAAATATTCACATCTGAAACAAACAGGTATGTACAATGATGTATGACAGGTATGTACAATGATGTATGATGAAATGCATCACCCTATCTAAGTCTGAAAATAGGAAATTTAAATGTTTGATATAATTGGAAAAGAATAAGACAGATGGGAAGATCTCTAAAGTACATAGTTAACTGAAAAAAAATAAAGTCTCAAAATGATTTATATAGTATAATTCTATTTATGTTTCAAATAAAGAAAAATATGTGAATACTTATGCATGCTTATATATAAAAGCATAAAAGGGAAGAAGTGTATACCATGTTATATCAGCGGCTATCTCTGGGAAGAAGTTGGGGAGTTAGGGTAAGAGTGATTAAGGGAAATTTCAGTGTTGTACTTTGAATACTTTTATATTAATGAGTCACTTGCAATAAGAATGTATTTATCCATGTGATAAAAAGAAAGATCAAAATAAAGATCAGGTATGAATAAAACTAAATTAGTCAACTCTCCACAATTTTTGTGAGCTTTACAAGAGCTTGTAACTTCAACAGGCTTTAAGAGTTTAATGAGAATTCTTTTTCTTTCTTTTTTGCATATAGCCCCCTTTTCCAAGTTCCCATTATTCCATGCCTATACCCACATAAAGTAACATGCATCTCAGCAGTCATTTCAATGACTCTAACTTAGACTGACTTTGCAGTTTTTGCAAAATGACAAGTTGACTTTCTTAGTAACTAATGTTAAAATAGAAAGATAAGAAAAAAGTATCCAAGGTCCAGCCCACTGCCCAGGAATACCTTGAAGACTTTGATCTGGCAACTGGCTGAGTGTAAGTGCTCAGTATATTCCCCATTCTCATTCTCCTTGAAGGTATCAATTTGTACTCGGAATGGCACCCCCTTTTCTCCTCCATGTTTCCTCATTGTGAACTCTGTGCTAATACAGTGTACCTGAAAGGAATACAACATCAAGGCTTCAGGACTACTAGCTAGCCAACCAGTCAATAATATTTTTTGAGAAATTACAAACAGCAAAACCTTTAACAAACATTTATGAATACCTACAAAAGACTTTCCCTCCATTTTGCATTCTGAAGAACATACAGTCTAATGTAGGAACTGAGAAAAATGTAAGTGATTTATGAATGTAAACAAAGTAGATATACAGATCTCATGTTATCAAAAGCTATTGTGAGGAACTAAATTTATTAACTGCTTCAGAGAATACAGAGTTTATATAAAAGAGAAATTATTTAAGTTAGTACTGTTTCATCTTTAAACTGGACTTTAGAAAGAGGAGGCAAAGTTCATGCTGTGAAAATAGCAAATATTGAAGCTCACAGTAATAGGTGAAAAATATTTGCTTGGCTACTGCATAAAGTCTAAAACTGGTGAATCTTAACAATAGAACCTTGTCTGATTGACCACCTACTAGCTTGAGTAAATTACTTAATCTTGGGGCTGTGGTTGTAGCTCAGTAGTAGAGCACTTGCCTAGTATGTGTGAGGCACTGGGTTCAATCCTCACAACTACATAAAAATAAACAAATAAAATAAAAGGTATTGTGTGCATCCCCAACTTAAATTTTTTTTAATTTAAAAACTTAAATTACTCAATCTTTCTAAGCCTCAAAGACTGTTCTTACTCCACAGTATTATAAACGGTAAAGTTATATATACAAAGTGTTCATTTAACACAGTAACTATCTCAATGTTAAGTACTAAACAAACTAGCAGCTATCATTAAAATAAAGATTTTTGAGGAAACTACCCAAAGGATAAATGAGATACGCAAATTCAATTTTAAGTATACAGATATTCAAAATATCCTTATATATAACCGGGAGAATCAGAACAATTTAGACGTTAAATAACTGTTAGGTGAGTTAATGGTACAACCAAAGAATGATATATTATGCAGCCATTAATAGGAATTTTAGGAAGATATAAATAAATAAATTTAGGTAATTAGAAGAGCAATTAAAAAACTCCTCCGTGCTTAGGCACATGTTGAGGAATTTGTATATGACAGGTTAAAACCCTGAACAGAATTCAAATTTAGAGGCTAGGGGTGTAGCTCAGTAGTAAGGTCCTGGGTTCAAACCCCAGCACTCAAAAAAATTTCATATTTAACACATATCATCCATTAAGAAACAAACTGGTAGAAAGAGATGTTCTTCATAACTGGAAATACATTTGCAAGGCCTTACCTGAATAAACACAGATGTCCTCTTTGCAGGGTCCCACAGAAACTCCACTGTATTTAATTGTGTTGGATTAGCTCTAGGATCGATTATACCCACAGACATTGGGATATCTAAGAAACAAAATGGTAATCATTGAATGGTTATGAGGGCTCCTTGTTTTACTTTGTTTTGTTTTGAGATAGAGTTGTGCTGTGTTATTCAGGCTGGCTTCAAACTGTTGGACTCAAGTGATCTTCTGGTTTAAGCCTCCCAGGTAGCTGGAATAAGTCATGTGCCATCACATCCAAGACTGCTCAGATTTATGTAAGAAAGCACTCATTCTTACATCACTCATCCCTAGTTACTAAAATTTGGGGGATATAAAATCCATAATCTCTTTATTGCCAATGTAAAATTTGATTAATGTTAAAACTGGGAGCTAGGGGTATAGCTAAGTGGTAGAACATTTCCCTAACATACACAAGGCCCTGGATACAATCCCCAACACTGAAGAAAATAAAAGTTAACATTGACTGAAGTATTCAGAAAGAAAGGTATTTTGAGTACCTTTCTTCCATTTGACCAAGTCTTTGATATCAGGCAATTTTAAGACAGTTTTTTTTTTTAATTTGCTAAAATTCTATTTGAAAATAAGTTAGGTCTATATACCAGCTCTACTATCACAAAAATTGTAATTTATGATGAGTTTTATTTATAGTCTGAAGATTTGTGTTACTGCTAGAAGCACATTGAGAGAATTACTAGACAGGTACAGCAGTGCCTGTACAAAGGCAGAAAGTATTATATCACAGACGAAGCATGAAAAGTTTAACAAAGATTGATGCTGACTTACCAAATCACCAGGTAATCTGATAACACAATGACAAATATGCTCAAGAAGAAAAAAATTGGGGGCTGGGGTTGTGGCTCAGTAGTAGAATGCTAACACAGCATGTGCAAGGTGCTGGGTTTGATCCTCAGCACTACATAAAAATAAATAAATAAAATAAAGGTATTGTGTCCAACTACATTTAAAAAATAAATTAAAATAAAGTTTAAAAAAAAGGGAAAAATTTAATGGAGTTTAGTAAAACCTTACTTTATATTCCACTTGGTGTATATTCAAATATCATTCCCTGACTTTTCCTATTAATATTCAAACTAGAGAGATAAGGTTAGGTGATATTACTTATTATCAACCCCATGCTATAACTAAACTCCTGTTTTGGCATCAATGATTCAAACAAGAAAGCATCAAATAGATCCCATTCCACAATATTAGTTGTGTTGGATTCATCTGAGGTCAATTTCTCATACAAATCTCAGGATAACTGTATGAGAACCACTGATGTCTCAGGTAAAATCAGTAGTTCTTAAGCTTCCTTAACAACTATATCTACCAATAGAAAATATTAACCAACAGCTGGGGGCAATGGTGCATGCCTATAATCCCAGAAACTCAGGGGGCTAAGGCAAAAAGATTGCAAATTCAAGGCCAGCCTCGGCAACTTAGAGCCTATCTCAAAATAAAAAAATTAAAAAGGGCTGAGGGTATAGCTCATGATAGAATGCCCCAATGTTCAATCCCCAGTAGCACCCACACCACACACAATGCTATTCAAAGGGCCAGTAAGCATATGAAAAGATGCTCAACATCACTAATTATTAAGGGAAATATAATCAAAACCACAATGAGATATCACTTTACACCCATTACAATAGCTATTTAAAAAAAAAATGAGGCCTGGGGATGTGGCTCAAGCAGTAACATGATCGCCTGGCATGCGCAGGGCGCTGGGTTCGATCCTCAGCACCACATAAAAATAAAGATGTTGTGTCCACCAAAAACTAAAAAATAAATATTAAAAAATTCTCTCTCTCTCTCTCTCTCTCTCTCTCAAAAAAAAAAAATTCATAGGTTGGGGCTGTAGCTCAATGGTATAGTGCTTTTATACTGACATTTATATGGCCCTGGGTTTGATTTCTAATACCACATAGACACAGATACACATACACACACAAACACACATTAAATACTGGAACCTTTGAGCGCTACCGGTGGGAATGTAAAATGTGCAGCCACTGTAGAAAATAGTTCTTCCTCAAAAAAATTAGAATTTAATTCTGAGATCCAGTAATCCTACTTCTGGGTATATACCCCAAAGAAATGAAACCTGAGACTCAAATATTTGTATATCCAGGTACACAGTAGCATTATTCACAATAGCTAAAAAGTATTCATCAACAGATGAATAGATAAACAAAATGTAGTATATATGTAGTATATACATATAATGAAATATTACTTAGCCTTAAAAAGGAAAGAAATTCTAAATGTACAAGGCCCTGGGTTTGATCCCCAATACATACACATATATGCATGTACACACACAACACACACACAAAAAAGGAAAGAAATTCTAACATGGAAGAAACATTATGCCAATAAGTAAAAGAACTCAGTCACAAAAGGATAAATATTGTATGATTTTATTTACATGAGGTATCTACAGTAATCCATTCATAGATTCATAGAGACAGCAAAATAGAGGACACAGGGGCTAGGAAGGAGAGGGGTGATTATTGTTTCATGAGTACAGAACTTCAGTTTTGCAAGATGAAAAAAGTCCTGGAGATGATGGATGGTGATGGTGGCACAATAAAGTAAATGTACTTAATACTGAATTGTACAGCTAAAAATAGCTAAAAAAGACAAATTTTATATAATACATTATAATATTGCATGTTATCATATTTTTCCATAGTTTAAAAACAAAACGAAACCACCCTGAAGTCATGGTTGCAATTGCTGTAGAAGTGTAATGTTTATACTTCCAACTTCAATTTTGATACCATCATACAAATAATTTTTTGTGTTTAGTAAATAACCACTTCAAGGCTTATGCTAACTGAGCCTCTGAAGCATATGAATTAATGTAAATGTCAAGTAAAGAAAACAATTCTCAGTCCATCCTTAAAGGCATTTCTCTTAACTCACCTATATCAAGAATTCTATCACCAGGTCGGTTCCACCGCCAGCCCTCCAACTGCTGATGTTCAGTGTACTGTAGCCTTCTGTCATGGAACACTACACGGAATATACTCTAAAAGGAACAACAAAACCAGTTAACAGGCTATCTTGAAAATCAGCGCTGACAAAGGAAAACTAGTTGAGTCATTGCTAATTGGGTTTTTAGACAAAATCTAAAGTCTTCTTAACATTACTTCCCTCTAAAACCTGTGCCAGATACCAAGTTCTGTGTCAGGATAAATTTTATAATTTCTCACATATAATCTTTTTTAAGTATTTATTTTTTAGTCATAGTTGGACACAATACCTTTATTTTACTTACTTATTTTTATATGGTGCTGAGGATTGAGCCCAGGGCCTCCACATGTGCTAGGTAAGTTCTCTACTGCTAAGCCACAACCCCAGCCCACATATAGTCTTTGTAGTTAACTGTTAGGACTCCCATGTGAAGCATTTCTATATGTTTCTACTCTTACACTACATAATATCTAGCTCAGTTCTTCAGGTATATATGAAAAACTCATCACATTCCCTGCTTGCTAACCAGATATAACCTGAAAACACTTAGGGTTGGTACAGCCCATTTCCATCAACTTTTCTTTTGTTACACTTCCCTTGTGGAGGTGCCTTTTAGTCCCTACCACCACTTTTACAGCTGCTCATAAAACTCCTTTGTCCCAATTGTGTTATGATTTCTCAAAATCCTTACTGTCAGTCTAGACAAAAAGAACTACTATTCATAAATAGCAGTTTCTGTTTTCCTGGCTACAAGGACCAAGTATCCAAAGAGCCACTGAAGTTTATCTAAAGATCACAAGGAGAAACCAGAAGAGGTAGTGCAGGCCTGTAATCCCAGTAACTTGAGAGGCTGAAGCAGGAGGATCACAAGTTTGAGGCCAATTGATCACAACTTAGCAAGACCTTGTAGGTCAGTGGTAAAGTACCCTGGGTTCAATCCCTAGCAGCACATGCAAACGCAAGTGCGTGTGCGCACACATACACACACACACACACACACACACACACACACACACACACACCGTCAAGGAGGTTACTTTACTCCACCCAAAAGAACTTCACTGAGCCACGGGACTACCCTGGACATGAACTAGTAAGCCTTCTGCATCTCTGAAAAAAAACATCTGAAGAGGGGGAGCTTAATCTGACTCCAAAGAAAAAATACACTAGCTTCACACTCCTCCAGCCAATTGTAACCGATAAGATAAACCATTAAACTCTTAATGAAAACAAAAGAATATTAGACCAAAAAAAGAAAGAAAGAAAGAAAAAAATCAATCAAAAAGGGTCAATAAAAGCATATTGTGCAGAAGAATGATTTACTCCTTTTCTTTTACCTTCACCAACTTGCCATTAATTTCTGGAAGTTCTCCAAGTTTCCTATTGTCTAGCATTCGAATTTCATAAGACTGCCCTAGAAAAAAAATAATTACATAGGGTACTTTTCACAAATAAACTTATCTAGGTTCAGAAAGGATAAAATTCAGTTGGCTGTATACACAGGTAACATAAGAATCAGTGATAATCTAAGGCTTTACTATATGCTAGGCACTGTGGTAAGCACTTTCACATAATTTTTCATGTAATTTATTTAACTTTCTAAGGCATTATCAATCTCACTTTTACAGATATGGAAATTAAAACTGGAAGAGTTTAAGCAACTTGTCCAAGGCCACATAACTGGCAAATAGTAGAGTTGGATAGGATAATACTTCTCAGATAGTAACCAGTGGGGAGATGGATTAGAACATGGATTAGAAAGAGAGAGCTGGGAACTAAAAACAGACAGGAAGACAAAAGGAGCCAGTCATATATATCAAATGTGATATTAAAACTCAAATCTCTTAAGCAAAACTTCTAATATGACAGGACACTCTAGAAATATCTAAATTTTACATTAAAAATGTTTCTAATAAAATAACGTATTCAGCAGGTTTGCACTAATATGAATGGTTGAGGAAGCATCTAACCTTGATTGAGATAGGTCAGAGTTTCATCATGAAGTTTCACTGCTGGAGAGGTGGCAGCACAAAGCACATATTGAAAAGGTAGGATTTCATTCTCGTTATCAGGAGGCAAACTTGACTCTTCTTGCTTAAAAATGGGCAATGCGAGGACATCACTAAAATAAAACAAACAACACACTAATATCAGACAATGAGGCAAAAGCAGATTTACAGTCCAAAAAATTTAACTCCAATTTGCTTTGGAAAAGTCATAAACATTCCTTACCTTGGTACAGTTTCATCCAAACCATTCAGTTCAGATTACCTGCTGTAATAGCCTTGACCACAACAATGTACGTGATGACAGACATCTGCTGCTAAAACCACCCAAAGACAGAATTTCTAGGAATTATTGTCAGGGGGTCCTAAGGGCTCTGAAAATTATATGCAGAATTCCAAAATGTAAATCTAGGACACTCAGGGATGTGCTTTGGGTATGGTTTTAGTATGTCCCTAAAGGTTTTGAGCTGGAAGCTTGGTCCTCAGTGTGGCAATGCTGAGGTAGTAAAACCTTTAAGAGGTGAGGCCTACTGGAAGGTAATTAGGTAATGGGGCACCCCTCTCAAAAGGGATGAATGCAGGTCTCTTGGGACTGCATTAGTACCTGAGAGAATGGGTTTTTATAAGGGTGCTTGGCATCTCCCTTGAATCCCTTTATTAGGTACATTTCTCACCAGGCATAGCTGCAAACACCTGTAATTCCAGTTCTTTGGGGGCCAAGGCTGAAGGCTCACTAAAGCCCAGGAGTTCAGGGCAGGCCTGGGCAATATAGAGGAACCCTGTCTCTTAAAAAACAACAAATCTAAGTGTATTTCTATCACTCTGACACATTCTGATGTCATCTGCCAAGTGGCCCTCACCAAAGCCATATATCAGTGCCATGCTCTTGAATCTCTAGAAATGTGGGCTACATAAACCTCATTTCTTTATTCTTCACCCAGCACTAGGTATTTTGTTAAAGCAACTCAAAATGGACTAATATACTCAGTACTGTATTTGCTTTCAGAAAGGCAACTACAGTAACTTTATAACCACATTAGCTGATCTACTATAAGGACTAAAATAATTTTTATAATTCTTTAGAAGCCACATAAAAAGAGCAAATCAATTACTAGTACATATTTCAAAGTGATCTAACTTTATGTGGAATAAAACTAATATTGAGATGTCCCTACTAGCTATCTCCACCAAGAAAAAGCTTCTTATATCTATCAGTTTTCCTAAACTTGCAAACAAAATATATATAAAAGAAATTCAATGAACTCTAGTATGCTAGGCATTCTCAGGTGCTGGGATAAGAGTACTGGATTAGGTCAGAAGTTATAAATTTCAGTCGCGGAAAACTTAGGCAAATCATAAGCCAGCCTCCTTGAATCTTCATTCCTTCATCTACAAAGCGGGAACTGCATTTTATGTCAAGAACAAATAGAACTGTGTGCTAAATAAACCTCTTTTCTTTAATATTATTTTTTTTAGTTGTAGGTGAACACAATGCCTTTATTTTATATATTTTATTTTTATGTGGTGCTGAGGATTGAACCCAAGGCCTCACACATTCGAAGTGAGTGCTCTACCACTGAGCTACAACCACAGCTCCTCTTTTCTTTATTCTTTATTCCAGTAACCTCAGTGATTTAGGAGGCCATGGCAGGAGGATCACAAGTTCAAGGACAGCCTCAGTAATCTAGCAAGACTGTGTCTCAAAAAGCAAAAAGGAATGGGGATGTAGCTCAGTGGTAGAACACTACTGGGTTCCATCCTGGTACTGTAAACAAACAAACAAACACAGAGAAATGGATATAAAATGGGATCATCACATTGCTCTGGTGACTTTGTATATTTTTAAAATTTTTCTATAATTAGAAGTTTAAAAAAAAAAAGGAAAGAAAGAAAATATTGATAGGCCACAGAGTACTTCTGGTACTTCTGGATACAAAAGACAGGGAACAGGATACATGAAATAAAATAAACAATTAAGATTCCTCCAAAACCCTCATCATTATACAAAATACATGTATGAAGATGTGAATTTGGTGTCAACATACCTTATATACAATCAGAGATATGATAAATTGTGGTATAAAAGGTGTGTTAAGAATTGTAATGCAAAAAATAATAATAAAAAAAATTTAAAAGATTCCTCCAAAAGGTTAAAAGTTAGAAATCTAGTAATTCTTGTTAACATTCTCCACATTCACAAGGAAATAAACACAAACCTTATCTATAAACATTATATTATAAAGAAAGTAAAAATCAATTTTTTACATGAACAGAGGAAAAAACAATTCCTTTTATGTACTTATATCCCTCAGCAGTATACACCAATTCCCTAGTACATTAGATTATAGTGTGATTGTAGGCAGGCAAAAAACACTATTGACAGAAAGCTGACCATATTCAAGGCTATGGGTGTAGCTCCTTGGTAGCCTGCTTACCTAGAAAGTGGACTATACTTGTGAATCTTTTTTTTTTTTTTTTTGGTACTAGGGATTAAAAACAGGGATGCTTAACCACTGAGCCACATCTCCACCCCTTTTTATATTCTATTTTGAGACAGGGTCTTGCTCTGTTGTTTAGGGCCTCACTAAGTTGCAGAGGTTGGCTTTGAATTCATGATCCTCCTGCCTCCCAAGTTGCTGAGGTTACAGGTGTGTGCCACCAGGCCTGGCATGAATCTTAAAGACAACATTAAAATTCTCACTGGAAAACAAAACAAGCACCCAATGTTCTTATTACTGGCCTAGTGTACACATGCATGATTGTACAAATTTAATGGCATGAACTCTAAAAATTTCTTTCCGATGATGTTTAAATAGCAAGGATATTGGGAGGCTAAGGCAGGAAAATTGTGAGTTCAAAGCCATCCTCAGCAACTTAGCGGTGCCCTAAGCAACTCAGCAAGACCCTGTCTCTAAATAAAATATAAAAAAGGGCTCGGAGTGTGACTCAGTAGTTAAGTGTTCCTGGGTTTAAAGCCTGGTACCAAAACAAAACAAAACAAAAACCCTGTAAGTGAATGAGTTTAACCTTATGTGTTCTAATAAAAGTTTATTTACAGAAGCAAAAAAATAAAATAAATAAATAAATAGCAAGGATATATGTTATTATTTGAATCCAGGTACCCTAAATACAAATCAGACTTTATGAAATAGTTTCTAGTTGCTAAAAATTATTATTATTATTATTATTATTAAGACCATAAACACAAAAGGTGCTTTCCTCTTCTTAGGCATGAACATGTATGTGTTTTGCTCATGTGGGTAGAGTTAAGAGCGGAGAAAGTGGGGAATTCTTCTTCCTATCCATATTAATTTGTTATGTAAATAAATGTTCCCTGGAGAGTATGTAGAAGTACAGAAGCATAGAGTTTTCTAGAACTCTGTCCTAGTTCTCTAAAAATCAGGAAGCTACCATGGTTCCCACAAAAAATAGTATAGAAAATAAAGCAAAACATCACAAATCTTGAGAAACACAGTACCAGTCTTTGGGAGACTTGACTGATATTATTCTCAAATTCATCACCTTTGATGATTCCTTAAAAGATTAGTGAAAATTACCAGGAATGAAGGGAAGCAGCATTTTTGCAACAGAAACAGCTCAACTCTGATTATACAGGGTTTTGGTTTTTTGTTTTGTTTTGGTTTGGTTTTTCATCTCAAATGTCACTGGTAAGCAAGGTTAACATAGAGCAACAGTTCCTAGTTTCTGCATCATGGGGTTACACTGAGCCCTCTTATGGCTAAACAAAGGATGTCACTTGGGGCTAAAATTCTTTTCTTAAATATTTTATTCCATTCTAAGACAGGTCTCACTAAATTGCCAAGGCTGGTCTCAAACTTGCTATCTGCCTGCTTCAGCCTCCTGAGTAGCTGGGATTATAGTCTTGTGCCACTGTGTCCCACTTAGGGCTAGAATTCTAAAACGACCTCTAAAAGTTATCCCTAAACTTAACTCAAAATAGTACAGCCAAATCAAATATGTAAGATTACATTTCCTCATCAGAGATTTCAAGAATCTATAAACCCCAAGTATATTTAAATTATTCATGTTCTTGCTATATTGCATTTCTTTTACTCTATTGGGGGGTACAAAAAAATAACATTTGATTCCACATTCCTAGAGATGGAGCCCAAAGATAGCTAAGTACAGTTCTAGGCCCTTGCTTATTCCCAAACAAAAATACATTCAACAAGAACCAATTCTGAAAATCTGCTCTTAGAGATTAATTGAGTACAGATTAGGAAAATTCCCTCTGGTAACACTCTAAGTAGTTGCTGCCACTATATAATTTAGAATTTTATCATATTCTCTGATTGCTTCATATACTTAATTCATTTCAATGAGGCATATGCTATTTGAAGGGATGAGTTCTCTTTTATGTGCTGAGCAAATTTGTTGATATGATTTATACTTCATTTATTTGCATTTCCCAGAATACTCAGTGCTATATACATTGTGATCATTTTGGCATTCTTGACAACTTACCAAATCTATTCTGAACAAATAAAAAGTTATAAAAAGCTTACTTGTTAAAGGGATAAGTTGATTTGGCTGTACTGTTTTGAGTACTCCCCGGTGGAAATTCACACCTGACAGTGAAGGCATATCAGAAAGCATTTGAGTGGAAGTAAAAGAGGAACAGAAGCAATATGAGGAGTGCGTTTTTCCGAAACATAACTAGGATTCTGTGAAGAACTGCTATTGCCCAGTTAATAGGGCAGCCCCTGAACAATCTCAATGAAATCATAAGTATGGCCTACCTTTCTCCCTTCAGGCCTACCAGCTACTAAGATGCTCTCCTCCAGAAAGAGCCTGGGAAAGGGAAAGGGACACGACAAGCAGCAGGTAAGCATCTAAGTAGGTTAGAAACTAACTTGGGACAATAAGATGTTATGAACTTCAACTACCCTATATGTAACTTTCATTTACTCTCCAAAATGATGAAAATAAAGCATTTGAAACAAAAACATTCTAATATACCTAAGTTGGCTACTGCATGAAGTGGCAAGAACTTAAGAGACTAAGGACAGCCTCAAAAGAAAAAAAAAATCCAGTAAATTATTTGTAGTAACAACCTTAAAGATGAGAGGTATTAAATAAAATTATAGAAGGCCATTGTTTTGGACTAAGCTCCTTTACTAAGCCCCAACAGTCTAAACTAAAAATCAACATGGAGTCACTTATGCTATGGTATACTCTCACAAGTTGAAACTAAGCTCTTTATCTTTCCTTCTGATAAATCAGAATTATTAATGAAATTCCCTCTGCCTTAGCTCTTTCACAGAAAAAGATAACCTGATGGTAAAGTACCCGGGTAGTAACCAGTTATTTTCCTATTGTTTTGCCTCCCTTCCTGTTGTTGCTGCCTTACCAATCCACTTTAGTTTCTTTTCTTTTTTAGTAGTTGGACACAATACCTTTATTTAATTAATTTATTTATTTTTATGTGGTGCTGAGGATTGAACCCAGGGCCTCACATGTGCTAGACGAGAGCTCTTCTGCTGAGCCACAACCCCAGCCTATTTAGTTTCTTGTTTCTGCTTTCTTCAGCATTTTTCTGCCTATAAAACCAACCTCTTCTGCTCAGCTCATCAGAGAACATTTATTCTACCTTATGGAATTAAGTGTTTCCTGATGTTAGAATCAAAATTGAAGCCAATAAAGATCCTTAAAGCCAAATGTCGTGACATATACCTGGAGCCCTAGCTAACTGGAAGCCTAGGAAAGGAAGGTTGCTTTAGCCCAAGAGTTTGAGGTTAGCTTGGGCAACACAGTGAAAGCACCTCTCTCAAGAAAATAAATAAGTAAAGGATCTTTAAACTAAATTGTAATTTTATTTGACAGAGGAAAGTAGACCGATTTCCTAAAATTTATGGGAAGGATATAAGGCTAGATCAAGGAGGAAATCTGGTAAGGAGTATGGTCAGAGTTTTAACATGAAGCCAGTGAGATTTCCTGACTATCTAATAAAGGCAAAAATTAGCTTATCTTCTTGGCAGAAATCCTCTATCACAAATAATGATAAAAGATTGCTACTACTGAAAACTCTCATTCAACTAAAAGTCAAAATATATGGCATTAAAATTTTGCCTTGCTCTATCACAAGAAAGTAGAAGAAATGTGTAGAATTATAATTCTGAACTTAATTGGAATAAGAAGAAACTGATCAGGAAAGGAAAAAAAAAAAACAACACGTGGTGGGAGGCGCCAAAGAAAGTAACAGGTCCAACAGGCAGGGAGAACATGGGGCATGGCCAGTTGTGGTCCCTGGACCCTTAGAGTATAGGATTCAAATAGCTCAAGAGATAGAAACCCAGCCCAAGGTCTGAGATAATAAAAGGAAAGACAATAAGATAGAAGTTCTAAAAAATGAAATTCTAGCACTCTCACATTATCTGAGATAGAAAGAAAACAGAAGGGAGGTAAAGAAACAAAGATTATCAAGTCAGAATTAGATGAACCTATAGTGTGTATGTGCGTGTGCGTGTGCGTGTGTGTGTGTGTGTGTGTGTGTGTGTGTGTGTGAGAGAGAGAGAGAGAGAGAGAGAGAGAGAGAGAGAGAGAGAGAGAGAGAGAATCAACTTTTTTAAAGGAAATGGTATAGCCACGTACAATGGTGCACATCTGGAGGCTGAGGCAGGATTGGAAGTTCAAAGACAGCCCTAGCAACTTAGCAAGGCCCTAGGAAACTTAGACCCTGTCTCAAAATAAAAAATAAAAAGGTATATAATATATGAAGGAAGATTGAGCTTAAGCCCAAAATGTGCTGAGACTTGCAAAAAAGTAAGGTAAACACAGACTCATTCTTAGATGTAATTACTAATTAACATGAAGCTAAGACAGAAGAACAACTTAATTCCTGTTTTTCTTCTTTTTTTCAAGAAAAATAATCTTAAGAGTAGAAAAAAAAAACAAATATAAGGAAAAGTAAATTAATGACCAAAATAAATTAATGACCAAAATAAATATAGTCAAAGAATGTCTATATGTTTAAATGAATGAAAATCTCCTGGATGAATCATATGCCAGGAGAATTTGCAGATAAGATCTATGAGTGACACTTTGTAAACTCAAACAAAACTCATGATTCTAATGAAGCCAAATACCACTTTAGCTTTTTTGGTTCTCTCTTTTGTTTTCTTTCTTTCTTTGTTTTTTTATTTTTTCTTTTCTTTTCTTTTCTTTTCTTTTTTTTTTTTTTTTTTTTGTACTGGGGATTGAACCCAGAGGTGCTTTACTACTAGGCTATATCCCCACTCCATTTTATTTTTTATTTTGAGGCAAGGTCTTATTTACCCTCAGCCTCTGGAGCAGCTAGGATTACAGGCATGACACCATGTCTGACACTAATTTCTTTTTACTTATGCCTAATTTGCAGCTGAATAGTTGCTGAATTGTTCCTGTTTAACTGCAACAGAACAAATACTGAAACAAAGTTATGTGTATTGGGTGAGGGGAGGGGGTTGAAAATAAATAAAATCTAGCCAGGTGCAGTGGCACATGCCTGTTATCCCAGCTACTCTAGAAGCTGAGGCATGAGGATTCCAAGTTAGAGGCCAGCCTAGCTAGCCTAGGCAATTTAGGGAGAACATGTCTCAAAATAAAAAATAAGAAAGTAAAAAGGACTGGGGATGTAGTTCAGTGGTAAACTGCCTTTGGGTTTAATCCCCAGGACCAAATAAATCAATAAAATCTAGGCAATTCAAATGTAACCTTATATTTTATATACCACAAAACTGCATAATATTTCATGATTAGATTGTTACATGTGCCTTTGAGAGCTAATCTCCAAAAATGCCATCTGATGATTTAATATCCTTCCAACACCCTTTCAGGACTGGGTGTAACTCAGTGGTAGAGACCTTGCCTAGCATGCTCAAGGCCCTGGCTTCCATTCCCAGCACTGCAAAAACAACAAATAGACCCTTTTATAGTCATCTTTTCATAGTGAATCTGGTGAGTTGCTTTAACAGAATGTGGAAAAATAACTGTGCTAGTCCTGGCCTAGGGATTAATCTTTGCAGATTGTTAGCAATCTTTTCACCTTTGCACTTTTGGGAACCCTGAACTGCTAGGTAAAAAGTCTGGCTACTCTGTTGGAGCAACTATACAAAGCAGTTACAAAGAGAGAAGGACCCTGAGACTACCTAGAAGGAGTGACCAAGCCAAACCAGTGTCCAAGCAGAGTCTAGGACTAGACCTGTGAGTGTTCCATCTTGGATGCTCCAGCCTAGGTTCCCAGATGACTGTAGCCTTAGGTGACACCAATGAAGCAGAACTGTATAATCAACTCACAGATTCCTAAGAAATCAAAAAGTGTTGAGTTAAGCCACTAAGTTTTGGGGGCAGTTTGTTACACAATAAGATAGCAGGACAGTCTCCAATTTCAAAGTTTCTGAAGAATTCTTTGCTCTACAACAAACTTAACAGTGGTGGTGAGTATGCAAAGGAAGATACTAAGTCAACTTGACTTAGAGTAGAGCCATTAAAAACAAAAACACAGAAAAAAAGAGGAGTACATTCTAAAAGCTAGTGTAGGAAAAACATGCAACAAAGCATATAACCATCTCAGAATACAGTATGACAACCCAGCTTTACTTATATTACCTTTCATCTTTTTACTTTAATTTTTTGCAGTACTGGGGTTTAAACTCGAGGTGCTCTATAATCCCCAGCCCTTTTTATCTTATTTTGAGACAGGGTCTCATTAAATTGTCCAGGATGTCCATGAACTTGCAATCCTTCTGCCTCAATCTTCTAAATTGCTGGGATTACATGCATGAGTCACTGCACCTACTCCTTATACTACCTTTTATTTATTTTTTTCCAAGTAAGACAAGCTCTGGGCTCTAGCAAATAAGCCAAATGAGTTCCAAGTATCTGAGGATCCAGATAATTCTGTCCCTAATAACTATTTTCTGTCCACTAAGGGTCACTGTATTGTAAATTTTATGCAATGATATTCTGGTAAATGATTAACAAATGTTTCTCCAGAAAAAAAAAGAAAAAAAATCAGATTTGTGGTGTCTTCTGATTTCCACATTAGAAATTTTCCTGATAGGGCTGGGGATGTGGCTCAAGCGGTAACGCGCTCGCCTGGCGTGCACAGGGCGCTGAGTTTGATACTCAGCACTACATAAAAATAAAATAAAGATGTTGTATCTACCGAAAACTGAAAATAAATATTTAAACAATTCTCTCTTATATTACCTTTTAAAAGAACAAGTCAATGCTATAAAACCTTGGACTATATTTTATGTTACCAATAAAATATACCCATTTTTACTCTTTAGATACAGAAACAATATTAAAGAATTTGAATATGCCAGAGAAAAAGGTACACTCATATACTGCCGGTGGGACTGCAAATTGGTGCAGCCAATAAAAAAAACAGTATGGAGATTTCTTGGAAAATTGGGAATGGAACCACCATTTGATCCAGCTATCCCTTTCCTTGGTCTATACCCAAAGGACTTAAAAACAGCGTACTACAGGGATGCACCACATCAATGTTTATAGCAGCACAACTTACAATAGCTAAACTGTGGAATCAACTTCAATAGATGAATGGATTAAAAAATGTGGCATATATACACAATGGAATATTAATCAGCAATAAAAGAGAACAAAAATCTCGGCATTTGCAGGTAAATGGATGGAGTTAGAGAAGACAATACTAAGTGAAGTGAGCCAATCCCAAAAAACAAATGCCGAATGTTTTCTTTGATATAAGGAGGCTGATTCACAGTGGGATAGAAAGCAGGAGCATGGGAGGAATAGATGAACTCTAGATAGGGCAGAGGAGTTGGAGAGGAAGGGAGGAGGCATGGGGTTATTAATGAGGGTGGAATGTGGTGTTCATTATTATCCAAAGTACAGATATAAAGACACGAATTGGTATGAATATACTGTGTACACAACCAGATATGAAAAATTGTGCTCTATATGTGTAATAAGAATTGTAATGCATTCTGCTGTCATATATAAAAATAAATTTAAAAAAGAATATCAGCTATTAAAAAAAAGAATTTGAATATGCCAAGATCCAAATAGATAAGCAACTGAGTAAAAAACAAAAGTGTGAGAAAAAATGAGGAAATAACTGTATAATAATCAGTCTGGCCCCATTAAGGGAATGACAAGACAATCACCTCTTGCCCTCCAAAATCTCATGCTGTAGTTTTGCAGCTTTCAAACCTCCTTGAAAAGTCATTTGGTAAGCCATTTTATATTAAGACCCAGTACATAAATACAAGTTTGTGGGGGAGAAGAGGGAGGACTGTGGGGAGAAAACAAACAGGGACATTATCTACTTAAATTGATAATTAAACAAATACAAAAACTCATGCAGACTTATAAAGATAGTATTTAATAGAAAAGTGACTCTCAAGGGAGAGGGGATGGGAACAACAAAGACAGCAGAATGAATCAGACATAACTTTCCTATGTTCATATATGAATACACAACCAGTGTAACACCACATCATGTACAACCGTAAGAATGGGAAGTTATACTACATGTAGGTATAATATGTCAAAATACACTCTACTCTCATGTATATCTAAAAAGAACAAATTAAAAAAAATTAAAAAGTGACTCTTCCCCTGGAGCTGGGGTTGTAGCTCAGTGGTAGAGTGCTTGCCTAGCATGTGTGAGGCACTGGGTTTGATTCTCAGCACTGCACATAAATTAATAAATAAAATAAAGGTCTGTCAACAACTAAAATATATATATATTTTGAAAAAAAGTGACTCTTCTTTACCCTCTCATTTATAAGCTCAGATAACATAACTCTCCATTACAAAGCAAGAAAGAATGCTATTAAATCTACTATCCACCATATTTGTACTAAAAACCATCTTAAAAATTGTAATCCGGGGCTGGAGATGTGGCTCAAGTGGTAGTGCGGTCGCCTGGCATGCATACGGCCCGGGTTCGATCCTCAGCACCACATACAAAGATGTTGTGTCCGCCGAAAACTAAAAAATAAATATTAAAAAATTCTCTCTCTCTCTCTCTCTCTCTCTGTCAAAAAAAATTTGTAATCCAAATCCTGCTCTATATAAGAAAATATTTGGAAATAAATGTTTTCATGTCATCTTCTGCTGTATTTGTATACTGCATTACTAAATTCAAAGTCAAGTGTGTATAGAAGACATAAATATCAATGGCTTTCAATCTTGGCTGCACATTAATGTCACCTGGGGAGCTTTTAAAAATCCCTTCCAGTCCATATCCAATATCAATCAAATTAGAATGTAGGGAAGGGGTTGGTGAGTTTAATTATTCAGTGCTGTCTTAATAAGCCAAGGTAATAGGTTTGATCTCTGTGTCATCTAGGAGGAACACCTTTTTATACAAAGACCTGATTTTACAGAGGTCCTCAGTGAGTCTTCTGAAACACCACATAGGGTGAGGGAGTTTGTTCAGTTCTATGTATATGTATCACTGCTACTGAGGTACACTTAACTTGATACTGGATCAGTACATCTCTTCAAAACTTATTTTTTTAAAAATAAGTCAGCAAATAGTCTTTGAGCAACTATTATGTTCTGGGTCCTATTTTAGGTGGTTGAAGTATAGCAAAAACAAATTAAAGATAAGGTTCCAGGCTACAGTTGTGGCTCAGTGGTAGAGCGCTTGCCTAGCATAAGTGAGGTCCTGCCTAGGTTTGATCTTCAGCACCACATAAAAATAATAATAATGATATTGTGTCCATTTACAGCAAAAAAAAACTACAAAAAATAAAAATAAAAAGATAAGGTTCCCTTACAAAGCCTGGCATCATTGTCAAATAAGTTTCTTTTTGTCCAGCAACAAATCATACTAAACTATTCTGCAAATACCTGTTGTTTTCTTCCTATCCAGTCACTGTCTTTATGGTTCTACTAAGATTCAAGAGAGCATAAATGAACAATTTAAAAATATATAGTAAAAACGATGTAACTCAAAAGGGTCTAGCAGGTTTCTAGTACATATTTTACATAACTCTGCCTTGAGTAGTTCAACTATATCCCCTCCAACTTCAAGCCTAAAAAATGGACTGTTGAGTGTGGTGCTAAAACACAGTGAGAAGTAGATAAAAACTATATCATAGCTGAATTTTATGCTGCCCTGATAGAGATGCTGGTCATCTGACTGTCTTTCTCTGGGAATACTGTTTCTGGAAATTTTTTCTATATCTCAAACTGGGATTAATGTTATTAAACACTTTCAGAAGAGCTTCAAGAGCATAAAGTAGGGCTGAGGATGTGGCTCAAGCGGTAGAGCGCTCGCCTGGCATGCGTGCGGCCTGGGTTCGATCCTCAGCACCACATACCAACAAAGATGTTGTATCCGCTGATAACTAAAAAATAAATATTAAAAAAATTCTCTCTCTCTCTCTCTCCCTCTCTCACTCTCTCTTTAAAAAACAGAGCATAAATTATTCTGCTTCCTCAGGAGAGTTATAAGATCAGTTGATATCAGTTACAAAATACCAGATGTATATTCATTATGAACATCTCAAAGTTTATCAAAAAATGAAGCTGATTTACCCTTTTTCCTCAAGTCATTGAGTCCCTCACATTTCTACCCTGCTAAATTATTTACCAATTACCACTTATTTACTTCTATAAGCAAAGTCACTAAAAACTTGTAATTTGAATCTATCTGCTATCTTAGTTTTGGAAGCTGAAAAGGGTTGGGGATGTGACGCAGTAGTAGGGTACTTGTCTAGCATGTGCGTGTGTCACTGGGTTCAAGCCCCAGTACTACAACAAGAAACAAATTCTGGAGAGCTTATAGAACATAAAGATTTAATCAAAGAAATCCGAATTAGCAAAGCCCTACTTCAGGAAATGTGCCAGATATAGGTTTCCTTTCTCAGTTTTTTTCCATACATTATAGGATTAGTTCTCACCAGCCTACCAGTCTCATTAAATCACTGCTAATTGAAAATATCACCTGTGGCATCATTAGGTGTAGGTTCTTTTATTAAGTTTCTAAAATCACTGACTTCCCAGTTAGGGGGGAAAAAAAGGCAATTTGCAACAATATTCATGAGCTATATCTTCCAGGGAATTTGACAATTTTGATATACAAAGTAGAATAAATTTCTGTATTCAAAGATATGATATCACTGTAATATGACAGACATAATTGGGAAATCAGCAACAAGAACTGTTTTTGTTCTCCTGTGATTTAGGGAAACCATTCTTGTTCCTTTATGATGGTGTGCCCCACTCCCCCCCGCCAAAAAAAAAAAACCTATTTTTTCTTCTTCTTTTTCTTTCTTTTTTTTTTTTTTTTCTTTTGTACTGGAGATTGAACCCAGGGGTGCTTTACCACTGAGCCACACCCCTATCCCTTTTTTGTATTTTTCAAAGACAGAGTCTCCCTAATTTACAGTGGCTGGCCTTGAACTTGCAATACTCCTGCCTCAGTCTCCTGAGTTGAAGGGATTATAGGTGTATGACAAAACTTTTTAGGTCCAAAATGTCTACCAGTGTTTGTAAGGTAGAACTTAAAAAAGGAAAAGAGAGGGAAGTACAGTAATAAATAAGATTAAAAACACAACTTTATGAGCATTATGTGCCTTATGTTTTAGGCCATGGGAAAACAGTAAAAAAAATGAGAAAATTTTAACCAAGTTTTATCATTCAATGCCTGGCAAAAACAGTACGTGTTTGAAATAATCCTGGGAGGGAAAATATGATGATAACTAGAACCAGATTTAAGGGTTTGAATTTTGGCTTCACCAGGATTGAGGAAGTTACTGAGTCTCTGTATTTCTCTTTAAAATGGAGATAATAGTAAAAGTACTTTACTTCATGAAGTTGCCACCTCTTAGAAAACAAACTGAAGATAGGGAGATCAGGTGAAGGCTAACGCAACAATCTAGGTAAAATCAATGCCAAAGTTCCCATTCAATGCCCTAGATATTTGTACTCTATACACTAATGGAATGAGTATCAATCAACTATCACTTAACTAATTACACTACAACTAAACCTGAAAAAGATGGTAAGCTGATTCCCCTACCCAGAAGGCTGAATTTCTAGATTTCTACATGGTTCTTGTTCATCATTTAGGTCTGTACTAAAGTGTCATCTATGTAGAGACACCTCTACTGGCCACCCTACCTTAAGTAGACCACATATATTTTTATTTCAAAAATTTCTTATCTGGGCTGGGGTTGTGGCTCAGGGGTAGAGCGCTTGCCTAGCACGTGTGAGGCACTGGATTCAATCCTCAGCACCACATAAAAATAAATAATTAAAGTTATGACCATCTATGACTAAAATAATATTTTTTAAAAAATTTCTTATCTGTTTAATAGTCTCTTCTGTTTTCCCCCATAAGAATGCAAGATTTGTTCCTGCAAGGATCTTATTGTTCTGTCACCCTAGCATCAACAAGGTCCGTGGGGGTGGGTGTATATAGCTCAGTGGGAGAACACTTCCTTGCATGTATGAGGCCCTGGGTGGGTGTTCAATCCCCAACACCCAACACTAAAAAATAAATAAATAAATAAAAATAAAGTCTGGGGTAGTAGGTACTCATAAAACATGGTTTTGAGAAATTACTAGAATAAGCTGGGCACAGTGGCACACACCTGTAATCCCAGCAGCTGGAGAGGCTGAGACAGGAGTTCAAAACCAATCTCAGCAAAAGTGAGGCATTAAGCAACTTGGTGAGACCCTGTCTCTAAATAAAATACAAAAATAGGGCTGCAGGTGTGGCTCTGGTCGAGTGTCCCCGAATTCAATCCCCAGTACCGCCCCCAAAAGACTAAAATAATAATAAAATGCCTGTTAGGCAATCTGCATCTTTATGATAAGCTACTCAGCAAGCCTGACTGGGTTACAAATATAAATGAACAGTCAAGAAAAAGCTGCTACCAATTATTATCAAATCTGTACTGAACACTTGGCTGTCCCCAACCTCTGTGAAGTGCTCCAGAATATTTTTCTCTTACTTGCAATTGCCTCTGCACATACAGTTTAATTTATTAAATCTTATATATACTTAAGCATCTTACACTACCACCCCTGATTCATTCCTCAGGCTCTAACTGAAGTACACCATGGAAAGTGGTGGTTATGGTTACCAATGACTTCCACACAGCGTACCTCTCTGATGGTTTCTCAGGGCTAATCTTACTTTTGCTTTGAAGAGACAGGTCTCTTCAACACAGCTATCTCCTAAATTCACCTGTCTCCTCCATGGCCTGAATAGACTTTCCTAATTTTCTTCTTTCTCTACAGCCTTCTCAACTCTCTGTGTCAGCCCCTTCTCCTCCACAAAACCTCACAACTTGATTTTGGCTATTTTATTTCTATATTCCCAAATGATCTCATTAATTCTCATACATTTAAGTGCCACTGTATTCTCATGACTCTCAAATGTGTCTAGTAGGTAAAGACTTCTGTATTGTATAGAATTCTAGATTTACCTATTTAAATACCTTTTTTTAAAAAAATGTCTTTCAGGGACATCAAATGGACCAGATCCAATATAGAACTCTGGATCTTCCTCCACACATGCCCAGGCTACCCCCATCCTCACTAAAAGACAACAATGTCCATCAAAATGCTCTAACTAGAATTCTTGAAGGCATCCCAGATTGATCATTTTTTCTTGTCCTCATGTCCATTAGCAAGTCCCAAATGTATCCTAGGTTCACCTTGTCTTCAATAAAGAATAAAAATGGTAGGAGGAACAGAGCAACTGCATACATACAGTAGGAGCTGGACCATCTACCAACATGTAGGGTGGCTTTCCTGGCTGGCTTCCATCTAGTGACAACAGCCAGTACCTACAAGACCATCATCCAGGATTCTGCAGGCAAGGTACTGGTAACCTGCAGGGACATTACAAGATTTAAGGTAGAAACTGTAATACCTTGAATCCACACTGCCAGAGAGTAAGACACACAGACAATATGAAGAAACAAGGGAAGAAAGTGCTGGAAACAAACCAAGCTGATACAATAACAGATAGCACAGTAGATGAAATGTCAGAGGAGAAGTTCAGAATGTACATAATTAAAATGATCTATGAAGCAAAGAATAAATTAAGAGAGCAAATATAGGCAACAATTGACTGCTCCAACAAAGAAATGAGAGGAAATACAGGTAGCGAAAGATTACTTCAAGAAAGAGATTGAAACTCTGAAATAAAACCAAACAGAACTCCTTAAAATGAAGGAAACAATAAACCAAGTAAAAAATTCAATAGACAGTATCAACAACAGACTAGCTCACTTGGAAGACAGAACCTCAGGAATAAAAACAAAATATATACTCTTGAAAATAAAATTGACCATATAGTGAAGACTGTGAGAAACCATGAACAGAAACTCCCAAGAATTATAAGACAACATAAAAAGACAAAATCTAAGAATTATCAGGCTAGAGGAAGGCACAGAAATACAAACCAAAAGAATGCAAATTCTCTTCAATGAAATAATATCAGAAAATTTATCAAACATGAAATCAATTGGAAAATCAAATACAAGAGGCTTACAGGACGCCAAATGTACAAAATTAAAACAGATCTACACCAAGGCATATTACAATGAAAATGCCTAGCATACAGAATAAGGATAGAATTTTAAAAGCCACAAGAGAAACATTTTATATTACATATGGGGGAAACCAATTCTGATCTCAAATTTCTCAACCCAGACCATCAAAGCTAGGAGATCCTCAAACAACACATACCAAGCTCTGAAAGAAAATGAATGCCAACCAAGAATCTTATATCCAACAAAATTAAGCTTTGTATTTGATGATGAAATAAAAACCTTCAAAGATAAACAAAAATTAAAAGATTTACAATGAGAAAGCCTGCACTACAGAATATTCTCAGCAAAATATCCCATGAGGAGGAAATGGAAAAATAACAATGAAAATCAGCAGAGGGAGTAACTACACTAAAGGAAAATGCAATCAAAGGAGAAACCAACTCAACTTAAGAACCAAAAACAAACCCAAATGACAAGAAATATAGACCATGTCTCAATAGTAATCCTAAATATCAATGGCCTAAACTCATCAATTAAAAGATATAGACTAGAGGATTGGATTAAAAAAAAAAAAAGACCCAACAATATGCTGCCTTCAACAGACTCATCTCACAGGAAAAGACATATACAGACTGAAGGTGAAATTATGGGAAAAAACATCACTCACATAGGCCACATAAATAAGCAGGGGTTTCCATCCTAATAACAGATAAAGTGGACTTCAAACTAAAGTTAGTTAGAAGAGAGAAAGAAGAACATTTCATACTGCTTAAGGAAACTATACATCAAGAAGACATAACAATCATAAATATATATGCCCCAAACAATGGAGCATCTATGTATGTAAAATAAACCCTTCTCAATTTCAAGAAGCAAACAGATCACAACACAACAATACTGGGTAACTTTAACATACCTCTCTCACCACTAGATAGATCTTCCAAACAAAAACTAAACAAGAAACTACAGAACTCAATAATATAATAAATGATTTAAACTTAACAGACATATTATAGAGTACCTTCTTCTCTGCAGCACATGGATTCTTCTCTAAAATAGACCATGTATGGGTTGGGGTTGTGGCTCAGCAGTAAAGCACTCACCTGGCACATGTGAGGCACTGGGTTTGATCCTCAGCACCACATAAAATTAAATAAATAAAATAAAGGTATTGTATCGATTTAAAAAAAATAGACCATATATTATGCCACAAACAATTCTTGGCAAATACAAAAAAATAGAGACACTATGCTGTATTCTATCAGATCATAATGAAATGAAACTAGAAATCAATGATTAAATAAAAAATAGAAGCTACTCCAAGATCTGGAGACTAATATAATACTAAATGAGCAATGGATAGCTGAAGACATCAGGGAGGAGATAAAAAAAAATTCTTAGAGGTAAATGAGAATACTGATACAATGTATCAAAATCTCTGGGACACAATGAAGGCAGTGCTAAGAGGAAAGGTCTTGCATTAAGCTCATTCATTAAAAGAATAAAAAGTCAACAAATAAATGACCTAACATTACATCTCAAAGACCTAGAAAAAGAAGAACAAATCAACACAAAAGTAGTAGAAGACAAGAAATAATTAAAATCAGAGCTGAAATCAATGAAATTGAAACAAAAGAAAATTGACAAAATGAAAAGTTAGTTCTTTAAAAAAATAAATAAAATTGAAAACCCTTAACCATGCTAATGAAAAGAAGGAGAGAGAAAACTCAAATTACTAAAATTCATAATGAAAAAGAAAATATCACAATGAACATTATTGAAATACAGAAGATAATCAGAAACTATTTTGAAAATTTATACTCCAATAAAATAGAAAATATTGAAGACATCGACAAATTTCTAGAGACATATGACCTACCCAGACTGAATCAGGAAGACACACACAATTAAACTGTTCAATTTCAAACAAGGAACTAGAAGATGCCATCAAAAGCTTATCAACCAAGAAAAGCCCAGGACCAGACAGATTCTCAGCAGAGTTCTGTAAGACCTTCCTAAAAGAACTAATACCAATACTCCTCAAAGTACTCCATGAAATAAAAAAGGAGGGAACCCTTCCAAACTCATTCTATGAGGCTAGCTTCACTCTGATACCAAAACCAGACAAATACACAAGGAAAGAAAACTTTAGACCAATATCCCTGATGAACATAGGCGCAAAAATTCTCGAAAATTACATACAAAACCTATTAAAAAGATAGTGTACCATGATCAAGTGGGGTTCATTCCAGGGATGCAAGTTTCATTCAATATACAGAAATCAATAAATGTAATATATCACATCAATAGACTTTAAGACAAGAATCATGACTATCTCAATAGATGCTGAAAAAGCATTCAATAAAATACAGCACCTCTTCATGTTCAAAACACTAGAACAACTAATCACACCTCAACACTGTAAAAGTTATCTATGCTAAGCCCAAGGCCAACATCATTCTAAATAGAGAAAAATTGGAAGCATTCCTCCTAAAAACTAGAACAAGACAGGGATGCCTTCTTTTACTTCTATTCAACATAGTCCTTGAAATTCTAGCCAGAGCAAGAATTTAGACACACAAAGAAATTAAAGAGCTACATGTAGGAAAAGAACTCAAACTATCACTATTTGCCAATGACATGATTCTATATTTTGAAGATCCAAAAAATTCCATCAGAAAACTTCTAGAACTAATAAATGAATTCAGCAAAGTAGCAGGATATAAAATCAATACCCATAAATCAAATGCATTTCTATACATAAGTGATGAACCCACTGAAAGAGAAATTAGGAAAACTACCCCATTCAAAATAACCTCCAAAATATAAAATACTTGGGAATCAATCTAACAAAAGAGGTGAAAGACCTCTACAATGAAAACTACAGAACTCTAAAGAAGGAAATAGAAGAATACCTTAGAAGATGGAAAGATCTCCCATGCTCTTGGATAGGCAGAGTTAATACTGTCAAAATGGCCATACTACCAAAAGTGTTATACAGATTTAATGCAATTCCTATTAAAATCCCAATGACATTCTTCATAGATGTCAAAAAAGTAATCATGAAATTCATTTGAAAAATAAGAGACCCAGAATAAGCCAAAGCGATCTTTAGCACAAAAAAAAAAAAAAAAAAAAAAAAGGTGAAGCAGGAGGCATCACCATACTGGACCTTAAACTATACTACAGAGCAATAGTAACTAAAACAACATGGTATTGGCTCCCAAATAGACATGTAGAGTAATGGTACAGAATAGAAGACACAAAGACCAACCCACATGAATACAGTTATCTCATACTAGACAAAGGCGCTAAAAACATACATTGGAGAAAGGATAGCCTCTTCAACAACTCGTACTGGGAAAACCAAAAATTCATATGTAGCAAAATGAAATTAAACCTCTATCTCTCAACATGCACAAAACTCAACTCAAAGTGGATCAAGGAATTATATCAGAGATCCTGTGCCTAATAGAAGAAAAAGTAGGCCCAAAAATTCATTATGTCAGATTAGGCCCCAACTTCCTTAACAAGACTCCTAAAGCACAAGAAATAAAATCAAGAGTCAATAAACGGGATGGATTCACACTAAAAAGCTTCTTCTTAGCAAAGGAAACAATCAATGAGAGAGAGAGCCCACAGTATGGGAGTAAATTTTTACCACACGCACATCAAATAGAGCACTAAACTCTAGGATATATAAAGAACTCAAAAGACTTAATGCCAAAAAACAAACAACCCAATCAATAAATGAGCTAAGGAACTAAACAGATACTTCTCAGAAGGTATACAAGCAATCAACAATTATATGAAAAAGTGTTCAACATCTACCCCAGCCAGAACAGCAGTTATCAAGCAATAATAAGTGTAAGAGAGGATGTAGAGAAAAAGTTACACTCATACACTGCTGGTAGGATAGCAAATTGGTGCAATCACTTTGGAAAGCAGTGTGGAGATTCCTTAGAAAGTTTGAAATGGAACCACCATTTGACCCAGATATCCAACTCCTTGACCTATACCAAAGGACTTAAAATCAGCATACTATAGTGTCATAGCCACACCAATGTTTATAGCAGCTGAATTCAAAACAGCTAAACTGTGGAACCAACCTAGATGCCCATCAATAGATGAATGGATAAAGAAACTGTGGTATATATACACAATGGAATATTACTCAGCTTTAAAAGAGAATAAAATCATGGCATTTGCAAGTAAATGGACGGAGTTGGAGAATATTTTGCTAAGCAAAGTAAGCCAATTCCAAAAAACTAAAGGCCAAATTTTTTCTCTAATTAGTGGATGCTGATCTATGATGGGATGGGGGGCATAGGAAGAACTGAGTAATTCTGAATTGGTCAAAGGGGAGGATCGGGTGGGGTTATAGGGATAAGAAAGATGGTGGAATGAGATGAACATCATTACTCTAAAATTGAAATGTTGCACTCCATTTGTGTATGATGAATTGAAATGCATTCTGCTGTCATTACAACTAATTAGAACAAATAAAAATAATAATAAATAGTAAAATGACAGTAAAAAAAATAATGAAAAAGTGTAATAGGGCTGGGGATGTGGCTCAAGTGGTAGCGCAATTGCCTAGCATGCGTAAGGCACTGGGTTCGATTCTCAGCACCACATAAAAATAAAATAAAGATATTATGTCCTCCTAAAACTAAAAAATAAATATTTTTTTAAAAAGTGTAATAATACACAGTGTAGAGACGCACCATTTATGCAGTCATACATGTACCTGGGGTAATGATGTCCATCTCATTCCGCCATATTTTCTACCCCCATAATCCCTCCCCACCCTTCCCTTTGCCCAATCCAATGTTCCTCTGTTCTTCCCATGCCCCTCCCCAATCATACATCAGCATCCACTAATGAGATAAAACATTTGGCCTTTAGTTTTTTGGGATTGGCTTACTTTGCTTAGCATAATATTCTCCAGCTCCATCCATTTACCTGCAAATGTCATAATTTTATTGTTTTAATGCTGAGTAAAGGTTCTGGAGTTGAACTACTAGAATTTAAATCATAATAATAATTGTTAGCTAGTATTTATGGTATGCTTGATATGGTCCTGATTATTTTACATTTACTCATTTACTCTTGATAACAACTTCAGGAGGTAATTTTATCTCCATTTTAAAGAGAAGCTCAGACAGATTCAGTAACTTACCCAATCCTGGTGAAGCCAAAATTCAAACCCTTAAGTCTAGTTCCAATTATCACCATGCACAACTAATTCTTGGAAAACAAACTAAAGATAGGAAGATCAGTTGAAAGCTAATGCAACAGTCTAAGTAAGAAATAATGAGAATTTGAACCTGCAATGAAAGTACAGAAACAAAGGAGACAAATTCAAGAAACATTCAGATAAAATCAGGCATGGTAGGACATCTAGCAACTCAGGAAGCTGAGATTAGGAGGATCACATGTTAGAGTCTGGCAATTTAGCAAGACCCTGTCTCAAATAATAAAACAGACTGGGAATATAGCTCAGTGGTAAAGCATTGCTGGGTTCAATCCCCAGTACCAAAAAAAAAAAAAAAAAAAGAAAATTAGATAAGACCTAAATAGTTATACCATATTCAGTGAGTGATTGAAAAGATGAATATCATAAAGATGTCAATTTTTCCCAAATTGATTCAATATATAAATTTAATTCCAATCAATATCCCAATAGATTCAATTTGACAAGTTGAGTCTAAAATTCTGATCAATTTACAAAGCCACCAATAGCAAAAGGACTTCTGAAAGAAGAACAAGATGGGGGATATGCCCTGCTAGATATCAGGAATTATATGAAGTTTTAGTAACTAGGATAGTGTGAAGCCAGGTACATGTAGTTGTACATGACAGCAGATTGCATTTCAATTCATTCATTCTCAGTCTCCCCAGTGCCTATAGGCCAAGCTACTGAGGAGGTGGAGATAGGAGGATTGCTTCAGACCAGAAGTTTGGGGTCAGTCTGGGTAACACAGTAAGACACTATCCCATTAAAAAAATAAAAGGGGGGCTGGGATGTGGCTCAGGCAGTAGCGCGCTCGCCTAGCATGCGTGCGGCCCAGGTTCGATCCTTAGCAGCACCACATACCAACAAAGATGTTGTGTCCGCCGAGAACTAAGAAAAAATAAATAAATGTTAAAATTCTCTCTCTGTCCCCCTCTCTCACTTTCTCTAAAAAAAAAAAAAAATTAAATAAATAAATAAATAAATAAAAGGCAGCAAGTCAGGCAAACTAACTTACAGAAGAGAATGTAAAACCTACAAACAGACCCCACATATGAAGAAAGTTGACTAAAAACTTGATCTTTTCAATAACCAATTTTGACTTTTCAATATCAATTTTCTATTTTGTATATGAAAAATGTAAGTGAATGGCTGAGGGTATAGCTCAGAGGTACACTTCTTGTCTAGCATGCACAAACTGGTTTAACTCCTAGAAGCACACAAACAAAAATTTTTTAGCTTACCCACATCTGATACAAAAACCAACTCTTGCCTGGTGCATGCCTATAATCCCAGCAACTTGGAGACTGAGACAAGATGATCCCAAGTTCAAAGCCAGCCTCAGCAATTTCTCAAGACTCTAAGTAATTCAGTAAGACCCTGTCTCAAAATGAAAAGTAAAAAGGGCTGGGAATATAGCTCAGTGGTGAAGCACTTGTGGGTTCAATCCCTGGTACCAAAAAAAAAAAAAAAAAAAAAAACTATTTAAAAAATTGATTTAGCTGAGCATAGTGGCATACACGGGTAATCCCAGAGATTCAAAGGCTGAGAAAGGAGGATCACTAGTTCAAAGCCAGCCTCAATTTAGATCCTGTCTCAAACTAAAAAGTAAAAAGAGGAATGGGGTATAGCTCAGTGGTAAAAAGCAACCCTGGGGGTGCTGGGGATATAGCTCAGTTGGTAGAGTGCTTGCCTTGCACACACAAGGCCCTGGGTTCAATTCCAGCACCACAAGGAGAAAAAAAAAAAAAAAAAAGCAACCCTGGGTTCAAGCCCCAGTACTAATAAATAAATAAATAAATTCTAACTGGATGAAAGGTGTGTGAAGAGCAAAACTATAAAACTTTTAGAAGACAATATAGGAAGTCAGGCATGGTGGTACACACCTGTAATCCCAGCAACTCAGGAGGCTGAGGCAGGAGGGTCATAAGTTCAAGGCAAGCCTTAGCAATTTAGCAAGGCTGTAAGCAACTTATCGAGACTATCTCAAAATAAAACATTTTTTAAAAGCTTGGGATGTAGTTTAGGGTTCAATCGCCAGTATAGCATTAAAAAAAAAAAATGTAGGTAACAAAGTAGAAGGAAGAAATGGCAATGTTGTTGGTTTGTAGATCATCTTCCATAACATACCCTTATGAAAGCAAAGATAAATCTATGGACCTTCAGTAAAACAATAAATAGCCCTGAGTTCAATCCCCAGTAGCACACACACAAAAAAAGGACAATAAATAACATAAAAAAGATGAAGTCAGCCAGAAATTATGTGGTAAATACTTTTTCTTATAAATGTATTATGCTGTATTTTAGACATTAAGAAAAGGCAAAGCAGTACAACAAATGCCTGTGTACACTCTGCCCAGCTTAAGAACTCAAGCTCTAACAGTTGAAGCCCTCCCACTAGAGCTCCCTCCAAATCCCAGAAGCAATAATATCCTGAATTTGGCCTTAATTATAACTACACATTTCTTTGTATTTTCACAGCAGTGCAATCTTAGGTAGCAGCAATTAAATAGTGGCAATGGGAGGATCTTATCTAAATACACTGTCCATCCTAAGAGAATGAAAGGGAAGTCAAAGGATAGTAACAATGATCAAAATAAAGAGGAAGATATGAAAAATGCAGAGGTGATCACTGAATGAGAAAGAGTGAAGGAAAAGGTACGGAAAAAACCGCACAGCGAAAAGCAAAAAGAGCAAAACTTCACACATAATGAAGAAACTAAAGCCTCAATGAAGAGAGAGTTGCCTCAGGAATTGCTCATATTACTTGCCTTTTAAACAAAATGGAGAGAGAGTGAGTTCACTACCCAGTATTATAAAATGAAAAAATAAACACATTCATATAATTTCTCGTGGAAATAGGAGCATTTTATTGAGTAAAGAAAGGTGATGTTGATAGTTACCTCAGGCAATAGGCATCAACAGGAATTTAGTATTTGGGGATTTGTCCTTTTTTTCTGCAGGGGGGTAGGGGAGGACTGATGGGGATTGAATCCAGGGCCACTTAACCACTCAGCCACATCCCCAGTCCTTTTTATTTTGATAATAAAATGAAAAAAAAAAGATTTTGAGATAGGGTCTCACTAAGTTTTCAAGACTGGGCTAAAACTTGTAATCCTCTTGCCTCAGCCTCCTGAACAGCTGGGTGCCTAGCTCTAGGTCTTAGTTTTAAAAGGCTTCTGAATGGGGGGTGCTGGGGCTGTGGCTCAGCAGTAGCGCACTTGTCTGGCATGTGTGAGGCACTGGGTTCAATTCTCAGCACCACATAAAAATAAATAAAATAAAGGTCTATCAACAACTAAAAAAATATTTAAAATAAAAATTTAAAAAGAGGCCTCTGTATGGGAGTGATCTTTAAGAGGTTCCCCTTGGGCTGGGATTGTGGCTCAGCAGTGGAGCACTTGCCCAGCATGAGTTCGATCCTCAGCACCACATAAAAATAAAGGCATTGTGTTGTGTCCGTCTACACCTAAAAAATAAAAATAAAAATTTTTTTTAAAAGTATTAAAAAAAAGAGGTTCCCATGGCCAATCTTCTTTATGTAAGAGAATTCCTTTCTTTCTTTTTGATACATAAGTACTTAGATAAGAGGAGAATCACATCTGTAACTTATTTATTTATTTATTTATTTATTTGCTTACTTACTTACTTATTTTAATACCAGGGATTGAACCAAGGGACGCTTAACCAATAAGCCATATCCCCAGCTCTTTTTGTATTTTATTTAGAGACAGGGTCTCACTGAGTTGCTTAGGATCTCGCCAATTGCTGAGGCTGGTTTTGAACCGGCAATTCTCCTACCTCAGCCTCCTAAACCAGTGGGATTAGCCTGTGCTAATTTACTCTTAAATGATTGCAATTTACTCTTAAATGATTCAGAAAAAAAAAAATTGGGGGTATGTGATTTTAAAAAAAGAGAAAAATCTGGGAGAGAAGAACAATGCAAATATATAGTAAACTGTTATCTTAGAGAAGGGTAATCATAAATTCTAGTATTAATATAAATCTTCTCTAAGTCTCAAAATTACTTTTCCCCAATTTCTTTTCTATCTTTCTTGTTCCTGTTGTTGTTGCTACATTACTGGGGATTGAAACCCTTGCCCATGCTAGGCAAGGTTCTACCACTGAATTATTTCCCTATTCCTGTTTTGAGATGCTAAATACTCAGGCTGGTCTTAAACTCACAATCCTCCTGCCTCATCTTTCCAAGACCATTTCTTTTTTTTTTTTTTTTTTTTTGAATTGTTTAAATACCTTTATTTTATTTATTTATTTTATGTGGTGCTGAGGATCAAACCCAGTGTCTTACACATGCTAGGCAAGTACTCTACCATTCAGCCATAACCTCAGCCCCCAATTTCTTTTTATGTGGTAAAATACACATAACATTTACAATCTTATGTTTTGGGTTTTGATACTACGTTGCCCAGGCTGGTCCTGAACTGTGGACTCAAGCAATTCCCCTGCCTCAGCCTCCTGAGTGGGACTACAAGCAGGCACCATCATGCCCAGCCTAATATTTTGGTTTTTTGGTAGATAGACACAATATCTTTATTTATTCTTATGTGGTGCTGAGGATTGAACCCAATGCCTCACACGTGTGAGGCAAGTGCTCTACCACTGAGCCCCAGCCCTAGCCCAACCATTTTTACAAGAACATTAGTGGTATTAAGTCCATTCATACTGATATTGAACCATCACTACTATCCAACTCTAGAACTCTTTATCTAGCAAAACTGAGTGTTGCACTCATCAGACAATAACTAGCCTCTAGCAATCATGATTGATGGTGATACTCTAGCATCTAGCTGAAGGATTAGGACTTGGGCAAAGGGAAAATATGTATGGCAAAATATATGAAATATAAAATGCTACCATTTAAAATTTTTCTTTTGTGTATGTGTGGGGGGGAGGGGGTACTAGGGATCAAATCCAGGGTATTACACAGGCTAGGTAAGCACTCTACCACTGAGCTACATCCCCAGCCGCATATTAACCATTTAAGTATACAGTTCTGCGGTATTAAGTACACTTACACTTTTGTGGAACTATTAACACTATTCACTTCCAGAAGCTTTTCATCATTCATTCTGAAATTCTGTACCCATTAAACAATATACTCAACTTCCCCCTTTCTCCCAGCCTCTAGTAACCCCTGTTCTACATCCTATGAATTTGACTCCAGATATCTCAGGTAGTGGAATGATACAACATTGTTCCTTTTGTCTTATGTTTTTCACATAGTATAACGTTCTCAAGGTTTATCCATGTTGTAGTACATGGCAGAATTTCCTTCCTCTTTAAAAATGTATATACCATTTTTTGCTTATTCATCCCCCGATGGTACTTGTTTTTCTATTGTGTTAATGCTATGATCACTGGGTGTACAAATATCTCTTCAAAAATCTGCTTTCAATTCTTTTGAGTATATGCCTAGAAGTGGAATTGCTGAATCATACAGGGTGATAGTTAATTTACAGTGTCAACATGACAGGATTGAGATACCTAGAAATCATTATTCTAGATACCTAGAAAGCGTTATTTCTGAGTATTTGTACAGGTGTCATGGAGACTGGCATGTGACTTAGTGAACTGAATCAGGAAAGATCTGCCCTCAATGAAGGACCACCCAATCAGCATGGAGTCCAGATAAAACAAAAAGACTAAGAAAAAGGTGAATTAATTCTCCCTCCTGGAGCTGGCACACCCTTCTTCCCTTGGATGTCAGAATTCTAGGGTCTCTAATCTTGGATTCCAGCACAAGTAGTAGTTTCTTGTGGTAACTTTGTGGGATTTTGGTATCAAGGCAATGTAGACCTCATTATATTAGGGAATATTCCTTCCTTTTCATCTTTTTTGAAATTTTAAGGACGTATGTTAGTTCTCTAAATGTTGACAGAAGCTGGACATGGGGGTGCACACCTGTAATTCCAGCAACTCAGGAGGCTGAGATAAGAGGGTTGCAACTTAACGAGAACCTCAATAATTTCAAAAGACCCTAAGAGGGTCTTAGGATATAACTCAGTGGTAAGATACCTCTGGGTTCAATCCCCAGTACAAAAAAAAAAAAGGAAAAACTGGATCTCTGTGTTGGGAAACTTTTTATTATTAATGTGATCTTCTTATAGTTACAAGTTATTTAGATTTTCCATTTCTTAGTGGTTTAGTTTGGGTGGGTTTGTTTATAAGTATTTAGGTTACCCAATTCATTACTATACAATTGTTTACTCTATTATAATCCTTTTTTATTCTGTAGAACCAGTAGTAAAATCCCCACTTTTATGTCTTAGTATTTTATTTTATTTCCTTATTTTACTAAAGGTTTGCCAATTTTTGTGATCTTTTCAAAAAACCAACTTTTGGTTTCCTTGACTTGCTATATTATATTTCTATTCTGCAATTTATCTCTGCTGTAATCTTTTTATTGTTGATTGTTTTGTTATTGTTGGTCACAGACAATGGGCCACCACACCTGTTCTTCTGCGCTAATCTTTATTATTTCTGTCCTTCTTCTAGTTTTGCTTTTGAGTTTGTACTTTTTTCTTTCAGTTCCTTAAATCATAAATTAGGTTGTTAACTAGAGATCTTATCTTTTATAAATTTCTCTTTAAGCACTGCTTTCTCAGTGTCCCAGAAGTTTTGATAAGCTGTGTTGTTTTCTCTTAAGTATTTTCTAATTTCCCTTATGATTTCTCCCTTGATCCCTTGTTTAATTTCCACAAACCTGTGAATTTTCCAGTTTGCCTTTATTTCTAACTTCATCATATTGTGACCAAAGAATATGTTTTGTATGTTACCTTTTAAAATCTACTGATTTAGTTTATAGCCAAATATATAGTCTATACTCTAAAATCTTTCATGTACCCTTGAGAAGGATGAATAGTTTGTTGGTGAGTGGAGTACTCTGCAGGGCTGTTAGATTAGTTGCTTTATTCTTTTGTTCCAAGTATTCTATTTCCTTACTTTTGTCTGGTTGTTCTATTCATTATTGAAAGTAGGGTACTAAAATCTCCAACTATTAATACAGAACTAGTTCTTTTCAATTCTGCAACTTTTACTTCAAGATTTGATGATGTTATTAGGTATGCAAATGTTTATTATAATTGGTATATCATTTTGCTGTGTTGAACAACTTACTAATATATACTGTCCTTCTTTGTCACTTGTAACCTTTTTTATTTTGGCCTGTCATGATGGTGCACACTGTAATTCCAGCAGCTCAGGAATCTGAGGCAGGAGGATTGCAAGTTCAAAGCCAGCCTTAGCAACTTAGCAAAACCCTGTCTCAAAATTTAAAAAAAAAAAAAAAAAAATTGAAGGACACCTGGGGACGTAGCTCAATGATTAAGTGCCCTTGGGTTCAATTCTTGGTACCAAATAAATAAATAAATAAATATTTTTTTTAAAGTCTATTTTGTCTGCTCTTAGTATAGCCACTCCTGGTTTCTTCTGGTTACTATTTGCATTGGATACTTTTTCCATCCTTTCACATATATATATATATATATATATATATATATATATATATATATATATAACCTTTATTTTGTTTATTTATTTTTATGTGGTGCTGAGGATCAACCAGTGCCTGATGTGTGCTAGGGAAATGCTCTACCACTGAGCTACAACCCCAGCCCAAAACTGGACTTTTAAAAACACCAATTTTAGCAGGGCACAGTGGCACCTAACTGTAACCCTAGCATCTAGGAGGCAAAGGCAGGAAGACTGCAAGTTCAAGGCCAGCCTGAGCAATTTAATGAGACTATCTCAAAATAAAGGACTGGGGAAGAAGCTCAGTGGTGGAGCACCCATGGGTTCAATTCTAAGTAACATAAAACAACAATAACAAAAAATCCATTCTGCCAATCTCTGCTTTTTAATTGGAGAGTTTAATCCACTTACATTTAAAGTGATTACTGATAAAGAGGCACTTAATTCTGTCATTTTGCTATTTGTTTTTTATGTATCTTAATATCCTAAATTTATAACACTAATTTGAATTTATACAAGTTTATCTTCAATAACATACAGAAACTTTGCTCCATTAACAGCTTTGTCTCCATACCTTTGTTGTCATAAAATTACATCTTTTAACACTATGCATAAACTAATATTTTTTAATGCATTAGTCTCAAAAAATGTAGAAAACAAGTGTGGAGTTACAAACCAAAGTTAGAATCATATTACCTTTAAGACTAACAATTCTTTTTTATTTAAATGAAATAATTACAATACTAGCTTTTATAATTACTCATGCACTTGCCTTTACTGAGATGTTATTTCTTCATACAGTTTCAAGTTACTGTGTAGTATCCTTTCATTGCAGCCTGCAAGAGTCCCTTTAACATTTCTTGTGGGGCAGGTATATGGTAACAATCCCTACCTCCACCCCAGCTTCTGTTTATTTGGGAATGTATTAACTGCTTCCTCACTTAAGGACATTTTTGCTAGATACCTGGTTGACGTGGTTGCTTTCTGCTGTTTTAACACTTTGGATCTATCAGCTCACTGCCTCTGGCATCCAGAGTTTCTTACTGAAAAATCTTACTAAAGGTTATGGGCATAAACTGGATTAAATTCTTAGCAGCCCCCCCCCAAAAAAAAATCTTACAGAGGATTTCATGTACATGACAAGTCATTCCATTCTCTTGCTACTTTCAAAATTATTTTTCAGCTCTGCATGATGGTTGACACCAGTAATCCCAGTGACTTGGAAGGCTGAAGCAGGAGGACTGCAAATTCATGGCCAGCCTCCACAGTTTAGCAAGACACCATCTCAAATTTTTAAAAAAAAAATTTTGTAAAGGACTGGGGATATAGCTTTGTGGTAGAGTGCCCTTGGGTTTAATCCCAATACCACAAAACAAACAAACAAACAAACAAAAAAAAGGTTTTTCAATAGTAACATGCCTCAGTGTGAATCTCTTTTCAGTTCTTCCTTGTTAGAGTTCAGTAAACCTCATTTATATTCATATCTTTCAACACATTTGGACAGGTCTTTTTTGTTTTGTTTTGTTTTGTACCAGGGATTAAACCCAGGGGCACTCAACCACTGAACCACATCTCCAACACTTTTTTGTATTTTATTTAGAGACTGTGTCTCACTGAGTTGCTTAGTGCCTTGATTTTGCTGAGGCTGGCTTTGAATTTGCGTCCTCCTGCCTCAGCCTCCTGAGCCACTGGGATTACAGTAGTGGGCCACCGCATCTGGCAAATTTGGACAGTTTGGGCTACTATCTTATCATATATTCTCTTTGCCCATTTTTCTCTCTTTTTTCTAGGTACTCCCTCTGAATGGGTCATACTTTTCTGTTTTTCATATGCCTTGTGATTATTTTGTTCAAAATTGGATATTTGAATCTAATAATGTGGTAACTCTGGAAGTTAAATTCTTCCCCTTCCTTGGGGTTTGCCATTTTTGTTTTTTGCTCCTGTTTTGATTGCAGAAGGTTGTCTCTACATTAAGGATCAGGCTGAAGTGTAAACTTAAGATCTTTTCAGGTCTTTTCTGAGCCTGTGACTTCTCCTGGACACGCAAAACAACTTCTTAATTTCTCCCATATATTTGGTTGCTTTTTGATATCATGGTCTTCTATGTCTGGCTCTCAATGAGGAAAAAGAGAAAATAAAATGGGATGCAGCTGGGGATATAGCTCAATCGTGGATTGCTTGCCTAGTATGTGTGAGGTCCTGGGTTCAATCTCCAGTACCACAAAAAGGAAAAAAAGGTGGGGTGGTAAATATAAGAGCATAAGGAAAAATTGGGCTAGGGGTGTAGCTTAGTTGTAGAATACATGTCTAGCGTGTATTAGCAGCCTTGGGTACAATCCCCACCCCTGGGAGGAAAAAAATACAAAACCAAAAAATAATGAAGTGGGTGGAAATAAAGTACCAGTCCTTTAAATTCCCCAGACATTGCTAGTGGGGGGCTTGCAAGAGAAGGAGGAAGAAAGACAACAGTAATGGCCACTACCTCTGTGTACCTCTGCGATCAGAAGCAGAAGTCATGACCAGAGTACTAATTCCCTGATAATTGGAAGACAGGGCTCTTTTGGCCTGCCCTTAGTCCTGAAAGCTATGTATAAGCTGTGCAGGAATACATGCACTGCTGAGGGGAGCGGGATGGACAGCTGCTACTGTACTTAGAGCTGAAACACCGAAATTAACTAATTGTTCGGTAAACAGTGGTTAATTCTATTGACAGCTACAAGACTTCAAGAAACTCCAGAGTTCCAAAGTAGTTGCATAATATAGATTCTCCCAAGGCAAATACTGTCTAAGTGGGGAGACAGATTTCTGGTGTTTCCTATTTACCATCTTCCCAAATTTCTTTCTGAAATGATAATAATTATTATTATCATTATTAAAATAATATTTTGATACTGGAGATTGAATCAAGGTCTTGCACATGCTAAGCATGTGCAACATCCCCAACCTCAAAATTTTTATTTATTTATTTTTATTTTTTTATTATTTCTATATTTTTTTTTAAGTTTTCTTAATGATGTTTTCATTTTTTTATACCTTTATTCCATTCATTTATTTTTTTATGTGGTGCTAAGGATTGAACCCAGGGCCCCGTGCATGCTAGGTGAGCGCTCTACCGTTGAGCCGCAATCCCAGCCCCATCAAAATTATTTTTTAAATGAACAAAATGTACAGGCACTTACAAAAGTTTCTGTATACAGATAAAATAGGATTGATGGGGAGTGTGTGTGTGTATGCTGAGTTGAAAGCAGGGATCAACTAGTTAAAAGACACTAAAAAATAGCTGCAGAGATCATAGAAGATGATGGAGTAAGAATTTGTCCCTTAACCAAAACAACTACTGAGATGACAAGAACTGCTTGAAGCAATTATTTAGATCTAAACACACATCTGCAGCATCTAAGAAAATGCCTGATAAAGAAAAAGGCTGCTAGCTGGGGTTATGGCTCAGTGGTAGAGCACTTGCCTAGCATGTGAGGCACTGGGTTCAATTCTCAGCACCACATATAAATAAATAAAATAAAGGTCCGTCAACAACTGAAAAAAGAAAAGGGCTACTAAATTTTAGTGAATTTCAGCATTTGGCATAACTTCTCTCATTTTCCAGCTCCTAGCCCCATGGCAGGGAGTTCTGAGGAAAGTGGTCCGAGTTCCTGCTGCAGCTTGCTGGTTCTTGGGTGGACAACGGAAGTCTTCTCCTCCAAAAATCAAGATTATATGTTTTGGGGCTTTTTGTTTGATTTTTAAATGAAGACTGAACAAAGGTTATGTATTTTGATTACTTCTTTTGACTGCTGAGAAGCTGCAGCTAGACATAGTAGCACATGCGTGTAGTAACCCCATTGACTCAGGAAGCGGAGGCTGGAGGATCACAAGTCAGCATAGACAATTTAATGAAACTTTGTTTCAAAATAAAAAGTAAAAAAGGGCTGAGGATGTAGTTCAGTGTTAGAGCACCCCTGGACTCAATCTCCTGTTCTGCAAAAATATGAAAGAATTAATACCAATTCTACTCAATCCCCTGTACTGCAAAAATATGGAAGAATTAACACCAATTCTACTTCCAAAAAACAGAAAAGAGGCCGACCATGGTAATTCACATCTGTAATTCTAGTGAATGAGGAGGCTGAAGCAGGAGGATTTTAAGTTTGAGGTTGACTTTAGCAATTTGGTGAGACCCTGTATCAAAATAAAAATTTCAAAAAAGGGCTAGGGGTATAACTCAGTGGTAGAGACCGACATGCCACAAAAACAAAATACAAAAACAGAAGAGAGGGAAAACTTTCTAATATTCTATGAGGCCAGCATTAGCCTAATATACCAAAAGCAAGAGCAACAGAAGAAAAATTAGATAAAATAGATTTCATAAAAACTAAACCCTTTTGGCTGGTGCTCATCTATAATCCCAGGTACTTGGGAAGTAGAGGCAGAAGGATCATTAGTTTAAGGTGAGTATGGGCAATTTAGTAAGACTCTGTTTCAAAATATACAAAGCCTAGGGTGGGGCTGGGGAGGTAGCTCAGTGGTAGAGCATTTGCCTACTGTACATGAGCCCCTGGATTCACTCCAAAACACTCCCCTCCCAAACCAAAAACTAAACACTTTTGCATCAAATGACATTTCCAAGAATGTGCAAGAAAACCTAAAGGAAGGGAGAAAATAATAGCAAATCATACATCTGATAAGGGTCTAATAGCCAGAATGAATAAGAACTCTAACAACTCACCAGCATAAGCACAACCCAGACTGAAGCATAATTCAGTGGCAGAGCATATGTTTACCATGCACAAAGCCCTAGATTTGATCCCAGCACCAATGAGAAAAAAAAAAAGACTGATAACTCCATTAAAAACTGGGCAAAGGACTTGAAGAGATTCTTTTCCACATGATATATACAAATGCTTAACAGGCACATGAAAAGATATTCAACATCATTGGTCACTAAGAAAATGCAAATCAAAGCTGTGCCCTGTGGCCCAGTCCAGTAATTCCAACTATTTAGAAGGGTGAGGCAGGAGAATTACAAATTCAATGCCTGCCTGGGCAACCTATTTTGAGACCCTGTCTCAAAAGAAAATAAAAAGGGTTGGTGATAAGAGTGCTTACCTGGCATGCATGAGCACCTGGGTTTAATCTCCAGCACCACAAAAAATAAGAATTATTATTTGTGTGTGTATGTGTGTGTGTGGAGGGGGGGAGTGGTGTTGGGGATTGAACCCAGGGCCTTGTGCATGTGAAGCAAGCACTCTACCAACTGAGCTATATCCCTACCGTAAGAATTATTTTTTAAAAATGCAAATCAAGGGCTGAGTGGGTTGTGGCTCAGTGGTAGAGCGGTTGCCTAGCACTCGAGAGGCACCGGGTTCAATCCTCAGGACCACATACAAATAAATAAATAAATAAATAAAGGTGTTGATAGCTACAACTAAAAAAAAATTTTTTAAAAATAAGATACTAAACACTGCTTAAGATAGTTTTAATAAAAAATTTTAGTGAAAAATAATAAGTGTTGATAAAGATGTGAAGAAATAAAAATCCTAAAGAACATTGTCCATTATGTAAAATGGTTCAGCTTCTATATAAAACATTTGAGTGATTCTTCAAAAAGTTAAACACAGGCCAGGCGCCAGTAGCACATGCCTGTAACCCCAGCAACTCAGGAGGCTAGAACAGGAGGACTGAAGTTCAAAGCCAGCCTCAGCAACTTAAAAAGCCCTAAGCAACTTAGTGAGACTCTGTTTCAAACTAAAAAATAAAAAAGGGGCTGGGGAGGGCTGGGGCTGTGGCTCAGTGGTAGAGCACTTGCCTAGCATGTGTGAGGCACTGGGTTTGAATCTCAGCACCACATATAAACAAATAAATAAATAAAGGTCCATCAATAACTAATAAAAATATTTTTTAAAACAGTGGGAGCTGGGAAGTTTGCTCAATGGTAAATGCTCCTGGGTTCAACCCCTGATACAAAAAAAAAGAAAATTAAACATAAAATTACCATATGATCCAGTATTTCCAATTCTAGATATATACCCAAGAGAAATGAAAACATAACTCCAGACAGAAACTTGTGTATAAACACTTACAATTATTTTGTGGTCTTCTATTTCATAAACATGTTTTAATTTGGATTGGGAATACCCTCATGTGTTAAAAGCTTAGTCCCCAGTTTGGCACTATTGGGAGTAAGAGGTGGGACTTAGTGGAAGGTCATTGGAAGCATGCCTTTAAAGGGAATAGTGGGTCCCCAGTCCCTTCCTCTCTCTCTCTTTCATGGCAAAATAAGCCTGGCCATGATGTGTTGCCTTACCATGGGCCGAAAGCAACGGGGCCAAAACTTTGATCATGGACCAAAACTTTCAAAACTGTAAGCCAAAATCAATCATCTCAGGCTATTTGTTACAGTGACTACCATAAAACATAAGGCCATATCATCATTATTCATAATCATCAAAAGGTAGAAACAACTCTAATGTCTATCAATGGATGCACAGATATGGAAATTGTGTTATACCCAAATAATGGTATATCCTTCTGCAATGAAAAGGAATGAAATACTGAAGTAGTGATAACACTACAACATGGATGAATCCTGAAAACATTATGCTAAGTCAAAGAAGCCAGACACAAAAGGTAACATACCATATGATTCCATTTATATGAAATATCCAAAATAGTAAATGCATGGAAATAGAACAAAGACTGGTGGTTACCAGGGGAACAGGGGAGAGGAGATGCAGAGCAACTGCTTAAAGGGCATAAAGTTTGCTTTTATGGTGATAAAAATGTTTTAGAACTGAATCAAGGTGGTGACTGCACAACATTTTCATCATACTAAATAGCACTGACTTGTTCATTTTTTGGTTAATTTTCTGTTACTTTAATTTCACCTGAACTTTAAAAAAAGGAAAAATTTTTTAAACAGAAAATGTAATCTCTTAAGACTCTTTTACAACAGCTCTACTGACATACAATTCACATACCATAGAACTCATTCATTCAAAGTATACAATTCAAGCTGCATGTAGTGTGCACACCTGTAATCCCAATGATCTGAGAGGCTGAAGCAGTACTGCAAGTTCAAGGTCAGTCTCGGCAATTTAGTGAGACCCTGTTTCCAAATTAAAAATAAAAAGGGCTAGAGATGTAGCTTTATGGTACAGTACCCCTCAGTTTACTACCTAGTCCTACATCAAAAAAATAAGTATTAGGGCTGGGGTTGTGGCTCAGCGGTAGAGCACTCGCCCAGCACAGACAGGACCCGGGTTCAATTCTCAGCACTATGTAAAAATAAAGGCACTGTGTTGTGTCCATCTACACCTAAAAAATAAATATTAAAAAAAAAAGTATTAAACAGCCAATTATGGTGGTACATGCCTGTAATCCCAGCAGCTCAGGAGGCTAAGGCAATAGGATCAGAGGTTCAAAGCCTGAACCTCTGGATGAATCCTGAAAACATTAAGTCAAAGAAAAAAACCTCAGGAATTTACCAAGGCTGTAAGCAAACTAGTGAGACCCTGTTGTCAAAATAACCTAGTGAGACCCTATTGTCAAAATAAAAAATAAAAAGGCCTGGAGATGTGGCTCAATGGCAAAGTTCCCCTGAGTTCAGTCCCTGGTACCAAAAAACAAATGAATAAAATTAACATTAATAATAATAATAAAGAAAGAAATTATTTGGGCAAGATGGCTTATGCCTGTAATCCCAGATACTCTAGACACTGAAACAGGAGGATCACAAAAATGAGTCCAGCCTCAGCAACTTAAGATCCTGCCTCAAAAAATAAAAAGGGCTGGGGTTCTAGTTTGGTGGTATAGCACCCCTGGGTTCAGTCCACAATACAAAAGAAAAATAAATTAAATTAAAATAAAGTATATAATTCAGTTATCTTTAATGTAGTCATAGAGTTGTACAATCTTTTATTGATTGATTGATTGACTGATTGATTGGTACTGAGGATTGAACCCAGAAGTGCTTAACTACTGAGTCACATCCCCAGTCCATTTAATTTTTTTATTTAGAGACAGGGTCTTGCTGAGTTCCTTAGGGCTTTGATAAGTTGCTTAGGGCCTCGATGCAGAGAACATTAGAAATACAATAGAAAATCAACTAGAAAAAGCAATCACAAAATTCAAAATTCATTCAATAGCAGATCAAGAATCAAAAACAGAAATCTCAGATACAGAGCAATAAATCTGAAGAACCTACTATAAGATATAGCAGAAAATAAGCAAACTAGAGTAAAACAAATACATTAAGGAACATATTTTTATATAATAAATTGCTTGCCACGCCAAGCATGGATATACACACCTATAAACCCAGTGATCCCAGAGCTGAGGCAGGAGGATCACAGGTTTGAGGCCAGCCTCAGCAACTTAAGACCCTCAGCAATTTAGCAAGATTCTCATCTCAAAATGAAAAATAAAAAGGGTTGGAGCCAGGTGCACTTGCCCACAGGAGGATCGAGAGTTCAAAGACAGCAAAAGCAAAAATGAGGTGCTAAGCAACGTAGTGAGACCCTGTCTCTAAATAAAATCCAAAATAGGCTGGGGATGTGGCTCAGTGGTAAAGTGCCCTTGAGTTCAATTCCCAATACAAAATAGATAGATAGATAAATAATTTTTTAAAATGTCCTCTTTCACCACTTCTACTCAACATCACCCTTCAAATTTTAGGAAGAGCAATTAGGAGAACAAAATTAAAGAGAGATGAATAAGAAAAGAAGAACTCAAGCTATCACTATTTGCCAGTGACATGATTGTGTATTTAGAAGATCCAAAAAATTCCATCAGAAAACTTCTAGAATTAATAAATGAATTCAGTAAACTAGCAGGATATAAAATCAACATGAATGAATCAAATGCATTCCTATATATCAGTGATGAATCTACTGAGAGAGAAATTAGAAAAACTGCCCCATTCACAATAACCTCAAAAAAAAAACCTTGGGAATCAATCTAATAAAAGAGGTGAAAGACCTCTACGATGAAAACTACAGAACACTAAAGAAAGAAACTGAAGAAAACTTCAGAAGATGGAAACACCACCCATGCTCCTAAATAGGCAGAATTAATATTGTCAAAACAGCCACACTACCAAAAATTGATTTAATGCAATTCCTATAAAAATCCCAATGAAATTCTTCATAGAACTAGAAAAAGCAATCACAAAATTCATTTAGAAAAATAAGAGACTCAGGGGCTGGGGCTGAGGCTCAGTGGCAGAACATTTGCCTAGTACACTGGGTTTGATCCTCAGCACCACATAAAAATGAATATATAAAAATAAAAGGTATTGGGCTGAGGTTGTGGCTCAGCAGTAGTGCACTCATCTAGCAAGTGCAAGACCCTGAGTTCAATCCTCAGCACCACATAAAAATAAATAAATAAAATAAAGGTATTGTGTCCAACTACAACTAAAAAAATAAAAATATTTTAAAATAAATAAATAAAAGGTATTGTGTACATCTAAAACTAAAAATATAAAAAATAAAAAAATAAAATGCCAATTTCATGTTAATTACTAAATGTAGTTATTGAAAAAAGAAAAAAGAAAAAGAAGAGACCCAGAATAGCCAAAGCAATCCTTAACAAGAAGAGTGAAGCAGGAATCATCACAATATTAGACCTTAAACTATACTACAGAGCCACAGTAACAAAAATGGCATGGTATTGGCACCAAAATAGATGTGAAAACCAATGGTACAAAATAGAAGACACAGAGACAAACCCACATAAATACAGTTATCTCATACTAGACAAAGACGCCAAAAACATTCACTAGAGAAAAGATGATCTATTCAACAAATGGTGCTGGAAAAATTGGAAATCCATATATAACAAAATGAAATTAAACCCCTATCTCTCACCATGAACAAAACTCAATTCAAAGTGGATCAAAAACTTGGACACTAGAACAGAGACCCTGCACCTAATAGAAGAAAGAGTAGGCCTAAATCTTCATAACGTCAGCTTAGGATCTGACTTATTAACAAAACTCCTAAAGCACAAGAAGTAAAATCAAGAATCAATAAATGGGATGGATTCAAACTAAAAAGCTTTCTCTCAGCAAAGGAACCAATAATGTTAAGAGAGAGCCAACAGAATGGGAGAAAATCTTTACCATACATACCTCAGACAGAGCATTAATCTCCAGGACACATATAGAACTCAAAAAAACAATACCACACCAAACAAAACAAAACAAAACAAACAACCCCAAATAACTCAATCAATAAATGGGCTAAGGAACTGAACATTTATTTCACAGAAAAATACAATCAATCAACAAGTATATGAAAAAAATGTTCAACATCTCTGCAATTAGAGAAATGCAAACCAAAACTACTCTAAGATTTCATCTCACTCCAGTTAGCATGGCAATTATCACAAATACAAGCAACAATAAATGTTGGCAAGGATGGGGGGGAAACGGTACATTCATACATTGCTGGTGGAACTGCAAATTGATACAACCATTATAGAAAGCGATATGAAAATTTCTCAGAAAACTTGGAATGAAACCACCATTTGACCCAGCTATCCCACTCCTCAGTATATACCCAAAGGACTTAAAATCAGCATACTACAGTGACGCAGCCACATCAATGTTATAACAGCTCAACTCACAATAGCTAAACTATGGAATCAACCTAGGTGTCCTTCAACAGATGAATAGATAAAGAAAATGTAGTATATATACACAATGGAATAGAACTCAGCCTTAAACAAGAATGAAATAATGGCATGTATCAGTAAATGAATAGAACTGGAGAACATCATGCTAAGTGAAATAAGCCAATCCCCAAAACCAAAGGCTAATTGTTTTCTCTGATATGTGGATGCTAATTCACAATAAAGGGGAGTGGGGCTAGGGAAGAACAGAGTACTTTGGATTAGGCAGAAGGGAATGAAGGGAGGGGAGGGGGCATGGGGGTAGGAAAGATAACAAAATGAATCTGAAGCCAGACCACGGGGTGCCATGGCATACACCTGTAATCCCAGCACCTTGGGAGGCTGAGGCAGGAGGATCACAAGTTCAAAGCCAGCCTCAGCAAAAGCAAGGCACTAAGTAACTCAGTGAGACCCTATCTCTAAATAAAATACAAAAAAGTGCTGGGGATGTGGTTCAATAGTTGAGTGCCCTGTAGTTCAATCCCCAGTACCCCCCACCAAAAAAAAAAAAAAAGAATCTGACATTGATTCTACATCATGTACAACCAGAAGAATGAGAATTATACTCCATTTATGTATATGTGTTAAAGTGCATTCTACTGTCATGTAACTAAAACAAAAAAAAATTTCTTGTCAAAGAGAACATTTTCTTTAATAAGGTTCAGGAAGACTTTATTATAATAAGAACAACAGATAACTTATGAATACTAAAATTTGAGAATCAATATCTAACAAATTAATGCAAAATAGTGAATATATGTAAGAGTCAAGAGAATAATGACAAGTACATAATACATGAAAAAGAAAAAGGTGAGTAAAGCAAAGAATAAAGTACTTAAAACTCTGGTATGCTGTACTCTTAAGAAAAATAAAGTGATGTTTGAAAATAGTTTGGAAGGCAGTTGATGTTGGAAAAAAGTTCTTAATATGTAATCATGCAAACCATCCTACTAACTGTGAAGACCACACAGAGAATGATTTGGAAAGCACTCTTAAATGTAAGGTCACGAGCTGGGGTTGTAGCTTAGTGGTAGAGCACTTGCCTAGCATGTGTGAGGGACTGAATATAAATAAATAAAAATATATGTAGGCTTTTTTAACTGAACAGATACTTCTCAGAAGATGATATACAGATTATTCAATAAATATATGAAAAAATGTTCAACATCTCTAGCAATTAGAGAAAGACAAATCAAAAGTACTCTAAGATTTCATCTCACTCCAGTCAGATTGGCAGCTGTTAAGAATACAAACAACAATAAGTGTTGGTGAGGATGTGGGGAAAAAGACACACTCATACACTGCTGGTGGGACTGCAAATTGGTGCAGTCAATAAGGAAAACAGTATGGAGATTCCTTGGAAAACCAGGAATGAAACCACCATTTGACCCAGCTATCCCACTCTTTGGTTTATACTCAAAGGACTTAAAAACAGCATACTACAGGGACACAGTCACATAAATGTTTATAGCAGCACAATTCACAATGAAACCAACCTAGATGTCCTTCAGTGGATAAATGAATAAAGAAATTGTGGTATATACACACAATGGAATATTACTTAGCATATTTTTTAAAATATTTTTTTAGTTGTTGACTTTTATTTATTTATTTTTATGTGGCGCTAAGGATTGAACCCAGTGCCTCACACATGCCAGGCAAGCACTCTACCACTGAGCCACAACCCCAGCCCAATTACTCAGCATTAAAAGAAAATAAAATCATGGCATTTGCAGGTAAATGGATGGAGATAGAGAATAAATATAATGCTAAGTGAAGTAAACCAATTCCAAAATACCAAATACTGAATGTTTTCTCTGATACAAGAATGCTGATTCATAAATAGGATGGTGGGGGGGAAGCATGGGAGGAATAGACCAACTTTAGATAAGGCAAAGGGGAGGGAATGAAAGGAAGGGGGTATCAGGGTAGGAAAAACGGTGGAATGAGATGGACATCATTACCCTAAGTATATGTACGAAGACACGAATGGTGTGACTCTACTTGTGGTTCAATCAGAGACATGAAAAATTGTGCTCTATATGTGTAATTCTGATATCCTATATAACAAGTTAGATAAATAAATAATAAGTTAATAAAAATCAACTAAAAATATTTTTAAAAATAAGGTCATATGTCATGCACAGCATGTAGTAGTTGTACACATAGTACAGTTATATTTAATTATATCCATTCTAAACTTTGGTAATCGAAACATAATTAACCTTTCTGCTGTGGTAATCTTTATATAAACAGCAATAATTGTCAAATATTATATCTCATTTTGATGTGCAAATTCAGGGCACTTGCTGTCAGACCAAGTTAATTTCTATTTTTGTAATCAAAATCACCTAAACAAGGACAGGCTAAAGTTAAAACTAAAGATAACTTTTTCAAGACTAATAGCATTGTATAACAAAACTTAAATCCCTGAAAAATCACTAACATATTCATATAAAGACAGACCATTATTTTGTGAGCAAAGATTCCTGAAGATGGTGAAATATTAAATTCTAACTCATAATTTACTTCAGTTGTGGAAAGTCACTTTGAACTAGCAGAGATAAAGAAAGGAGCTTTACATAACTCTCAAAGGATCTCACTACCAGAATAAAACATGTGTCCATCTTACCTATAAAAAGCAATTTTCCCTCTAAACTCATAAAACCAATGAAATGTTCAGTTCTAAAGTATCAAATAATGCTCTAGAAAATCCAATTATAGTCCATATAACTCTAAGATACAGCTATTTCAGCATTTCCACACATGATTCTTTCACACTTATAAAGAAACCATATGGGGGAATGCAGTAGCCAATGCATGAGAACAGGTTACAAAGGAAGCAATCCTGCTTTCAAAGGCTTTGAATCTATTATTAACAATTAGTTTGATACATGCAGGTCCAGAACCATTCATAAGTTCTTTTTGCAACTTTTTCATTTCGCAGCTTGTTTTGAAAGACAGGAATCCCTCGAAGTAAAGAAAGCCTTCTAAGGAGGTTAGTGATAAGATTACAGCTATTTTCCAACAAGCAGTCAATCAAAATTCATCATTAAACCCCAGGTCCCAAATCCCTAATTCCTTAGCCATCCCTCACATGCTCACCGTAACCCTTATTTCACACAAATCCAGACCTATCCACACATACATATATACCATTGGTCGCCAAGTCTCCCACATTGGCATAACGACCTCTCAGCGTTCTTTTAATAGCTAATTAGGAGTCATTCTTCCTTCTCTTACTGCCCATGCATACTTCACACTGCCTACGAACTCTTCTTCCATTTCTTCCACAACAATCACAACTCAAAAAAAAAAAAAAAAAAAAAAAGTCTCTTTTCCCCAATGGCAGACAGCTTTTTAAACTCTACGGCCCAGCCCTGCCTTTCTTACTCCCTATCCTGCCATTGTTATTCAAAAGGTAGGGTCTAGGAAAATCTCACTCACCTCATGCTATAGGCACCAGCACCCAGTTCCTGACCGATCCCGGACAGGCTAGCATCAAAGTCCTGCACCAGCCCGGATTCAATCACTTCATCGGCCAGAGGCAGCTTCAGAGCCCAAGCCATCCTGGCTCCTTCCGTGCCCCAGGTGACACCGTTTCTTTTACAAATGCGCGGAGCGTAATTCTACCCCACAGGGGTTAAGACAGTAGAAAACTCCAAACCAAGATCACACACGCTGCCCACCAGCCACCCGCAAGCGTGAAGCAGCAGTGGCTGCACAACTAATCTCCCGTACCCTTAGCTACTCGCTCTTGGCCACCGCGGCTTCCAAAATCCCTCCCGCCCGTTCTCAGGAGTGTAAGGTTCCCTTTGCTCAACTATTTCAGACTTCCCATAGACAGCCCTGGACTCCTGCACTCCCACTCCTTGGACTAGCCTATGGAGCTCGCTGGCGGTCGCTCACTGCCTTCCACACAGACCAGTAGCAGCGACTGGCAACATGCACCACGCTCTTACGCCGCTTCTGCACCTTTTCCCCCGCCCCCTTCTGATGGAAACCCCCTCCCTCCCTCCGGGGACCCGCTCTCTTTCCCCTCCAGGCCTCGCTTCCGGTCAGTACCAAGATCACTTCCGGTCAACCTTTCTCAACCCCACGGCTCTTAGAATCAAATCCAGGTTTCTGCTGAACCTACTCCCCGCCCTCTGCAGCCCCCTACGGCCTGGAAACATGGAAGAAGAAAGTCCAGCACAGGCTTGAAACCCAGACTCGCCAGGCCCCTCCACCACCCGCCGCCCCAGCGCCAACCAATCATGGCACCCTCTTCCTCCGCTAGCCCGGCGAGCATGACGTCACCCTGCCACTGGCCAATGAAGAAGACACCTCGTTGGCTTCGCAGCGAGGATAGGCTATCTGCACTCCCCCCGCCCCGCCCCGGGAGATGGGTTGGGCGGCCTCTGAAAGGACTTGGCACGAGTTGAGTGTCCGGATTTAAGATGTGTCTGGGGACTGCGGAGTTCTGATGTCTTCTGCCTACCAAATTGGCGCCTAAGTCTTAGCGGGAGCCCTCCTTCTAGCCTTTTCTAAACCGTCTCCAACTCTTGGCGAGACTCTGTTTCTCAAAAGTTCCCTGTGTGCGCGCGTTTGCTTCTATTTATCCTCCCAGCTCCTTAAACTCTCCTCTGCGGAGGTCAAGACCCTCTTAAACTGCATTTCCCTTAATACACATCACATCTTCCGCCTTTTTCCTGATGCATTTGAACTGTACGAAATGGGCAAAAGTATTGTTTTTTAAAAGGTTGTGGTGGAGAAATGTTAGGATTTAAAAGATTTGAAGATAAAGTTTGGGCTGGTGTCTTCTCTTACTAGTTTAATGTCTTCCGAATAGTCAATCTATGGAGGAGATTTAGCTTCCTGGATTGTAAATAAAGGTAACCATGCCTTCTCCCTCTTTCTCTTTTGAGGATTAAGGAACAACAATGGTCACTTTTTATTAAGCATCATCTATATGCTAGGAACATTATTACATTATTGGTAGTCCTCAAGACAAATCTTGTAATTAGAATTATATGTATGTATTTATGTTTCTAATTATATATAATTATATTTATGAATATATAATATCTATGTATAATTTTTTTGGTACTGGGGATTGAACCCAGGGGCACTTGACCACTGAGGCATATCACCAGCTCTTCTTATTTTGAGACGTGATCTGGTTAAGTTGCTTAGGGCCTCACTAAATTGCTGAGGCTGGCTTTGAACTTGAGATCCTCCTGCCTCAGCCTCCCAGATCACTGCGATTACAGGTGTGTGCCATAGCTCCATTATTCACCAATAATGAGAATAGTTAAAGGGTTTAAATTGGCCACATCTAAATTAGCATCCTAATTTGAGAGCCTACTCTAAAGACTGGCATTTCCCCCCCCCCATATGTAAAGGTATTAGTTCATTGTTGTATTCTGTTACTGACTTTTTTAAACAATCATTTTAATTATAATATTTTTATATATCCACCTCTCTCACTAGAAGTGATCTTAAGAATAGAGAATAGGTTTTTTTCAGACTTGTACTCTAAATATCTCCTACTATAGTTCCTGCATCGAATAGGACTTTTTTATGGCGGGGGAGGGAGGTTTGCTATGGATCAAACCCTGGCCTCATGCATGCTTATCACATGCTCTAATCACTGAGCTACACCCCCATCCCCTCCGAAGGACTTTTTAAAAATACTTATTGACTTAAAAAAGGAATTGAGACTTAAGAGAAGGGAAAGAGGTTGACATGAAGATGATGATATGCCCCTGGTTTCAGCCATAGGTTTCTCTCTAGGAGCTCTAGGCTTAAACACACCTTCTTACCTTGATAAGCCCAAAGATCCAAGTCTTATTTCATTCATGAACCATCCAATATCTCTTTAATTCACTTTCCTTTCTGAGCCAATTTAATCCCAAAATGTGTATCTGTGGGTAAAGGAATGAATGGGTCCTCATCTCAGAGACCAGAAGAGGGAGATCACATGGAGACCTGAAGATTCAAAATTCCTTGAATCCAGAATTGTAATCCAGAGCTATACTCTGGATTTACTATTAAAATACTTATTAGATAGAATCATCCTTTGTTTGAACAAGAGCTCTACTACTAGCTGCATAAACTTGGGCAAATAACTTTATATCTCTGAGCCTTGGTATTTAATCTAAAAATTAGTAATAATTATACCTCTTCCTAAAATTGTTGTAAGGATTAAATGAGGTACCAAAGTAGCCCGCAAAAAGTAATGATTCAATTAATATTAGCTCCTGTCTTTCACCAGACCATTTCTGCTTTTCTGTTAAGATTGGGTTAATATTATCCTATTTGAATTACATTAATTTACATTGCATGATATGTTAAGGTTTTAGTAGCATTTTCATATACATTATCTCAATCTCTTTTAAATATTTACTTTTTACTTGTAGTTGGACACCATACCTTTATTTTATTTATTTTTATGTGGTGCTGAGGATCAAACCCAGGGCCTCGCATGTGTTAGGTAAGCACTCTACTGCTGAGCCCACAACCCCAACTCCCCCGAGACTAAATTCTGAACCAACATAAAGATTTTTACAAAGGCCCACCTTTCCATTTATTAATTCCAAAATAAACTGAGTTGAAACAAGAGGCAATTCCTTAGCCCTGGCCCATCCCAGATGGAATGTGGATCAGCCTGAGACACACACCCTTGAGACCAGTTCCCCCTCAGGAAAGACCTTACAGACTATTTACCCTTGGAATTATAACTGGAGAAATAACTTTTCCTTTCCTTTCCCTTCCTCACTAAATTAAGAGTGGAATCAGAATTCTAGGATTGGAAATAGGCAGCAACCCCTAAAAATTCAGCAACATCTATCAATAGATCAGATTTTGTACCCATAAATTCATCCTACAATGAAAAATCATAGCTCCAATTAAACATAATAAATGAAACTAATTAACCAGAGCACCTGTGGTACAGAGCTCGGAATTCAGTATTTTGGTCATCAGATGAAGTTAGTCTTATTGTGAAGGGTTCATTTACCTAGATTAAGTCCTGGAACTTAACATTATTTAGATGAGACACAGCAGGGTCTACCCTGGTGAGTGGAAACTCTACTGCAAAGATCAGAAAGATAGCAACCCCCAGGTCCCACCTACCTCTCAGAGTCTATATAGGACAAAGTTAAACACAAAACTTTAAAGACAGCCCACCTGGGTTCAAATCCTGTCTCTGCTGCTCATAATGCAACCTTGAGCACATTCCTTTTTCCCTGAATCTAAAACCCTATCTGTAAAATCAATATGAGAGTCTTACTTTGTAGAATTATTGTAAGAACTGACTGAGATAATGAATGTTAAGTGCTTAGAACAGTGCCTAGCATGTAGTAATGGGTAAAATTTAGCCATTATTATGGTTGACAAAAAGAGAATACTCCAGCACTTATCTACCTCTTGAGAAAAATCAGGCTGGAGGACTCAGGCTCCCTTCCCTAATGTGATTCCATTCCCTCCCCATCCCCCCCCCTTCCCTTCACACTCAGTTACTCAGGTCCTGCAGGTCAATCAGTATTGCTGAATTCCTAAGTCAATCCCTGAGCATTTTCCTTCAGGTAAAGGAAGAAACTAAAACCAAGGAAGCTTTTTTGAGGACTGACCACCTAGCCTTAACTTTTCCTGTATTTCTGCACCCCACCCAAGGAGCCTGTGAAGTCGAGTCTGTCTTCTCTGAAAGACCCTTTAGTTGAAAGGAAATGAAATAATCAGTTTTCACAGTTACACAGTTCAAAGCAATCTCAGGTTCTTCTCCTCTCCTGTCTGTAGTTCAGAAACCAGCCCACATCTTCTCCAGACTATAAAAGGTCAGTTCCCCTTTTATAACCATCCAGAGTACAATGAAATTCCCAGGCCTGGGAGGAAAAGAACTGCAGTTCTTCCACAAACCCACCTGCTTCTAGGACAGCCTTCCTGGGCCAACTGCCAGCAACCATTCTCAACTGGTCTGAGCCAGAGAGATCAGTTCTCAGGACTCTCCTGGTGGGAGCTGCTGGCACTGTCTCTATCTGGTGAGATTCCATTCACTCCCACGGTTCACAGTCCAAACCCTGCATGGTAAGCAGAATTCCCTCCTGTCCCTGCTCTGTCCCTGTTGCCTGAAGTCTCAGCTCTCATTATTTTCTTGAAAGGAACAGTAGAAAATGCATTCAGTTATCTATTTGACAATTATTGAGCATTTACAATGTGCTCTGGCCTATGTATTGAGGAGTCACAGCCCAGTGTGTGAGGTCTATGCTGGGGTAAGTGTTGGCTTCTTTTTGTTATATTTCCCCAGTATTTCAGAGTTCTGTAAAGTGCCTCTGATTTGTAAGCCTTGTGTCAGAGTCTTAGACATCTATTACCACTGTGAGTGGGGGCCAGGTGGTGGTCGTCTAGAACCAATCCCTCTTCACCTCATCTGAGGTGTAGTAATGGTGGTTGGGCAGAGTCATGGCCTTGCCCTTGCCAGCTTAGATTATGCAGCTCAGACATCATCAATACCAGGTGGGGGAAGAGAAGACTGTGAAGTAGATGGCCTAAATCCTAGTCCTCAGAGTTAGACAAGCCAAGAAAGAGACATTCATGACAGCTGGGCTCTCTCAGCTGTATGCTCAGGTGGCAGGCCTGGGAAGAGTGAAAAATGAAGCCCCACTTAATCATACATCCCATTTTTATAAAGAACTGTATAAATCGCTAACTAGTAATGTTCTAGCCTTCTAAATATCTTCTAAATATACCTTCATAATTCAAGCCCTGTTTGAATTTAGATGCCCAGGACTCCTTGAAGTTCCATGGTAGGATGTTCCCCAGTCCAGGCTCCCAGTCTAGAGACTGCTTTATCTCCCCTCTCTCTAACTGGAGAGGCAAAGGGCTTTGTGTACACATGTAGACCTCAGCCTGTATATACAAGCTCTGTCGTGCAAGTCTCTGACAAACAGCTATCCCTTGGTCACTGCTGGCCTGAATATCTGTGTCCCTCCAAAATTGAAACATAATTCCCAATAAGATAGTATTAAGAAGTGAGACCTTTAGGAAGATTGATTAGGTCATGAGGGTTGACCAGAACAAGGCCCTTAAAAGAGGCCTTAGGGAGCATGTTTGCCTTTGTACCATGTGAGGTTACAGTGAAAAGACTTCCATCTATGGGGAAGAGGACGCTCATCAAAAACCAGATCTGTCAGTTCCTTGATCTTTGACTTCCCAGTCTCCATAACCATAAGCAGTAAATTTATGTTGTTATAAACTACCAGTCTAAGGTGTTTCATTATAGTGGCCCCAATGGACTAAGACAGCTGCCTCTTGGACACACAAGTATATATACCAACATTATAGGCTGTTCTTGGGACTCCAAGAAGAGAGATCCAGGAAATAGGCTTGGCAGAGAATTCTGGGTTCTAGGTACCAAGAGGATAGTCTAGAAGGAGAAAGGACCCTGCAGACCCTCAGCCCAATAAGGAGGGTCTAAATTGGGAATCTAGTGTGTTCTCTCTCTCTTTCCACCATGTGAGCAGCTCTGCTCTACCACATGTTCCTCATCATAATGTAATTTTCAAAACAAATCATAGATTATCTAATAAAAAATAATAATAAAGTGGAAATCGATGGGCTGGGGTTGTGGCTCAGATGTAGAGTGCTTGCCTAGCATGTGTGAGGCACTGGATTCAATTCTCAGTACCACATATAAACAAACAAATAAACAAAGGTCCATCAATAAGTAATACAAATATTTTTTAAATAATAGTAAGGGGGGAATTGAGGGGACTGACTCTGACCTTCTTACAATGGGATTTTCAATGGTGCAAGCTGACAGCTAGTTCCCTGCTACTTGCCTGGCCTCTGACATTGCTTCCTTTATATTTCCACTTTAGGAGGTCACCAAGAAACAGGCAGACCAGTACAAAAGAAAAAATACTGTTTATTCCACACAACTACACCAAGTGTTTCTCTCCAATTCTCCCCTCCCCACCCTCCCTCCAGCCCTCAGTAGGCATTGCCCTGTGCTGGGTCACAGTCAGAACCTCAATGTCAGAATCTGGCCTAAGAGGCAGGAAAGAAAATCTGGGCACAGGAAGATGACTAGATTTCTGAGAAGACAAAAACATCACGGTTGCTCAGTCTAAACTCAAGTGTGTTCCTCAGTTCATTTGACTGAATGCTTTCCCTGGACTTCGCCTGGATAAAATGCCACGGTTAGTGCAGGGTCAAAGGCCCCAGCTGATTCAGCCCACAGAAAGTTTTTGGTCTTTCTTTCATTTAAAACAAAACTATACAGTTAGTTAAATCATTTCTGCCGTTCCATAGCAAAGGAGCCACTGAGCTCTGACTTAATTTTTAACACCCCTCAGAGCATGATGCTACCAAAACCAAAGAAAACAAAACCCAAACAAACAAAAAACAAAAACTGCCTCATAGGTGAATGGCCCAGGCACCATCTGCTTCCTGGGGGATCCTCTGATGGAGGAGCACGGACAGAGGTCATAGGCCAATGAGCTCTGCTTGGAATATATTTCAGGCACATCCTGCACCCCCGGTCTGGAGAATTCAGCTGCAAACATTCAGGTCCCGGTATTCTTCTGAAAGACTGACCCATCTTTCCAGTAGAGGAGAAAATGATTTAGTTCTCGCCCAGCCTTGGGAGGACAGATTTAGATAAGGGAGGGGCTAAGAAATCATGACCAGGCCTAATTTAGACCAGTGGTTCACGATTTTTTTTCCTGTCAAGCCACAGGACAGATGGTGTCCTCCTGCACATTCACAGCATGGACACACCCTATATTATATGCTACTTCCAGGGCACCAGCTGTGACCCACTTTTTTTTCCCAAAAAAAGAAAGCATCTCTGAATGCAAGTGTTTGAGCAAGAAAACCTACATCTTTCTAACTCATTGTAGTCTGAGTCACTGAATCCTTGAAAGATTTCCATATGGAAAATGATTCCTACTGAAAACTTGTTCACAATACCCCTCCCAAGTGAGTTTGTCATCTCAAAGAGGCAGGTTTATAACCATGGCCTGAAGTGTGGAGCTTCTCCTTTGAAGACGTACTCTCTCCTGGGGGGCTGGCTCAAGTAAGCTGCCCACCCGCTCCTCACTCCCACCACACTCTGGCAGGTTGGTTGTAGCACACTCACATTGTCTTCCTCTCACTGGCAGGGTTACCAAGAGGATGGCCACAATGGCATTGCAGAACCTAGGAGGGGCCAGTAGTGGGCAGGAAAGGAAGCTAGGTACAGTAGCTCTACACCAGTGACCAACAGAAGTAGTGCCCTTACTTGACGGTCACCCACTTGGGGTAGATCGTGTGAGGTACAGTGAAGGACAGCTGCTAGAGACCAGGCATTATAAAGATAACAATAATGAAAGGAGAAGATATTTGACTCCAGGGACTTGTGGATCTTTAGGGACAGTGTATATAGCAAGTCTGGGATCATCCAAGTCAACCTCTTAGTCTCTCCTGACCTAAAGTCACATATTGCATTTTAAGGGGTGTCCAGTCACAGTGAGGCTGGAAACTCACTTCACAGCTTGGATAAGATGCTAACCCCCAAGGTACCATAGCTACTCCCTCTACAGGCAAAATTCATCCTGAACTGGGTAGTCCTGACTCAGAGCAGCACTGGGAGAATTGCCTGCAACAGATATGGTCTACAACTCTGGACAAAGTGAGATTTCTCCAATATCCAAGGTTTACAGTTATAAAGAAAATTAGAATTAAGTCTTTAACTTCCCCAAAAGATCTTTCTGGGCTGCCATCAGCTCTTTCTGGATATTGTCCTTTCCCTCAGGGCCTTCCTGTCTGGTTTATTGTTTAATTTGCTCCTTTGAGAAGGTTCCAATACTGGATTGGGTGGGGGGCTATGGGGGCAAAAGAGGGAGAGAGAAAAATCAGCATTCCTTTCCTCATTTTTTTCCAGAGCTGCCTGCTTGCAGGGCAGTGGGATTTACCAGGGTGCAAGTCCTTGCTCTCTCTTTTTTCCTTCGAGACAGGATCTCATTATGCTGCCTAGGCTAGTCTCAAACTCATTATCCTCCTGCCTCAACCTCCTGAGTAGCTGGGATTACAGGCCTGCGCTGCAGGCCCAGCTGCAAATTCTCTTAACCCACATTTTTTTGGGGGGAGGGGATGGCTGAGGACAGAAATTAGATTAAAACCCAGGAGAATGGACTTATTTACTAAATTCCAGACCCACAGCTGGCCCAGGGCAACTCCAGGACAGGTAAAGTTTACTGTTGCTCTTTCAACACAGATTGTAACAGAAAAGTTTCTGATTTAATGCAAACCCTTCTCCCAAACCCGAAAGAACCAGGGAGAGGAGTTCATATGTTCTGGCACAGGACTTCAGGAACCTTCTGACCTTGAGGTCAAGGCAGACATTGGGTCTGACCTTTGGAGCAGCACAGAAACTTCTGGATTTTTGGGGGGTGGGGTGGGGTACTGGGGTTGAACTCAGGGGCACTCAACCCCTGAACCACATCCTCAGCCCGATTTTGTGTTTTAATTAGACACAGGGTCTCACTGAATTGTTTAGCGCCTTGCTGTTGCTGAGACTGGCCTTGAACTCTCGATCCTCCTAAAACTGCTGGGATTACAGGTGCACCACTGCACCTGGCAACTTTTCTGAATTTTATATCTTAAGTCCTTTCAGGGGTTTAGTTTGTCTGTAGGTGAAGTGAGGGAAGGTAATGTCAGGCTGTGGTTCCACAATAAAGGAGATGTAAAGGAGAAAGGAAAGTGGAGAGAGAATGTTATCAAAAGCAAGAGCTAATGATCCTCAGGAGTTTCTGGTTCCCAGCCAGAATTTGCCCTTCAGAAACCATGTTAGCAAAGTGCTTCCCTAAGCACCACCACAAATCTTTTCCTTTGTCATGCTGAGCCCAGAACCTGGGGCTCTCTCATGGGTCCCCTCTGGCCTCCCTAGGATATGAGATATGTGGGAAAGAGGAGGGAGGCATCGACACATGCACACAGTGGAGTCTCATGATGTGGCAAAATGACAGGTTCTGTCATGGCAGTGGAGACAGTCAGGTGTCAAGGGAAGAGTACAAAGTGCTAGAACACAGGGCTGGGGGCCAAGCCCTAGGGGATCTGAAAGACATTCAGCTTGCTGGTGTTCTTGAGTGTCTGGCGCCGATTGCAAAACCAGACTCGCACTACCTCCCGGTCATAGTTGAGCTCTTTAGCAATCTCGGTGATCTCCTGACCTGTGGGTAACGGGTTCTTCTCAAAGTAGGCGTTGAGGGCCTCTATGGCCTGGGGGGTGAAGGAGGTGCGGCGTTTGCGTTTCTTGGAGGGCTCACCTCCCACAAACTCCATCAGGTTCTGCTGGCCTTCCTGGTTCCGGAGTTCAGCCTCATTTAGCCACTTCTCCAGCACTGGTTTCAGCTTCTGGGCACTCTTGGGCGTGATGTCCAGCTTCTCAAACCTGCAGACAACACATGCCCAGGAAGAAACAGAGTGTGTTGGTCTCAGTGCACTACCTTCAAGGGGCTGCTCCTCGTGGAGCTGGTAAGGCCCTTCCCAGTGTCCTCTCACTGCCTCCACCATGACCCCTTTGGCTTGTCCAAGACCAGACTCCTCAGACTCTCCAGAATCCCAGGTCTTAACAGTGAGATTATTTCTACAGCCTCAGGTCAATAGGATGATGACAATACTGCCCTAAACAACCATTCCAAAACTTTCACACCCAAATGAGTGAAGTCCTTTGAGAAGTCATCTTGAGCAGCCTCCAGAGGACATGAGTGCTGTCCTCCTCCACCTGCACTCTCATAGGAACATGGCTAACATGACAGGCTACTTTTCTGGCTGAGCCAACACGGCACGGTTGTCACTCTAATAGTCATTCTAGTCTTAGCTACAGAGTTGGCAGGCAGATGAAATCATTGGGTTATCCACTGAGCCCAATGAGTTTCTTCTTTGAAACTCTCTGCTACCCTTCCTCTGATATTAACATCAAAACCAGTTTATAAGGTACTCACAGAAAAATCAGCTCTCGTACTTTATAGTCAGGCCTTATAGGAGGGGGAGATGACAGCATGACAGGGTGTGGCCTGGTTGAGGGCCACAAGGGAACTGAAGTTCCTACTTGTGTGACTAAGTTTATAACTCCTTTTCTGCTAGGATTCCTGAATGGATTTGGGTCTTAGATTGCCCCCAAAAGACCACATAAATGCTCAGGATCAGAGAATAAATTTCAGAGAGTTTAGTCAGTCTTTGGCTACTCCAGGTATTCATATCCAGATAAATACATCTTATCTGGTAGAAGTCAGGAGCAAGGGGGATATGGTAAGGGGCTAGATGCCTGGTAGGCACTGAGCAGACCCTGACCTTGTCCAGGGCAGCCTTACTTACCGGCAGATGGCTGACTGGCTATAGGCTGGACCTTCTGTTGCAGTCAGAGCCTGGCCCACCTGGGTCTGTGTAAGGCCCAGGGAGAGCCGACGGATCTTAAAGTTCTTGGCAAACTCCCGGATCTCTTCTAAGTTGATCCCATCCTCATCCAGATTTGGAGTATGTGGCTCTAGGCCAAAGGAAAGATCAGAGATGAGTGTGTAAGATGGGAATCATCACTGATTAACTGGTCCATTGGTCTGGACGAGTGCATGGTGAGGAATGGGGACACTAGGCTTGTGCACCTACCTTCAATACCCCTTCCCAAGGCAAGCAGACTTGTGGGAAAGGGGCTGGACCACCCTCTCAGGGATAAGGCTTATTTTCAAGTTCTTATCGCTCTAACTACTGACCTTTCCCCCACCCCACAGTCCCTCGTCCTGCCCCAAGCACACTTGTTGGCTGTCCACGTTCCTCAGTGCTGGATGAGAGCCCACAGCAGACAGCCAATGGCTTGGCCTCTCAGAGAAGCAGTCAGCCAACCAACTGGGCAGTCTCTACCATCCTGTCCAGAATCTATCTAGCTCAACAGCAACAAGAATAAGAAAGCTAGCTCCTCAAATTGGGCTTCTGCCCTTTGTGACTTTTGGAATCCAGGAATTTGATTGATTTCAGATGGGACTGCCCAGGCTGGCTTTGATTGCCCACACTTAAGCGATCTGCCTGCCTCAATTTCCTGAGGAGCTGGGACTCCAGGACCATGCCATAGCATATGTCTCCAGGAAATATATAATAAAAGCAGTATGTGAGCAAGTTAAAATGCCCAAATAAATGCCCCCCACCTTCTCTCTTCCAGGAGCCACTTACTGGATACCAACTGGCTGACCGTGGGGGTCTCTGAGCAGGTGATTGGGATGGGAGCAGAGGCAGATGGCTTGACTGCTGGGGCTGGGCTGGCAATGACCACAGCAGGCTGGGGCACAGCTGGTGTGGGCTGGATGGGCTGCACCTGGAAGAGAGATAAGCCCCTGTTTTTCCTTGCATAACTCAGGGGGTCAGAATCCCTGGATGGACCAGTGCAGGAGAGTATGAAATTCTCACTTACCAGTATCCTCCCACCTGTATCCTCTCACAAAACAAGATTAAAGCTGCTGATTACTGATACCCATTCCACAATAGTGACCTCTGAAATAAGTAGAGCAACATGCCCAGTGAAGTTGAAGCCACCTATGCAGATGAGAGGCTCAGAATGTCTCAGTACTCTTGGTGAAAGCCCCAACAAGTTTCTACCTTTGGGATAACTGATCTCACATCTCTGCCCTCAAGGGAAAAGCTTATGCTAGATTCTAATCAGGAGTAAGTTCTTCTCATTCTAGAGTTGCCCAGGCCTCAAATATCCATGAGTAGGGAACAGATAGATAACTCCTTGATCTCACAACAATGAGAGATTATGCATATATTAAAATAATAAAGTACATCTCTTAACTGCACTGAGTCATAGAGGCTAAATGAAAAAACCTAAGGTGAAATATAGTTTTTAGCTGGGTGCAGTGGCTCACACTTATTATAATCTTAGCAATGTAGGAGGCTGAAGCAGGAGGATTGCAAGTTCAAAGCCAGCCTCTGCAATTTAGCAAGACCCTGTCTCAAAATAAAAAAAAAATAAAAAGGGCTGGAATGTAGCTCAGCAATAGAACACCCCTGGGTTTAATTCCCAATACCGCAAAAAGAAAAAAAAAAAGGTTTTATGGAGAAATACCTTTAAAAAAATACCTATGAGGGGCTGGGGTTGTGGCTCAGTGGTAGAGTGCTTGAATGGCATGTGTGAGGCACTGGGTTTGATCCTCAGCACCACATAGAAATAAATAAATGTACTGTCTATCTATAACCAAAAAAAATAATTTTTTAAAATGTACCTATGAATTTCCAGGAAAAAAATCTTGAGTCATATGAAGCAAGCTAACAACAGAAGTAATTTCTGGTGGTAGAATTAGAAGGAATTTTTATGGTGTATGTGTGTGTGTGTGTGTGTGTGTGTGTGTGTGTGTGTGTGTTGTGTGTGTGTGTGCAGTGCTGAGATGAAACCCAAGGCTTCAGGTGTGCTAGGCACATATTCTACCACTTAGCTACCCTGCCAGCTCATGGGATTTTTACTTTTTACATGATACATACTGAAATTTCAATAAAAATCATGTCATATTTGTAATGAGAAGAAACTATAAATATATGAAATTAGTGTTTTAAGTTGTTTTTTTTTTTTTAATAAAGCTTTCTGGGAAATGCATGTTTCTCCAGAATGGTCCTGTTCCCTGGGTTCTACCTCCTGGCAGCTTTCAAGTATATTTCTTTTTTAAAAAAATATTTATTTTTTAGTTGTAGTTAGACACAATGCCTTTATTTATTTATCTTTATGTGGTGCTAAGGATCGAACCCAGGGCCTCGAACATGCTAGGCAAGCACTCTACCGCTGAGCCACAGCCCCAGCCCTCAAGTCTATTTCTTCTTCATCGCTAAAATCTCTACCTTTGTTCAAAGCTCTTTGTCTCTTGCTGGAACTGCTTAAATTGCCTCCTAACAGGTGACAAGGATTCAAGTCTCACAATAGTCTAGTTCTTAGATTTATCTGGATAACAGAAAATTTTTTAAAATGCATCAGTGTTTGTTGCTGCAGCATGACATTCATAACCCTCTGAGGTAGGTCCTCTTACAACCCTTATTTTACAGATGAGGCTAAGCGGTTATTTACAAAGTTTAGAAGCAGCCTACCACATTTGAGAACCCCTGACCTCAATGTCACCTAGGAATTTAGAAAACATATTATTAGGCCCCACTTTAGACATACTGAAAAAGAAACTCTTCATTCCCACAAGCCCTTCAGGTAATTCTGATGCATGAGTTTGAGAATTGCTGCTCTAGCACAGGATACTCCCTGTAGTTCCCCAGATACAGAACACCCTCACAGCCAACTCATCCTTTCATATTAGTTCAAAGCTCCTTCTCTAGGTTAACTTGCCTGACTCCCTCTCCTGTCAGAACTCCCTTCTCTGGTGTCTCAAATGGCTTTATTCATGCCTCTGTCATAGTCTTTATCATGTTGACTTTTTCCTCCCTTCATTTCATTTCATTTTCTTCCAATGTGACAGTATTTTGAATGGAAAAAAAATATTTTAAAAATAAATTAGGACACAGGAGCTGAGGCACAGTGGTAGAGCACATGTGAGGCACTGGGTTCAATAAATAAATAGATAAAATAAACTAAAAATGTTTTTTGAAAAAGAATAAATTAAAGGACTGGGGTTGTAGCTCAGTTGTAGAGCACTTGCTTAGTATGTGTGAGGCACTGGGTTCTATTCTCAGCACCACTTAAAAATAAACAAATAAATGTCCATTGACAATGAAAAAAATTTATTTGAAAAAAGAATAAATTAGGGGCTGGGAGTGTAGGCAGGGGTAGAGAGCTTGCCTAGCACATGTGAGGCACTGGGTTCGATCCTTAGCACCACATAAAAATAAACAAAATAAAATATTGTGTCCATCTACTACAATAATAACAAAAAGAAGAAATTAATAAGCAATATATGATGACTTAACAACCTAATAATTAATAAATCTGTATAGATACGAAATTATCCACATAATCCCATTACATTGGATATATCCTTGTTTGAGGATATAATATATCTAATGTATTGTTCTATAATGCTGACTTTAAAAAATGTTTTTTTCTTCATTTTTGGTACTGGGCACTAACTATACTGGGCTACATCCCCAGCCCTTTATATTTTGAAACAGGGTCTCACTAAGTTACAAAGACTGGCCTCAAACTTGAGATCCTCCTGCCTCAGCCTCCTGAACTGATGGGATTATGGGTGTGTGCCACTGTACTGGGTTTATGATATTGATTTGTAGTTATTTTTAATGCTGAGCTACCTAAGGCCAGCAAGGGCATCTCAGTCATCTTTGTATCTTCAGTACTTAGGATATATTAGACACTCAAAAAATGCTTCTGAAATGAACAATGAAATGAATAATCAAAATCAAGGAGCAGAGTGGAGAGGTGAAGGAGGAGGGGGTACAGAACGAACCTCCTGGATCTTTTCCAGCAGTTTGACCACCCCACACATTTCAGACCCACCCTCCACCTGCCTTCTTAGAATGATATTGACTTCTGAGGGCACAGACACATGTTCTGGTATGATTGGGTAGGGGACCAAAGGATGCTATGTCCTGGGTAGGGTTGGGGTGAACTCATGTAGTCCTTCTACTCAGGGCTCTCCCTTCACTTTCGGTGGGTGCTCTTTTTCAGTAGTCACAACCTGGAGATAAGCAGCCCATGGAGACAGTATTGCCTGTCACCCCACCCATACCCACAACCCTAGTACCTCACTCTTAGCAGGGGACTCAGGCGTGCTTGGTTTCCGGACAGTCACAGGCGGAGGCAGGGGGCTGCTGGCCAGGGTCGCAATCACCTGGCCCTGAGCATTCAACAACAGTTGGGGGGTCACGGCCTGGACTTGCAGGCTTTGGGCTGGTGCTGGGGCTGCCACACTAGCTGAGTTCACCACCCATGGAAGTGTTCCAATAACCTGGGAGGAAATAAGGCAGGGACCCCAGGCATGAGGGCAGTGCCCAGCTCCTCCCCAACCCAGATCCCCACACTGGTAGATGAAGATGCTAATTTGGACAAATCACTTAACCCCTCTGGCCTCCATTTCCTCATCATCAAAGTAAAGGATTCACACTAGAGGGGCTCCTTTCTTTATTCTATCCAGAGCTGCAGCATGACAGCAATAGGTCTGTTTATGATCAGGGACCTGGATGCCAATCCTGGCTCTGCAACATTTCAGTTGTGTGGCTTAGTTTATCTCAACTTCAGTCTTCTTTCCCACCAAATGGGAATAAAAATCTCTACCTAATAGATTTGTACCCAAAATGAGAAAATGTATAAGAAAGCACCTAGCCCAAAGCATAGCCACAAAGTAGGTGCTCTTTAAATGAAACCCCCCAACTAGAATGAGCACCTGTAGGACAGGTTAGTACTACCCCTGCCTGGCCTCAGCATCATCAGAGAGCCACCATAGGGAGCTATGAACAGCAATTTGACACCTTATTTGAGTTTCTATGACTGTTAGCCCAATTCCTGGCCCACTCCTGGCCAGCTTCTCCATAGACCCCAGCCCCCAGACTTGGCTTTGACCACTTGCCTGTCCCTGAGCATTGGTGAGGATCTGACTGCTGATCCCTGGCATGCTGGGAATCGCGTTGGTAATGACCGGAGTTGTAGTGAGGGAGCCCAGGATCTGGGTCTGTCCCCCGAGGGAAGCAGCACTGATCTGTGGGTGGAGGAAGAGTCCTGCTCAGAGGCCAAGGGGTGAGAAAGAGACTCTGGTAGAGGGAAAAGGGCTGGGGGCATGGGGATGGGCATTTGTGAACATGGCCAGGACTGCAGGCCCATGTCCACAGCTGAATAGTATCCAGCACTATGTAGGGGCTTCAGGGGGCAGTAGGGTAGGGCAGAGACCACAGTCAGGACAGTAACTGATTAATCTTTTGGGCCAGGCCTGGGAGGGTAGAAGGGCCTGACTGGAGGGGCTGATGTGTTCCTAGTCACATCTGACAGCTCCACTGCCAAGTCGGGAGCCACACCGAATAGACACCAGCACAGAGTTGTGAGCCTCTAACTGCACTTCATGGCAGCTCACAGATTCGCAATCCCTAGACATCATCCCACCCTCCAAGGCTGGTCCAGTGGTTCAGGTTCTGGAGAATTTGCTCAGCCCTCTTGGCAGAGGCTGTATGCTTTTGCCTGAGCTGGACAGGCTGACAGCTGCAAGAAGACCTCAGAGGGAGCTCATCTCGGCTGATGTGTTGGAAAAGGGCTGTATTCAAGGGGCAGGTCCTCCACTGCGGGAAGGGTCAGTTCTACCCTTGGCCCAAGATTTGATCCATCCCTGGTCAGCCTTGGGTGAGGGCAGCAGCTTACGATTCCTGGACTAAACGCGAAGCCTGCAGGCTGCACGGTGATCTGTGGGGTGGTGTCCACTGGCTTGGGGGTGGGGGCAGCAGCGGTGGCAGCAGTGGGCTGTGGTAGGATGGCAGGCGTGGTCTGCAGCAGCGGCTGGGTCTGGAACAGTGTCTGGGGCTGGGCTGGTGGCCGGGGCTGGGCCGGTGAAGAGGCCTGGACTGGTGGGGTAGCTTGTACGGGTGCCGGGAGAGCGGTGTTCAGCACGGCAGCTGCTATGGAGCAAGGCAGAGACAGAGGTGCTCAAACGCCTAGCCATGGCCCAGAGTGGCTCCAATCCCAAGGGATCTGGCACAAGAATAACATGGGGTTGGGGCAATGGGCATAGGGGGCACGCAGCTGCTTTGATCCTTGAAGGGCTGGCACACGCCAGCATCTCTCATCCCCCCTCCCTTGGGCCAGGAGATGTGTAGGTTCAAGAACCAGATGTTGAATCTTCTTGCAGTCCTTCTCAGGAAGCTGGCATGGGGGGAGGGGCAGTCTCAGGCAGTTGGTTGAAGGAAGAAAGGCCTGCTGGGCTGACATGATGTCCTGGCCTAGAGTTCCAAGATGGTGCAGCGGCTCTGTGGCTGGGAGCCTGGGACACTGATGCAGACTCCAGGGCTGTTGCCCTGAGTGGGCCGTGGGTTCTGAGTCCGACATGGCAAGCACGTGTGCAGGAGTGGTAGTGTAGGGTGGTGGGGGGCCTGGTGCAGTCCTGGGGAGAGTTGCCGTTACCTTGCAGACCAGCTAAAGGTGGCTTGAATAGTGCCCCCGTGGGAGAAGCAGCAGTCAGTCCTGGGAGGGCAGCCACAGTTGCTGTAGGAATTGTCCACACGGCCAGCCCCTGCTGCCCAGCCACTTGACCTGCAATACTGATGGGGATAAGAAGAGGTTGAGTAACTGCCCCTGCTGGAACCATAACTCCTGTCAGAACTGTGGCTAAGTTTTCCTGAGTCAAGACCTGCAAAAGCAAACAAGATTTCAAAAAGAAAAGAAAAAATAAAAAATCAACATTGATAGCGCAAACACTGGGTCTCTTAGACCCAGTTGAGCACAAACAAAACATTTTAAGGGCAGTGGGGAGAGGCCACAGGAGGCAGGGAAGAGCCATGCCCTAGCTGGAGGCTGGACCTGAGCGGGTGCCTGAGCCATACTATCTTGCCTGCAGAGAAGTGGCCCAAATCAAGGCAGGGCCCAGCCCTGCCCACTGGACAGGTAGGGCTGCACAGACCTTCTCTGCAGTCTGCTGTCTCTTAAGCCTCCCCCAAATTTCCCCCAGGCTCTGGTGGAGGATGCCCTCTGACTGGATGCCTCAGAGATTAGTGCATGGAACAAAGGTCACCAGGGCTGTGCTTTCCTGCAGGATCCTACAGGCAGCTTCTCACTGGCTGGGGCTGCTCCCTGTCTCTAAATGAGGACTCTGAACACTCTATTAACTCTTCCAAGCATCTGCTAAAGGAGCTGACAAAGCTATTCACTTATTTCATTATTAAGATAAGCAGAAACTCTGCAGCATGAAAGAGTTAATGGAATTTCTATAGTTCTTTCTGGACCCAAAGAAACTGCCCAGCAAATGCAGATCTTTTCCAATGGGCCTGATTTGGGGAAGGGAGAGGCCAGGGGTCCCAGTAAGAGATTCCCTCCCTCAACCCATACCCTTTCTCTGTCCTGCCTCATGCAGTTCCCAGTCCCTGGCCACCCCACACCTCATTCCTACCCACTGCCCTCAGTCCAGCTCCCTGGGGTGGCCCTTACCTGGGGGGCAGCTTGTACAGCCAGTGGTGTCAGGGTCTGCGATGCCTGAGGCTGGCTTGGGGCTTGGCTGAAGGTGGCAATAGCGGGGGCAGGGTTCGGAGGGATCCCGGGAAGTGACTTCACTTCATATGGCATTGAGAGAAAGAAGGACATGGAGTGAGCCTGATGTGAGTGGAGGGAGTCACTGGGGTAGAATATCTTGTCTGCCACCTGAAGTGGCAACTCTCAGCCCCATTTTGTATTTCTGCATAACTGAAAACTATTTGTTGGCCTTCCCTGGCCCACAAGGCAGCTTCCCCAACGCTACTTATAGTGAGAGTAGGAGGCTGGTAGTTCTGTGCCAGATCTGGAAGATAGCCACTCTCTTCCTGAGTTAGGCACAGGGAAATTAGGTGCTGGCAGGCACCTCTGCAAGCAACCTGTGGGCTGCTCCTGCTTAACCACAGGCATCCTGCTAGCATCTGATTAGAGAAAACATTTTGCCTTAACCATGAGGTAGGCCGCACTCCAGAGCCAGCTGTAACTGGTTTCTTGCACAAACTCACCAGAATGATTCCTGATCTTACCTTTACCTTTTGCTCATTAAGGTTGATTACTATATATACTCACATACCCTTTAGCTGCCTAATTAAAACTGAGTAATTTTCCCTAAAAGGTCCTCCCAATTCAGAGAATCTCTTCCATTTTCAGACTCTGCTGAGGAGGATTAATTTTCCTGAACAATATAAACCACAACCCATATATCTGTGAGTCTCTCAAACTTTGGGCACGCCTGCACTTAGTCCTTGAGTATGTATTTTCACTTTGCAATAAATTCCCTTTGCCACTGAAACTCTGATGTGTCCTTAAATTGTTTTCTGTAATGTGGTCAACAACCTGGAAGGGTCAGGAGCAGTGGTGCATGCCTGTAATTCCAGCAAAGCAGGAGGCTGAGGCAGGAGGATCACACAGTAAGATCATATCTCAAATTAAAAAAATATTTTTTGTTGGAAAAAATGTAATGAAACATAAAAAGGTAAACTTTTATGATTTATGTTTGCCACATAACTTATAAAACCTACCTTATATGTGAGCTTTTCTTTTTATCTAAAGAAATGAAACATTCATTTTATTAGGTCCTATTTCCTTGGACCCTGGTGTCCAAGGGTTTATATATATTTAGGATTTTTCTACTTCCTTCCATACTGCTTTACAGAAAGACTAAACTAACTCTCAGAATCACCAAAAATGTACCTGCTTCTCCACAGCACCACCTAAGTTAGGTTTTAGCACTTTTTTTTTTTTTTTTTTTTTTTTTTGCTTAATAGTCATGTGCTACCTTCCCTGTCTGCCCTGCACACCCACCATGGCAGTACTGGGGAGTAAACCCCAGTAGAAGACCCCTCTGCAAGGTGTTGAGGAGAAAAGTCATTGTGCTTTGAGCCATATCCCCAGCCCTTTTTATATTTTATTTTGAGATAGGGTCTTGCTAAGCTGCTTAGAGACTCACTAAATTGCTGAGGCTGGCTTTGAACTTGTAATCCTTCTGCCTCAGCCTCCCAGGAGGCTGGGATTACAGGTGTGTGCCACTGCACCTAGCTCCCCAGCCTTTTTATATTTTTTATTTATTTAAAATTTTTTTTTAGCTGTCAGTGGACCATTATTTATTTATTTATGTATTGTACGTGGTGCTAAGGATTGAACCCAGCACCTCACAATGCTAGGCAAGCTCTCTATCACTGAGCCACAGCCACAGCTCCTTATTTTTTATTTGAGACAGGGTCTTTCTAAGTCATTGAAGCTGACCTTGGACTTGCCATTCTACTGCCTCAGCCTCCTGAGTTGCTGTGATTACAGGCATGTGCCACCAGCATCTGTGATACTTCAAAGTCAACTACTTTTCTTTTCATTGATAGCAAATTTAAAAATTTTTCCATATGATGACTTCCTTCTATGTCAATATTTAATTTCTCTTTGACAGGATTTTTAGTGGACTATACCACAAAGAAGACATTTTTAAAATATTTATTTATTTTTTTTTAGTTTTAGATAGACACAATATCTTTATTTCACACTTACGTGGTGCTGAAGATCGAACCCAGTGCCTTGTGCATGCTAGGTGAGCACTGTACCACTGAGCCACAACCCCAGCCTCCAAAGAAGACATTTTTTAATTAAAAAATTATTATTATTATTTTTTAAAAATTTGAGACAGCGTCTTGCTAAATTGTTGCCATCCTTCCTGATACCTAATTCTGTTCCTTTTCAAACCTGCTCTGAGAAATGAATTCTCAGTAGCTGGGAAGGGGAAAAATAATTAAAGAAACAATAGCAAAGATGTTCAAGGCAGAACTGTTAATGAAAACAAAACGACAAACAATTTCACCTGAAGTAGGTGTATGAATCTATGTCACTAATAGAAATGGGCATATGAAATAATATGGTGCAGAGTGTTATACTCCATGTCTACTCTCGGTGGCCGCACATACAAAAATATGTGTGTGGCAAGGACTGGACATAAGAGAGACACAAATTACTAGATTATTTTTAATCCTGAAAAGATCCTCTATTACTTTGTTTTGTTTTAATATGAGAGACCCCTTCTTAGTATTGCATACCAAGAAAGGTCCCATCAATCTAAGCTGGCAGCTTATTAGGTAGTACCATCTAACTACCCTGACAATGGGACCAGGGTTGTGGCTCAGTGGTAGAGCATTTGCCTAGCATGTGTGAGGCACTGGTTTAATCCTCAGCACCACATAAAAATAAATAAATAAAATAAAGGTATTATATGTGTACACACACACACACGTGCGCGCGCCCTGACAATGACTAAAATCCTTTCACTGAGAGGAAGACTTTGGTGAAAGTCTTAAATATACAGACCTCTGGAAGAAGATGCACACTACATAAGCACTCATGCTGAAGTGTAAATAATTGATTTAGAATCCATTTCTCAGAGCAGTTTTGGAAATGAAGCAGAATTAGGCGCCAGAAAATGAGTTATGGAAGACAAGAAACCTCCTCAGGGTTTTCTGAAAAGGAGCCCCATCTCCACAGTGGCTCTGCTGAGAGGAACAAGTGGGATAAGAGTCCTTGTCTGTCCTGCCCATTCTCCAGGGAATTGCACCTTAAAAAAAAATAGGTGGAATCCCTTGTCATTCCTATATTCAAAAGGAGAATTAAGATACTGAGGTCACTAGGGTCCCAAGAACCTGCAATCTGATTTGCAAGTAGATCAAGGATGGTGAAGTTATGCCATTTTCTTGTTAAGAAGCTGTTGTTTCTCTGAAGTTTGTTAGTTCTAATTTGCTCTTTTTTGGCTCCTCCCCTTATCCCCTCCCCCTGTCCGAATCTCCAGTCTAGGGAAGGGGTGAAGAACAGTAGAAGGCCAGAGGAAATGAATCAAGGTGTTCTGAGGGAACTGGTAAAGGAGGCCTAAGGCTTCCTGCAAAAGAAGACCACTCTGCAAGGTGTTGAGGAGGAAAGTCAATAAAAGGTCCCTCAAGGCTGGAAAGCAGCACCAGGGCCACCCAGGGCAGCCCTGTTTCTCTCACAGCTGTCTTGCAGGTGAATGCAGCTTACTCTGTAAGGTTGGCTTTGCAGAGGGGCAGCACCTATAAAACTGCAGAGAGGAAGGAACAGGGATTTTTCAGGAGTTCTACCTAGTCTCCTTTCTTTGAGGAAAGTAGGATGCCCTCCCATTCTCAGTTCCTGGGACATCTCAGTTCTACCACAAAAAGGACAGGGTTAGAAAGGCCAGAAGGATACTGAAGGCCCAGTTCTCTTTGCATTGGGTCTGACTATTTGGTTTGGACCTAGGAGCTCTCTGAGGTTGATTCAAACTAAGCTGAAACATGCCAATCACCTCCCATCATTCCCAGTTTAGGCCTAGAAGTGGCTGTAAGAGGAACTAAAGCTCCAGGAAAAAGGAATGCAGAGTAGCCCTACATGCTGACTAAAAGTGGACTATGGTCACAGGCTGCCCAGCGGATGGGAAGACAAAATCCTAATGCCACCTGGGCCCCTGGGACACATGCTGGCTCCCCAGAGAATCACAATGGACTCAGAGGTAGTGATACCAGATTGGAGCAATGGTCTCATACCAGCCTCTGCAGAGGGGTCTGGGTTGTCTGGTCCTGGGTTGCTGGCTTCGGCAGGGCCTCCACTCTGAGAGCTGTCAGCAGCCACACTCTCCAGTCCTTTGCCCTCATCTTCAGCAGGGATCTGGGCATCCACTCCAACTTCTAGCACTCGGATGGTCTCGTGGCTTGACATCACGATGACCTGTAGGCAGACAACAAGGAATACCGCTAAGAGGAGGAGTCAGCATAGCCCCTGGTATGGCTGGAGGAGAGAGAGGGTACTTCAGATGTAGACCTCCCAAGCAGCAAACAGTGTGCTCTGTGAGAACACCAGATTCTGGGGCAGGCTACTACTCTCCTATTCCATGGAAAGAGCTGCTAGAAGAAGACAGGTCCTAGTGTCAGGGAGAAGGGTCTGACACAGTTGGGAAAAGTCCCAGAACTTTTCCACTTGAGAGATAGTTCTATTTGCTCTCCCTCTTGGGCTCAGTTCAGGGAATAGGAAATGGCCTGTCCCACAAACTTACAAGGATGTCCTCTTGGCTGCCAGGACATGGTAGTGTGGCTATGAGGGATCCTAATACAGTACACATGACTTAAGTTGGACCAGGAAACAAATCCATCTTTGATTCTCTTGAATCTGTCTGGAAGTTCCCCAAAGGTAAAGGGATGGAAAATAAATGCTCCCTATGCTGAGTAGCTTTTAAGCTCACAATGCCTTTATTTCCAAAACTCTGGAGTAAATGACCAGGATTCCCCTGCAAGTTAACTTTCTGAAAGAAGGATGAGGAATCCTAAAGATGTTCTGATCTTCCTCACCCAGCCCAGCTATGGCTCCAGTGGAGCTGGGTATCCTAACAGCCTGTGGTTTCTATCATGCTATCCAGCAGTGGGCATGCTCAGAGTACAAGGGTGATCCTCCATGTGTATGATGCAGGCAGACCCTGAGTCACCTTAGAACACTTGGTGGTCTTCTGCTCAAATGCCCTGTTTCAAGCACTGAAGTACTGCCACTTGGGCCCTTCAAGAATCAGAGACAAAATCTGTACATTAAAGTGCTTTGTGTCAGTCCTCCCGTACACTTGGCCTGGGCCACAAACCACTGCCAAACATGCTTCTGAAGCCTGAAAACTGAATCCAGCCAGAAACTTTCCAACAGGAAAATAAAAGTGAAATAAATCCCCCAAAGCATTCCCTTTTACTGACTCAAACTCGATCTATGAGGGGCTTCTACTGCACTTACATTTTAAAAGACATTCATTTTTTTTTTCTCATTTTAAAAAATGACACAAGAACTAAACAGTCATTGCAGAAATTTTTTTTAAATTAGAAAAAATTAAAAGTAAATTACTTGGTGTCCAAACCTTTCCTTGTTTACATTATATGTATTTGTGCATTTTAATTCCAATTTTAAAAGTCACAGCTAAATCCCCCAACTCAGAATCTGACAAGTCCTAGTTGGCAACTCCCCGTGACGAAATAACCATGAACTTTGGTAGGAAACAAAGAGGGGTGCTATGGAGCCTTCCTCCCCTACCCACACCCTTTTGTCCATTGCCCTTACCACCCCTTCCCTTCTTATCCCAGAAGATACCTGCTCATTGACAGTCAGAGAGGACTCGGACCCGGCTCCAGGATCCATGGTCAGTTGTCAGGGTGGGGTGGGGGCTGGCCCACACCTAGTGCATCCTGGGTAAGATGGGATTGGAAAAGCAAAGGCTGATATGATACAGCAATATAATTTCCAGACCATCTAGAAAAGTCAGAAATAGAATGATAGGAAGACAGAAAAGTTAGGTTCTCCCAAGTATCTGGAGAAGTAAGGAAGCAGGATTCTAAGAGTCTCACTTCCTACAGAATCCCAGGAGAACCTACACTCAGGAGGAACCAGGAACATCTGTGCTTAGAATGACAAGAGAAAAGGGAGGACCAGGCATTTCTCCCTAGGAGTTCCCTGATCCAGTGGGAGACAGCACACCCAGAAGAACCCAAAACAAATATGACAGTTAATCAGACCCTTAGACAAAGATGAGGAGCACTCTGGTTATCAGAGAATTACTCAGAGGAGAAATCTGGGTGAACTTCCTGGAAAAGATGGTAAAGACATAAATTAGCAAAGTGGTCTCAAACTTTTATATGCACCTTTAATATCATCACCTGGAGCATTTACTAAAAATGCATATCCCAGAACCTTTCCCTCCAACAACTCTCAGAGTCTGATTCAGAGGGTGAATCCCAGATTTTGCTCTCAGGTGAGTTTGTGGCAGTAGCCTAAGGACCACAGTGGCCTGCCGGCACATAGGAGATAGAACATCTCAGATGGTGGAACAGCCTGCCAAATCCAATAAGGAGTGGGCAAACCCATGTCTGGCTGGAGCCACAAACCACAGAGTTGAAAGAAATAAAAGAAATAACCAGGTACAGTGGTTCACACCTGTACACCCAGCTACTCCAGAGGCTGGGGCAGGAGAATGGTAAATTCAAGGCCAAACTGGGCAACTTAGTGAGACCCTGTCTCAAAGTAAAATAAAAAGATAAAAAGAGTGGTGATGTAACAATGTGGTAGAGTGCCCTTAGTTTCAATTTCTAGTGATGCAAAAAAAAAAGAAAGAAAATAAAAAGTAAATAAAAGAGGTCAATAGATTTATGTTTAGACGTTTATATAGACATGAAGGCATTAAAATTGAGTTGAAAGCCTACTGTAGGCTACTGTGGGCTATGTACTTTATGTAATACTCACTGTACTAACTGATGTATTATTACTCATGCCCACTTTGGGTGAGGAGTGGAAGTGGTGACATTAGTATCACCACATTACAGTGAGGAAACTCAACTCAGGAAGGTATTCTGAATTCTTCACTTTTCCCTTCCTTTTTCTCTTTCTCATATCACCCCCATTTTTTCTTTTCTTTTCTTCTGTTTTTGTTTGTTTTGTTTTGTTTTACAGTGCTAAGAATAGAGGCCAGGGCTTGTGCATATTAGGCAAGTGTTCTGCCTGAGCCATACCCGCATCTCTTACCCTGTTTGAAATTTGGGGTAAAATTCTGCTATGGTCTGGATGTTTCTGTCCCCTCCAAATTCATGTTGAAATTCTACTTCCCAAAGTCATGATATTAAGAGGTGGGGTCTTTGGTAGGTGATGAGGTTTCATGAATAGATTTAGAGCCTTTTAAAAGAGATCACAGAGCATATATGATTACATGAAAACAGAGCAAGAAGGAACTGGGAGGACGCATGTCCTCATCAGACACTGACACCTTAATCTTAGACTTCCCAGCCTCCAGGGTTGTAAGGAATAAACTTCTGTTGTATCTAAATTATCTGATTTATGATATTTTGTCATAGCAGCCCAAACAGACTAAGACAAAGTCACGTAACATAAAATTCACCATTTTAACAATTTAATTATTTAATTTAATTTTTCACTGCTGAGACTCCAACTCAGAGCCTTGGGCATAGCTAGGCAAGCACTTTACCACTGAGCAACATTCCTAGTCCCCTTTTTAATTATCTTTAAGTGCATGATTTAGTGGAATTTAGTACATTCATAATGTTTTGCAACTGTTACCAACTAGAACTTACCAATTCTAGAACATTTTCATCAACCAAAAGGAAATTCTGCCAGTTAACACTCCCCCCCCCGACTACCACCTCCCAGGAGGTAACAATCTGCTTTCTCTCTATATATGAATTTGTCTATTTTGGATATTTCATATAAATAGAATAATACAATATATGACATTTTACTTAGCATATGTTTTCAAGGTTTATCCATATATTAGGACTTCATTTCTTTTCATGGCTGAATAATATTCTGTTAGATGGATCTACTGCTTTTTTTTTTTTTTTTTTTTTTTTTGTGTGTGTGTGTGTGTGATGCTGGGGATTGAACCAAAGCCTAAGCAAAGACTCTACACACTGAGCCATATCCCCAGCCCCAGATCTACTACTTTTTTTTTTTTTTTGAGATATTGGGGATTTAACCCAGGGGCACTTTATCACTGAACTACATACCTAGTCCTTTTTAGTTTTTATTTTGAGACAAGGTCTTGCTAAGTTGCTTTAGCGCCTCACCTCACTAAGTTGCTGAGGCTAGCCTTGAACTTGTGATCTTCCTTCCTCAACCTCCCGAGTTGCTGGGATCCCAGGTATGCACCACCCAGCCTACATTTTGTTTATCCATTCACTAGATTTGATGGATATTTGGGTTATTTCTATCTTTTGGTTATTGTGCACAGTGTGTCTATAAATATTTGTGCATAATTTGTTTAAATGTCTGTTTTCAATTCTTTTGAATATGCATCTATTGCTGGGGTTTTAGCATCTTTCCCCCTTGACAAAATGCCTCCTGGTCAACCAGGCAAGGCGAACCTTGAGGTTTCATCCCTCCTCTTCCTTCCTCAACATTGTTAGAGTGGGAGTCAAGGGAAAGATAAGCAATTCAAGATAGCTGTCCATTTCAAAAAAGAAAAAAGCTTTCCCTTTCCAGGCAGGACAGGGAATGCAGGAGAGACAGAAGAATTTTCTGGAAGAACTAGTGAGCATCTGCCTACCTTCCTGGGATATTAGCCTCATTCCTGGGTGATGTCCTCCCACCATATTTTGTTCATGGGAGTCTTCCATGAAATTTTCTAGGGACTTGGCAATTTACTACCACTGCTGAATGAAAACTGAGATGAGCCAATGAAAGTTGTTCATGTAGAAGTAATCAGTAAGTCATTTGCAAATTCAATTAAAAGGCAGAGATAAAATTGAAAGAAAAGGTGAATTTAGGTCTATTATAGCTTGACAATATACATTCCAAAGGAAGAAGAAATTTCCATTTCCAAAGAAGGCCATCATGAGGAAGGCAGCAGTAGCCAGTCTTTGAGACATCTGCTCAGAGAAGTAAAAGCTTGCTCAGAATCTTATAGTGGCCGAGGCCATTCATAAGGAGTGGTTAAGCATAGGCTGGTATTCACTTTGTGACTGTGTTATGAGGGCTGAGCTGAAGGGTACAGTCAATCAACCCTTCGGTCCCTCTCTAGGTAATCTCAATCCATTTGACAACTACCAAATCAAAATCTCTCTATCTTAGATTTCATCCAAGAACTTTAGTCTCATATCAAACTCCCTACTGAATGCTCACATCATTTAATCTGATATAAGAAAAACTAAGGCTTGGTAATTCACCTTTGAGATTCTATGAGTTTTGAGAACCTGGGTCCTCGGTGTCTAGTCCTTTGTGTTCAGGACAGTAGGCCTGAGTCAGCCGCTGGCCATACCTAGGCTCATCCTAACCCACCAATCAGACTTCAGTCCAACAGAAATCTGCATACAGCAGAGGCAAAAGACTCCCCTTGTTCCAGACTTTAGGCCTCCCTTCTATCTTAGTCTCCTATGAGAGTCACATATGTGATATAAATGTCTCTCTAATGAGTAGGCACTCAGCATTTTAACTCTGAGCTATGTGCCATGGATTCCCTTGCTTGCTTATTTGTGCACTTTACTCTGGACCTGCTCTAACCCCTCATCACTTTCCACATTTTCTCAAGCTTCAGGCTGTGACTTGGTTTAACTGATTAGGCGGTTGTCTAGTTTGCTTTCAGACCATTTCCCCAGTGATGTGAAAATAGCACATTTGGAGAATCCCCTTTGAGCCCCAGATGCCATTCATTGTCTACAGCCTGATAGACAGGGAGGAAAAAGAATCAGCTGTCATGTTTAAGAGAAGGAGCTCCTTTCCTCACCCCAGCAATGGAACCCTAATATATAAACAGATCAAAGCAGAACTGATCTGGTTAAAGCTGGGGAGGGAATCTGAGCCCATCCAGAACCTTCTCCTTTGCCTTCTCTCTACAATGACTCAAGTTTGAAAAACACGTGAATCAAGATACCTATGTAGGGGCTGGGGTTGTGGCTCAGTGGCAGAGCACTTGCCTCGCACATGTGAGGCACTGGGTTCGATACTCAGCACAACATAACAATAAAGATATTGTATCCATGTATAACTAAAAAAATTAAAACGACACCTATGTAATTCATGTATCCTTTGCTTTTCTGTGCTAGAGTCTAAAATCCAAGCAATCTCAGAACAGAATGAACTGTGGGTGCTGAGGCATTTGTCCACAACCTAAGAACCCAAAAAGGTCCAAGGCCATCTAGGAGTTTCAATGGAGAGGAAGAGCTGGTTCTACTTGTCATTCTCCTTTGGAACTGTTCTGGACTTCAGGTAATATTCCAAGACACCTAGCAGGAGCATTGAGAAATCCCAAACAAGTCAGAACTTCCTAGAACAGTCTGAGATTCTAGTAGAAGAAATCCTGAAATGTCTTGTCCTAGTCAACACATATTTCCATGGCTACTATGTGTTGGGTATAGTGGGAGGAAAAAATACATTTCCCACCTTTGTCAAGAAGTCTACAGTCTAATAGGGAAGACAAGGAAATAAAAAGGTAAGTATAATACAGCATTTCTAAGTATTCTGGTGGATGAAGAGAAGTCAGTGGAGGATCCACAGGAGGGACATACAATGCAGTTTTGTGTGATCCTTGTTCTCACAAAGGTATGTATTTCAGACATGAATCTTGATATAAGAAAAATCTTGTCCTTTGTAGGAAAGTGAAACTTGGGTGGGATTTATATTTTTTTATATTTATTTTTTAATTTTAAGTGGGCACAATATCTTTATTTTACATTTATGTGGTGCTGAAGATCGAACCCAGTGCCTCATGCATGCTAGGCAAGCACTCTACCACTAAGCCACAACCCCAGCCCCAGACTTTGTGTGTGTGGTACTAGGGACTGACCCAGGGAACTACTTCCCAGCCCTTTTCATTGTTCATTTCATTTTTTTTAAATTGAGACAGTAGGGCTGGGGATATAGCTCAGTTGATAGAGTGCTTGGCTCCCATGCACAAGGTTCTAGGTTCAATCCCCAGAAACACATACACACACCAAAAAAAAAGAGAGAGAGAGAGAGAGAGAGAGAGAGAGAGAGATAGGGTCTTATGAGGTTGCCCAGGCTGACCTTGAGTTTGCAAACCTCCTGCATGGGCCTCCCCGGTAGCTGGTATTACAGGGGTCACTGGGCTCAGCTAGATTCAGCCTTTTAAATCGGACCCATTTCTGTTTTTTAAATCAGCCCCTTAACACTCAGTATGGTCAAAGTTTGCAATGTGTTAAATATCTTTCCATTATATACTCATTTTTTAGGGTAGAGAATACTCTGTGTGAAGTTAGCAGAGTCCAAAGAAAGCCTGGGTAAGCTGAATTTAGTTTTATCTGTATTCAATTGAAAGAAAGTCACATTTGTTGTAAATTCATCTTTCAGAATTTTAACATTATAATGCTCTCTGGTTAGGTTGTTTTTTGACATTAGTGCTAAACCACTTTTATATTTAAATTCACACCTGCTTACTTCTTGCAGAGCTGACACTCAGACTGGTTGCCAGAAGAGGGCAGGAGATTGGGACAGAGAGGTAGCTGGGGCTGCAGAGAATGGTACAGGCGATTCACTCTTCACTGCTTCTCTGGGTGTTCTCACATAGTCTGGGAACTTACTTGCTTATTATTTTTGCAGTACTGGGGATTGAACTTTGGGACACTCTGTCACTGAGCTACATCCTCATTCCCCCATTCCTCTCATTCCTGAGGAACAAAAGTCATGATAATTTATGAAACCCAGGCCTTTAATACATAGCATTAAGAGCATGGTCCAGAGACATCTCAGTTTTGATGTTTACGAGGTAGAGAACTTTGGACAAATGATTTAATTTCTGTGCCTCAGTTTCTCCATTTACAAAATAGAAATAATAATAGCACCTATTTCCTAGGGCTATTGTAAAGAACAAATAATCAACACATTGTATATGAATGCCTGACATATACTAAGTGATCAGAAAGTGGAAGATAGTATAATTAATTTGCATACATTATCTCAATTATGTTTTTCAACTTAGTGTAATAGTTAAGAACTTTGGTTTGCCTCTCTTTCACTATTTCTTAATTGTGAGAACTTGGGCAAGGGCCCATGTTCTATGCCTCAGTTACCATATTTGTAATAAATTGTGTAAAAGTCCAATAAAGCCAGGCATGGTGGTGTACACCTGTAATCCTAGCAGCTCAGAAGGCTGAGGCAGGAGGATCTCAAGTTCAAAGCTAGCCTCAGCAACTTAGCAAGACTCTGTCTCAATATTTAAAAGAAAGTTTTAAAAAGGGATGGGGGGCTGAGATTGTGGCTGGCCTAGCACAGGCAGGACCCGGGTTCGATCCTCAGCAAATAAAAAATAAAGGCATTGTGTTGTGTCCATCTTAAAAAAAAAAAAAAGGATGGGGATGTAGCTCAGTAGTTAAGCATTCCTGGGTTTAATCCCTGGCACTAAAAAAAAAAAAAAAAGTACAATAAGTGTTACCTATTATTATTATAATTTGACACCAGCCCCATGAGGCCACAGAGCTTAATGGTTACATAGAGAATACCATAGCTTGACCAACTGTGTGACTGTCTGGGGGTAGATAGATTACCTCTCTGTTTTCTCACTGAAAAGATCCTAATAAGAAGGCTTACTTTGGAATTATTGTACAAAACACCAAGAACAATGCATTAACTAGTGGCTATGGTCTGAATCTGAAATGTCCCCCCAAAGCTCATATGTTGAAGGCTTGGTCCCTAGGAATGTCCAGAGGACCAGTCTTTGGAAGGTGGTTGGCGACAAGGGCTCTCATCTCACCCATAAGTTAACCCATTGATGGAGTCATTGCTTAACAGACCACTGGGTACTAGTGTGGAAACTTTAGGAGGCAGGGCCAAGTTGAAGGAATTAGGTCACTGAGGGTCTTTCCTTAATGGGCATATTTTGTCCCTGGCCTCTTCCCTCTCCTACCTTCTCTTTACTAGCTGCCAAGAGGTGAGCAGCTTTGTTCCACCACATCTTCCCCACCGTGATCATCTGCCTTGCCACAGGCCTAAAAGCAGTGAAGCCAGCTGACCATGGACTGAAACATCTGAAATCATGAGCCAAATAAACCTTTCCTCCTTTAACTTGATTTATCTCAGGTATTTTATCACAGTGACAGAAAGCTGACTAACATACTAATACTACTTCCATTTTACAGATGAGAAGGCTAAAGATCAAAGAAAGATAAGGGGGGACTGGGGTCATAGAGTGCTTGCCTACCACATGTGAGGCACTGGGTTTGATTCTCAGCACTACAGAAAAATAAATGAATAAAATAAAAATATTGTGTCCATCTACAACTAAAAATATTTTTTAAAAATAAAGAAAGAGGGGCTGGGGTTGTGGCTCAGCCGTAAAGTACTCGCCTAGCATGTGTTGAGGCACTGGGTTCGATCCTCAACACCACATAAAAATAAATAAATAAAATAAAGGTATTATGTCCAACTACAACTAAAAAATATATATAAAAAAACAAAAATAAATAAAGAGAGGGGCTGGGATTGTGGTTCAGAGGTAAAGTGCTCGTCTGGTGTGTGTGAGGCACTGGGTTTGATCCTCAGCACCACATAAAAAAAAAATAAAGATATCATGTCCACCTATAACTAAAAAATAATTTTAAAAAATAAAGAAAGAGAGATAAGGGAATGGGCTTCCAAGCAAACCTAGGTTCGAATATTAGCCTTGCCATAAAAGAGTTGTGTGGTTTTTTTGTTTGCTTTTTGCACTGTGGGTTAAACCCAAGGAAATTCTACCACTGAGCTACAACCCTTTTATTTTTTTACAACTTTTTATTTATACAACCTTTTTTTTATTTTTTAATTTGAGACAGAGTCTCATTAAGTTGCTGAGACTGGCCTTAAACTTGGGATCCTTCTGCCTCAGTCACCCTGGTTGCTGGGATTACAGGGGTGCCCCACTGCACCTGGCAGTCAGTTGTGTGATTTTTGAGCAACTTATTTAACCTCTCAGAATCTTAATTTACTTATCTTTAAAATGGCAACTAAATAGCCTTACACAATAATATAGAATCATATAAGTAAAATACTTAGCATGGTGCACATAACATGACCCTCACTTTTATCTGTAGGGAAATGGAAGTAGAGAGAGAGGCCAGGTGACTTGATCAAGGGAATAGCAGATTCAAACTTTCAGGCCAAGTCCACCTACTTCAGATCTCTATCCTTCCAAAAACACAAAAAGCTTCCTATCAGGAAATAGGAGGAATTCTTATGGGGACTATTCTGGCCCCCAAAATAATAATATCATTAATGTTTATGAGGTGTTCATGCTCTGCTCAATGGTGACCCTCCTGTCACTTGCCCACCCACAAGACTATAAAAATGTTTTAAGCCAGGCACAGTGACTATATACCTATAATTCCAGCCACTCATGAGACTGAGGCAGGAGGATCACAGGTTCAAGGCCAGCTTCAACAACTTATCAATACTCTGTTTCAAAGAATAAAAAAAGCTGGTGATGTAGCTCAGTGGTAGAGTGCTTACTTAGAATGATCAAGGTCCTGGGTTCAGACCCCAGTACTGAAAAAAAAATGTTTTAAATTGTAAAGTATCATAAAAAATGAAAAAGATTACAATTATAATTAGTTAATTATTTTTATTTATGGTACTGGGGGTGATGGTTAAACTCAGATCCTTGCAATGCTAAGCATATGCTTCATCACTAAGCCACATCTATTACAACTATTATAATTTTTTTAAAGAGAGAGAGAGAATTTATATATATATATATATATATATATATATATATATATATTTAGTTTTTGGTGGACACAACATCTTTATTTTATTTGTATGCGGTGCTGAGGATCAAGTGCGCTACTGCTTGAGCCACATCCCCAGCCCTATTATAATTTTTTAATAATTTTTTTTAGTTGTAGATGGACATTTAACTTTATTTATTTTTACATGGTGCTAAGGATTGAACCCAATATCTCATATGTGCTAGGCAAGCACTTTACCACTGAGCTACAAGCCCCCCCTCGCCCGCAATTATAATTTTATTGTGATTAAATCTTATTATCTTATCCCAGATTTTTTCTTAAAACAGAGCATCCTTGGAAAAGCAATATTTTTCTGGCTCACTTTCTTACACACACACACACATACACACATATATATGATATATACATACATATATGCACACACACATGGGGGGACAGATATAGATATAGATAGATAGATAGATAATTTGTTTTGTTTGGGTTTTGGTTGTACTGGGGATTGAACTCAGGGATTTGCACATGCTATATGCTTTAACACTAAAGTACATCCCCAATCCTATTTTCTTAATTGCCAGGCAGTACCCCCAGGAAGAAAAGAGAATAGCTTCCCCCAACCCTCTGTCTCTTTCTCCAGTATTATCTTGTTTTAATGTTTAGGATCTACTGGTCATCCCAGAAGGAAAAACTACGCAGAAGCAGCTTTATCTAAATTGACCTTAGTACCGCCCTTGGTGAATATTTTGTTGAACCAATGGAAGAATGAGCGAAGTTCTACAGCAGATATGCAAAGAAGTTCCAGGTCACAGAAGCATCATCTTCAGCACCAGGACTTCAATCAAAATGGAATAGGTGGAATTTTTCCTCAGAAGGCCTAGGCCAGTCAATATTGGCTGCTTTAAATTACCGAGATAAGTGGAGGAGGGATAAATGTGTGTGAGCAACTGAAGACCAGCCTTCTACTTTGGGAACAAGGTATTGGGAGGAGCAGATGAGGATAAAATCTCTGCAAAGAGCCGGTTGTCTTTGGCCCAGGAAAGCTTCTTGACCCCTTTTTATTTCCCCCTTTCCAGGTTATTCTGTGAATGTTTTAGGTTTACAATCACAGTCAAGAGTGTAATCTCAATGTTTAAAGTGGCGGTTAGAAAGCACGTAGAGCTCCCTTGGCCTTGTCAGATGCGAATGCCTAGGGAGCACATATTGGGCCCATTATTATGACTATTATTAATAATAATATTGTGATTAAATATTTATGAAGTGCTTATGCTGTGCTCGATGGTGACCCTCCTACCACATCCCCACCTTCTAGCAACACCCAGGTCTCTAGCCCCGAGTCCCATAAGTTCTCTCGTAGGTTCGTGCGGGTGAATTGTGACAGGTCGCCCTGGCCGCCTCAGCTGGCCCTACTAACCAGGAACCCAGGCACCCGGGTTCTCCTGTGGGGCGGAATCGGTGGTTCATTCCCGACCAGGGCTTCGGGGACAGAAACCCGGAGCGGCCAGGGCCAGGTTTCCCACCGGGTCCACCTGGCGGCCGCCCCTCCCCGCAGGGTCCGAGTCTGCCCGCCGGCGGCCGAGGGCGCGGCCCGGGGTCTGCGGCCCCAGGTGGGCAGCCGCGCGTCGTCCCACTCGCGGAGCTCCCCGCAGCCCTGGCCCGCCATCCCGCCGCCCCGGCCCCGCGGCTTTTTCTCTCTTTATCATAAATATATAAATTATGCTAATTACGGGCATTGCATATTAACCAAACCCGAAACCTCCCCTGCCCGGCCCCCTCCCCCTCCGTGCAAACCCCTCCCCGCCCCGGACCCCGCTACTTACCGGAGCCGGAGCCGCCTTCGCCCCGGGTGCCCGGCGGCCACCGATTAGAGATTCATCTCACAGCCCGGGCCAGGGGACCCGGGCCAGGGCCGGGGCGGCCGCCGCCCGCAGACAAAGAAGCCAGTGCGGCTTGGCTGGGCTCAGCTCGGCCCGGGAGCCGGTCGGGACCCGCCGCCGCCCCCGGGCCCCCAAGCCCGGGCTGGGCAGAGCCGAAGGGGGCTCTGTGGGCTGCGCTGGGAGGAGGGGGACGGCCGGGAAGCGGGAAGGGGAAGGGGGGGCGGTCAGGTATATATTTTTCTTCTTTCCCCCTTTGTAACGGCCCCCCCTTTTCCCTCCCCCCCTTTTTTTTCCCTCCTTCTGCTACTTGGATTTTTTTAGCTGCTGCGTCATGAGCATAATTTATGCAAAGAGCTTTGCCGCATGCTGCACCGCCCGCGCCAACCGCCGGGGGCGGCGGTCAGAGAAGGGAGGGGATCTGGGGACCCGGGATCGAGGCACCGTGATGGGGAGCGAATCCTCCGCCCCGACCAGGTCAGGAGATCCCAGAGGTTCTCTCCTGGGACAAGAATAGGGGGTCGGTAGGACTAGTTAGTCAGCCGCCTCCAAGTGCAGCTTGAGGTCGTTTCATTTTGGAACATGAGAGTAGGAGCAGGGAAGTTCTGACTGGGGACCCTATGCCACCTTCCCTTCAGATGAGGGTTGGGGTGGTGAAGGCGGTGACTTTCAGCGGCTTCCTTTCCTTTCTAGGTAGTCAGCCACCCTTAACGGGGAAAGTCAAGTTTATGTCTATTCCCCAGCCCCAGAAGAGAGAGGGAACTCAAACACAGCCAAGTCATTGTGGAACCACCAAAGCAACTGTGCCCCCAGCTCCAAATCAAGGAGGGGACCCAGGTCCCTCCACCCTCCTACCTTTACCCCAGGAGCGGTAGTGAGCTGTGTTGTCTAAAGATAACTTCCGGGCCTTCTTGTTCAAGTAGACAAGGAAATGTGAAAAGAAAGACAAAAGTTTAGTGGAATAGGAAAAAAAAAAAAAAAAAAAAAACTTCTGCTCTGGTGGCTGTGGGAGTGAGAAGGGTTTGATTTACTTATTGGCTTTTGAAGGTAGGTTTGGGCTAAGAACAGACAGATTTAGGGGTCAAGGAAAAGCAGGTTGGAGTAATACTGGGCAAATGGAAGAGGAAAACCAAGGAAAAGAAAAAGAATGAGAGAAGCTTTGGGGCAGAGTGAATGTGGATTTCATGGAGGCAGCCAGCTGTCAGTCTACTCTGCTGGCCTCTTACCTTCCAGCTCCAGCTCCACATTTGGTAGTGTCTGATGAGCTTGAGGTAGATGAATTATAGGTAAAGAGACAGGAAGTGGAGACTGCTTCCCTCCTGAGATTGTTCCTTAAGTCCCCACTACCAAGTGGCTGTAGACCAGGGTGCACACTTTTTCAAGAGGTTACTTGGAACTTGCTCACACCTGGAGGCGCTGCTTTTTGGGACCTGGCATTATCATTTGCCTGGCCAGCAGAGCTCCCATTGTATCAGCTTGCCCATGAGTTAGGAGTCAGAATGCTTGGGTCTTAATCCCAGCTCTTTCGCCAACAGTCTGGGCAAGCAATTTAACTTCATTTCTTATAAAAGGAAGATAGAGCCCTGAGACCTCACTTTAGTGCCAGCTACTAGGAAGACTGAGGCAGGAGGATTGCTTGAGCCTTCGGAATTCCAGGACAGCCTGGGCCACACAGCAAGATCTTGTCTCAAAAAAGAAAAAAAAATTATAACAACTACTTAATAGGGTTAAGTTTAATTGTGAGCTTGTATGTAAAAAGAAAAAAAAAACTTTGAAAACTGTAACGTCTATACAATTATAAAGCATCATTATCTGTACAATAGTTTGAACCCATTTTATTGGTCCTCTAAAACACTACATGGCATGGTATGACAGCTCTTGGGTTTGTTTGGTCTACAGTCTAGTCTGTCCCTTTGGACTGTAAATTCTTTGAGCACACCAGTTGTGACTTACTCATCTGTATTTCCTACTGCTCTTTATGTGAACAAGGGACACAGTATTGCTATTGAACTTTGTCACATGAAGACAGAAACTCTTAAGTCTATGTGACTTGGTTGGTGTTGCACCTAAATAGATTAAAGACTCTGCATGACATGGATATCTGGGATAGTTTAAAAGAACATATATGATCAGAGAAGCTCAGGGAGACACAGAGTTAATGGGAACCAAAGTTTTCTATGGGAAAAGGAAAACTTACATTGTATACACTTCTTCATTGCTTAAATAGCTCAAGAACCTATGTTACTTTTGTTTCATTTTTCATTGGGATATAATACACTTATCATTGTTTGACTTTTTGTATGTATGTGTGGTGGAGTTAGGGATTGAACCCAGGGCCTCACACATTTTATGCAAGTGCTCTACCACTGAGCTACAACCCAGCTCATCATTTGACTTATTTTAAACACACACACACACACACACACACACACACACACATAGATATGTATTTTGGGGGCTTGGGATGGAAGCCAGGATCTTGCACATACTACAAAAGCACTTTACCACTAAGCTATACCCCTGCCCTCCCAACTTTTAAAAATTTTTTAATTCACACATAGTAATTGTACATTGTACATATTTATTTATTTATTTATTCTTCGTAGTTGTAGATGGATAGAATACCTTTATTTATTTTTGTATACAGTGCTAAGGATCAAACTCAGTGCTTCACACATGTTAGGCAAGCACTCTGCCATTGAGCCACAGCCACAGCCCCTAATTGAACATATTTATGAGTTGTGACATTTCAACATATGTATATAGAATGTGTGATGATCAATCAGGTAATTGAACCCAGGTATGCTTTACCACTAAGCTATATCACCAGCCCTTTTTATTTTTTTATTTTTGGGCAGGGTCTTATTAAATTATACAGGATGTATTTAAACTTGTAACCCTCCTGCTTCAGCCTCTGAAGTTGCTGAATTATAGGTGTGCTACCATACCCAGCTCTTTTTTTCCTCCCTTAAGGGCTGGGAGCAAATCTAGGGCCTCATGCACACCAGGCAACTGTTCTACCACAGAGCTACATCCCAGCACCAGCACTAAAGTACAAAAATCTTTTTTTTTTTTTTTTGGTTGTAGATGAATACAATCACTTTACTTATTTATTTTTATTTGGTGCTGAGGATCAAACCTAGTGCCTTACATGTGCTAGGTGAGCACTCTATTACTGAGCCACAATCCCAGCCCAAGTGCACACCTTGACAAATTTTTACATATAGATCTATGCAATCACCACTCAAAACAAGACAGAGAGGGGCTGGAGTTGTAGCTCAGTGGTAGGAGCACTTGCCTAGCATGTGTGAAGCACTGGGTTTGATCCTCAGCACCACACAAAAATAAATAAAATGAAGGTACTCTATCCATCTACAACTTAAAAAAATATATAAATAAGACAGAGACACTTTCCAATACCTAAGAAAATCCCCTGGTGTTACTCTAGAGAAATTTCCAAAGTAACCATAATTCTGATTTCTATAACATAAATTAGTTTTTCTGGTTCTTGAACTTCATCATATAATTTTTAAATTTGTTCTTTTTAGATATACATAAAAGTAGAATATATTTTGACATTTCATACATACATGGAGTATAAATTTCCATTCTTGTTGTACATGATGTGGAGTTACACAGGTTGTGTATTCATATATGAACATAGGAAAGTTATGTCCAATTCATTCTACTGTCTACATCATATAAATTGAATAAAATAATATGTACTCTTTTGTGTCTGGCTCCTGATGTTTTTGAGATTCATTCATGTCATCAAGTGTAGTGATTTTATTTATTTATTTTTATTGTTGTGTTGTATTTCATTGCATAATTATACCACAGTTTATCCATTCTGCTATTTTTTGAGTGTTTTTGTTTGGCTGGTTCTGATTTTGGATTCTTATGTATAAAGTTGCCATGAACATTCTTAGACAAGTCTTTTGGTGAACATGTGCACTTATTTCTTTGGGGTAGATACTGAAAAGTGGAATTTCTAAGTTTAGGGTACATGTTCAGCATTTGTAGATAATGCTAAATGGTTTTCTAAAGCGTTGGAACTAATTTGTATCCTTACCAGTAATATACAAGAATTCTAGTCCAGTAATATATGAGTCCTAGTTGTTCGATATCCTTATCAATACTTGGTAGCAATACTTAGTAGTGGCAATCTTCTTGCAATGAATATATATTATTTTTATATTTAAAAACCCAACAATTGGGCTGGAGGTGTAGTTCAGTGGTGGAGTGCTTGCCCACCATATGCTAGGCCCTGAATTCACTCCCTAGCACTATAATAAAATACAAAAATAAATAAGCAAACAAGTCAGGCATGTTGGCACACACCTGTAATCCCAGCAATTCAGTCGACTGAGGCAGGAAGATTGCAAGTTTGAGAGGCCAGTTCTGGCAATTTAGCAAGACTCTGTCTATAAATAAATGTATAGATAAATAGTTAGGGTAGGGATGTAGCTCAGTGGTATAGTGCTTGCTTATCACTTGTGAGGCCTCGAGTTCAATTCCCAGCACTGTAAAAACAAAACAAACAAAAAGACCAGTGTAAATATTTCTATGGATAGGTGAGGAGATGTTGCTAGTAGCTTCCTTTTGCTTCTCATACTAAATAAAACTCGTTTTTAACAAGATCCTCCACCCAGCCTATTTTCTTTTTTTCCTTCACTCTGATTTCCCATGCTTTTTGAGATTTCATTAATCCAACAAATACTTATTATCTACTCTATGTCAAACACTGGTTTGAGTGCCTATTAGCAAAAGACAAAACAGACATGTTTCTTAGAATTATAGTAGACTTGGGCTGGGATTGTGGCTCAGTGGTAAAGCACTTGCTTAGCATGTGTGAGTAACTGGGTTCAATCCCCAGCACCACATTAAAAAAAAAAAAACTAAATAAACAAAATAAAGGTATTGTGTTCATCTACAACTAAAAATATTTGTAGATTTTAAAACTACTGATTTAAAAACAGACATTAAACAAAAAAATATGAATATACCACTATGCACAGGGACTAAAACCACAAGAAGATGATATGAGAGAGCAGGGAAGACTTCTCTGAAGAAGTCACATATAAGGGAAGGCCTGAAAGATGGGATAAGGAGGAGGGAGAAGGAACAGCATAGGCAGCAGTGATGAGGGAGGAAAGAGCTCAGGAAATGGTCTGGGAAACTGAAAGTGGTTTAGTGTGGCCATGTCTTAGTCTGTTTGCCTGCTATTTAAAAATTATAGACTGGCTGTCTTATAACTAAAGAAATTTATTTATCCCCATTCCAGAGACTGGGGGGGGGCCTTGAGATCAAGTTGTTGGCTAATTTGATATCTTGTGATGACCTACTTCCAACTTCACAGGTAGCCATCCTCATGTGGTAGAAGGGAGGCTGGGAAGCTCTCTGGGTCCCTCCCACTTTTTTTTTTTTTTTTGCTACCAGGGATTGAATTCAGGGGCACTTAACTACTGAGTCACATCCCAAGATCTTTTTTATATTTAATTTAGATACAGGGTCTCTAAGATATTTAGGGCCTTGATAAATTGCTGAGGCTGGCTTTGAATTTGAGATCCTCCTGCCTCAGCCTCTCGAGCTGCTGGGATTACAGGCATGTGCCACCACACCCAGCTCTGGTTCCCTTTTATAAGGGCATTAATCTCACGCCCTCATGACCTAATCACCTCCCAGAGGCCCCATCTCCAAATTGGAGCTTAGGATTTCAACACATAATTTTGGAAAAATACAAACATTTAGTCTAAAGCAAGCAGGAATACGGCAGCAATAGAAAGGATCACACAAAACCATTCTTTCATTTTGGGTAGAGATAGCCCAAGTCAGGCAGATTTGGCCATATATTCCTCTATTCTCTCAAATTAATCGGGTCTCTTTTTGCTTTACAAACTCCACTGAAGATTTTACCTCCTATAAGAAGCCTTCTTGAATAATACCACATTGTTCCAATTAATGTTATTACTTTAATTACATTATTGTTCTAATAACTTCATCATAAAATTTGTATGTTTTAGGCCATTTACTGTTTCTCGAGAGTGTGTTTACATGGTTTACCTAACACATGAATGACCTTGTGTTTCCTTATGAAGGGCCTTATGTCTCCTCTTTCTTCTGAAGTCCTCCAAGCACCCAACAAGAGAGATGCTTTGTTAACATTGTCTTCCTTGGCACTGTGTTCAGAAAGCTCCTGGAATTTAAGTAGAAAAGCTGTGGGTTCCCATCTAACCTGACTTGTGAACAGACCCAGTTTCAGGTCTTCTAAAACTTGTCATAAATCAACCAAGTTCTTTTTTGTGTGTGTGTGTGGCAGGGGCTGGAAATTGAACCTAGGGCTTCATGCATGCTAGGCAAGCACTTTTCTACTGAGTTATATCCCCAGCCCAAAGCAACCAAGTTCTCCCAGGATCCATGTGTATTTTCCCACATGCTTGCCTCCCCTCCACAGGCCAAGTTTGCCCCTCCCCCACTCTAACCACCAGATTAGAAGTCCCTACTGCCTAGGGAATAAGACTAGGGCAGGTGGGACTGAGTGGAAGGTAGGTCTGCAGGAAAATAAACAAAAACCCTCTCATTTTTGAGGAGAGGAAAAGCAGCAGTGCCTTTCCAAGGGCTTCTAGGTCAGTTTGCATAAAAGAAAGAGGCAGTTATCAGTCATGGCTTGCCTTATTGAAATCCTGTCAGGATAAGGGGCAATGGAGGAGAAGGTCCCTGAAAGCTATTAACAATGCAAGAATATCTTAAGATGAGAAGCCAGAGTTTGGGGAAAATTCTGTATGACAAGGAATATGGCTTATGCATGCTCTGGTTTTTGTAGACTTCCACCTCCTGTCCTGAAATGCATACAGCATTTTATTCTATTTAATTTCAGCAATGATGTAAAACTGTATTGCTGGGCTGCTGTCACTGTCTCTGACAGATTGCCCTACCAGCTGAAAGGGTAAATATGGTTTTCTGTTTTTTTTTTTTTTAACTTTCTATACTGTAAAAAGGTGAGGAACATTTTAGCTCATAAATTATTTACCAAACCTCACAGGCATAATAGGCTGTGTGCATATTCATCAGGCTATCATCCATTATTCATAAGAAGTTCACTTCAACTGTTAGAAGAAAATGAGGTTGTTGATTGAAATGCTGAAGAAATGTGGGCTTTTGTCCTCCTCTCTCCTTTCTCCCCTCTAAGTCTGGAAGTTTCCATCAAAAATTATATTATAGGGGAAAAATTATTCCTGACATATAGAAGTATTGATATAGGAAAAGAAAGCTTAGAGTAGGAAATAAATTGGCAGAATCAACCACCATTCATTTAACATAGTCAGATAAAGACCCCTGACTCTTGCTTTCCCAGTCACTGTGCCCAGAAAATAGCCAAACTGGTCCTGTTTCTTGAAACAAAAGGGCAGCTTCAGCAAATCTGATAGAGTTATTGTCTATATAAACTAGATACTGGTTGCACTCTATAGCTTAAGAAATATTTATTATCTTCTTTTTAAATATTTTTTGTTTTAGTTTTAGGTGGATACAATATCTTTATTTTACATTTATGTGGTGCTGAGGATCGAGCCCAGTGCCTCATGCATGCTAGGCGAGCACTCTACCACTGAACCAAAACCCCAGCCCCTTTATTATTATCTTCTTACTTGACCCTCACACTAGGTCTTGAAGGTAGAAATAATTTTCAGAATGAAAAAAATACTTAAAAAACTGAGAAAAAGAGAAAATGGAAACTCACAAGTTAAGTGACATGTCCAAGGCCATATACAGAAAGAGCAAAAGTATGAGTGAACTTGAACCTAAATTTCCTTCCATGTCCCATATTCATTATACTTCCGAAGTACTTTGAATATTAAAGCCACTGTTTCCAAAATATAGATATTTCACATTTTTCATTGACTTTATTATTTTTCTTTCCTTCCCCTGCCCCCAGCACTGGGGATTGAAGTAGGGGTGCTGTACCACTGAGCTACATCTACATCTCCAGTCCCTATTATTTCAAGACAGATTCTCACAAGGTTGCTGAGATTAGCATTGAACTTGTGCCTCAGCCTCCTGAGAAGCTGAAATTAAATGAGGGTTCCACTACACCTAGCCAGCAATTACATTCTTTAAGCCATAGTTTTCCTGTTTGAAAAAAGGAGATACTATATTTTTTTAAATTATTTTTTTAAATTTATATATGACATCGGAATGCATTACAATTCTTATTTGGAGATATTATCTTAAACAGGATAATGTATATAAGATCCAGGGGTCTAAATTTTCCTCCATCTTGAGTCACCTCTTTTTATTGACCCTCTCTCCCATTCCGCCCTGGACCACTCACTTGGTATCTGGTCTCAGCCTGGAATTCCTGGTTTGGTTCCTTTGAATGAAATGCAACTACAGTCATAGTGGGACACAGGTGTGAATTCTCCCCAACATGACTATACAAGGTTGTTTTTTTAATTTTTGTTTTTTCAGTGCTGGGGACTGAACACAAGACCTTGCACATATTAGGCATGCTCAACTACTGAGCTGCATATCCAGCCCCACAAAGTTGTTAAAGTTGTTCTTTACTGCAGAGGTAAGGGAAAACTGAAGAGAATTACAATAATGGAAAGTATTTAAACTTTGGTTTTGAGTTTTAATTTTCCCAATATTTCAAATGTAAAATAGCCAAGAAATTCAATTTTTCTTTTCTTTCTTTTTTTTTTTTTTTTTTTTTGTACAGAGATTGACCCCAGGGGTGCTTAACCATGGAGCCACATCCCTACCACCCCACCTTTAAATATTTTTATTTTGAGACAAGGTCTTATTAGGTTGCTTACAATCTTGCTAAGTTGCTGATGCTAGCTTTGAACCTGCTATCCTTATGCCTCAGCCTCCTGAGCTGCTGGGCTTACAGATGTGTGCAACTGCACCTGGCAAGAAGTTGAGTCTTAATTAAGGGGTGTAAGGACCTTACATGAATGGATCCCAGACCATAACTTGGCTTCCTGTCCTCAGGTCTACTTCTGTCCCCAGGAAATTCTCCTTCAAACTTCCATTAATTTCTAGGAAGCCCCAGATGCTTCTTCCCTCTGGTCCCTCAGCTATCCCCAGAAGGACAGTTCTCCAAATCTGACAGTTTAGCTTAGATTCTGGACAACACCTCAGAGGGTGAGAAGGGTGTGTGTGTGTGTGTGTGTGTGTGTGTGTGTGTGTGTGTGTGTGTGTGTGTGAAGGAAGAGGTTCCATAGTGGCCTTGTAGGAATAAGCTTTGGGCACAGTCTATCCATCAGAATTGTCTATGGAAGACTGGTATCCCTTTGAGTATCCTGGCCATATTGAGACACAGATGAGGCTCTGCTCTTCTGCTCTTCTCAGTGCCCTGGGTAACTTTTGGAACACACACACATACATACACCTCAAAGAAAAAAATGAATTCTAAACCCCCAAACCAGAACATTTTGGTATGCATTGATATCAGACCATTGCATTTTTAATAAGCCAAATAATACAAATGAGTTGGGATTTCACAGGGAGAAAATTGACCACAACCAAAAAAAGAAGAGACCCCTGAGACTTCCTAGGCTGCCCAGCCATGGTGGAGTTGGTGTTTTACATTCATTATGCAGAGCAGTATCTGCACCTTTCCTATAGTGGCTTGCCAGGAATAAGAAAGCAGGGTCCACTTCTGAGCCATATATCTTATAATAACTGTTCCCTTAGTGACACAAAAACCAGCTAAGACTTTGAAAAGGTTATTTCAAAAAGCCTGACTGGATTCTTAAACAAAGCTCCAACCTTCCTCTTTGGGCTGGGAAATAGGAGGTTATTCTGTTCTTCTAGTTACATAAGTAAAGAACATAATACATTGTAAGTGTTCAATAATTGTATACTAATTCTAATCAGTCCAACTGAGACCAGGGGGCTTAGCAGGAAAACTCACTGTCTTAGATCCTGTCTCAAAATAAAATTCTAAAAATATCTGAGACTGGGTAATTTTTTTTTTCTTGGTATCAGGGATTGAACCCAGAGGCACTTAACTACTGAGCCACATCCAAGCCCATTTTTTATTCTGAGACAGGGTCTTGCTAAGTTACTCAGGGCCTTGCTAAATTGCTGAGGCTGGCTTTGAACTTATAATCCTCCTGCCTAAGCCTCCAGAGTTACTGGGGTTACAGGTGTGTGCCATTGTGTCCAGCGAGACTGGATAATTTGGAAAGTAGTTTATTTGGCTCATGATTCTGGTGATTGGGGTGCCAATGTTCTAGGAAGGCTGTGTCACATGATGAAGCCTGAAGGGAACTGGTAGTGTTCAGAAAGGGACAAGTACTAAGGATAGTTTGGGTTTATAATATCCCACTCTCAAAAGAGCTAGTTGGGGGCTGGGGATCAATTGATAGAGTGCTTGCCTCGAATGCACAAGGCCCTTGGTTCATCCTGGATTCAATCCCCAGCACCACACACACACACATAAAAGAGCTAGTCTGGTCACATAAGATCTGACCTACTGCCACAAGAACAGCATGGGCGATGCCCTATCCTAATCACCTTCTACTAGGTTCCACCTCTAAAAGGTCCTATAACAACTGTCATACTAGAGACTGAGCTTCTAGCACATAAATCTTTGGGGGACAAACTATATCAAAATCACAGCAGTCACCATTGTTTCCTGAATTTCTTACCATAGCTTACTCATATCCAATATGGCATTTACTGAGTTCTGTTATAATTTTCCATCTGCTGTAATTTTCCATCTAGCATTTATCTTGACCAAGGAACATTCTGTGTGTGTGGGGGTGGGGGGATATCAGGGATTGAACTCAGGGGCACTCAACCACTGAGCCATATCCCCAGCCCTTTTTTGTGTTTTACTTAGAGACAGGGTCTCACTGAGTTGCTTACACCTTGCTTTTGCTGAGGCTGGCTTTGAACTTGTGATCCTCCTGCCTTAGCCTCTGAGCTGCTGGGATTACAGGCATGCACCACGGTGCCTGGCCCAAGGCATACTAAGAGTTCATTAGCCATCATCTTTGATTTTTTTTCCTCTTCTTCATCCTATTATTATTATTATTATTATTATTACAGCAGCAGCAGCAGCAGCAGCACTAGGGGTTGAATCCAAGGGTGTTTTACCACTGAACCACCTCCCCAGCCCTTTTTATTTTTTATTTTGAGACAGGGCCTTGCTAAGTTGCCCAGGTTGGCCTTGAACTTGGGATCCTTCTACTTTCAACTACTGAAATGTGCCACCACTCGCTTTCCTTTCTTATTTAAAAAATATCTTGGAGAACTTTCTCATTCTTTGCTACAGCCACATGGTATTTCATTATCTATATATACTAAGAGTTATTTTACCAGTTTCCAATTCATGGACACATAGATTATTTCTAATCTTTTGCTATTAAAAAAAATCCTGCAATAAACAACTCTAGGGCTGGGGATGTGGCTCAAGCGGTAGCACACTCGCGTGGCATGCGTGCGGCCCGGGTTCGATCCTCAGCACCACATACCAACAAAGATGTTGTGTCCGCCGAGAACTAAAAAATAAATATTAAAAATTCTCTCTCTCTCTCTTTCTCTCTCTCTCTCTCCTCTCTCACTCTCTCTTTAAAAAAATAAAAATAAAAAAATAAAAAATAAACAACTCTATACATACCGGTGTTTCTCCTGAGTACAAATAAATCTTTAGGGATCATTCCCAGAAGTGGAAATGGTATGTTTACAATTTTGATAGATATTGGCAAATTCACCCTATAGGTATCATACCAATTTACACTCCCACCATAAATAAATTAGAATGTCTGTTTATCCACAGCCCTGAAAATAATGTTAGCAAACATTTGGATTTTTGCCCATCTGATAATGGTATCTGTGTGGTTTTAATTTGCTGCTTTCTTATGATGACTGAGGCTAAACATTATTTCATATGTTAGGAGGCTATTTGTTTTTCCTCTTCTGTGAACTCTCTGTAAATATTATTTGCTATTTTTCCTAATGTTGATTATACGCCTACCGATTTCTAGGAGTTCCTGATATGCAGGGATATTATATGAATTGCAAATATCTTTTTCTGTTTTGTCATTTGTCTTTTGACTTTATGGAGTTTTCAACCCTGCCATTACTCCTGTTAATTAATGCTGAACATTAATCCTGATAGTCCAGTTGTTTCTATCTCCTAATCAATCTGGAATTCCCCCACTTCTCTCTACTGCCACTTCACTAGGCCAGTCTGCTATGATCCCTTACCTAAATGACGTTTCTTGGAATCTAATGGGGATTAGATTCCACCTCTTGCTCCCCTTTTCTTTCTTTTTGGTGGTACTGGGGCACTCTACCACTGAGTTACACCCCCAGCCCTTATTATTTTTAATTATTTATTTTTAATTTTGACACAGGGTTTTTGCTATGTTGCTTAGTGCCTCACTAAGTTGCTGAGGTTGGCTTTGAATTTGTGATCCTCCTGCTCCTGAGTTGCTGGGACTATAGGAATGTGGTAACATGCCCAGTTTACCTCTATTAATACCTATTCTGCATTCTATAACTAGAGAGTTTTTTTTTTCCTGAGTCATCTTCTTATTTGTGTGTGTGAATGTATGTGTGTTGCTAGAAATCAGATCCAGGGTGGGCTGGGGTTGTGGCTCAGCAGTAGAATGCTCACCTAGCATGTTCGAGGCCCTAGGTTCAATCCTCAGCACCAAATTAAAAAAATAAATAAAATAAAACAAAGGTATTGTATCCAACTACAACTATTACAAATAATCCTGCAATAAACAACTGAAAAAATAAATATTTGAAAAAGAAAAGAAATCAGACCTAGGAGCTAGTTAAGGTGCTCTACCTTTGAGCTACATTTTGGGCTCCTTATTTTTTATTATTTTAAATTGGTGCATTAAAATTTTAATTTTGAGACAGGGTCTCACTAAGTTGTTTAGGCCTCACTGAAGTTACTGAGGCTGGCTTTGAACCTGCAATCCTCTTGACTCAGCCTCCCAAGCTGCTGGGATTACAGACGTGTGATGCTGTGCCCAGCTGCCTGATAAGACTTTTTAAAAAATAAAAATATAGCCAGCATACCTGTAATCCCAGCAACTTGGGGAGACTGAGGCAGGAGGATAGCAAGTTCAAGGCCAACCTGGGCAACTTAATATGAACCTGTCTCAAAATAAAATTTAAAAAGGCTAGGGATGTAGCTCTGTGGTAAAGTGCCCCTGATTTCAATCCCCAGTATTACAAAAAGAAAAAGACATGATCCTGGATCACCATGGCACACACGTATCATCCCAGACACTCAGGAGATTGAGGCAGGAGGATTACAAGGCCAGCCTGGACAACCTAATGAGACCCTTTCTCAAAAAAAGGCTGGGGATGTAGCCCAGTTTGCAAGGCCCTGGTTTTGATCCCCAGTATCCTCCTCTTGCCTGCTCTACACAAACAGCATGATCATGCCACTCTCCTGTTTAAAACTCTTCAGTGGCTTGTCAGTACCTAGGGTAGAATCCAGTGTCTTCATATAGGCTTTTACATGGGCTCTAGAGTGTTTATGCAGGTTCTGTCTCCTATCTACCTCTTCAGCTTTATTTCTTGCCAATCCCCACCAGTCCTTACCAGTTGTATTCCGGCCATACTGACCTATTTTCATGCCCTTTCTCTCTATAAGCTCTCTCTCTTCTCTAGGACTTTGCAAATGTTATCCCCTCTTCTAGGAACCCATTTTCACTTGTTTAACTTCCACTCACCCTTCAAATTTAAAAAAAAATATTTTTAGTTGTTGATAAACATAATATCTTTATTTATTTATTTATTTCCATGTGGTGCTGAAGATTGAATCCAGTGCCTCACATGTGCTAGACAAGCACTCCATCACTGAGCTACAACCCCAGGCCTCACCCTTCAAATTTCAACTCAGACATCATTTCTACCAGGAAAACTTCCCTGAGCACAGTCGAAGAGATTGGGTGTCTCTATATATGATTTCATAGGCTTTTTCAATGCCCAGGTCTCAAAATGATAAACAAAATATTTCAAACACCTTGTAGAAGACACTGACCAATCTAAGGGCAACCTGAAGGAATGTTAGCTAGGTCCAAGGGGGTTCCTGGGTACCAAGGGTTAACCTATTAGTCACTGGACCATGGAGAGGTCCTGGGAAGAACCATCCCATAGAAATATATAAAATTATTTTTTTCTTTTTTTGAAGTATTGGGAATTGAACCCAGGCATGTTTTATCCTGAGACACATCCCCAATGTCTTTTTATTTGGGGACAGGGTCTTACTAAGTTGCCATGGCTAGCCTCTAACTTCTGATCCTCCTGACCCAAACTCCTGGGTAGCTTGAATTACAGGAGTACACAACCATGCCTGGTTGAATTATTTAATTTTTAGCATTAGTAGGGCCTGACCAGAATTTTCAAGCTTATTATCAAATCTGTCCATTTCTCCTTCCTCTCCCTTTTGTTCTTTTTCTCCCCTAAAACAGAATCTAGATTTGAGCTGGAGGTGAAACAAGGACTGTGTGATCCCTTTGGCAAATGATGAAACTGAGACCCTTGGGAGGCAACAGATTAAAAACAATGATTGGCTTGTGAAGTCAAGTAGACCTGAATTTAGATTTTGCCTATGCAGTTGTGGATTTAGTTCAGATACTAACATGTCTGAAATATAGCTCTTTTACCTGCACATTCCTCAGAGACTGCTATGAACATTAAATGAACGCGCCTGTTACAGTGTCTGACTCATACATAGTAGGGAATAAGTGGGAGCTGATTAGATGAGGATCAAGGTCAGTTAATTAGTAGCAGAGTCTGTTTTTTCCGCCCTGAGATGGGGGCTCATTATGTTGTCCAGGCTGGCATTAAGCTGGATTTAAATAATCCTCCCACCTCGGTACCCCAAGTAGCTAGAACTACAGATATGTACTACTGTGCCTGGAAGAATTAGTATCTTGATACTGAGTCTACCTCCTGAACTCTTATTGACATGGACTACTACAGTGAACACAATATCAGGGGTCCTGAGGTCTCAGAAGGAGACATAGGGAAGTTTCCTTTCCTGTGCTCATTCCTTTTTTTTTTTTTTTCCCTAGTTCCTGATCACTGAGTAGGAGTGAAGGCAGATTAGTGACCTCTTCCATTTTCAAACTTTGAATTGAGATCACTTAGGATCTGACTTGGAAAAGTTAGGATACAGAGAAGATTTGCCTGGTCTGACCTCCAAGGAATTATTTATTAGTTTATTCACCAATTACTGATTGCAAACATCATGTAAAGAAAAAATGCTAGGCCTTGGGGATGACAGTCCACTAAAAAGAGTGCTTTTCAAACTGTAGGTCCTGACTTGTTAGTGGGATGTGAAACAATCAGAACTGAGAAGACAAAATAGGAGAAAATAGAAAATATCACAGTGTACTATACATAGAAGGGTAAGTACTAATGTTGCTTTAGTTATAGTTATAAATGTGTACTGCGTCATGATTTAAAGTGTATTACTATGGATTTCATCAAAAAATGTTTGCAAGTCCCTGAATTAGAAAGCTTAATGTCTGGCCTTTGTAAGTGACCTACAAATAAATTATTGAATAAGTGAATGTCTTAAATTACCATTTAGTGGGCTTTTGTTTTTGTACTGGGATTAAACTCAGGGGTGCTGTACCACTAAGCTATATCCCCAGCCTTTTTATTTCTATTTTGAGATAGGATGTCCAGGTTGGCCTTAAACTTGAGATCCTCCTGCCTCAGTTTCCTAAGTCACTGGGATTACAGGTGCCTAACTTAATTTTCAAGTATCTTAGTCATACCAAGTAGTGTGTGTTGATTAAACATAAAAACAAAACCAAAGCAAAACAACAAAAACACTGACCTGGGAACCTGGGAGCTCTGACAAAAAACATGATTCTGTAAATAGCTTGTTAATGTGTGAAGGTGGGGAAAATCTCTTTTGATCAATTCTCTAATTTTAAAACCAGGAATGCTCAAACAAGCTCTGCTTGCCACATAGGACTGTTGTGAAAACTGTGAAGACCAGATGAGATTGTTTCAGAGTATTCTGCAAACTGTGATGCAATACTGGTCAAAAGCAAGGGTTTAGGGACTGGGGTTGTGGTTCAGTGGTTGTGGTTCAGTGGTGGAGCACTTGCCTGTATTCGTGAGGCTCTGGGTTCGATCCTCAGCGCCATGTAAAAATAAATGAATAAAAATAAAGATGTTGCACCTAATACAACCAAGGGTTTACCCAGTTGAAGTAAGTATGGCTCTTTTTATTGGTTTAATTAACTAACCAGAAAATATTTATCAGGATTCTAATGTTATTGAGGGCTATTCTCTCCAAAGCCCTCCTGTCTTAGATGTTTTTCTACCTATTCTAATAAGAATAATATAGAATGTAAACTCCACAAGATTATAGTGTTGGGCTGTTTTGTTTAGCTCCATCTCCTTACTTGTGCAAAACAGGTGCTCAGCAGATATTTTTGAATGAAGAAAGGGAAAAAAATTAATCGCTGCCCTTCAAGACAATTAAACTTGAGGTGAAACATACAAATATCCACAAGGCACCCAGGCAGGTCACCTGTAACAGATGGCAAAGAAAGGGTAGGGCTTCAGAACACAGCTAGCTCTTGCGGAGCACCACAAAACACAACTCCCTCCTTTAAGTGAAAAAGTCAGGACACACAGAAGTAACCATTCACAGCTAGTAGCTGGTACAAAACAGCAAAGAGTCCTGGGAGGGTCTACTTCAAAAAGGACAGTGTGAACTGTATTAACAAAATAAATCTTTCCGGAGCTGGAGCTGACACTGGGCTTGGTGGAAACGTAATGCAAAACAGACCAAGACTTGGGGAAAATATTTTAGGCAGTTTGGAAAATGCGTAGTAACCTATGCCTCTTGTGGAAAGATTGCCAAGGTGAGGCGACCTTGAGTTAGTGAGCGTAGGCAGAAAAAGGTTTCGGAGAATGGTTTCACCGTCCAGCCTCCGAGCGTCCGACCGAGAGAACAGACCCTGTTTCTTTACAATACCTGTACATATTTGGTTTTCCTCCAGTAGAGGGATAGGGGTGGGGGTAGAAGTCTAGGGCGTCTGGGCGGGGCCACGCGGGCCCTGCCCTCAAGGACTGGAGGCCGGGCGAAGGGGCGGGGCTTCCGGTGGCAACGGCACTTGGGCGTCGGGTGACGCCGGGCGGGCGGATCGTCACGTGACACGGAAGTGACTCCGAACAGGAAGAGGACGAAAAAAATAACCGTCCGCGACGCCGAGTCAAACCGGACCCGCAGCCACCATGAACAGCAAAGGCAAGGACTGGGGGCGGCTGGGGCCGTCGCAGGGGTAGTGCGGGTCGGGAGCGAGCGGATTCGGAGCCCAGGGTCAATAAACGCCAGGTCTGGGACGGGCTGCGCCGCGCCCCTCGGCCGGCCGCAGTCCTGGGGGCTGCAGCTGACGCCTTCGTCATTGCTTAACTACCGCTGCTCGCTTCGTCCCAGTCCTTTAGCTCTTAAACTCTGTGGCGCAGTTTGGAGCTGCGGGCTCCGATGTGTGGGGGGGCCTTGTCATGATGGACATCTTCAGGAGCAAATGGGGAGCTAGAGCAGGGATTAGGGTGGGCCAATGGAGAGCTGGCAGAGGCGGGGCGCCCCGCTTAAGAACAACAGGCAGGGCACCGGGCTTAACTAGTGAAGTGCCGGTTGGTGGGCGGCCGGGGCCTACAAGGACCCTTTCCCCCTTTCTTGCGCATTCTTTGCCCTTCACTGGCGAGGCTAGATTTTACCCCTGCCCCTGTGATTGTACCAATGTATTTTCCAGAACATGATCCCTTTCACTTTTTCCCGATCTCAGGGTTCACTTCCATTCACGTACTCTCTTTATTTGGAAGTCGACCTTGAATAAGAATCTGCGAGGCAAATAATTAGAACCACCGTTACTCATAAAGTCTGGGGTGGTTACAGCTGGGCCTGTGAAGACTACTCAAGAGCAGAAGCACCGTAGATACATCAACAGTCCAGAACCTCAGGAACGGGTCCCCAGATTTGTCCTGCATTCCGGAGGGGGCCGTTTAGATTTTTCCTTTACATCAGTATGCTAGTGGGAACAGCGCCTTTCCTGTCCAGTCAGAACCCAGCACCTTCCATTTATAAAGATACAAAGACAATGCTTATTTTCTTGGCTTCAGAAGTCAGGCCTTCTGGAGTAGTCTATAAATCTTCTGCTTCTTCCACTAAGTTAGCTGTAGGGTATGTCTTGCTTAATTTTGGTAGCTCTGTATAGTAGGCAACCTATATTTTTTCTTGTCCTCTAGGTCAGTATCCAACGCAGCCAACCTACCCAGTGCAGCCTCCTGGGAATCCGGTATACCCTCAGACCTTGCATCTTCCTCAGGCTCCACCCTATACTGATGCTCCACCTGCTTACTCAGAGGTACTTTTGAGTTTATCAAACTTGAACTGGTTGAGAATACTGTTGGACAATATTTTCAGTCCTTAAGTCTGCTCTTAGAAACAGAAGTGTCCACATGAGTAATCTAAAACAAAATCCAGCAATTTGTTGGAGTTGAGACTGCATTATCTGACTATCTTATGTTATTCAGCAAGTTATTCTGTACAGGTTGCTGTTAAGAAGATGAGTTTGTGGGCTTTTAGCCTAACACTGGCTATAGCAGGAAATGATCCAGAATATTGAATGCCAGTGGAAAAACAACTTGTATAACATAAAAAGTGTAATCTGCATATGGAGAGTTCAGAATTGACTTGTTAAAGAGATTTCAAGTAGATATGTCACAGAGTAACATTTTGCTTTCTCTTCTGCCCCTTTTAGCTCTATCGTCCGAGCTTTGTGCACCCAGGGGCTGCCACAGTTCCTACCATGTCAGCTGCATTTCCTGGCGCCTCTCTGTATCTTCCCATGGCCCAGTCTGTGGCTGTTGGGCCTTTAGGTTCCACAATCCCTATGGCTTATTATCCAGTTGGTCCCATCTATCCACCTGGCTCAACAGTGCTGGTGGAAGGAGGGTATGACGCAGGTGCCAGATTTGGAGCTGGGGCTACTGCTGGCAACATTCCTGTGAGTATGACCTTATCAGAAGAAACTCAGCCCATATATTTTAACATTTTGCAGTGACTTCATTCTCTTATCATCCTGGAAAATCATTGCCAGTATTAGTGCAACTATTGCTATCCGATAGGCAAAAAGTGGTCAGGGGGCAGTAGAACTGTGGCAAGTGATGAGCATCTGGCACATTCACTGGGGTCTGAGTTAACCAGATTGCTTTGTTTTCTTGCCTCATGAGTCCTGCTTGCTGCTTTTCCAGTTCATTTTGGTACTGCAAACTAGTCGAGTAATGCTCTTCATTCATTCCATAAGCATTCACCTGATATTTGCTATCAGCATGATATTGTATTAGGAACTGGATGATTAAAAAAGTAGAATGCATAATCCCTAGAAAGTAGCTTTTAGAAAGATAGGGATTTTAATTTTCAGTGTCTCCTGCTTAGTTCCCCAGTGCATGGGATTTAGAGCCCACATGGTCTTTGCTAAGGCCATCTACTCAGGAACCGTATGCTAGAGATGAAGTGGAAATGGTGTCATTAGCAAACCTGTAGTTAGTATAGTGGTCTGATTAAAAACTAGAGGGCTAGGATGTAGCTCATTGGTAGAATGTAGGTTTAGGTGTGCAAAGCCCCTCAGCATCCCCAAAACACAACTACCTAGGGATCCTGTGAGATCTGTCCCTGTTTTGGGAAAATGAATAGGAGTGATTTTCTACCCTGAAAATTATTTGGGGGCTGGTATCCATAGGCTTAATCTTGGAGCTAGAACTCTTTGAATGAGTGATAGACTCCCTTTCCTGTTTGTGTCTTGGGTTCACAGAGAAAATACACCAGCTTTAGGACTCAATGTGGTGGCAGCACTAGCTCCTTAAATGTTATTGGTTAGCACTCTGCCATCTTCTTAAGGTACTCTGCTTCACCCATGTCTTCTTCCCTTTGCCCATTCTACCTGTCCTTTCCTTTCAGCCTCCGCCTCCTGGATGCCCTCCCAATGCTGCTCAGCTTGCAGTCATGCAGGGAGCCAACGTCCTCGTAACTCAGCGGAAGGGAAACTTCTTCATGGGTGGCTCAGATGGTGGCTACACCATCTGGTGAGGAACCAAGGCCGCTTCTGTGCCGGGAAAGACATCACATACCTTCAGCACTTCTCACAATGTAACTGCTTTAGTCATATTAACCTGAAGTTGCAGTTTAGACACATGTTGTTGGGGTGTCTTTCTGGTGCCCAAACTTTCAGGCACTTTTCAAATTTAATAAGGAACCATGTAATGGTAGCAGTACCTCCCTAAAGCATTTTAAGGTAGGGGAGGTGTCCATTCATAAAATGAATGTGGGTGAAGCAGCCCTAAGGATCTTCCTTTAATTCCTCTGGAGTAATACTGTACCATACTGGTCTTTGCTTTTAGTAATAAAACATCAAATTAGGTTTGGAGGGAACTTTGATCTTCCTAAGAATTAAAGTTGCCAAATTATTCTGATTGGTCTTTAATCTCCTTTAAGTCTTTGATTTATATTTCTTGTTAAATGAAATGCATTAGTTGTCTGCCTCTTCCTTTCCATCCTCTGCCTCATGTGCCATCTCCAACCCTAGTCTTCCATTCCTCCCACCAATCTCCATTAAATCAGTGGTGCAGGACAGAAAGCCAGTCAGACTTGTTTCCTTCTCTCCTTGCACTTCTCCCCACTTGCCATCTTTTAACTCGTCTTTCACAAGGATCCTCTGAAACCCCCTCTGTGCCCCAAGCGCATTGCTTCTGCTTTGGCATCTCCTCAGGCAAAACTAGAGGGTGCCTTTTGGACCCTCCTCATAGGTTGTCTCTGCATACACAAACCTAACCTAGTTTGCTTTGGTGCCAGAAACAGCTTTTGTTTTAACAAAGGATATCAGTGCAAACTGTCCCATAAAAAAGTTTGTTTAAAATATGAGGGGCAAGGAGGAGGATGCATTTCAAAGGCTTGACATTAGAGCCAAATTAAAGGGAGTTTTCAGATCAAAAATTGGTTACCATTTTTGTCAGTGTCTGATGCTACCACTCACAGCTCCCAAGAATTCCTAAACTGGTTAATAGGGTCATATGTGAATGCTTCACTGTAAAATGACTTGAGTCCAGTGAATCTCATTAGGGTTAAGAATGTTTCAGGGATCCTTAATATTTTGATTTTTGTTTTCTGAAATTGGATTTTATTTTATCTTATAATTTCAGTTCATCTAAATTTTGTGTTCTGTACATGTGATGTTTGACTGTACCATTGACTGTTATGGAAGTTCAGCGTTGTATGTCTCTCTCTACACTGTGGTGCACTTAACTTGTGGATTTTTTATACTAAAAATGTAGAATAAAGACTATTTTGAAGATTTGAATAAAGTGATGAAGTTGCATTACACCTCACTCCAAGGATTCTTTACTTAGCTTGTTTTTAGATCTATTCTGCATATAACTTCTTTTATATCTCAGCTAGGTGCTGCTGCTGTTCTGTTTTCTTTTAAATAAATGCAGGAGTACAAGGCCAAGATTTGACTATTTTCATGAATTTCACTTTAGATGTTACACCTATTTTCACTTTATTACCTAAACAACTTTCATATTCTGGGATTCTGAACCTAAACTTACTAAGGGAACAAAATTGGTTTCTCCTTACTTGCTCTGCAGTTCAAATTGAGGAAAATGTCTTAGTATTGCAATCCCTCTATACATTCCGGGTGACCTTCAGTTAGTTTTCCCAAAGCTCTGTGTGGGGAAATACTGGAATCTAGGCTGCCAAGATTGATTGCTCAGCCTTTGGATCTTGGGTTGCTTGAGCTTGGACAATGAAGTTAATACATAAAGACCTTGAAGGAGGGCTAGCTTAATTCCAAAGTAAACAATATCTGAGGAGCAATAATTTATACCAAAATATTGTACCTTTTAAACACCTCATTTTGAAACTAAATTCAAGAAGCTTCTTAGATCGACTGTGAGGAAGCTGGTGGAAAAGGAGGTGGGTAGATTTTTCCTTGTTCCCTCTGTGTATACATATGAGATTTGGGACCCACTGACCCTTGCCAGCATGGAGACAACCAACTCATCTCCCATGGTATGTTTCTGATGATGCTCTTCTGGGACAAGCTTCCTGGACCATTCACTGTCTCAAACTGCTGATATAGTTCTAGGGTCCTTATTGTTTAGAACATATGCAAATGGGTTAAACAGCAAAACAAAATGAGTCAAAAAAAAGTTTAAGCAAAGATAAGTCAGAATGTAGTTACTCCTTGCACATGAAAACCTGATTTTTATATCAAAAAGTTTAATTTGGCTAAAAATAGCATAAGATTGTTGGGGAACATGGAAAAGGGGGCTCAAACCAAGGGATGCAGCACATTTATCAGGAGGTAAGATCCTCTGAGTCTCCTATCCCTCCTAGCAGGCTTTTCCTATAATATTGAGCCTCTCAGAAGAAATTCTGTGGTATCTCCACTAGGGCTATAGCTAGGTGACCAGGTGAGGGAACAGAGTATAGCCAGTGACACTCTTTCCTCCCTTCAACCTGTTAAGGCACATACTCAAATGTTCCCTAGTATAGCCCCACCTTGTTGGCAAGTCACAAACACCAACTCTAGTACATGGCCTGGTTAAAAACATAAGCAGTTTTCTTCATGTCCCTGGTCATGGACTGGGAGTTCAGTCCTGTTGGCATTTGGGTCTGTGCCCTGGAAGGAGCTTGGAATTGCCCACATCAGTGTCATTCACTGGCTTCAGATAAAGTTTCCCCTAATAAATTAAATAGTTGATGTGTTAGCACTGGAGCCAGGAATTAGCTCCTTGGGGCTGAGAATCATTAGATGAAATACTCTTCCTTCTCTCTGCCCTTGGCTGAGTCACTCTCCATCTGGAGGATGGTGCTGGGCTCGCCTTCTGCAGGTTCGTAGGTGACGTAGCTGCCTTTGTTCTTGTACAGGTAAAAGAAGATCAAGATCACGACCGAGAGCAGGGTGAGGAAGACCACGGTGATAACAACTTGGAAAGGAGAGGGAAAATGGAGATGTTTCAGGATTGAGGACCTCTCAGGGGTTTACTGGGTCACCTGAATTAGATGATTTCCTCACTCGTCCTAAGAGTTCTCTTTTTTAGTTAATGTCCACTTTCAAATTTACATTCCCCCACCAAGTCCAACTTCCACGGTACATGGTACCCATGGTATCCAGGATCTCCTATTTCTTAAGGAGGCAAAGCTTTTTTTGGAGGTGGGGCAGTATTAGGGATTGAACCCAGGGACACTATATCACTGAGCTACATTCCCAACCCTTTTTATTTTGAGATAGGGTCTCACTAAGTTATTGGGGGTCTTGTTAAGTTGTTGAGGCTGGCCATAAGACTGCATTCCTCCTGCCTCAGTGTTCTGAGTCAGCTGTACCACCTTGATCAGCAATGACACAATGCTTTTTGTTTTTGACAAAACAATGTCCCTCCCAAACCAGTTCCTGATGATTATGATGAAAATGGGAAGGAAGTAAGTAAACATGTTATCCCAACAGGAAGGGTGTTTTTAAATCCGTAGCTTCCGGCAGAGTTTCTCTGATCTTTCCCTCTTCTTCACTCACTTAACAAGCCATATATATCCTCATTCCTACCCACATACTTAAGTGTAGTGTCCATATGCACCAATGCCTATTTGTGGTCACCTCTCAGCCTACCATTTGCCAGCAGTGCTTCTGACAGAAGTTTTTTATAGCCGTGTGAGTGCAAGAACCTATATGCCAGAATGAGCCCATTAATGGATTTGGTCCCTGATGTTGTGATGTTTTTTTCCTAGTTCTTGGTTCATCCCACCAGGTTACAGGATGCTCTGGAGCAAGAGGGCACTTGATCCCAGCGGTCCTTTGGATTTGGTAAAGAGCCTTTGTTACCTGCAATAAGTGCTGTGCTGGCTTCTTCAGCTTCTGGGGACAGGGCCTCGGTGGCCTGCAGAAGCGGGGTGGTCAGTTCTGGAAAGTTCAGAAAGTGGAAAAGAAAATGGTGTAAATTCTTTTGTTCTGAAGCATATTTGTCCCTCAAATTTCATTACCTCACCTTTTCCCCTATTCAAAAGGTATCATTCAGCTCTTATAGGAAATCTGAATAGAAAAACCTGGAGAACAGAGGAAAAAATAAACTTCTTCCCAACGACAATGAATCTTTGCCTAGGTCAGTGGTTAAGAGAATGAGCTTTTGAGCCTGACTCACTGGGTTTCAAATGTGAGCTCTGTTCTTCACTACTGTATGACCTTGGAAAAATCACTTAACCTCTCTATGCACCAGTCATTTCATATGCAAAAGGCAGGTAATAATACTTTATAGGGTTATTGTGACATAGTAACAGGATAAGTCATTATTAAGAATGTGTGTGTGTGTGTGTGTGTGTGTGTGTGTGTGTGTGTGTGTGCGCGCGCGTGTGTTTTGGCAGTTACTGGAAAATGAACTGGGGGTGCTTTGCAACTGAACAATATCCTCAACCCACCCTACCCCCAACTCAGACAAGGTTGCTCAGGCTGGCCTCAAACTTTCAATTCTCCTGCCTCAGCCTCCCAAGTGGCTAGAATTATAGGCATATGCCAATTTTACATGTTGGCAAGAATACATATTTTTACATCAGTGAAATCAAATGATGAGCATATGTACCTGTATAGCTATTTATATTACAGTATTATAGTATGTACATTCTTTTCAGGGTTCTCTTTATAATCATTTAAAAAAAAATTTAGTCGTCAATAGACCTTTATTTTATTCATTTATTTATATGTGGTGATGAGAATCGAACCCAGTGCCTCACACATGCTAGGCAAGTGCTCTTTATAATCACTTTTAATTAATAAAATAATGATCCCCATCCTCACTGAAAACCCTTTTCTTATTTCCAGGATAGGCTGTATACTTTAAAAGGCTCTGAAACAGGCCTCGCCTGTCCTAAAATCTATCCTGCACCCACTTCTGCAGTGTCCATTTATCCTTCAGAGCCTGAAAACCCCAGCTAAGTCATTACCAGAATTGGGGCACAATAAAACTGTAGCCTCCAGAAGTCCCTTTAAAATGTTTCCACGGGAAGTCAAGAAGCCCTTCAATTCTTTCTTAATTAGTATTTTAATGTAACGGCTTGAAATGGTAAAATTAAGTAGAGGTTACTACAGGTTAGAGTTTATCCAGCAAAGGCACGTGGCTGACCCTGGAATCACCCTGGTGTTCATTCAGTAAATAACCACAGCAGCACTCTGGACCGTCCACACTTGGCCAGGCAGAGGAAAGCAGACAGGGAGAGCTTCACAGAGCCTACCCTCCACCACACCCACAGTTTCCACAGTTCTGAACCACAAAAAGCATAACAAAGGAAATCCCACATTTAAAAAAGCATTTGGTAGAAGGACCTAATGCAGTCTTCCAGCCAGAGGTGACTTCCCAAGGAAGTAATATTTGAACTGAGAGTTGAAGTAGAGGTAGGAGTTCGCTGGATATCCAGGATAGGGCACATTGTAAGCAGAGAGAATAGCCCGGATTAGAGCTCTGAGACTCAAAGGCCAGAATGGCTGGCACAGAGTATGAGCATGTTCCTGCCCAGTGCCTGACACCTTCAGGTTTCCATCCAGGGCAAATGAAATTATGTCAACAATAGTGACTTGTAAGCCTGTGCTAAGAGGGGTCAAGAGTCTTGAGGGTTCTTTTCACACAGGCCAAGGGGAGCTTTATGAATAGTTCTGGCCCTGTAACAGAGAAAGCAAAGGTAGGCTCCCTAGGGTACTTCCTCTTCCTCTTCCAAAGACCAGGCCAAACCCTGGCCAGGACATACCATTAGGAATGTTAGTGTCCTCGGTCACCTTTTGACTTTGATTTGTTCATTCACATCTATTATTCATGGAAACTATACCAACCAACTTTGCAAGGCTATATGTGGACTAAATGAGAAAACATGTAAGTATCATTATAATAGGTACTACTTAAAGTATCATTTAAGGTAACTATATGCTTAGTGATTAAAAGGAAAAGCTGTTTTGGGCTTGAATCCTGCCCAGCCAATTACAGGATGACCTCAAGGAAGTATGTGCAAGAATCTATATGACAGAATGAGCCCACTAATGGAGTTGGTCCCTGATTTTGTGAACCTCAGAGGTTTCTTCATTTGTGAAATGGGAATGGGGTGGGCAGTTTCTAGGATGGGTCCTGAAGATCCTCACCTCCTAATACTGACACCATGTGTATCTTCTAGTGTGTGGGATGGATCCAGTGACTTGTGGTGAAAGTGATGGGATGTCACTTCTGAGACTAGGTTTCACAATCCTGAGTTCTACTAAAAAGATGTCCTGAAGATTTTCTACTTGGTTATTACCTCAGACTGCCTCTTCTCAATTTTTAGGGAGGATCCCTAAAAATCTCCCAGGCCCACACTCCATATTCCCACCATTGATTCAAAGGCTGCTTCTAGTTTTGCCTTCCTTAAACATATAAGAATTTAAGACACACAAACACTGAGAATGTTAATGTATGTTTGAGGTCTAAATATAAAGATGAGTCATTTCACTTCAATTAATCAACAATATACTCTGCACCTACCATGTGCCAGAGACATTGACATAGAAGCTGAGAATGTACCTGTGATGAGGTCAACCAGAGACTAACCATGGAGCTGAATTTTAGTATGTTTTAGATAACAGATACAGAAGAATCCCTGGAAAGAGAATCTGAGAGGGAAGGTAATTCCTGTTTGGGAAATTCTGCAAATGAACCCAATTATAACAACTGCCAGTTACTAAGACCCTAATTTGTGTTAGGTACTTCATATACATTATTATTAATTAACACCATCACTTCAAAGTGGGAGTTTCTGTTTGCTGATGTGGACCCTGAGGCCCAAGGAGAGTTAAGAGGCATGACTCATATTCCACATGAAGTAAGAGAGATGGATCAAGATCTGAATCTAGGACTACTTATCTCAAAGCCCAAGCAAAATATTCATGCCAAATGCTTCTACTACTGTCCTTTTCTTTCCCAATAGTGAAACGTAACTATAAGGCAACACAAACTTTCCAAAATGTTTAAGGGTTTAAAAGGGATACAGGTGGGCTCGGGATGTAGCTCAGTGGCAGAGCACTTGCCTAGCATGTACAAGGTCCTAGGTTTGATTCTGAGTGCTGCCAGGAAAGAGAGAGTGAGTGAGAAAGAGTCGGGAGAGGTATGGATACAATCAAATACAGATTTAAAGTGAACTTGATCATAGGTGATTGGTCAGGAGAAGATAATGTGCATACCAGTGTAATGTGGACAGCATGTTCATTCATATACAACTTTCCTGGCTTTAGTTCTTGACCTGACCAGAGGCAAGCTTTCTCACAACTAGAAAACCTTATGTGTGGTGGGGAGGCAGGGGAGAGGTGGTACTGGGGATCAAACCCAGGGTGCTCTACCACTGAGCTACATCCCAGCTCTTTTATTTTAGAGACAGGGCCTCACACTAAATGTCTATATTGGCCTAAAACTTGTGATCCTTCTGCCTCAGGAGAACATTTTATCAATATAGGAAGACCTTGAGAGAAAAAAAATTCAATAGAATGCCTTCTTTGGATATAGTTGGTTTCCACTTCTATTATGCCATCTGTAGAAGCAGTAAACACAGATGAGGGAAGTGAAAAGCAATTTACCTTGAAACTAAAATAATGAGTTAATGAAGAAGACATACCTTCCTCAGATATTTTATTTTTATTTTTAAAATTTTTTTAGTTGTAGATGGACATGATACCTTTTTTTGTTTATGTATGTTTTTATGTGGTGCTAAGGATTGAACCCACTACCTCACACATACTAGGCATGTGCTATACCACTGAGCTACAACCCCAGCCCTCAGATTTTCATTTTTAATGAAAATGGTCAGTACTAGAAGTGAAGTCTCTCTGGAATCTACGTCTAGAAGGAAGCACCCAGCCCTGGCTGCAAACGACTGACTGGGACTCAAGGTTCAAATGCTAGTGGGGACTGAATTCTGCCAATATTTTTATTGGGGTTGTTATATTTGATCAGAGCGTTGGTTGCAATGTTCTGTAAGAATTGTGCTGTCTGCCCCACTGCTATTTTTTCCTGAAGTCTTTGTTCAATAATGTAATTTCAGAATGAATTTTTTTTTAAAGAGAGAGGGAGAGGGAGAGAGAGAGAGAGAGAGAGAGAATTTTTTTAATATTTATTTTTTTAGTTATCGGTGGACACAACATCTTCGTTTTGTATGTGGTGCTGAGGATCGAACCCGGGCCGCACGCATGACAGGTGAGCGCGCTACGGCTTGAGCCACATCCCCAGCCCCAGAATGAATGTTTTAAAAAATATACGTAACGTTTTCTAGCAGAAATGCCTACATTAGAGGCTGCCAGAGACTTAGAAGAATAGTGTCAGGAAGCTATATGTAGTTCAAAGTCGCAAACAAATTTGAAGGACAATTTCAAAAACATTGTATTTGGAATCAGAACATGGAAAGAGCTAGACTTGATGTTTGGGACTGAAGATGTCAAGTTGGAGGTAGGAGAAAGCAGAATTCCCCCAGCACTTTTTTGCCTCTGTTTTCGATCAAAGAGAATGATTTTTACACTATGGAGCAGTAGGAGCCTTGGGGAATGGAGAAGTGAGATCGAGAAAAAGGAAGTTTCCCAGAAAGTGCCAGGCCAATCTAAAAGGGGTCCAGAGACATGATAGTCAAGGGATCTGACAGCTTGTAAATAACATCTCTGTTGGAAACATAGGAGCTTCTGAGGAAGAGAAAGGGGCCAGGAACCTGAAGGACTGAGGATTGAACTCAGAGGTGCTATACCACTGAGCTACATCCTCACCCCTCTTGATTTTAAGACAAGATCTCATTAAGTTGCCCAGATTGGCCTTAAACTTGTGATTCTCCTGCCTCAGCTTCCCAGGTTGCTGGGAATACAGGTGTGCACCACTGCACTTGGCTAGAAGGTGGATTCTGTAAATAACTAGTGAGCTTGACGGGCTTCCCCAGCAACATTCTGGAACAAGTTATTAGGGCCTGCTTCAGGGGCCTTGAACTCAGAAGAGCAATCATTAAGGGTAAGTATGGGACCACCAAGAGCAGGCTGGGGCAGGCAAGCTGTGTAGCCTTCTTAGACTGAGATTCTAGGATTGTAGACAGAAATTAAAAAGTTAATTCAATAAGCATTTAATGAGTGTGAACCCTGTGCTAGGCTCTGGGCACAGATCAGTGAATGAACCAGGAAAGAGCTTCTACCATTACTGTTCCTCCAAATACTAAATAAAAGTATCATAGATCCAGTAATCCCATTTCTGAATATATATACCTAAAAAAAATGAATGGGACTCAATGATATGTATACCAGTGTTCATAGTAGCATTATTTACAACAGTCATAGGTGAGACAATCTAAATGTCCATCTACAAATGAATGGATAAACAAAATGTGTGTGTCTGTGTGTTCACAAACTCAGTGAAATATTATTCAGCCTTAAAAATGAAGGAAATTCTGACATGTTACAACATGGAAGAATTTGGGGGCTGGGTTATGGCTCAGTGGCAGAGCACTCGTCTAGCACATGTGAGGCACTGGGTTTGATTCTCAGCACCACATAAAAATAAATAAATAAAATAAAGGCATTGTGTTCATGTATAACTAAAAATATTTTTTTAAAAAAAAGCATCTGGAAGATATTTTGCTAAGTAAAACAAGCCAGGCACAAAAGGACAAATATCTGATTCTACTTATTCTACTTATCTGATTCTACTTATATTGATTATCTAGAATAATCAAAATGCATAGAGACAGAAAATGGAATGGAGGTTGTCAGAAGCTTGGAGAATATGGAATGAATGTTTAATGGGTGTAGTGTTTCAGTTTGAGATGATGAAAAAGTTCTGGAATGGATAATGACAACAGTAAATGTCTAACAATGTGAATATATGTAATGCACAGGGCTGCACACTTAAAAATGGTTAAACTGAGCTAGGCATGATGGCTCAAGCCTGTAATTCCAGCAACTCAGGAGGCTGACACAGAAAGATGGCAAGTTGGAGGCCAGTCTGGGCAACTTTGCAAGACCCTGTTTCAAAATAAAACTGAAAAAAAAAAAAAAAAACAGGGATGGGGGCGGTGCTGGGGACATAGGTCAGTGGTAATGTGCTCTGGGTTCAATCCTCAGCACATCCCCCCCCCCCAAAAAAAAAGATTAAAATGGTAAATTTTATGTTATGTATAATTTTACCACACACAAACAAAAACCCTTCTCTTCATACAATTTGCATTGTTATAGGGAGAAGATGGTAAGCAATAAACAAAATGCATAAGTAAAAATAAATACAAGCAGGAAAGGGATAGGGAGTAGGGATGCGGAGTGGGTTACAATTTTAAGTATGGAATCCGGGAAAGCTTTACTGATGAGGCAATTTGAGTAAAGACCTAAAGAAGATGAGGGAGGCAGTCATACAAAGATCTGGGAGACGAATATTCCTGGCAGAGAAAACTGAAAGTTCAAGTTAAAAGTACTTGGGCTGGAGCATGCTGGGCATGTTAAAGGCATAGGATGGAACAAGAGGAAGAGGAGACGACGTCAAGGAGATAACTGAATATGGGCCTAGTAGGCCACTAAAAGGACCTCAGTTGTTTTTGGTACCATGGATTGAACTCAGGGGCACTCAGCCACTAAGCCACATCCCCAGCCCTATTTTGTATTTTATTTAGAGACAGGGTCTCACAGAGTTGCTTAGAGCCTCACTTTTGCTGAGGCTGGCTTTGAACTCGTGATCCTCCTGTCTCAGTCTCCGAGCCACTGGGATTACAGATATGTGCCATCACACCCAGTAGGACCTGAGTTTTATTTTTGTTTTGATACTGAGGATTGAATCCACTTCACCCCTGAGCTACATCCCCAGCCATTTTTATTTTTTATTTTGAGACAGGGCTCACTAAGTTGCCAAGAGTCTTGCTAAGTTGCTGAGGCAGCCTTGAACTTTCAATCCTCCTGCCTCAGTCTTCTGAGCTGCTGGGATTTCAGGCATGCTACCTTGCATCTGGCAGGGCCTCAGTTCCTCTGTGATGAGAAGCTTTTATAGGTTTCTGAACAGAAACAGATTAAATTTCCATTTTAAAGTAATGCTTTTTAAGCTTTGTTGTTCAAAACAATTTCTTAAGGTTCTTGTTAAAATGCAAACTCTGATTCTGTAGGTCTGGGATGGGGCCTGGAATTCCAAAGACTACTTCTGAAACCCTGAGACCACCATGTTGTGAGGAAGTCCAATTAGTCCAAAGGGGAATAAGAGGTCATGAGAAGGGAAACCAAACACTCATGGCTCAGATGGCATCAACTGTCAGATGTGTGGGGAAGGCCACTTTGGACCTTGCAGCTATACAACTGAGCACAGGTGAAGTCACCAGAGGTATGTCCAACCAACCCAATGAACTGTCAAAAATCATAAATTGATTTTGATTTGTTGTGTTGTGAGCACTGAAGACAACTTTATACCTTTATACATACTAGACAAGTGCTCCAACACTGATCTACACTCTCAGGCAAATTATTATTTTAAGCTATCAAGTTTTGGGGTGGTTTGTTAGGCAGCAACACATAACTGAAGCAGAGATTTATTTTTTATTTTTTGTAGTGCTGGGGATAGAACCCAGGGCCTCCCTCATTCATGCCAGGCAAGTGCTCTACTACTGAGTCATAGCCCCACCCAGGAATTGATCTTAAAAGATTCCTGTGACTATTGTGTGAACAACAGGTTGTAGAAAGGTGGGGGCAAGGGTAAAAGCAGGTTGTACTCTACAAAACTAAAGGGGGGAGACTTTTTCCGGTTTACACAAAAGCCTTGATTGGACTTAGCAGCAGCCCAGTAAGAAAGTGATGGGGTTCCATTCTATTGTGAAGCAAGGACTGACACATTGGATGTGGGGTAGAATCAAGAATGACACCAATGTTTTGGGCCTGAGTAACCGAAAGGAGGTAAGGCATGCTATTATCCAAGATAAAGAAGCCTGAAGAAGAAACAGACTTGGAAGGGACATGACTGTTTATCAGATACACAAGTGCAGATGTCAGACTAGAATTTTAAGAGATTGGGATAGAAGATTAAAACAAAAAACAAACAAAAAGTCCCAACCCATCAGTATACTGAAGATCAATAGGGTGGGTAAGACACAGGCAGGAAGTACACATAAAGAGGGCCAAGGACTAAGCCTAGGGAGACTGAATAGCAGGTAAACAGATCAAGTATGAGGACTGTTCACTGAATTTCACCACATAGAGGTCACAAATGACCTTTGCAAGTGCTGGTGAAGTGCTGAATATAAAACTGTGGTTTAGGGTGGGTTGAAAAAAGAAATGGAAGAAGCACTGGAGGCAAAATATAAATAAACTCTTACAAGAAGTTTTTCTGTGAAGGTGAGCAGAGAAATAGGGCTGTGACTAGAGGGGAAAGGGAGTTTGGTTGTTTTGTTTTAGGATGGGAGAAATGCCAGCATGTTTATGTATGGACAGGAATGACTCATATGAGAGGGAACAATTGATGCATGTCAGGGGAAAGTGGCTAGAACCATGTCCTTGAAAGAAAGGGACCTCATGCACAAATAGAGGGGTTGACTGCAGACAGAAGCAGAGTGGATCCATTTTAATAGCAGGAAATGCAGAGTAGGTGGCACAGACACAGGTAGGAGGGAGATAGGGGTGGGGCTTTGGCAGTTCTCTTCTGAGAATTTGAATTTGCTCAAGAAAATAGGATGCAATGTCATCTGTTAAAAGTGAGGAGAGGATCAGGCATGGTGGCACATGCCTGTAATTCCAGCTACTCAGGAGGTGAAGGCGGGAGGATTGCAAATTTGAGGCTAGCCCGAGCAACATAGAAAGATCCTGTCTCAAAATAAAAAATAAAAAGGGGTGGGGATATGGCTCATTAGTAGAGCATCCCTGGTTCAATCCCCAGTATTAGTGAATGAATGAATAAGAACGAGGATAGGGAGGGGGCTTAAGGAGAGACGAAGGTGCTGCATGAGTTGATAGAGGTCCCCCAAATGTGATAAAATTGTTTATAATATCCTTGTGAGAAGGGGAAACTAATTTAGTCTGACTTTAAGGACTAAGTAAGTGGGGCAGTAAAACTTGTCTGAATAAAATGATGCCAGTATAGAGAGAAGTTCTTCCCTGAGATTTGACCTTAGTTGTTTTGGATTGATACTGTTATGCCAAATCACACCTAGGTCAAGTTAAGACCTTCATGTAATCAAAAATAAAATTATTAAGCCAAAAAACAAGAAAGTCCAATATATTAGGGCAATAATAATGATTATAGCATACACACACACTCACACACAATATGGCATATATATATACTGTATATATATCTAGATCAATACATATCTCCAGAGTTTTTGCAAGGTCTTTGGTTTTGGTGTGCACTTCACTGATACCTTCTACCTGGATTTAGCATGCAGGGGTTTACTGCAGCCCTACTTTGTCCCACTCCTAGACTGCTGAGCTCATTTGCTGTCACAATTTTTAGGTATCCAGGCGAACCATGTCAGATAAGGAAAGTTTGCAAGAGAAAATTCAGGGAGAGCTAGGCTTGAATTCTGCCTTCTAGTAGGCCAAGGGGTGACTATTCAAGAGGACTAAGCACAGAAAATAGAGGGAAAAGACAGATGTCTCCTGGACAGAGAGAAGAGAAAAAATGAACACAGGTTCATGGGCTACTGGAGAGAAAATCTGAACACAGAATAAGAGTTGAACCAAGCTGACCCTCAGGACCTCTCTCAGATTTAATTTCAAAAAATTTTATAAATTCAAAGTGTTGTATAAGAGTTCTCTTCAAATACAATTTTTTTTAAAGACAGAGAGAGAGAAGAGAGAGAGAGAGAGAGAGAGAGAATTTTTTTAATATTTATTTTTCAGTTTTTGGTGGACACAACATCTTTATTTTATTTTATGTGGTGCTGAGGATCGAACCCAGTGCCCCGCACATGCCAGGCAAGCGCGTTACTGCTTGAGCCACATGCCCAGCCCCCAAATCCAATTTCTGAACTGGTAAAATTTCAGCAAAGTCTACAGTTTAATTATAGACTAATCATATTGTACCAATGTTAATTTCTTGGTTTTCACGAATGTATGTGCATAGAAGATAATGTCGTTAGAGAAAACTGACAGTTTGTATAAATCTAAAATTCTGCAAAAATAAAATATTTAAGGATGAAGCCCAGTGATAGAGCATCTGCCTAGTTTGCATGAGGCCCTGGGTTCAACCTCCAGCACTGCCAAGAATAAATAAATAAGAAAATAAAAACTTTGAACCCCTCACACAGTGTCCTGGGAGCTTATGAGCAAGGCCTTCAGGTTCAAGTATCAGAATTATAATCAATATTTATGATCTGCAGTTTATAAAACACACATCATTTTATCTCCACCCCAAGAATGTGCAGATGAGCAAGCTGAATCATGTAGCCATGGATTGCTCAGCAGTTAGCTGAGCGGTGTTTCAAGCCTCTCTCCTCAGTCCACAGGACACTACCAACTCTCCAAGTTCTCTTCTTTGTCTTCAGTTGGGCATTTTATTTACACACCCATTGGATAGTGTTCTCTGTGTTTTATGGCAGAATGGAAAGGGTGTTCACTGTGGCACTGTTTGCAAGAGTGACACATTTCTGAATGTCTGTCAGTAGAGAAATGCTGAAATAATTACAGGCCATCCATTCTGGAAACACCATACAGTTGTTAAAGAGAATATGATAGGGGCTGGGCTGTGGCTCAGTGGCAGAGCACTTGCCTAGCATGTGTGAGTCACTGGATTCAATTCTCAGCACCACAAAGAAAGAAAAAAAGAAAGGAAGGAAGATCCATTGACAACTAAAAAAAAAACCAAAAAACAAAAGAGAGAAAGAGAATGTGTTAGGGTTGGGCATAGTGACATGGGCACCTGTAGTCCCAGTTACTTGGGAGGCTAAGGCAGGAGGATCACTTGAGCCCAGGAGTTTAAGACTAGCCTGGGAAATATATCAAAACCTTGTCCTGGGGTGGGGCTGTAGCTCAGTGGCAGAGCTCTTGCCTAGCATGTGTGAGGCACTGGGTTTGATCCTTAGTATCACATAAAAGTAAACAAATAAAATAAAGGCATTATGTTCATCTACAATTGCAAAAAACAAAACAAAACAAAAAAACCTTGTCCGCCCCCCCGCCCCCAGTCCCTCCATAAAAAAGAATGTGGTAGGTCTACAACATTACCAGGACATGTATGTATGTATTCTGCTTGACAAAAAAGCAAATTGCCATGTAATATGCATAATATGAATAAATCTTTGTAAAAAAAAGAAAATTTAAAAAATCTTTATAAACATGCACACCCATGTCTGTATGTACACAGGAAAGGAAAGGTCTAGAAGGCTTTCACTAAGGGGCTTTTTTTTTTTTTTTTTTTTTTTGGTACTGGGGCTTGAACCCATGGGTGCTTTACCTCAATCCTTTTTATTTCTTATTTTGAGGCAGGGTCTCACTAAATTGCTAATTGGCTTACCAAATTACTGAGGCTGGCCTTGAACTTGTAATCCTCTGGCTTCAGCCTCCTGAGTCTCTGGGATTACAGGTGTGCATCACCACACCCAGCCAACATGTATTAATTTTTAAATGAAAAAAATAGACAACAACAACAAAGTAAACTCAGTTCAGGAAGCCTGGCATGAAAAGGGAAGCAACATGCTTGGGTGAGCTCAGTGGCCGAGCGCTGGCTTAGCATGTGCAAGGCCCTGAGTTCCATCCCCAGCACCTAAAAAAAGGGAGTTGGGGACGCTGGGCTTGGGCTCAGTGGTAGAGCGCTTGCCTAGCATATGTGAGGCCCTGGATTCAATCCTCAGCATCACATAAAAATAAATAAATAAAATAAAGGTATTGAAAAAAGGAAGGGGGAATGGATTAAAGCCTTCCCCCCATTATCTCCTGTTCCTTTCCAGTTTTTTCCTGTTAACTTGTCCAAACAAAGAAATAATAATGCTATTCTCTACCTTCCTTTCTTAGGTTTGGGAAGACTGCAGGAATTTTTTTTTTAATATTTATTTTTTAGTTGTAGTTGGACATGATACCTTTATTTTATTTATTTTTATGTGGTGCTGAGGATCGAACCCAGGGCATCGCATGTGCTAGGCAAGCACTTTACCACTGAACCACAACCCCAGCACCCCCAAGGACCATTTTTATTATAGGTGGGAGACCAGGGCAGAGGACCACAAGATTAAAGGCTCCACCCAAGTCCCAACCAACAGCAAATGACCTTTAAGATCTATTCTGTTCATTCAGTCTTCTTGTTGACACAGATACTGGCTGGTTTCTTTGTGGTCCTTGTTCCCAGGTGGAACTAAAGCTCTTATCACCGAGGCATCAGATCTGTTGCCTCCTGAGGCTGCCAACCTACTTATTTGCTCTAGACCTGCCCAGCAAAAAGGTGACTCCCCCAGTTCTTACCGTGGGAATCCACCCTGGAATTTTTGTCCCTTTCTCCTTCCTTCTCTTTCATGTGTGCCAAGTGGTCCGTGGGGTGGAGTGAGTCCTTGGGAGCAGTAGACCATGACAGAAAGAACACAGGCTTGGGAGTGAGACAGATTTGGCATAAAATCCTGCCTGTCATGATTAACTGCACCATGTTGGGAAATTCTCTCCCTCTCTCTCTCTTTCTCTTTTTTGATGGTGCTAGGGATTGAACCCAGGGCCTTGTGCATGTGAGGCAAGCATTCTACCAACCGAGCTACATTCCCAGCCCAGGAAATTCTCTTAATCACTGAAAATTTCTTAACTTTCTTGAACCTTGGCTTTTGCTTCAGTAAAATGAGAATAAAACCTGCCTCACAGGGTTGTGACAAGGAATATGCACGATGAAAAATGCTTAGTGGAGATGAATGCCTGTAATCCCAGTGATTTGGAAGGCTGAGGCAGGAGGATTACAAATTGGAGGCCAGACTCAGCAACTTAGTGAGGCCCTGGGTCAAAATAAATTAAAAAATAAAAGGCGGAGGTGTAGTTCAGTGATAAAGTACCCTTAGGTTCAATTCAAGAAAGAAAAGAAGGGAAAAGGGAAGAAAGAAGGGAGGGAAGAAGGAAGGAGAAAAATGCTAAGTATCTTAAAATGGTGAGGCTGACTTTGGAGGTAGCTAATATGATTATTAGGTGGCAAGAGATGGGCTTTCCCCGGTGGGGTGGGCAGAGCCCACCAAGGCAAAGTTTCAGTTGTCCTGTTTCTAACAGGGCTGACTTCTGCACTGGGCAAGGTGCCTAGGGTGCACAGAACTTTTGTGGGCCCGTGAAAATGCTTTTTAATGATTTTAATTTTAATTTCCTTTAAAATTTAAGAAGAAACAACAAATTTTAGGTTAAATAATATTAATATTGCTATATTGATTATTAACTATAGGTAGATAACATTATTATATCTTCCTTATGCCAAAGCAATTATAAAATACAATTTTTAACTTTTTTTTTTTTTTTTTGGATGAAGAAGCACACAAAGGCAAATGTGCCAAGGGCCAGAAAGGTTATACATCAGCCTCACTTTCCACCCCTGAAGGATATCTCCTTTAGGATATCTCTACAGTTTGGGCAGAGGGATATGGAGGAGGCATTGGCAGGAAGGGTGGAGTGAAGAGCTGGACCCTCGATCTCATCCTTCAAAGAATAAGCTGTCTTCCTGTCATGATTGCTATTTTTCTTCTCCTTCTTCTTCCTCCTCCTTCCTCCCTCCTCCTCCTCCTCCTCCTCCTCCTCCTCCTCCTTCTTCTTCTTCAAACCTTTATTTATCTGTGTGGTGCTAAGAATCAAACCAGTGCCTCACACATGCTAGGTAAGTGCTCTACTACTGAGCCACCACCCCAGCCCCTGTGATTGCTATTCTTTTCTCCATTTCTGTTTCTGAACTTACATTTGCTTGGACCCTGTGGGTAGGTATTTATATGTCCTAAAATATCACTCATTGGGTCAAGAATGTAAATATCAACAAAACAACAATATAACAACTCAATTAAAAGATGGGTAAAGACTTGAACAGACACTTTCTCAAAGATATCCAGATAGCCAATAAGTAAACAAAAAGATGCTCAGCATCACTAATCATTCAGGAAGTGTGAATCAAAACCACCGTGAGATACTACTCACTGTGGTTTTTACACCCCGTATGACTACTCCAAAAACCCTAGAAAATAATAAGTGTTGATAAAATATGAAGAAATTGGAACCTTTGTACATTGCTGGTAGGAATGTCAAATGGAATAGCCACAAGGAAAAATGGCATGGTGGTTCTTAAAAAAAAAATTAAACATAGAATTACCACATAATACTGCAATTTCACTTCCAGTTATATATCCAAAAGAACTGAAAGCAGAGACTTAGACAGATATTTGAATACCCATGTTCAAAGCGGCATTATTCACAATAGCCAAAAGGTAGAAGCAACCCAAGGGTCCAACAGAAAAATGGATAAACCAAATGTAGCATATACATATGATGGACTATTACTCAGATTTAAAAAGGAAGGAAATTATGACAGATTCTACAACATGGATGAAGCTTTAAGGCATTATGCCAAGTGAAATAAGCCAGACGTAAAAGGACTAAAATTATATTACTCTATTTATATAAGGTATACAGAAGAGTCAAATTCATAGAAATAGAAAGTAGAATGGTGGTTGCCAGGGGTCAGGAGAGGAGAGAATGGGGAGTCAATGTTTAAACCGGGATGGAGTTTCATTTGGGAAGATGAATGGATGGTGGTGATGGTGGCACAACAATGTTTACACTTAATACCACTAAAGTATACACACAAAAATGGCTAAATGTTAACACTTGTAGTATTTATATTTTACCATATATTTTTGAAAAGGAAGAAAGAAAAAAAATGTAAATAGTTCCCTTTTGCTCAGCTCTTAACCAGCCATGCCAACTGCCCAAGTATCACCTCTTTTCCCCCATGGGAAAAAGTCCTGTTCATTCTGGAAGTCCTCTGTCCTCTCCTGCTGAACACTCTCCTGGAAAAGCCCCAGTCTCTATAGCTTCACACATGGCACTACCATCATCTAAATCATGTATTTAGATGCATCCCTTTTTGCCTGGACAAACACTCACATCCTGACAAGGATGCTCAGATCTCTTTCTCACTGAGGGGTCTCAGTGGATTGAGCAAGACTTTTGCTCATTTTTCCTTTTTCTTAGCCTTCTCACCAGACAACTACAAGTCTGAACTGTATTCATCACCATTCATAAGAGACACTGTCTTGGACTTCCCTGGGGGTTATCATTTGCCCATTTTCATATCAATAAACAGGAATGTTGGTTCTAATGACAAATGAGACTGTGCATATGAAAATGAAGGAATATAGGCCAAGCAGTTCTTCCTCTCTCACCCTGTCTAGCAAAAAGCAATCAACAGCGGGGTGCAGTGGTGCACGCCTATAATCCCAATGGCTTGGGAGACTGAGACAGTTGCCAGACTTGGCAACTGCAAGGTGCTAAGCAACTCAGTGAGACCCTGTCTCTAAATAAAATACAAAATAGGGCTGGGGATGTGGCTCAGTGGTTGAGTGCCCCTGAGTTCCATCCCCGGTACCAAAAAAAAAAAAAAAAAACCAACCGTAAATATCTCATAGTTTGTTTGACCCAGCCTGATTATAAAACGGAAGCTGAGAATCCATTTTCAGTGTCATGAGGTAGATCTCTGCCAGAGCATACTTCCAGGGAACAATGGGGTTTTGATACTGGGTCTGTGTAAGTGGAGTGGAATTAGAAGATAGAATCCCTTTCCAGGGAAAGGTGGGTTTCTAACTAGTACTCAATGTTACTAGAGCTTTCTGGATACTAGGCATTGTTCTAGGTGTTTTATATGGACTATCTCATTTAACTGGACAAAGAGCCTCATAAAATTTTCCTTATTTTACAAACCAGGAAACTGGAACTTAAAGGTTAGCTATACTATCTTTTGCCTCCCTATCTTTGAAAGGTTCCTTTTCCGTGTTTAATTATGGGGGTTGCTGCCACACTCTTTGCCACACCTATGAATGATTAGAGGAGTGAATGTAAAGCTGCTCATTTAGGCTTATAAAGAACTTCATAAAGTCAAGGTTATAAAGCTTTAAGTAGTAGGGCCAGAACTCTTCTGGTCCAGGAGACTTCAGAATAAAACTGCCCTAAGGGGCACACACTCTGTAGCCTCCTGCTTTCCAGGATGTTTTCTTGTGTGAGGCAAGCAGGGAGGGCTGAGGCCTCTGAGAATTCCAGGCCTAGTCTAAGGGTAGGAGAGGTAGAACAATTCTCTTGCTACTGGGTTAGGTAAGGCCTTCACCTACCTCCAGGAGAAGGCGTAGTCAGGAGGTCAGTCATTGCTGCCAAGGGTTAAGTACCTTGCAGGAGAGGCAGATCTGTAGGAAGAAGGAAAAAGTCAGTAAAGAGGTGGGTGGGCCTGGAGATTCCTTTGGTGCCAGGTTTTCTGGAGTCCCTTCCCCACTTCCTTTTTCCCTTACAGCTCGCTTGTCTTCAACCCTTCTCTTTGGGTCTCTCTGATTATCTCCTCGGGCTCCAGGTAACAATCTCTCTCCAAGAGCAGATCCGGGGTCCCCCGTATCTGGGGTGTGCCACCTTTGCGACCCGTTCACAGGGCCCCCAACGTTTACCTAAGAAACCTCTTAAGAGCCGAAAAAGTTAGGCAAAGTGTTGCAAATGCCAAAACTATCGGTACCTGGACTATCGGTACCTGGACTGCTACAGCCTGGAGTTTGGGCGGAGCCATCCACTAGGTGTCAGAAGAGGGCCGACAGGGTCAGGCCCCGCGGGGTGGGGACAGGGGGACCATCTGACACCGAGACAGGATGCAGGGGACCCCCAGATGCCTTTCGGCTGGTCTCAAACCCCGGCTTCTCCGTGCTTGGCCCGCTTCCCCACAGTCCTGCCTTCGTTGTCCAGTGCGCCGTCCGCGCACAGCCCACCGAACTCACTGGCGCGCCCTTGCCGAACCCCAACCTGTGACTCCCTCATCCAGGGACCCCCAGCAAACTCCGCCGACGTCGAAGGTCGTGCGTGGACCGTGAGGGTTGGGTGCTCGCCCCGGAGGGCCGCCGCGCCCCACCCCGCAGCCCTCCTGAGTTACCGGCATTCGGCAGGGCTCCGCGCGCAGAGGGGCGCCGGTGCGCGCCGGGCGGAGGGCCGTGCGTCCCGGTACGCCGAGCTGCGGCCGCCCTCGGTTTCAGTTCCTGCCGCGGCCGAGGTGACTGCCGAGTGAGTGTGGGCGACCGCGCTCGCCTAGCGCTCCCGCCTCCCCAGGTCCCCTCCTCCGCGTGCTCACCTTACCAGTCGGACAGGCTGCCCGGCAGGGCCCGACGCCGCTCCGCGGGTCCTTTTGAACTCGACGGGGGCGGGAACCGCAGAGATTCGCGGCGGCTCCGAGAGGCCGAGCGAGAGGGACGGGCGGAGGACCCCGCGCGGGAGGAAGCCGAGGACAGACGCGCAGAGTTAGCGGCGGAGGGCGGCCAGAGTGGGGGTGGGAGCCAGGCCGCCTGGGTGGGACAGGAAAAGAGGACAGAAACCGCCCTCTGCAGGTTCCCTCTGCCTGCCGGACCGCCTCTGCTCCCTAGGGAGGAAAGGCTGCCTTCCTTTCTCCAATTGTCACTGTGCTCTCCGTCCGGAGCCGCTTCCTCTCTCGCCCAGAGGCTCCAGAGCAGATGGGATCTGAACCCCCTGCTAACTGAGGTCCATCGGGTCTCCCCGGGGTTGACGTAATTTGAATTTTTCTGCAAGTGTGGAAAATTACTTATACCTGGTTTGCGTATCATTTATGCAAATTGTCTGGTGTCCCGAAACTTGGACTGTAAGCTAACTTAGGAGGCACACACGCGGATGGTGAGACATTGCAAATGAGGTAGTGTAGTGTGGAGGGTAAGAGTGGACTTTGGATTCAAACAGACCCAGTTCCGCTGCTTGCTAGCTGTGTGACTCTGGACAAGTTAACACCTCCAAATTCTGTTTCCTAGCAGACTTTAGGAGATTTGAAAGTGATCATTGCCTATAAAGCCATTTCACAACCACAGTTCTAGCATATGGTAAGCACCTTAATATAAATGTTAACTAGCACCATACTTTTAGCTCCCTTTTGACTCACTTCTTTGTGGCAGGAAATGTTCCCACATTAATCAGAGTACCTCAATGAGTAAGAGGATGTAATAGTATACAACACAGGCTGTGGAATTGGCTCTGCTGTGTAATTTTGGACAAGTTGCTTCTGTTTCATTTCTTTTTCCTGAAGGAATACCTGTCTCACCATAATATTACTGTGGGGATAGAATAAGTTAATTCATACAAAGCATTAGAGCCTTACCTGGCACATAGTAAGTGCTCAATAAACATTAGCTATTGTTATCCTGGCCACCCACTTAGAGTTGGACTTGTAGTTATTCTGCCTTCCATCCCAGTGATATAGACTACTGTGCGTATTCCTTATTCCTTTAAGTTCTACAGATTTGAGAATCAATATTTATATAGATGATTAGAAAGACTGGTGCCATCAGGTTGTGGGTATTCATCTGGGGAATAAAGACTGAAAGTTTGAGAAAAAGGCATGAAGTGAGAAAAAAAATAGTAAAGCAAGAGTAATTGCTTTCATTCCTAAAGTGTTAGTTGATTTAAAAAAAAAAACAGGAGCAAAAAGAAGAAAAGGGGAAACAAGAAAAAGTTGACGAAATTCACTTCATATTTTTAAAAGGCAAGGCAATATCAGCTAGGAAGAAGTTCATGTGTAGGAAATGGTCAGTTCAACCAAGAACGACAACAATGTGTCATGTAGGCAAGTTGTACATTAGTTAATAAAAAGAAGTTCACCCTAGCTACCTCAGATAAGAAAATATCCAAGAGAAAAGGAAATTCAAACCCTAAGGGCTACATTCCAAAGGAAGACAATTGCTTGCATTTATTCTGGCTAACCAGTTGACCATGAATTGTAGGAAACGTTGGGATCTTTCTTGTATCTGGATTTGTCTCTCCTACAGCATTCTCTGTTAGCAAGTGGCCCAACTGACTCCCTACTGATTTTCACTTTCACAATTTTATTGATGGTTACTAATGATCTCTCATAAGTAGGATTTTTTTTTTCTCTTTAAAATATAACCTTAAGGGGCTGGGGATGTGGCTCAAGCGGTAGCATGCCTGGCATGCGTGCGGCCGGGGTTCGATCCTCAGTACCACATATAAACAAAGATGTTGTGTCCGCCGAAAACTAAAAAAATAAATATTAAAAAATAATTGTCTCTCTCTCTCTCTTTAAAAAAATAAAATATAACCTTAAAAGTTTTGCTCATACATGATTTTTTATTGCAGGCACATAATTCATTCTAAAAGTGTAAACATGCAGAAAAATAAGACCCCATATGCACCCAATTTGTTGTATTAAAAAAATTTATAGGGCTGGGGTTATGGCTCAGCGATAGAGTGCTCACCTAGCATGTGTGGGGCGCTGGGTTTGATCCTCAGCACCACATAAAAATAAAAGGTATTGTTTTGTGTCCTTCTACACCTAAAAAATAAATGTTAACAAAATAAATAAAATAAAGGTATGGTATCCAACCGTAATGAAAAAAGATTTTTAAAAAAATTTGTAAGCGGTATTATGCTCTTTGATATATCTTATTAAGCCAGAATATGGCATATTTCTAGGGTTCTCTGTATGACCTAGCCTATCAATATTTTCCTTTAGATTGCTAGAGGGCAGGGACTGGATGGTGAACCTGCAAGTAATTCTATATAAAGATGCTTACAGTGGCTGATGAATGAAGTCTCATGGGGTGGTGAGTTTCCAATGTTCTCTGAGGATTAAATACTAAGCCTGAGAAACTACAGCAGCTATCCTTTTATCAACAGATTTCCAGGGACCTCAGAATGGAGGACAAGAAGACACTCATCTCCACCTAGTTCTTTTTTTTTTTTTTTTTGAGAGAGAGAGAGAGAGAGAATTTTTTAATAGTTTTTAGTTTTCAGCGGACACAATATCTTTGCTTGTATGTGGTGCTGAGGATTGAACCCGGGCCGCACGCATGCCAGGCGAGCCCACTACCACTTGAGCCACATCCCCAGCCCACCACCTAGTTTTTATTTCATTGATTGATTGATTGATTGATTGATTGATTGTAATGGGGATTGAACCCAAGGGTGCCTAGCCACTGAGCCACATCCCCAGTCCTTTTTAGTATTTTAGAAGTAGGGTGTTGCTGAGTTGTATGGGGCCTCACTAAATTGCTGAGGCTGGCTCTGAACTCTCAATCCTCCTGCCTCAGCCTCCTGAGCTGTTGGGATTACAGGAGTGTGCTGTTGTGCCTGGCTCCACCTAATTTTTATACTCATCTCCACCTAATTTTATTGGCTTTCAGCCCATTTTGTGCTGCTGCCAGGATGGCAGTATTCTAAGCTGCAGCCTTTCCCCTGGACGACGTTAACAATTTGTAAATCAAGGGAAATCATTTGATACCCAACCAAACTGTTTACCTTACTTACACAAGCATACGGGCTATTTCCCTGCCTCCTAAGAGCCTTCAATAGGGTTGTTTTCAAATGAAGTATCAATCTCAGAACTTAGTGAAAATTTCCACTTCATTTGCACCTCTGTTGTAGCAGTTACTGCTTCTTTCTCCCACTGGGCGGTAAATCAGTCCCTAGAAGTCTGCTCTGGAACATTCTCCAAAGAAGATCCATTTCCTGGGGAGATGAGGACCAGCAAAGCCCTGGAGACAAAAGACTTGAGTTGGATTTTGCCAGATGAACCTGTGAGGGGCTTGCACAGGGAGAATCCTGTATTCGTAGCTTTCCCTCTACCCTTCCATTTCCCTGAGTGTCACTCCCAGCAGTGAGTCTGAATCCCAAGGGAGGGGCTGTTTTCTAGTAGGCAGTAGGGCTTTTACATTTTTAAAAACCCTCCTCTCCACAGGGCCATACAACCTCTTCCCATTTACTGCTGTACATGGCAGAAATCCTTTGGATGGTTACTCTTTTTAAAGAATACAATATCAGATTTTAGAAAAATGACTACTCAGGGTTTTGATTCACTTAGGCCCATGGAGATGTGGTTCAAGGTTCTTCCTAAACTCACCATCATGGGTGTGAGTTTGCTTGTCTGGGAGTGGCCACTGCATACATCCAGAAAGGGGCAAGGAAAAGGGGCTGCTAGTTATCCAGATCAGTGAAATCTGAAGGGAAGAGATAGGCACATCTCTGGAGTTAATTGTTGCTCAAAGCGTTTGGAAGCTTTTTCCTGACTAATGAAAAATAACTCAGTTATGGTCATCTACACTTGCTAGAAAGCTATGCAGCATATTATGTAGTATGCAGTCAGTATGTTATGTAATGCTTGATAAAAATAAAGTGGAAAAATTACTCCTAAATAGAAACATGTATTACCATCTCCCTTACAGTCACATCTACTGGAAAATTCTACAAGTATTTCAAACTGCAGTTCTTTTTTATATATATATTTATTTAGTTGTAGATGGACATAATACCTTTATTTACTTATTTTTAGGTGGTGCTGAGGATAGAACCCAGTGCCTCACTTGTGCTAGGCAAGTGCTCTACCACTAAGCCACAACCCCAACCCTCAAATTCCAAATCTCTTTAGGGCACACATAGGATTTTTTTTTTTTTTTTTTTTTTTTTTTTGGTACCAGGGATTGAACCCAGGGGCACTTAACCACTGAGCCATATCCCCAGTCACCTTTTATATTTTATTTAGAGACAGGGTCTCCCTGAGTTATTTAAGACCACTAAATTGCTGGGGCTGAATCCATGATCCTCCTGTCTTAACCTCCCAAGCCACTGTACCCAGCAATGGTTTGTTTTTATAGCTTACTCAACGCATAATTGATACATAATAAATTGCACAAAGAATACACAATTTGATAAGCTCCAACACATGTATTTATCCATTACCATATCACCAAAATAAAAATTAAGACCATTTCTATCATCCCTAAAAGTTGCCTGTGCTCTTTTATAATCTACCATCCTCATCACCACTTGTCTTGTTCCCAGCATTATGTACTATACCAACTGGTCATGTTGTGCCCTGCACCTCCCCATCCTATAATAGAGCCAGTCACAGTTCCCCATTTCCCTAGCCATAGGATGGGCTCATAATACCAGTTGGGCCACACAGATTTTTTTCTTTGGGGAATGTGGATCTGAAGAAGACATGGGGCCAGGAGGTAGCTGGAGCTGAGTCTTCAAGTGGCAATCCTCACATTCCTGCTGCAGGCACCCCTGAGCTGGCTCTTGTCCTTCCTCCAGTCCCACTGCTCTTTGTTCTAAGAGCTGCCTACTCTTCTGCCAACATATCCTTTATTGCTTAATTTTGTCAGTTTATTGCTTGCAACTGGAGGGCCCAGATAAATATGCTTCCTTCTACAGTTATTGTTTCAGGAAATGACACCACCACATTCTAGTCTCTCAAATTTAACCCAGAATAATTCTTTAAAACCTCAGTGTCTATAACATGTCTAACCCATCATTAAATCCTGACTATTCCTTTCTCTGCTCAATGTTCTCACTGCTTTTTTATTTTTTGCAATACTGGGATTTGAAACCAGGGATGTCTACCACTAAGCTACACCCCCAATCCTTTTTATTTATTTATTTTTCTTCTTCCTCTATGTGGGATGATTGATGAGCCCTCGAGGAGCAAACTGGCTGCAGACTTCTCCAAATCCACATTTCTTTTCCTCCAATTCCTATGTGTCCAGTTTATTTTGAGAAGAGTCTCACTAAACGGCCCAGGCTGTGGCCTTATATTTGTGATCTTCCTGTCTCAGCCTCTTGAACTGCTGGGATTATAGGTATGAGTTACCATACCCAGCTTCTTACTGCTTCTTTAAAGATCACATTTCCTTCCTCATCAATGTTTCTCTATTACTTAGTACTGGTACTCAGTGCTTGGCACAGAGTAGCTGCTCAATACACACTTGCTGAATGATTGAACAGATAGTGACATCATCACCCTTGAAAACAAGAACAAGGATGGAAGGGCATTGACATGTGAACATGTATTTATCAAGGTGGTAGGACTTCAGAGTTACTTATTTTTCACAAATATTTTCATAGAAAGCAAATGGTAGGACTTGAATCCAGTACTTCTGGCTCTAAATTTAATCCTATTTCTACTATATTATATTTTGTATCCTTCCCCTTCCTGTGGAGTTTCATATCTTCTTCCATCTTGCTCAGATTCTTATTTGAACCAAGTACTTAATTGCAAATCCCAGATACAGTTCTAAAATACAATCCCAGTATATGCAGTAATGTATCTGGATTGAAGAGAGGCACCATTAAAAAGAGGTATAGCCAGGAGGCAGAGTGAACTGGGGGTCAGGGATATGACTAAATTTGTCTGAGGCAAATCAACACCTGTACCTAAGGGCAAAACCAACACCCATACCTAAGTGGAAAACAGTGTGCATTGTCAAACAAAGAATCCATATATAGTCAAAATCACACTTTATTTAGCAATCTGAAAACCTGTCTTTGGTTTTAAGTCCTGCAAAATGAGTGGTAAGTCAGACACAAATTTGTCCACTATCCTCTGAGTATGTGTGGTTATTTATCTCTCTGTGGACAAGTATGTGTCTACAGATACTTTTGCTTTTTATAGTCACAATAGTCCCATTGAAACACATAAAATCTTATTCTTTTAAGAATAAAACCAGAGTCTGATATTCTCCTCTCCCAAGCCTGCCTTCCTCCCATTCCCCACCCCCTCCCTTCCTCCCACCCTCCTCTAAGGCTGCTCCTCAGCATCCATTAATACCAGGTCTTGGAGATGACCAGCATCCACACTGCCTGAGCACTTAGAAGTGAATGCGGCGTTATACCCCTTGACCTATCCCCTTTGGTTAAGAAGTTCCTCTGGGGAGACATGTATAGAGGAGGTCTTGGCAGTTTCTCTTCAGAGTTGTGCAGTTTGACTTACAGATATCTGGAAAAAAAATATGTTTGCATTAGATGCTGATCTGCCCTCCCTTCAACCTCTTGATTTCTCTATCTTGAATTGTATTTTCTTCCACACTTTTTATTGGTGCATTTTAGTTGTGCATAATGATGGGATTTGTCGTTACATATTCATACATGCACATAATACAGAAATATAATTTGTCTAATATCCCTCACCAGCACTTCCCCCCTCCCTCCCCTCTTCCCCCCCCAGTCCCCTTTCCTCTATTCTACTGATTTCCCTTTACTTTTCATGGGATCAGTCTTCTTCCTCCTCCTCCTCCACCACCACCACCACCACCACCACCACCATCACCACCACCATCACCTCTCTTCCTTTTTCCTCTATAGTTTCCACATATGATAGAAAACATATAACCCTTGTTTAAGATGGGAGGGGAGGGGAGGGGGGATAGTAGGGGATAGGAAAGGTAGCAGAATACAACAATTACTAATTGGGCATTATGTAAAATTGTGGATGTGTAACCCACGTGATTCTGCAATCTGCATTTGGGGTAAAATTGGGAGTTCATAACCCACTTCAATCTAATGTATGAAATATGATATGTCAAGAGCTTTGTAATGTTGTGAACAACCAATAAAAAAAAAAGATATTTAAAAAAAAAAAAAAGAAAACATATAACCCTTGACCTTCGAGTTTGGCTTATTTCATTTAACATAATGGTCTCAAGTTCCATTCATTTTTCCTGCAAATGACATAATTTCATTTTTATTTATCATTGACTAGAACTCCATTGTGTATATATACCACATTTTCTTTATCCAATCATCCACTGATGGACTTCTAGGTTGGTTCCATAGTTTGATTATTGTGAATTGTGGTGCTATAAATATGGATTTGCATTATCATTATAGTACGAGGACGTTGATTCTTTAGAATAAATATTGAGGAGTGGCATAACTGAGTCATATGGTGGTTCCATGACTAATCTTTTAAGGAACCTCCATAATGATTTCCATAGTGGTTGTACTAATTTACAATCCCATCAACAGTGTAAAAGATTCCCTTTTCTCCACATCCTCTCCAGCATTAGTGTTTGTACTTTTTTAAAATATTTTTTTTAGTTGTAGTTGGATACAATATCTTTAATTAATTTACTTATTTTTACGTGGTGCTGAGGACTGAACCCAGGGCTTCACCCGAGCTAGGCAAGCGCTCTCCCGCTAAGCCACAACCTCAGCCCCAGCTTTGTACTTTTGATGACTGCTATTCTGACTGCTGTGAGATGAAATCTTGGCCACTAAGCCACATCCCCAGCCCTATTTTGTATTTTATTTAGAGACAAGGTCTCACTGAGTTTCTTAGCACCTTACTTTTGCTGAGGCTGACTTTGAACTCGAGACCCTCCTGCCTCAGCCTCCCAAACAGTATAGTTTTAATTTACATTTCCCTAATTGCCAATGATATTGAACATTTTTTCATATATTGTTGCCATTTGTGTGTGTGTGTGTGTATGTGTTTATTTATTTTTTGGTCCTGAGGTTTAAACTCAGGGGCACTTGACCAGTGAGCCACATCCCCAGCCCTATTTTGTATATATATTTTTTAGAGACAAGGTCTTGCTGAGTAGCTTAGCACCTTGTTTTTGCTGAGAGTGGTTTTGAACTCATAATTCTCCTGTCTCAGGCTCCTGAGCCACTGGGATTACAGGCTTGCACCACATGCCATTTGTATATTTTCTTTTGATAACTGTTTAATTCATTTGTCCATTTATTAATTGGGTTTTTTCCCCTGGTGTTGTTTATTTTTTAAAGTTTTTTTTATATATTCTAAATATTAATCTTCTATCAGTAAAGTAGCTAGCAAAGATTTTCTCCCATTCTGTAGGTCCTCTCTTCAAATTTTTTGTTTTGTTTTTGTTTGGTGGTGCTTGGGATTGAACCCAGGGCCTTATACATGCAAGGCTGGCAGTCTACCAACTGAGCTGAATCTCTAGTCTCCTCTTTTCATGCTCTTAATTATTTCCCTTTCTATACAGAAGGGAAATAATTTGATGCCATCCCATTTATTAATTCTTGGCATTATTTCCTGAGCTTTAGGGGTCCTACTGAGAAAGTCGTTGCTGGTGTCTATATGCTGGAGTGTTAATCCTACATTTTCTTCTAAGAGTTGCATAGTTTCTAGTCTAACTCTGAGGTCTTTGGTCCATTTTGATTTTTGTACAGAGTCAGAGATAAAGGTCTAGTCTCATTCTTCTACATCTTTCTAACCAGTTTTCCCAGCACCAATTGTTAAAAAGGCTATCTTTTCTCTAATATAGATTTTTAGCACTTTTTTCAAGGATCAGATGACTATAAATGTTTGTCTTTGTATGTTTTATTTTGTACCATTTGTCTATGTGTCTGTTTTTATGCCAGTAGCATGCAGTTTATGTCACTATAGCTCTGTAACATAAATTAAAGTCTTTGTGATGTCTCCAAAACTGTCTTTTGTGGCTTAGGATTGCTTTGGCTTTGGCTATTCTGGGTCTTTTATTCTTCCAAGTAAATTTTAGAATTGTTTTTTCTAGTTCTGTGAAGAATGTCAGTGATATTTTGATGGGGATTACACTTCATATTTCTTTGGTAGTATGGCCATTTTAACTATATTAATTCTGCCTATCCATGAACATGGGAGGTCTTTCCATCTTCTAAGTCTTTTTAAATTACTTTCTTCAATGTTCTATAGTTTTCATTGTAGATGTTAGATTTTGTTGTTGTTGTTAGATTTATTCTTGGGCATTTTTTGAGGCTATTGTGAATGGAATTTCTTGAATTATATTTAATCGAATGCTACTGGCCTCTACTGAGAAAGATGATATGAAACTGGTTGTTAGGATTACTGTTAGGATTTCTTGCAGATATTGGTCATTGTACCACTTGCCTTTTCATGAGGATTCTCAGGAAAAAATTTTTTCTTAGTAGTAGCAACTGTTTTCTCCAAAGGAACAGGCAACATGAATTAGGTGAACTGATCAGGTGTTTCTTTTTCTGTCGGATGTTAGAAAACCTGGGACCAATTTTGTGGCCCATCCTTAATAATATTAATTTAGAGAATGCATTTTCTGTACTTGCTTAGTTCATGACTCCATTTTATATCATTATTCTGTGTCTCATACTTCGGAATTATTTTGCCACATTATGATTGTGTGATTACAAATATATTACAATATATATGATGTTTTTGTATTACTAAACTCCTTTTTGAAATAAGTATAATTAAGTAAATACTTAGGAGATAGGATTGGGTTAAGGCCAAGTTTTGGGCAGTGGTTCACACCTGCTTGACCCTGCCCTAAGAATATTACTGCTCGATTCCCCTTATGCTTGTAGCCCATGGTGAGAACTGCAGCTTGTAGCCAAATCCTGTCCATCCAGTGTCCAATCTCACCATCCACACTGATTTCCTTACCTCGTATTTCTTTTTAATACTTAAAAAAATTTAGTTGTAGATGGACACAATACTTTTATTTATTTATGTGGTGCTGAGAATCAAACCCAGTGCCCCACACATAAAAGACAAGCACTCTACACTGAGCCACAGCCACAGCCCCCTTCTTACCTCTTCCTGAGGCTCAGGTGCTGTGATATTTTCTCCTGGAAGTGCAGAGACATGGAGTTGAGGGCCTTGGGCCTACAAAAAAGAAGAGTTCTGCCAGTAAGAGGTGGCTCAACTTCCCCAGCCTCTCAGCTTAGCAGGGTTTTCTGTGCCTCACATTTTTCAAGGGTCTATACAACACAAAGGGCAAACACACCCTGTTGTTTCAAAGAGCCCAAAGCATCAGGGACGACTTTCCTCCATGCTCTTTTAAAGATAAAGAAACCAAGAATGAAAGGGTAAAATATCTTGCTGGGACAGGAAAGAAGGTCTTTGGATTCCAGAGTTGCTTCCATGATCAGACACCATGTGATCTGTATCTCTCTCTCTCTCTCTCTCTCTCTCTCTCACACACACACACACACACACACACACACACACACACATACACGTATATACATACACATACCTGTGGGAGTGTGAGGTCTTAAAACCACTACCTGCCACTTTTAGACTAACCCTCCTTAAAAATGCACTGTAGCTCTCTCACTTGCAAGTTATCCTAAACCATTATAAGCAGTTAGGAGAGGACAGTGGTATAATGGTTTCTTTGGGAAAAGTTCTAGGTTCTGAGATGGGAACCTAAGGTGTAGAAAGCCCTATCTAAGAATTGCTATGCCTGGGAAGATCCCAGCACACTAAGGTTTAAAACAAAGTTATTTTTAAAAAATTGACATTTAATTCACACTACAAAATTCATCCTTTTAAAATAGAATCAATTATTAACAATGTGACAGCTACTTGAAATTCTGTGATTTAAGAAAAATTTCCTTCTTCTCTCTCCTTCTTTTCCAGGCCATGAATTAGCTCAAAAGCAATATCAGCTTCCAAAAAGTTATCAAAGCCACCTTTCTCAAATATTTCAGATGCTGAACAATCCCCACCCCATTACATATGTATAAGAGTTGCTTAACCACTGGGATACATCCCCACCCCCTTTTTCCCTTATGTTTTATTTTGAGACAGTATCTCACTAAGTCCTTAGGGCCTCACTAAATTGCTGAGGTTGGTCTAGAACTTATGAGTGATCCTCCTGCCTCAGCCTCCCCAGTTGCTGGGATTACAGGTGTGCCCCATAATACCCAGCTCATTTTTATTTATGCATTTTACATGTGATATGTCCATAATTTTAAAAATGGAATGTACTACCTTGAAAAATAGTTCTCATTCCTTGATGTTAGGCACTAAGGATATATGATCTCTGATCAGGGGCATGGTAGAGAGGATTATGGTGAAGTGTCTGATTAGATGGAACCAATATTCATTCATTCAGTCTACAATTGTTTTTTGACTCTTTCAGTATGCCAGGCCCTCTTCTAGGAGGTGGGTTATGACAGTGAACAAAACAAAATTCTTTGCTTTCCTAGAGCTTATGTTGTAGTGGAGGAAGACAGATGAGAAAATAAATAAATAAATAAATAAAATTATAACCTAGTGATGATAAGTGATATGAAAAAAATTAAGTGGGAGATGACACAGGAAATTGGGGGCTAAATTGCAATTTTAAGCGGTCTGGTCAGAGAAGGTGACATCTGGGCAGTGAAAAATGCCAGGGCATGAGCCATGCGGTTGTCTGGAAGAAGAGTATGAAATTTGTAGTATGAAATAAGATATGAAATCATTTCATTTATGATTAGGATGCATCTGCAAGGAAACGGAGCATATATTGTAGGACATAGCTTCAGAGGCTTGTTGACACTGATAGACTCTAAGATACTCTAGTCCCTTAATACCTCAGGAACAGGATGTCTTCTCAGCTGGAAACAATCCTACCACAAAGGCTGGAAGTAAGGAAACACCATAGATCTCAAACACAAGGACATAACCTCAGGGGAAAAAAGCTTGTGTGCTGTACTTCTCAGGGAAGAGGGTGTACCTCAAAATGGTCAAACAGCATCTTGGTGCTCATCATCTCCCTTTCAATAAGATTACTCCAAGGATGTAAACTTTCCTTTATTATTTATCAGAGTCAAATAGAAGGTCATTCTATTACTGTCTTCATACTAAAATCATGTAATAATTACAAAATCAAATTGAAATAAATTTTTTATTTTCCATACCATTAAGTTGCTCTTTTCATTGCAACAAACAAAACAAAACAAAACAAAAACCTGCTAGGGGTGTAGTTCAACACCCTGTGTTGACCCTATACTTTTTCACTATCCACATCCTGCATCTCACAATTAGCATTGTCGCCTCCAACTAGAAACCAGCCAAGGGAAAGTTTTGTATCTGCTAAGGCCTTCAGTGCTTTATGTGAATCAAGACTGAAGGTATAATAATGTCAATGACTTAGATTTTAGTACCTCAAGAGAGCTGGCTGAGATAAGTTCATTGTCCTCTTCTTTGTCTTCCATCTTCTCCACTTCTCCAGGCCCTGAAAAAACCTGTGGATCAAAGGGAACAATGTAGGAGAAAGTCCCATACCTTCCCATTATGAATGCCACCCTGGTACCCTTTGTCCATGTTGCCCCTCTCAGGTAGCAGATGTGATCTGAGGGGTACTACAAATTTCATACTCTTCTTCCAGACATCCACATGGCTCATGTCCTGGCATTTTTCACTGCCCAGATGTCACCTTCTCTGACCAAACCGCTTAAAATTGCAATTTAGCCCCCAATTTCCTGTGTCATCTCCCACTTAATTTTTTTCATATCGCTTATCATCACTAGGTTATAATTTTATTTATTTATTTATTTATTTTCTCATCTGTCTTCCTCCACTACAATATAAACTCTAGGAAAGCAGAGAATTTTGTTTTGTTCACTGTCATATCCCGTCTCCTAGAAGAGGGCCTGGCATACTGAAAGGATCAAAAAACAATTATAGACTGAATGAATGAATATTGGTTCCATCTAATCAGACACTTCACCATAATCCTCTCTACCATGCCCCTGATCAGAGATCATATATCCTTAGTGCCTAACATCAAGGAATGAGAACTGTTTTTCAAGGTAGTCCATTCCATTTTTAAATTTCCACTTTTTGTTTTTTATGGTGCTGGAGATTGAACTCAGAGCTGTGTGTTAGGCATGCACATTATCACTGAGCTATACTCCCAGACCACACTTGGGTTTTTGTCACGCCCTTGTGCCTCCTTCTTTCTTCCATATTTTTGCTTTTTTTCTATCCCACTTTTTATTCAAAGCTAATTGTTGAAAATGTCTCTTATATTGGTTTAAAATGTACCCTTAATAAAAAAATCATCTTTTTACACAAGGCCTACTTCTGCCCTCTGGTGTCTCAAAGAACAAGTCAAATCTTTCTTCTATATGATGGCTCTTCCATATAATTTGAATAGAGTATGACTTGATTTCCAGATCCTTCACAAAACACTTAGTCTCTAGTGGGTCAGCATCTCTCAATTTGTTCTCATCTTTATTCTCACCTTTCAAAAAGCTATCCCTTTTGTTTTATCTTCCTGTGTTCCTGCTTCTAGGTCCTTCTCATCAAAGAAGGTACACACTGGGAATTTGCTGCCATTTTCCTCAGGTTCTACTTGCCATAGTCATAGGTATGAAACACTGTAGTTTCCCTTCTCCGCCCCTCCCCCGCAATTAAAAAAAGTAAGGCTCTGGGAGCCAGTTATAGGTTCTTTATATGGGAACTTCTATAACTTGGTGCAAAAAAGACAGAAAGGAGTAAAAATCTGCTCATAATATTAGTGAAAGCCTTTACAGAAGTCAATTACCCTTAGATTATTAAATTAATTGCTGTGAAGATATGAAACAATCTGTAGAACAACAAAAAAGTGTCAAAGAGTATTCTTGAGACTGTAATAAACGACATCTTATCATCTACATGGAGGTTATAAAAGGGAGTAAGACCCAACCAGACCACTGTTACCTGGGAGGTGTGCAAGGTGGGGGAAGTACAAAGTTCTTCTGGGTTCAGATTGTGAGAGTTTTCCTTTTCTCTGGCTTCAGGAGTTCTTAATGGCTTCTCTGGTGGTTCTGGATCAGGAGAGGCTGCTAAGGAGTCCCTAGGACTTGGAGTCCCAGACCCCAAGAGGGCCCTGGGGCTGGAAGGTGAACCCCCTCCAAAGGCTGGAGGACTAGAGGGTATGTTCCCTGAGGCGGGCCTGGGGCTTGGAGAGGCTCTGGGTGGGGGAGGCCTACAAGGAGGTGCTGAGGTCCTATGGATAGAGGCTCTTTTCTTTGGTTGTTCAGATTCTTCACTTAAGGTGCGGGTTCTTAGGACTACTTCTGGAAGAGAGGATGGCTGCTTTGAAGGGTTCAGGGATTTCTCTGATGCTAGAGCTGGGACACTAGGGAGAACTTCCTCCTGGCACTTGTCACTGTCAATGGTGGGTGTGGGCTGGGCCTGGATTGGGCCATTACAGGCTGGTAGAGGCTCTTCCTTCTCAGGGGAGCTTGGTTCAGACTCTCCCTCCTCTATTTCCTTGTCTTTTAAGGATTCTTCTTTGATATCATAATCATCTTCTCCTTGGGCTGCATCAGGTGTCAACTCTTCTTCAGTTGCTGAGATAGATTCAGTCTCACTTGTCAAGGAATGTGCAGAGGGGCTGGTGGGTGAGGTAAGAGGGCTGGAGACTGTGGATGTTCGAACTGGGGGAGAGATGACTAAAGAGCGCCTGCCGCTGCTAAAAAAGGAAGGGCATTTGGATTCAGAAGAGGCGGACTGGAAGTAAATGCTGCCAAATAATTACGCTTACTATAATAATAAATAGAATAAAGCAATTTATACTCATGTTAGAAATTCTGTATAATTGAAAATTATGCTGTCATAAAGTGAAATAAAAAGAGGCTACAAATTTTTACCTACATTAGCTCAATTATATAAAAACCCATGTAAAAAATACATTGCAAAATATTAACTAATATTTCCTCCGGTGAAAAGATTTTCTTTTTTTAATTTGCAAATTCACCTACTTATTTGTAACCCCAAAATCAATACTTCTGGCACGTTCCCAGTCATTGGTGGACAAGTATAAGTGGTGAAAAATAATCCCTCTGACATGTACTTTCTCAGCTGAAGCCTAATAAGGCAATGATCTACCTTTTTGTTTTAGCTCTCATACTGTAAACAAGTTTCTATGCACCATGTTTTTGCTTTTTTATGTTGGTGGTGTGTGGGAGACCAACCTTGCACATGACTTGAGTCACATTCCCCGGTTGGGTGCTGAGGTGCTCAGTCACAGAAATGTGGCAGAGCTTTCCCCACCCTTCTTGGGTTTGAGGAACGGTGTCTCATGCATGGGTGTGTCCTGCTACAGCCCAATGGGTGAAGCTATGCTCACCTGTTCCTTTGTAAAATAACCCCTTGCCCTATTTAAGATAGAATCTTCCATGGAAGTGCCTTGTGTGTGTCCCTTTCTCTTACTGTGCCTTTGGGTGTGGCCTACCCAGGTGTCAGTGGACATCATGAAGATAGACTCAGCCCCTTGAAACCTGTGCGCGTGCGTGTGTGTGAGTGTGTGTGTGTGTGTGTGTGTGTGCGTGTGCGTGTGCGTGTGCGCGCACGCATGCATGTTCTCACTCTCTCTCTTTCTGGGACCCCCAAAGAAGGTATTTGTGTTTCTTGTGTGGTTATTTTGCACAGCCCAGTTAGCCCAGTTTACCTGGAGTGACCCCTGAGTCTTTTAGTCATAAGAACAGAAACCTGGCAGTGATGATTTTTTTTTTTTTTTTTTTTGTACCTGGGATTGAACTCAGGTGCCCTTGGCCACTGAGTCCCATTCCCAGTCCCATTTTGTATTTTATTTAGAGACAGAGTCTCACTGAATTGCTTAGCACCTCGCTTTTTGCTGAGCTTAGCTTTACACTCATAGTCCTCCTGTCTAAACCTCCCGACGGCTGGGATTACAGGTGTTTGCCACCCCACCCAGCTGCTGGTGGAGATTTTGCTATTCAGATGGGCCCCAAGCTGAATTGATGTGCCTGACAGAGAAAATACATGTGAGATAAACTTCATTCAGGCATGAGTTACAGTGCTATTGATTGTAAGTTCAATATTAATGAAGCAACAGTATTATTAAATAAGTGCCTTAAGCAGAAACTTACATAAAACAAGATTATATATTGGTTGATTGATAAAAATATTGTTGACAAGAGACTTGTAGGAACCTAACCCTGTGTTTTCCTAATGAGCAATGGCTTTGTCTTCAGTGTTTGTGGCAACTTTATAGAACACAACAACTACGAATAAAACAAATGCACTATAACATTTATCCAGTGCCTACTGGATATTGTACCAAGTACTTATTTTACAGGCAACATGAGCTTGACTCCTACTTTACCCCCTTGTGCCTCTTATGTATTATCCACCAAATGATTGAGCAGACCACAAATATGTACTTGACAATTAAGAACCATGTGCTGTGTTCTGGGCACTATCCCCAGCCCTGAAAAAAAAGAAAAAGAAAAAAAGAGTTCTTGCCTGGTGGGAGTTCCTGATGTGGGATAAGCTGTGGGACATAAGGTTCTTTTTAGTACTAGCATTCTAAGAGTCAGTAAATTTTGAAGGCTCGGGACATAAGAAAAAAACCTGATTTCTACTTGAGGTTCTGGGACGCCTTAGTATAAATAATAATAAGTTTGTGAAGAATGAATAATTACAAATTCTGGCTTTCAGTGCTGGAAAGAGGAGAAATGCAGCTTTTGGAGCAAACAGAAATTTGTCTAGGAAACCTACACTGGCCCTTTAGTGATTTTTTAAATAGCTAAGTGAAAAGTACAAACAACAAATGTGAGCCTTATTCTTCCTTTAAGTCCCAAGCCCAGTTTCACCACCTCCTTAAAGTTTTCCTTAACTGTCCACACATTGGCAACTACTTACCTCTGCAGTTCCTATTGGTCTCATTAGGCACTTGTATTTTTATGCTCATATCCTTCATTCCTTGTCTCTTTAGGTACACTTTCTATACTTCCAATTTTTTATAAATCATATTAGGAAAAGTCCAACTTTCCTATGTCACTGGATCCCTAATACCTGACATAAAACCTTTTACACAGAAAGAGCTTAATAAAACTAAGACTTTGGAATGAACATGTAAACACATTCCAAGAGACCACTGAATTACTTATACTTACCAGTAGAAAAAAAATGTATGAAGGCAAACACACACACACATAGAAGAAAAAGCAAGCCATAACATATCGGCAAATGATATTTGCTATGTATATAATCAAAAGATTAGTATCAGAATATAACAACAAAAATTTCATATAAATTAATTTAGAAAAAGAGTTAACAACCAAATTGAAAAATGTGAAAAGGATAAATAGGAAAGTTACAGAATAGGAACCTTAAATGCCAATAACATGAAAAGATGGCAACAGATAACTGTGAGGCTGTGACTTGAAAACCACAAAAGATTCCATTTCTTACCCATGAGCTTAGGAGAATTAAAAGGTCTGTCAATTTCACATGCAGCAAGAATGAGGAACCATGGAGGTTTGTATTCATTGCTGGTGAGTTGCAAACTAGAATAATCACTTTTGACAGCAATTTGGCACTATCTAGATAGGCTAAAGAAATACCAGTGACAGACCCTCTAACTCGGCAATTCTGCCCCATGTATACAGACCCTAAAGAAACTCTTGATAAATATTCATGAGGAGAAATGTAAAACATGGTTATTGCAACATTACTTGTAATAGCAAAAAATGGGAAAACAACCCAAATGCCAATTAGCAGGAGGATAGATATATAAGTCATGAAGTAGGCATGCAATAGTAATAATAACAATTATGGAAAGAAACTGCTACCACATGGAGCACCAAGGCTAAATATTAAATAATACTAAGAGAGCAAAAGAAGTTACATAAGAATATATACAGTAAAAGTCCATTTATATAAGGTTAAAAATATGTCAAGCAATATTTTATAGTGTATGTATGTGTGATATAAAAGGAAAAAGATATACATGAAAATAATAAATGCTAATTTTAATGTAATGGTTACCTTTGGAGGGGGCAGGAAGGGAAAGAGTGGGGAAGGGACATTAGGAGTTTTAACTATATTTGTAATAATCAATTTTCTTTCTTTTTCCTTTTTTGCAGGCCTGGGGATAAAACCCAGAGCCTCATGAATACTAGGTAAATGCTCAACCACTGAGCTACATTCCCCAGCCCCAGTAGTTGATTTCTTAAATTTGGTGGTACATATATGGTTATTTGTTGTATTATTCTTTATACCTTCAATTATGTCTAAAATATTTAATGAAAAGAAACACAACCAAATGAAGCACAACCAACATCATGACCATGAACATAAAGGGAAGACCAGAATTTTGGACTGGAGACGAGGATTTTGAACATGTTCACACACAGTATAAGTGTTCCAGAAGAGAGTCAGAAGTTGCTCACCTTGATAGTCCCTTCACCACAAAGACTTTGTTGGAATGTTGCTTCTCCAGTTTGCTCATCACCTCGTAGAGATTGTAGTTCAACTATAGCCACCAAGAAAGAAGGGGATGCTAGCCAAATGCACAGACCCCAAGACTGTCCTTTCCTTCAAACTGGATCCCAAAATAAAACCTCCTCACCCTTCTAACTCTGATCTCATGTTTCTAGCACTAGCCTGTAGGGGTTTGTCCCATCACCTCTTCTTCTTTGTTTCTCTGTGTCCTAAGGTCTACCTTTTCCATTAGTCTGGCAGCTCTCTTATGGCAGGATCCATAACTGTTTTGATTTGAGGTTTTAGCTCCTCTCAGTTGATTCAGGGAATGAAAACTCATCTTAATATTAATCAGGCAAATCATAATCTAGCCAAAGAAACAGTGGAGAAGAATATATGTAGCTGTATGTGAAATAATGTTGTAGCAGCAAAGTACTGTAGAATTCCAGACTAGAAAAGACCTCATGAGTCATGTTTTATGGCAGCCTGTTACTGATAGGATTGGTCCTATTCAAGACCAACCACTGAGAAAGTGCTTAAACAATACTCTCACCACTCCCCAACAACAGATAAACTTCAAAACTTGGTTCCCCATTTCAATTCTTCCTTCCATTGGTCCTCTTTATGTATGTTGAAACTCTAGTTTAGCTGTTCTTAGTTGTTAAGGGTGTTAGAGAGGGCCCTCTGATAGTGTATACATGTGCTTTAACATGTTCAACACAGCAAATCAAGTGTTATTATTTCATCAGGGGATGGAAGTCAAAATTGGTGGTACCAATCTAGATGTTCAAAGAAATTAGATAAATCAGTGCTACTTTATATTGACTAGAAATATCCACCTAGGAATTGCAACTGGCCAGATGTTTCTCACCTTGCTCATCTCCCTGTAGAAGACATCCCTCAGGTTGGAAATGTTTTGGAAGATGGTCACATAACAGCCAATACGACTATTAGGAAGCAAAACAACAAATATGTACAAGTTAGGGACAGGAAAGGAGGTCTTTGAAATACAAAGTAGGAACTTAAGCCCAAACTAGCCATCACCAAGGCTGTTCAGAAAAAGGAACCCCTCATCCTAGACTCGGATGTTGTGTGGGCTAGATTCATCAGCTACACACATATGACTTTGGGAGCAAGAAGACCAAGGAAGACAATATCAGCCAGGCTGACACCAATGTCCAGATTCAAGAAGTTATCAGATTCAAGTTTTGAGGTATTAAAGTAGATATGAAAGGGCTTCGAAGAATTTTTTTAAGGGATGTATAAATAGAAGACCATATGATTATGATTATTTTAATAAGTAGTTATCCTTTCTCTTTGTATGATACAGGATTTCTATACCTGTATATACCTTAATGGAATTCTATAAATGAATTGGGGAAGTTTACATTTAAAGAAACTATCAAATCTCAATTTGATAGTTTTGATTTTAGGTTTTAGCTGCTCCTCTCAATTGATCCTGGGAATGAAAACTCATCTTAATATTAATCAGGCAAATCATAATCTAGCCAAAGAAATTAAATTCCATTTAAATTAGAAGTTACATAATTATTATTTTAGAATAGATGTATCATTAAAAGGCTCCATATATAGACCAACGTTTTTTAATTCAATCCTCAATACCTCTTATGCAGACTAAGTTACAATACACAATACTCTTTACTACAATTGTATTAAAGCATATCTTTACAATGAAAACAATATACAAGTGGAATTTCTGCTCAGATTTCTCTCCCAATTAGGAAAATTTAAATCTAAAACACTTTACTATGAAGCAAAGACACCTCCATTAAGACAAATAGTCATCCTATGGCTAATCTATGTAGATCTGGTATTATATAAACCAAGCTTGTTTAAAACAATACATACTTCAGCATGAAAGCAGATCCTGGCAGTGTGCATGTTGACAGCACTTTACTTGCCAATATTTCTCCTAACCAAGAAATATCCTGTAGTCAAACCCAGAAAAGCTGGCAGAGCAAGGATGGCTATCATTGAATTATAGGTAAAGAAACCAGGGTGTAAAGATAAGGTGGCTTGCCTAATATCACACAGCAAGTTAGATCCTGATTTGGACCAGGCCCTCCCCACCCCTCATTTTTTATCTTTTTTTTTTTTGTGGTGCTGGGAATTGAACTCCAGATGTACTCCACCACTGACCTATACCCCCAGTCCTTTTTAAATTTTTATTTTGAGACAGGGTCTCTTTAAATTGCCCAAGCTGGCCTCAAACTTGCAATCCTCCTGCCTCAGCCTTCTGAGTTGCTGAGATTACAGGCATGCTCCACAACATCTGGAGGATCAGGCCTCTTTTCATGAGATGATGGATTTGGGCTGTAAGGTGGCCTTGTCTTCCACTTGCCCAGGAAGTAAGCCTTTTTCTAAATCTCAATTATTACCTATTATAAAGAATAGGCAGCTCCTCCAGTAGTTCCTGGTTTAGGTCTTCAAACACACTCTGGGCTTTGTTGAACTCTTCCTCAGCCTGTGTGGTAAAAGAAACAAGACAATCCCCCTCAATCTTGAACCCAAGGCTAGATAAAATCTCCTTCATCCTCTGCATTTTTTCAGGTACTAGGCTTATTTGGAGCAATGCCTCTCCTCTTCTTTCCCAGACACATGCCCTCCCCAGCTTCAAGACTCAGTATCAGTGGCAGAAGAAATAGGATTTCCTTCAGAGCACTGGATGCCAAATTTATCACTTCCTATGCCCACCTTGGTCCTGCTACCTGCTACCACTTTGGGAAGAGGAACAGCAGGGAGGGCAGGAAAGTTTTACCATATCTTTGTTTTCTTTACCTTGGCAGTCTTGGCCTCATCTCTCTTCTTAGCATTCTGTATGGCCTCTAGGTGGTGACGGGCACTATCATAGTCCACAAGTTTTCGCCCCCTCTTGGCAATTCTTTCCTAAACCAGAGTGATAGGGTATAGATACTTGCTTTTCTGTAGCCACGACGGAGGTAACATACTACCAAGCAGAGAAACAAAATTCTTGGTCTTATCACAAAATTTTACCTTCTAACAGGATTTGGTGCCCCAGAAATTTCCCTCACTCTGTTAGAAGAATGGGAATTCTCAGGGGAGAGAGAGTAAGGGACATTCCTACAAAGCATGTAGAAGCCATATTAACTTTTAGTATTTCCTATGAATCCATTATAAACTGGCTCAGTCTCCAAGATAAATAAAATAAGACAAGATAATACAAATGGAAGAAATGATTTACAGTAGAAGGGGTAGAGAGAAAAGGGGAGGGGAGGGGAGGGGAGGGGGGATAGTAGAAAATAGGACTGACAGCAGAATACATCAGACACTAGAAAGGCAATATGCCAATCAATGGAAGGGTAACTGATGTGATACAGCAATCTGTATACGGGGTAAAGTTGGGAGTTCATAACCCGCTTGAATCAAACTGTGAAATATGATGTATTAAGAACTGTGTAAGGTTTTGAACGACCAACAATTAAAAAAAAAAAAAAAAAAAAAAAAAGAAAATCAGGAGTTTCGTTTCCTAGTCCCAACACAGTCATTCATTAGTCCTGTGGACTGAGCAAGGTCTATCTATTTTGGCATCTCAGAAGCCTCCATCTTCCCCACACAAGTATTATTTTAAAGACCAAATGCTGATTATAAAATGCTCTAAAACCTCTAAAGCCCAATAAAAATAGTAAATTACTATGAACAGTAAGAGAAAATCTACTCAATCTCATCCAAACTACAAATGATACCAGGGAGAACCAAAGTGTCACTGGCCATTTCACTTCTCTGAATCACAGAAATTGAAAAGATCTTAATAACTGTTTTGTCCAACTTCCTGTATGATATAATGCTCCTCTACAATAACCCAGACATATTCAACTTCGGGTTGAATTCAGAACAGACAACTCACTGTCTGAGAGCATATTTCATTTCATTTTGGAAAGTTCTAACTTAAAAGTTAAACTTAATATTTAATATAAATTTTAAGGTCTGTGTCCCTCTAATTTCATCCTCTAAATCTAAAACTGTCACAGTGGCCAACAAAGTAGGTGTTCAATAAATTTAATTAAATGAATAAATGAATTTCGAAAATTCTGCTTTCTGGAACCATTTAAAACAGACTGAGTTCTTCTAAAGCATAATTTCAAATATTTGAAAATAACTATTATGACCCTCCCCAAGTTTATTCTTCTATACAATAAGTACCTTTATTCCCATCAGCTATATCTCACATCTAAAAGATGTTCTGACCAAGATCTGATTCACTGAGCTCAAATTTAGATACTGAAATCTAAGTGTAAGTATAACCTCATGCTATCTCTAGCTCTCCATCCTAACCTCCCATCTAACCCTCAGCCTTAATCTGTCTCCTTACCTACCCAACTTCACCCTTAACTATGGGCTTTAATGTGAGACTGGGGTGTGGCTCAGTGGTAGAGTTCTTGCCTAGCATGCATGAGGCCCTGGATTTAATTGCCAGCATGCCAAGTAAATAAATAAATCTAAATCTTAACCTGTTTTTTTTAAAATGAATGTGGCCCACCTAAAACCTAGCTTCAATTCTGTATATCAAGTACCTTTTATTAAAAAAAAATATTTATTTAGTTGTAGATGAATATACAGTATCTTTATTTATTTATTTTTAGAGAATTTTTTAATATTTATTTTTCAGTTTTTGGTAGACACAACATCTTTATTTTTATGTGGTGCTGTGGATCGAACCCAGCACCTCGTGCATGCCAGGTGAGCACGTTACGGCTTGAGCCACATCCCCAGCCCCCTTTATTTATTTTTAATGTGGTGCTGAGGATTGAACCCAGTGCCTCACACATGCGAGGCAAGCTGCATGAGCTACAGCCCCAGCCCCTATCAAGTACCTTAATCTCGTTGAACTGGGCTACATAGTTTTCCATGGTCCTCAAAGCCTGGTCAGCCAGTTTCTCTTCATAGTCTTCCCAAAGGAGATCATTATTCTGTGGGATGGAGTCAGAGGTTGGTGAGGGCCCCTTTCGTGCATCTCAACAATTGCCTACCCAAATACCCAAATTCTCCTGCAAATACTTCTTTGTAGTCCTGTATTTAGAAAATCATGTTGGAGTCTAGGGAAGATTCAAAGGGAGAAGAGACAATCTCTGCCCCCAAGGAAGTGCCCTATAGCAAACCTGGAATAAAGAATGATCATATGATCACGGCCAGGGACTCCACAGCTTAGGGTCCAGGGATATTTGAGAGTAATTAACTGATAAAGTTAGTTTTTTAAAACAACCCATTTTCAGGAGGTAAAACTTCTGTAAAGTTTTAAAGAGGGAAAGAGGGTCAAAATCAGAGGAGGCCACTGATTAGGGGAAGCTTCTTTTTACCTTGACATTGCAACTTATTCCTACCACCCAGAGACTGAGGCTACACAAATGGACAATGTGACTGGCTCCTTTGTTTTCCTATTTCCTTGGAAGGAGAAGTTCAGCTGAGATTGAGATGAAAATTGGAGTGTATGGTGAAGAATGGTGAAATCCACATTGCCCTTACCCCTACAATGTCCTTCAGCTCCTCATGACCATCCCATTCACTGCTGTAGATTTCTTGCAGGGTTTCTGACACTCTTTTTGAACTTTCATGCATCACTGAAAGGAAAGAATTCAGTTTTACCACCAAATTTCCAAAAAAGCATTTTGACATAATCATATGGGTGACAAATCAGTGGGTCCAACTCAGGACAAACTCAGAAGGTTGGCTTATGAGTGAAGGAAGCTAGGTGAGGCTGTGAAAGGAAAAGTGACTCCCCATAGGCCCACAGAATTTCAGAAATCAAGGATAGAAAAGTGGTAAAAAGCTGGGGTTTGGGAGCTGGGGTTGTGTCTCAATGGTAGAGCATTTGCCTAGCATGTGCAAGGTACTGAGTTTGATTCTCAGCACCACATATAAATAAATTAAATAAATAAAGGTCCATTAACGACTAAAAACTATTAAAAAAAAAAAAGATGGGATTTGGTTGTTTTACTGTCCCCAGAAGTTTTAGCATCTATACAAAGGCCTTCTAGATTTTTCTGAGCTTTAATACCCACCTTTGACTGCACTAAGGAAGTTCTTCAGGTCCTTGTAGAGCTTGTAGCCTTCTGCCTGAAAGGGCAAAGTAGTTTTGGTGACTAAAGAGGTATATTTTTAAAGATGCTCCAGACATCAAAGTTGAAAAGTAGATTAAATGCAGAATTCACTCCTAGAATTTCTTCAAATATTCACAATTGTCATAAACCAGACTTTCTCTAAGTTGTAGGCTGTCTCCTCTGGGTCAGTTTTTAAGTTGGGAGGTTGCTAGAGTGTCCACTGCATTGATATCCTTTCTTCTTTCTTCTGCTTATTCCTTCCAGTGAACAAAAACCTATAGCCAAGCTCTTCTGTGAAATTTAAGTGTCCTCTATGTGATCCTATCTATGTTCCTATCTATGTGATCCTCCAGCTCACATCCTCCTCTCTGGGTAGATAAACTACTGCCATCTTCTGCAGATTCCAGGCTTTCTTCTTCTCTGACTACTCTCACAGATACTTCTCTTCACCCTGCTATCCTTTACCCGCCTCACCTTACCCAGCTAGCAGTCTCCTGCTTTATATTTCTGTAAAGGGCCTTGTCATTAATACCTCCATTTATAATCCCCAAATCTTCATCTATAGTTCATTCTCATTCTCTCTCTTCCCACCCCCCCATCTATCTCTCTCTCTCTCTCTCTCATTCTATCTTTGCTCCTATGTCTGAATTCTCTTTTTTGGCTAGAATTCCCAAGTGCAGAAATGGTTTCCTCCTGTTTCTAAACAACAAGGGGAGCTGGGTTTGTGATACACAACTGTAGTCCCAGCTACTCATGAAATTGAGGCAGGAGGATCACTTGAGCCCAGGAGACTGAGGCCAGACTGGGCAGCATAATGAGACCCTGTCTCTAAATAAATAGAATAAATAAAAAGAAGGGGGAAAGGACAGGAAAGTATCATCTAGAGTTCGAAGTTCAAATTTCAATCTTTTTTTTTTTTTCTGGGTATTGGGGATTAAACCCAAGAGTGCTTAGCCACTGAGTCACATCCCCAGCCCTTTTTATATTTTATTTAGAGACAGGGTCTCACTAAGGTTCTAAGTTTCTGAGGGTAGCTTTGAATTCAAGATCCTCCTGGTTCAGCTCCTAAATGTGATTATAGGCATGTACCCAGCAATGAACTGTTTTTTAATTTTTATTTTTCAGCACTAGAGATTGAACCCAGTGGCACTCTACCACTGAGCCACATCCCAGCCCTTTTCTATTTTTTATTTTGAGACAGGGTCTTGCTAAATTACCAAGCTGGCCTTGAATTTGGGATTCTCCTGCCTCAGTCTCCAGAATCACTGGGATTATAGGCATGCGCCACCGTGCCTGGCCAGCCCAAAATTTCTGATTGTGCTTCATACTGAAAGTCCCTCTCAATGGCTGAATGCCCAGGGCTATAAGGACACATCTCAAAAGAGTTGAAGGCACTGTCAGAAAGCTGGGAGAAGAAGTAAGGTTATATAAATGTAGTAAATGAGGATCAAGAGAACATCAGATAAATGATCAAGAAAGAGTCAAATGCCACAAAGAGATCAGAATGCAAGAAGAGTCAGTAAAAATCACTAGAGCTGGTAATTGGAAGTCACTGGTGACCTTGAGAAAACATTTTCAGTAGTACAATGAAGACAGACTCAGTCAGTTAACAAAATTTAGGAACACTCAGCACTCACCAGGAAGGATATCTAACTTCCTTCTTGTGTTTTCATTTACAGAAAAAGTTTAGATAGTTTGTTAAATGAACACAATGTCTTTTAAATATGGATATAAGTCTGCAAACTTTGAATATGATGATCAAGATTTTAGAGAGATTTGAAAGTGTCTTATGGATTATAAAATTAACAAGAATTTCAAGTTCTTTTTTGAAAGAAAACAATGCTTACTCAACTTTTTATTTCAGTATGAAAACCTGACTTCAAAAATAGATTACTAACAAAACCAGTCAAATTATTTTGCATGATTTCTACAAATTACACTTTTAGTTTTTTTCTCAGTATATATAATATGGCCTAAAATATTACTTATCAAAGTTTTTATGTATGGTGCTGCACTGTTTAAAACTAATGGGTGCCATTTTATATCATAGTCCAGAAAATGTGAGTGCCTCCTGCCTCCATAGTACCTCACAAAGCCCATCTCCATTTCTGTTTTAGAATCAAGCCTCTTAATTACTAAGTTTTTCCTCCGTGCTCTTGTTCATTCCTTTGAGGAGATGAAGTGTGGGAATATACGTGAAGGTGGTAATGGTGGCGGGGGTGGAATGGAGGGAAGATGGGACAGCACTGGGTGTCATTTTATTTCTCTGACCTATCCATCTTCCCCTAAAACATCTCCAAGTAGTCATTCCCAGAATCTACTCCTTTTTTGACTTTCACAGTTTTGGCTCTTACGTGTCTGGGAGTCAAGTATCTTGACTCTACTCCCAACTAGCAAGTTAGTCCACTTCTCAGGCTTTAGTTTCCTCATTTATAAATGCAGTGTAAGGCCATTTAGTTCTTATGATTTTATCACTTCTACTTTTTGAAATCTTGCCAAACCCTGGTATTGCCATAAAAATTCTGAGTCAGTCTTTCCCACCCCTTATACAAACAAGTTCAGCCCTCAGTTATTGAGCCACTAGTGCCCTGTGGAAGTCTGTCCTAAGCTAGGCACAATCTAGGTTCTAAGATACTGGGGTACTGAACATGGAGAAGAAGGTCCTTGTCCTGGAGTTCCCTATTTCCTAGAGAAAAAATGGACTCAGAGAAACAAGTATAAATAGCAGAATCAAACTCTGAGCAAGTGCTCAAAGTGCTTAATCTAAAGGAGATCTAGGAGGGAAAGATGAAGCTGGATTGTTAGATCTGATTTTAAAGACAAGAAAGTGGAAGCAGCTATTAATATTAGAAGAGATTAAAGTGCTGCTTTAAGAAACTAACTCTTTCTATGTAATTAAAAAAACACACCATTTGTGTTCAGCATTATTATTATTTTTTAGTTGTTGATGGGCCCTTATTTATTTATATGCAGTGATGATTCAAACCCAGTGCCTCACACATACTAGGCAACGCTCTCCCACTGAGCCACAATCCCAGCTCTGTAATATGTTTTTGAAAAGAGAGTAATGGAGGCTGGGGTTGTGACTCAGTGGTAGAACACTTGCTTAGCACTGGCAAGGTCTTGGGTTCGATCCTCAGAACCACACAAACAACAACAATACAATGAAAGTTAAATTCTTAAAAAAAAAAAAAGAGGGTAAGGGGAAAGCAAGCACAGCTTCAAAGAAAACTTACCTATGGAAATTTGGTAAGGAACCTAGGCAAGTGGCAAGGCTTTGACACAAGCTGGGAAGTTGGGAGGGATAGGACATGCTATTAATAAAAAGCTGATTCCATAGTCAATGATCACCTATGGCTGTTATGTTACACAAACAAGGAGACAACCAGGGCTGGAGATATAGCTCAATTGGTAAAGGCCCTTGGTTCAATCCCCAGCACCACACACAAAAAGAGAGACAACCAGACATTACAGGTGCTTCCTGAGAGAAGAATATACAAACACCTATGAAATATTCTTGACATCAAAACAAAGACCAAAAAAACTAAGTCGCATCAAGCCTGTAAATCAATCAATTTGCCAGGACATAGGAACTCCTCAAATAATAAGACAGAGATCAATCAGCAAAATATAGGCTGCAGGGAACTGAAGGACAAATAACCTGATATCAACAACAAATCAAAGAGAAGAATCAGAAATCTATAGATAAAGAGATTTAAATCTGAGAGGTTTAAGCATGTCATTGAATTGCTGATTTCAACAAACTGTTAAAAAAAAAAAAAGATTCAATCACAGAAACTTGAACATTGACTGGAATATTTTTCCCCCTTTTTTAGATGCTGAGGATAGAACCCAGAGCCTTGCACATGCTAGGCAAGCACTCTACCACTGAATTGCAACCCCTTAACAGTATATTTCAGTATTAAGGAATGGTGCTAAATTTTTTAGATAGCACTTAAAACTTGCATTTTAGTGGGATATTTAATCTGAAATATCTTAAATATTTAATATAAAATAAATAGTATGTAGTTAAATTAGGGAAAAAAGCAAAGTTGTAAAACCACATGCATGGAATAATCTCACTTTTGTAAACCTCACATTTATTATGGATACATTCAGATACCACACACAAACACAGCAAGATGGTTGTAAGGATGTAAAACCACAGAGGTCATAGTTTAAGAGTGTGAAATTCTTACTGTTTTTACATTCATTTTATTTTTCCTAAGTACTTTCTGATTTTTTGTAATGAGTAATGAAATTAAAATTTTTATGGATGAAATGATTGAATTTGCTTCATAAAAATCAAGGATAGAAGAAAAGTATAGACATCGATAAGATTGCCCATGAGATGATAAATTATTGGGTAATAGGTATATGATGGTACATCATACAACTTTCTCTTCCTTTGTATATATTTGAAATTTTCCATTTAAAAAGTTTAAAAGTAAAAGTAAGATTCTTAGGTCCTACTCCCAGAGATCTTGCATTTTTAAATACTTCCCAAGTGATTCTAATTTATAGTCAATTACTTTGATAATAGTTAATATCCTTTCACTATCATTTAAAATTGTTTTCCATATAATTCAACTAACTGATATTGTATATGTAGAATTTGGCTGATCTTTGTCCCTGGTTCCTGGGAGATAAACCTTCAAATACTGTGTCTCTGTTATTCATTGTGGTCCCCTCAGACCACACCTGAGTTTATACTAAATTCAAGATGGTGGCTGTCCATGCTGGAAAGATCAACCTTGTCATTAGAAGATTCAGGCTTTGAGACAGGTAAGAGGAAGGGAAGGAAGCTAGAGATTTGAGTTCAAGCACATAGCCCATGATTCAACATGTAAAGAAACTGCAATAAGGGGCTGGGATTATGGCTCAGCGGTAGAACGCTCGTCTAATAAGTGCAAGGCCCTGGGTTCGATCCTCAGCATCATATAAAAATAAATTAAAAAACAAAAATAAAGGTATTATTGGGGCTGGGAATGTGGCTCAATCGGTAGCGCGCTCGCCTGGCATGCGTGCGGCCCAGGTTCGATCCTCAGCACCACATACAAACAAAGATGTTGTATCTGCCGAAAACAAAAAAAATAAATAGAGGAGTGTTCTTTTCTCTTAATTGGTTCCTCCTGAGGAACCAATTTATCATCTCATGGGCAATCTTATCTATGTCTATACTTTTAGTCTATCCTTGATTTTTAAAATTCTCTCTCTCTCTCTCTCTCTCTCTCTTTAAAAAAAAATAAAGATATTATGTTTAACTACTTATAAAAAATTTTTTAAAAAAAGAAAGAAACTGCAATAAGAACTCTGGACAGCTAAAGCTCACCTGATATGCCAAGCATGACATGTCCTAAAGACATAGAAGCTTTGTGTTTGGAACCCTTTCCCACCTCACCTTATATGTGTCTTCATTTGGCTGGTCCTGATTCGTATCCTTTGTAATAAAATCATAATATGTGTAGAAACTTTATGAGTTCTGAGAGTCATTCTAATGAATTATCAAACCTGAACAGGTTAACACTCTTATTATAAAGAGGGGACAGTAATCTTCAGGTTTAATGTAAAAATTAAATGATATAATGTATGTAAAATACTGAGCACAAACCTTGCTCATGGTAGATAGGAAGTAAAAAATCCCATGGAGCTTAAACCTGTTAGCCACTTCATAGTATAAATTTTCTACATAAAATTATTCATAATACCCTGCTAAAATAGAAGAAACAGTGATAAAAGGAGGTTTGTTGGTGGAAATGACAAGTAAAAGATGGAGGTATTATTTTGGAATAAAGGACTTAGGTAGAAAAGATGTAGTAAACAACAATAAGAGAACAGGGGCCACTGAGTCAAGAGGAGACCTAGGATAGGAATGGTACCCTGGGAGGGATATAAACCCAAAACTAAGGTGGCAGGGGTTCACTTTAATGTTGTATAAAGATCTGGTGATGCCACAGTACCTTGGCAATCCTCAGGAGGAACCAATTAAGAGAAAAGAACACTCTATCTCCCACAAATCCCTGATGAGTGGTTAACTGCCCCTGAGTTCAATCCAGGAACAGAAAGATAAATTTCTCTGGTTCCAGAGGAAGGATAAGCAGCAGGTCACCCTGTGGCCCTGAGCCCTTGGGGGAGGCTGGGTTGGTAAGGATGCTTGTAGAACCTGTGTTCTTCTGCCACACATCCCACATGTCTTCTTTCTTTCCCCAAGCTTCTCTTCCCCCAATTACCTGTTGTTGATAAAAGTTGCTGGCACTTTGTTCAAATCGCTCATCTTTGGTTTCTACAGTTTTCCCCAATTTTTGTAGGACCTGGGAGATATAAGACAGAAAAGGCCATAGTTATAGTCAAGTATCTCTCATATGTTGGTCTTATATGACTGTGGCTTCTCTCATAGTCTTGGAAGCAACTAAGGGTCTTACTCTTATTACCCCAGCAGAATTAGGAATATATCATGTTGCTGACAAATCAATCATATTTTGTGATTCTTTTCAAATAAGTGTAACTGGAGGTATGCAGCAGTGTGCTAGAGGATATATCTATTTCCAAATAAATAAGATTTACCTTCCTAGAATCTCATTGCTATTTAAAGTCCTTTTTAAAAAATACTTTTTAATTGTAGTTGGACACATTGTCTTTATTTATTTATTTATTTATTTATTTATTTATTTATTTATTTATTTATATCGTGGTGCTGAGAATAAAACCCAGTGCCTAACACGTGCAAGGCAAGTCCTCTACCACTGGGTCACAACCTCAGCCCCTAAAGTCCTTTTTTTTAAGGCTGGGGATGTGGCTCAATGATAGACACATTTGCCTAGCATGTGCAAGGCTCTGGGTTCAATCTTGAGTACTGCAAAAATAAAGTTTTTTAGGGTGTTGGGGATTGAACCCGGGGCCTTACACAAGCTAAGCACATGATGTACCACTGAACTACCTTCTGGCCCTAAAGTTTTTTTCTTAAGGAGGAAGAAGGAAGACATGTTGTTTATTTTTGGTACTTAGGACTGAACCCAGGGGTGCACTATCACTTAGCTACCTCCTCAGTCTTTTTTACTTTGAGACAGGGTCTTACTAAGTTGCCTAGTCTGGCCTTGAACTTGCAATCCTCCTGCATCAGCCTCCCAAGTTGCTGGGAATACAGATGTGTACCACTGTGCCTGGTGAGGGCATTATATTAAAACAAAGATTAACAAAAAAGAACATAAAATATGCATAGCTCTTAAAGATAAATATGAGCTTTAAAGATATTTTTAAAATTTAAAAAAAAATAGTTGTAGATGGACACAATACCTTTATTTCCTTCTTTTTATATGGTGCTGAGGATCAAACCCAGTGCCTCACACATGCGAGGCAAGGGCTCTTCCACTAGCTACAACCCCATCTCCCTTGAAGACATTTCTCTTAAAAGACCCTTGTCTAGCCATAGACACAGATTCTTTTCAATAGATGAGGTTAGAGAGATGAGCAGGAAACTCTTCTTTCATGAGGGCCTTTGTGGAAAACTTTGAGAAGCCCTAATAAAATACATTTGAAATTCAGCTAGAAATGAATGCTATCCAGGTCTGTCTTCTCTCAACTAGAAAACCTGAGAGACATCCATTATACAGTCTCAGTGCCAAGGCAAAAGACAAGATACTAAAAAAGACCCAGTCTCTATTGTCAAAGGGGACACTGCCTTTCTGGAATGCCCTTCCTCACTTTGTCTGCCAGGCACATATCTTAAAACAAAACAAACCAAACCAGTTCCATGTCCTTTGTGATGCTTAACCACATAAGTTTCATCTCATTAATCAAGCTAACCACTCCCTGTTCAGTGGTTGCAACATCTGAAAGTTGTATATGCTTCTATTACTGTTTTGTTATTTGAATTTATCTGTCTTTTCAAACTGGGACTCCTTAAGGACTGAGTACTTTCTTTATTTATTTAGATCTCTCAGTATCCAACAAATAGATATTAGTAATTTTAACAGGAAAGGAGAGTGAGACTGGTATAAAAGAAGACTATTGGCTGGATCTTGAAGTAGGATTTTGACTGATTGGAGTAGAGTATAAAGAGCCAGGCATGGTGCACGTCTATAATCCCAACGATTTGGGAGGCTGAAAAAGGGGGATTGCAAGTTCCAGGCCAGCCTAGGGAATTTAGCAAGACCTTGTCTTTAAAAAAAAAAAAAAGGCTGGGGATGTAGCTTATTGGTAGAGTGCTTGACTAACATGTGCAAGGTCCTGGGTTCAATCCCCAGCACTGCTAAAAAAGGAGAGAGAAAGGAAGAAAGGGACAGGGAGAAGAAAGAGGATTCAAGGCAGACAGCAGCTTCAGCAAAGTCATGGGAGGATGTGACTTCACAGCAGCTTCCTAAGATGTTTTGGCACAGCTCATTTAGGGTGTGTTATGGGGAGTGATGGGGAATTAAGTTAGAGAGATTGGAGTCTCTTTATGAAGGGTTTTGAATCACATGCATAAGTGCTGAGGTCTTGGGAGTAAGGAAGGCTCTATGTAGAGACAGACCCAAGTGTCTCCAATCTTACCCCAGGGGGTTAATGTCTCTCACTTATGGAGCTCTGTAGTGGTTAAACTCAAGGGCTCTTAGAAAGTCAGATATTAATTAACTCTCATCTCGGTCTTTCCACTTACTGGCTATAAGCCTTTGGGCAAGTCACTTAAATCTCCTGAGCCTCGGTGTATAGAACTTCCTTTCCTCCATTAGGATAATATTTCTCTCCTGAAGTTGTTGAGAGGATTAAATGAGGTTATGTATGTGAACTGCCTTTCTCTGTGCTGCCCTACAGTGAGCAATCAATACATATCTATTATCATATGTCTAGTTTTTCTTCCTTGTCTATAAATGCCTGTATTTCCTTTTCAGTTTAGCCATGTCTGTTTGTCTGTGTGTGTCTCTAACTTCACCTTTGTTGCCACGCCTGCACAGTGCCATCCTCTCTGGCTCCACCCTCTTCCCCCAACAAAACATTGTCCTCTACCATAAAGTTGCAAAACTACCTTGTTTAGTGGTAAGTGCAGCTCTTACTTCCTTTTTTGCTACCCCTCCCTTCCTTTGCCCTGGTTGGCTCTTCCTAGGTGGAGGGGGTGAGAAAGAGAGAAAAACTAGGGTATGATGGAGCCCTCTGCCCAGTTTCCAAAGGAAGACCAAAAGGCTTTCAATTCTGAAACGGAAAAGGCGATTGTTATCACCCTGGAAATGTACCTCAGGACCCTGGGCCCAGAGTTGTCTGTTGTCATAAGCAATAAGTCCATGTGTCCTGTGTCAGGGCACTTATACTCTCAAGGAGAAACCCTAGAGGGAACAGGATATACAGATGTTCAGTAGATTTTTTTCCCTAGTATTGGGAATTAAACCAGGGCCTTGCACATGCTAGGCAACATTCTATCACTGAGCTACAACCCCAGCCCTTTTTATTTTATTTTGAGACAGGATCTTGCTAAGTTGCCCAGGCTTGCCTCAACTTTATGATTGTCCTGCCTCAGTCTTCCAAATAACTGGAGTACAGGCGTGTGCCATTGAGCTGAGCTCAACAGTTGTTTGTTAAAAAAAAAATTCTACTTTTGGATCACTTCCTAATGATAACCTACAATATAACATCAGTCCCTAAAGTCCTGTCCTGAGAATTCTGCCCCAAATTTGCCTGGCCTGGCAGCTGAAAAGTTAGAATACAGACATTTGGTGGTGGTGGTGGGGGGGGGGTGTCAAAGAGTAAATGTGACAAAATGTTAACACTTGATGAATATGGATGAATAATATTTCAGTGTTCACTGACCTATTCTTATTCTACTAACTCTTTCATAAACTGGGGTGGAGTGATAAAGAAAAAAAATCACTGCATAAATATTTGGTGGCTACCAAATACATGATCCTTCACCATAAGTGATTATTAATTACATTTCAGCTAATTCTCTCAATTGGGGTAATTTGAACAGGGTCTGGACGTTAGATATTATGAAGCATTATTTTTCTCTAGGTGCAATAATTTTGTTGTGTTGATGTGAGAAATCTTTAGGATATATGCTGAAGTGAGCTTTCCTTAAAATGGCCTCAATATACTTTTTCCACCCCTTTCTTCTACCACTCCCTGTCCCCGGGCTCAGCTGCATTTCTCACTACTTTGCCTAAAAGGATTTACAGACTCCTGCTGGATTATGCTGGCATTCCTTGGCTGGAATGCTCTCTCACCCACTTGCCCGAGGAACTAGGAATCATCCATAATTCCTGTTTCAAATTCAGCCTCCAGAGTTAAGCCTCCCTCCATTCTCCCCACTCTTTCTGAATTCCCATAGATGTATGTATCTCTCAGCTCTCTTTTATTTTTTTTTTTTTTTACTAGATTGTAAGCTTCTGACAGGCAAGAAAAGATTGCCTCTTATTCTGGATCCAGCCAAGTCCCCTGAACAAAGAAATTTTCCACAAATATTTGATGAATTAAATCCTCTGGGATAGAAGTTGAGTAAAAGTCAACAGAGAAAAAGACCAACAAAGGAGTATTAAAAAATGCTCTTACTTAGGGGAGATCTGAGAGGTCTGCCACAGAGAAATCACAAACAGATGGTGAAAGCAGTAGTCTGAAATGTGAAGATGTAACAAACTGTAAAAATACAATGAAGCCAGCCTGAACCCAGTCTCATGTTGTGTTTGAGTGGGAACTGGAAAACAAAACAAGAAGAATGTTTCATCTCTATTGTGTTTAACAGTCACTTGACCATTACTCCCAGTTTTTCAGGGGAAGATGAGCCTGTTTCCACTGCTACCCCTGATCCTTCTGAGAAAGGATCAGCAGGAAGTGGGGAGGCACAGATGTCCGAGTGGTTTATCAGGAACCTTGCAGAGGCAGCAGCCTGAGGTTATTCAAAGGCAGAACACCTGGGTTTCAGTAATTTTTCTGCCATTTGCCAATCTCTTTTGAAACTTGTTTCCTTATTTCTAAAATTGGGATCCTGGGGCTGAGAGTGTAGCTTAGTGGTAAAGCACTTGCCTAATATATGCAAACCCCTGGGTTCAAACCCCAGGACCAAAAAAAAAAAAAAATGGAATACAAACATCTTATTTAAAGTGTGTTGAAGAGATGAAGTAAGATCATATTGCTAGAATGTTGGTTCCATAAGGGAGAGATCATGCCTTCTTATGTTCCTGTGCCTGCTCCATCACAGGTGCATGATATTTGACACATTAACCATTATTATACTTAAAAGATTATATCCTTTCTCTTTACTGAAATTGTCTCCCTCTTTACCTTATTATCAGTTACCTCCCAAGACACAACGACTCTGGTTAGGAGCTGAATGAACTGAACCAGCTCCATTTTCCCATACCATTCTCTCCCTTGTCCACACAGTACCTCTGGCTACCACTTCAAGTTCCATGTCTGTCTCTTCCTATATTTGAGTATGTGTTCAGAGTATGCTGTTTTCTGCATCAACCTGGAAGTTTCCCAGGGCAGACTCATGTTTGCTCTTCTTTCCCCACCTCGTAAGGGTTCAGGGCAGGAAGAAGAGGGTGCTAGCTGGGTGGCTGGTTTTCCTTTTGGGAAATATTTGACTCTGAGGTTCAAGTCCCCTCTCCTTTTCAGTTTGGATTGCCACTCTGAATTTCATAAAGAATATCAACTCTCTTATTTTATAGACGCAAGATTTAAAGTCTAAAGCAGGCATTACTTGAGATTTTGGAGTCCATGCTTAAAAAGGAGAGAAAGCCCAAAGTAAGGGCACAGTGTTGATGACAGACTAGGTCAAGACAGAGTGAAAGAGTGAAGCAAGCTGGTCATGGTGGTGCACACCTGTAATCCCAGCAACTCAGGAGGCTGAGGCAAGAGGATTGCAAGTTCAAAGCCAGCCTAAGCAATTTAGTGAGGCCCTAAGCAATTTGGTGAGACCCTGTCTCAAAATAAAAAATAAAAAGGGCTGTGGATGTGGCTTAGTGGTAAAGCACATCTGGGTTCAATTCCTGGTTTTTTAAAAAAAATCAATTAGTGTATCTTTTTTTTTTTTTTTTTAACAGGGTTGAACCCCAAGGGTGCTTAACTACCGACCTGCATCTCCAGCCTTTTTTTCTATTTTTTTTGAGACAGGGTCTTATTAAGTTGCTTAGGGTGTCACTAAGTTGCTGAGGCTGGCCTTGAACTTTCGGTCTTTCTGCCTCAGCCTTCTGAGCTGCTGGGATTACAGATGTGCACCATCATGCCCAGCTAATTACTATGTCTTTTTAAAGATTTTGTTTTGTGGTGCCCAGGATTTTGGTTATGCTAAGCAAGCACTCTTCCACTGAGTTCCATCCCTCGCCCTTGGCATTTCTTAAAAAAAAAAAAAATGCTATTATTTGTGAGATGGTTTTTCCTTCCTTTTTCTTTTCCTTTGGGGTTTTTGTTCTTTTTTTCAACCACAATGTGGCTTTCTCTGGGGTAACTCCTGCTCCCCCATACTGTTTCTAACCCAACCTTCTCATAAGCAGTCACTCTCTCTGATCTATCAGATTTGTAATCAGCCTTTAGAAAGGCTGAAACAACCACCAAGGTTAGAGTAAGCGAAGTAACTTAAGTTCAACACATAAAATCTTGCCCTTTTCCTCTTCTGTTTCACAGGACTTCAAAAGACAGAAAAAGTATATAGATCCTCTCCCTTCCATTGTGATCTCTGTTTTTGTTTTTGGCACTGGAGATTGAACCCAGGGGCACTTTACCACTGAGTCACTTCCCCAGCCCTTTTTATTTATTTATTTGAGAGAGAGTCTAAGTTGCTTAGCGCCTCTCTAAATTGCTGAAGCTGGTCTTGAATTTGTGATCTTCCTGTCTCAACCTCACGAATTGCTGGGATTACAGGCCTGCACCACCACATCTGGCTCCATTGTGGTCTCTTTTTTTTTAGTTGTTGATGGACCTTTATTTTTTATTTATTTCTATGTGGTGCTGAAAATCGAACCCAGTGCCTCACACATGCTAGGCAAGGGCTCTACCACTGAGCCACAACCCCAGCCCTCCATTGTGGTCTCTTAAAATCAGGAATGACATCTATATTCCATCACTGCTCAATTGATAACCCACTTGAGAGAGAGTTGGTTGCCCTTTATCCTTCCAAAGCTGCTTCTTCACCTTTACAATACAAATATTTCAGTTGTTAAGCCTGTGCTATTCATCTATATGCTTCTAAGACTGTAACTCTTAGAAAACCAAGACTGTATCTGAAGTCCTTCTTGTATCTCCATCCCCCTTTTTCTTCTGGCTTACCTGTTTTCCCGTACCACCTTGTCTACTAGGTTGTTGTTAGGTGGAAGTTAGAAGCAAAAAAAAAAAAAAATACATTGGACATTTACAAAAATGCCATTAAAATGTACAGAGTGTGTCTACCTGATCTGGACAGGTAGGTTAAGTTGTAATGGGCAGCCTACCCAATGCTGGAGTAGGCTACCCAGATAAGAAGAGCACAATTGAAGAGATGCTCCATCATCCTGGGCAGTGTGGTCTCCAACGCCAAAGGGAGGGTACAGGAAGCAGATATGGGTCATTAAACCACCACCAGAGGCCAGGAAGGGGTAGGTACACAAAGAATTATGTAGATTCTTGAGTCCTCAGGGGATGTCAAAAGCCAAGTTTTAGTGTCGGGCATCACAGCTGGTTGTCACCGTCTTTGCCTTTAGGGAAATTACCCTCCAATTTCATCATCTGTAAAAAGGCCACCATCCTGGCCTTATTACGAGGACGAACCCTGCAGCGTGGATGGCCGCCAACGCTGGCTCCTTTCTGTCACATTTTCTGGGTCAGCCTGAGGGTTGTTCCTGACAGAAACCGTTGTCTCCTGGGCTTCGCCCAGCCTTGCTCAAGATGGCCTGGTGTTCTCCGTTCTCTCCCATCTGCCAGTTTTCATGGACACCCACTCCCCACCCCACTTCCCGGGGGGTCAGCGGGGACCCTCCTCCTCAGCCCAGGCCCCACCGCCTACCTTCTCCTGGGCCCTGCTGAACTTCTTCTGCACCTGCTTGGCGAAGAGGCCCGCGGCGCCGCCCGCCTTGCCCTCGGCCATCCTGCCGCTCAGGGGCGGCTGGCCCAGCTCGCTGTGGTTTCCAGAGGCCCCGGGAGGAAGTGCTGCGGCTCCCAGCGTGCCTCGCGCCAGCCAGCAAGCAGGCGGCCTGGGCCTCCCTGCCCCCAGGGCTGCCCTGCATTGGCCAGGCTCTACAGGCCACCCCATCCCCACACCAAAGACACCCACAGCCTCGAAGCCTGGACCGCAGACGCCAAGGCCCATCCACAGCCCCAAACAGCCCAGCTCAGGGTGCAGCCCAGAGCAGCAGGCTGGGGGCCCCGTGGGGACATCCCCAGGCTGGGTCAGTGGGTCCTCACTTTGCCTGTGGCAGGGGAGCATCGACCCCATTGAACAGGATCTTCAAACGTGAGCCTAGACTCATTCCTTCCAGAAAACAAATTAGCCAGCACATCAACATTGGAAAATAACAAACAACCTGGCAGGAAATGTTGAGTTCAACTCACTGTGACTATTGTATCAGAAAACGTCTCTCCATTCTAGGAGTATTCGTGTGGCGTGGGCAAGTCAACTGTATTTCTTGCCCCAGGTTGCGGTTTAGCTACTGCCTGAGAGGTTGGCTCTGAGTCTGGAATTGCTAGTGGGAGAGTGCCTAAAGGAGCCAGGGCTCCAGATCTGGATGTGAAAGGGAGCAACAACTGCAGAGAGAAAAGACGTCTTTAGGAAATGAGGCGATCTTATTAAAAAAAGAACTGAGTATGCGAGTCTGTGCAGGGGACTGGAAGCAAGTTTTTCTAGTTGGAGTGCAGTATACTAGGTGGAAGCCGAATGTGAACTGAGACACAGATTGTGCAAATTAGGATGGGGCTACTGAGATTACTAATAACTGTTGTCTCTTTAGAGATGTGGATGTGGAAGTTACTCCCTGACCTGTTTGAGGGGTTAGCTGGAAATTAGGATATTACATTTGGAGGAACCATTTATTCAAGGATTCTACAGTGTGAGGCTGGGGATGTGACTCAAGCAGTAGCGCGCTCGCCTGGCATGCATCCGGCCGGGGTTCGATCCTCAGCACCACATACTAACAAAGATGTTGTGTCTGCTGAAAACTGAAAAATAAATATTAAAATTCTCTCTCTCTTTAAAAAAAAAAAGGATTCTACAGTGCATATTAAATTCTTTCAAGGAAGGAAAAGAGATCAAAATATGCTTCCCAAGAAGTTGGAGGCCTGCCACAAAATTACCTGCTGTTGTTTTGCACTTCTTTCCCCCCCAGTAGACACAGTACACTCAAACTAAACTGTGTGCCAGGCATTGATGGTGCTGGGAAGCCAAGGATGAATACAATGCAGCCCCTGACCTCAAGATGTTCACAGTCTGGTGGAGCTAGGTTGGTAATCAGATGATTCCACTGTAGTCTGCTTAGTTCATTTACAGAAATGGACACAAAAATTTCAGGCAATAAGTGATTAGTGTTTATTCTGATTTTAGCTTTTGTGATCATCTGTGAGAGCCATAATGGTAAAGATGGAAGGACTTGATGTTGGATGGAGAGGAGAGGAAAGAAATGCGGAGGATGGTGATGCTGCTGGGACACCAAAAGAAGATAACAATGACAACAGGTGCATCACTAGCAGAAGGAAGCTGATACCTAGGGTCATTCCCAAGACTCCACAGCACTCTTAGCAATGTATTGCAGCTACTACCTTCTAGGAAACTCTCTTCAGTGCCAGTATCTTGGGAACTGAATTTGATAGTCACCCAGTCATTTAGTATTAAAGCAGGAACAATACTTAGAAGTTGATTAGATGGGTAAATCAAGTTATAGAAAAGGATTAATTTGCCCAAGCTACCCCCTCTAATTCAGTGGACAGGAACTCAGGAGTCCTGATACCAGCCCAGCGCTTATAGTGTATACCACATTCTGGAAGCCTCTGTTGATATAATAGGACCAATTTCAGGACCTGTTTTAGCTAATTTCCCCTGCTGTAATGTTTACTACCCTAGTCCCTCCTCTCTGGCCTTTAGTGATGGTTATGAAAAGCAGCTTCTCATCTGCTTAGACTTCTTCTTTCATTTCCCCCTTTGCTTTCTCCTAGGCTACTCTTAACAGACTGAGCCTTTGCTAGGACAGAGTAAAATTATCAACTTCCCAGTTCTCTGTGGTTTATAGAACCCTGGATCCAGTTGCTTATTTTAGTACCAGCCTTAAAGTGCTGATTCACACTTAGCTTGAGGCCCCATCCTGTTGTTGCCTCTTCCTTTCTGTTCTGCATCTTCCCCTCAACTAAAATAATGTTTAGTATCTTCTTTCTCTTTATTTAAAATCTGATTCGTTTTTAATTCTTTGTTCTCCAGTCCCCTAACTTGCCACTTCCTTAATGTTCTGGCATCTGTCCTACCAACCTAATCCTATACTCCTATCTCTAGTGTATCTTTTTTTTTTTTTTTTTTTTGGAACTGGGGATTGAACCCAGGGGCACTTAACCACTGAGCCATGCCCCTAGCCCTTTTAAAATATTTTATTTAGAGTCAGGGTCTGACTGAATTGCTTAGGGCTTCATTAAGTTGCTGAGGCTGGTTTGAACTCATGATCCTCCTGCCACAGCCTCCTGAGCTGCTGGGATTACAGGTGTGCACCACCATGCCCAGCTCTAATATATTCTTGTAGTTCCTGTTGCCCAGAAGCTTAGGGTAAGCATTTGTTCTAGGCCCTAGAGGGGGAAACATAAGAAGGATGAGCCCACAGTCTACCTTGAGGAGTTAGGGCACATTTGGTCACTAAGGAACTTTTAAAAGAACTTTATGCCTTTCAATATAGCAAATATGCATAGGAGGGGGGCGTATGAATAAATTAATGGATAAGGAGTTCCTAAAATAGCCTAAAATGGATAATGTAAAACCACTCCTCCTGGGCTTAGTTTGTGAACTGGTAAAGATAGAAGCAAAAAGGAAGAAGCAGCCCACAGATACAGTGAAATCCAAAGTGGGTCCTATAATTTCATTTCCTCTAGAGGGCTTAATTACAAATAGACATAGTATGATAGTGTACATTCATTTTTATTTGCTTTTTTTTTATCTCTCATTCAATAGTCTCTTAGATTGTGCCCCCACCCCACCCTGTTGGGAATCAAACCCAGGGCTTTGGTCATGCTAGGTAAGCAATCTACACTGAGCTATATACCCCCAATCCTGTTTTTTCCTTGTTGATCTCAAGTCCTATTGCAGATCTAAGAACCATCTTTGGAAGACCAATGGACTCAAGGTAATGTTCAGTTGTTTTCAAAAACCTAAAGGAAAAAAAAAACAGTTATGTCCACAGTCAGTCAGTGACTTTTTTTTTTTTTTTTTTTTTTGGTGGTACAAGAATTGAACTCAGAGATGCTCTACCACCTCTACCACTTCTACCTCTCAGCTACAGCCCAAGTCTTTTTTTTTTTTTTTAATCTGAGATAAGGTCTCACCAAGTTGGCTGGCTTTGAACTTGAATTTTCCTACCTCAGCTGGGATTACAGGTGTGTGTCATAGCACCTAACCCACAGTCAGTAACTTCTGTCTACCTTCTTTCTTAGTTTTTTAGGACTCCCAATTAAGTACGGCCCTACTTAATTAAGTATGGCCCTTATAAGGATGGGATTTAAGGTTTATAAGGATGGGGGGGGTAAAGAGGTTAGGTCTTAGATATGTCAGTATTATAGGTATATGCTCACGACATAGCAGCAAGGACAGACTTTGAAATTGCTGTGAGCCAAGATTCATGTCACAAGACTCCAGGATGCATTACAAGTACACAGTGAGATGTATTATATGGCTCTACTACCACATCAGTGTAGGCAGAGTCTCACTTAACTCTCAAGCATTGCTTAAGGTGGTAAAATTTCTTTCAAAAATTAAAGCAAAATCTCAAAATGCCCTTAGAAAGAAATTATGGGAAAGGAGCATGCCTGAGGGCCCCACAGGCATTTCTGAGTTTCGTTTTCCCTTGACTTTGAATTAGGATATGTGCCTGGTTCAGATCTATGGTTGCCCCAATCTTAGCCTAAGCTAAGCAATACAGTGAAGTCTGCTCAATGGGAAAGGAAACTCAGTAATGTGGAGGGAAAGTACACTTCCCCTCTAGGGGAAGGGAAGGGACTTTACATAAGGAAAACAATTATTGTCCCAGCCCACCTTTTGCTCCCTAACCCAGCCAGTATATGGATCTCAAGATAACCTGTTTCATCCCATTATTTGAGAGGACTCACCTTATTTATCCAAAAGATGTAAGCAGAGACCCGGGTGAAGACTGTGGGCTTCATGGAGACATTACAGCCCAGGCTGGACACAAAGCTGGTCACTCCGTAGACAGCATACTTGCCTCTCACCGAGCAGTGGAGGGGACCTCCAGAATCACCCTGCAAGGAAGAGAAGCAGAGTCGTAAAACTAGATCTTTTGATCTTTCTGTCTTGGCTTATGGTCTGCTCATCCCCCCCACCCCCCTTTGTGTGTGTGTGTGTGTGTGTGTGTGTGTGTATTTAGTTACATTAGTTGTAAATGGACTCAATACCTTTATTTCACTTATTGACCTTTTTTTATATGGTGCTGAGGATCGAACCCAGTGCTCCACATGTTTGAGGCAAACACTCTACCACTGAGCTACAATCCCAGCCCCTGCTTACCCCTTTCTTTTTGTGAGATCTTGTATAGTTTTAAAACTGCAGTTCAATTATCTACTTCCATCATATCTTCACAATCAAAATGAATCTCTTCTTCCTTTCTAAACAACCAAAGCACTTCTTCCTCTCTTTGCAGCAGTTGCCTTGTATTTTGGTTTCATAATTTGCTTCTGCCTCCCACACATATCTATGAACTTCTAAGTCAGGAACTATGTCTTACTGGTATCATTCCTCTTCACAGTGCTAGCATAGAACGCTTTTGTTGTTTGTTTTTGTGGTGCTGGGGATGGATACCAGGGCTTTGCCCATGCTAAGCACATACTTTTGACACTGAGCTACATCCTTAGCCCAAGCACAAAATTTTGAACTCTTTTTTTTTTTTTTTTTTTTTGCAGTACTGTGGATTGAACCTAGGGATCTCTACTACTAAACTATACCCACAGCCATTTTATTTTATTTCATTTTATTTGTTTATTTTTGTAGTACTGAGAATTGAATCCATGGCCTTGTACATGCTGGGCAAGAGCTCTATTACCAAGTTACATTCCAGCCCCCTTTATTTTTTCCCATGCTGGCCTTAAACTTGTGATCCTCCTGCCTCAGTGTCCCAAGTCATTGGGATTATAGGGGTGTGCCACTGTACCCAAATTGAATTTTGAACATCATAAATTCAATAGTTGACTTAAATTGAACCTGGGATAGGAGAAGTATATAGTTCTAATAATTCCTTTATCCCCAGTATTTAGATCAATGGGTCTAATTATACCAAAATGTTCAGAGAGTAGGTAATCAACACATGTTAAACTAAGTGTGGTAAAGAGAAGAGAAAGTGATGAATAAGGTAATGGTTATGTGCTCAGGCTTAGCAGTACAATGACCCAGAGGTTTATAGACTAGGATCTCGACACCGTTCTTACTCAGCTTTTAGAATGCCAGGTGTATAATGCCAGACATAAAATTAGAAGACCCCTAGGTTCAATCCCAAATTCTGAACAAAATAAAAAATAAGGGGTTGGGGATTTGGCTCAGTTGCCTCACATGCACAAGGCCCTGGGTTCAATCCCCAGCACCACAAAATATAAATAAATACATACATACATACATACTAAGAGAGAGGGGTAAAGGAATAAAAAGTGAAGGCAAACTCTATGCAGGGAGAAGAAAGAAAATAAGCAATAAAACTATAGTTAAGGGCTGGGGATGTGGCTCAAGCGGTAGCACGCTCGCCTGGCATGCGTGTGGCCCAGGTTTGATTCTCAGCACCACATACAAACAAAGATGTTGTGTCCCCGAAAACTAAAAAAAAATAAATATTAAAAAAATCTCTCTCTCTTTAAAAAAAAAACTATAGTTAATATTGCATCCATGATACAAGAGAAGCATGTCATTAAACATGTTTAGAGAACAAAAATTTACAAATCTGATAGTAGAAATTAAAGTTTGGGAGTGCTGGAACATAGAGTGAACAAACAAAATATATAGGAGAGGACCAGGAGATAAACATATGAACAACAAAAATTCTAGAAAGGGCTGGGGGCAGTGGTATATGCAGCTCAGTGGTAGAGCAGTCACCTAGCATACGAAAAGGCCTGGGTTTCAGCTCCAGCACCAACCAACCAACAAACAAAAATTCTAGAAAGAGAAAACTAAGAATGTAGGGGAAAAAACTATTAAGAATAAACATTTTTCAGAACAAAAGATTTGGAGTTTCTACAAAGAAAAAACCCACTAAGTATCCCTCATAATAAATATAAATAGACCTTCACCAAGACACAGACCAATAGTGGTAAGAGTAGCTGAAACAGGAAGGTTAAAAATTAGTGGAAAAGCTGGTCATGGTGTCTCAGCCTTGAAATCTTAGTTACTCCAGAGGCAGGAGGATCTCAAGTTCAAGGCCAACCTTGGCAAATTTAGCAAAATCCTGTTTCAAATTCTAAAATAATAATAATATTAAGGCTGGGAAAAAAGAATAAAATCATGGCACTTGCAGGTAAATGGAAGTAGTTAGAGGAGATATTGCTACGTGAAGTTAGCCAAACCCAAAAAAACAAATGCCGAATGTTTTCTCTGATATAAGGTGACTGACTTATAGTGGGGTAGAGAGAGGGAGCGTGGGAGGAATAGAAGAACTCCAGATAGGGCAGAGAGGTGGGAGGGAAAGGGAGGGGCAGGGGGTTAGCAATGAAGGGGGAATGTGATGGACATCATTATCCAAAGTACATGAGTTGGTGTGAACATACTTTATATACAAACAGACATATGAAAAATTGTGCTCTATACGTGTAATAAGAATTGTAATGCATTCAACTGTCATTTTTAAATATTTTTTTTAGTTATAATTGAACACAATACCTTTATTTATTTATTTTTATGTGGTGCTGAGGAGGGAACCCAGGCCCTCACACCTGTGAGGTGAGCACTCTACCATTGAGCCACAACCCCAGCCCCTCACTGTCATGTATTTAAAAAATAAATTCAATTTAAAAAAAACTGTTACCAGCAAAAAAAAAAAAAAAATAGAGGAGAATGTAGAGTTGAATTAGTGATGAATTGACTATGTATTCAGCAAATGAAAAAGTTACTGACTCCAGGGAAAACAAAATTAACGTGAGAAAGAAAAAGTAATCATAGAATAGTACATGATTTACTTGTGAGTAGCATTTTACATAATCATAATAAACATTGATTGTTAATCTAATCAAAAATATTTGGGGGTGGTAGAGAGTTTGAGGAGGTGATGGGAAAAGCTCATGGTTGGCAGAAGGAGACAATGTGTGGGCATAAGAGAGATCCACATATTCCATAATACCTGAACTGAAAAGTTAAGTAGTAATGTTAAATATATATTTTAGGGGCTGGTGTTGTAGCTCAGTGGTAGAGCACTTGCTTGATATGTCTGAGGCACTGGGTTTGATTCTAAACAGCATATATAAATAAATAAATAAAGATCCACGGATAACTTAAAAATATTTAAAAATTAATTAAATAAATATTGTGTCCATCTATATCTATCTATATCTATATCTTCTTTTTTTCCCCATAGATGGAGGTAGACTGCAAAACAATCAGTGGAAAGAGTTAAAAGTGGACCCCTCTTTTATTATTCTTTTATTTATACTGATTATTCTTTTTCACTATGGAGTCTCTTGGTCTTATTTGCCAGTTTAAGCAATTTGATAGGTATAGCTTCAATAAAACTTAACCTTAAAAATAAAAACAAAACAGGAAAGGAAAGAAAACACCGAAAGTTCAAATTGGAGAGAATTCTTTTAGAGAGGAACTAGCTGTACCCCACCCCAACTGCTTAGGAAAATTTTTTATTTTTAGACTACTATAATCTTCTGCAATCTGCATTTGGGGTAAAATTGGGAGTTCATAACCCACTTCAATCTAATGTATGAAATATGATATGTCAAGAGCTTTGTAATGTTGTGAACAACCAATAAAAAAATTTTTTAAATAAATAAATAAAAATAGACCACTATAATCAAAACAAAACAACCTGAATCTCTTCTACCTATATCCTACCAGGGATTTGAGAGTTTTTCAGAGCTAGAGGAACAGAAGATAATTAAATTGTATGAAATACCATTGTCTTATGCTAATTGACCGGAAAGAGAAGGGGTTCTGAAGGGTGGAGAGTGTGGCTGAGGATTTTAGGGCAGAAGGAAGAGCTGAAAAAGAATTTATTGGAAATGGGTCCATTGAATCAGGAGCGGCCCCTGTGAATTCACTCTGAGGAGAAGGGAACTCAGAATTCTGAAAGGCTACAAGACACTATTTGGGAAACTCCAGTGGGAAAACACCTAGAAACACAATTGTCTCAGAGAATTAACAACTTGGTGGCAGCTGGAAGAGAATTACCCTGGTTTTTCAGAGTTCTAGGCCTTGAGAAAGCAGAAAGGTGTGAAATTTACTCAGAAAGATATAAATCTTAAGAGGTTATAGACTGGGCTGGGGCCGTAGCTCAGTGGCAAAGCACTTGCCTAGCATGTGTGAGGCACCGGGTTTGATCCTCAGCACAACATAGAAATAAATGAATAAAATAAAGATATTGTGTCTATCTACAACTAAAAAACAAGAAACAGTTATAGACTGATGAGGACTTAGAAAAGGTTACATATGCATTAGTCTGTTTCTCTTGGCATTTAAGTTTTAACACTGTGAAAGTCATAGAAAAACTGGGGTAAGTTGGTCACCTTATTTCCATAATTCTTTGGGTATGTGTGTGTCACAAAAATCCCTTTAATTCTGTCATTCTACTATTTCAGCCATCCAACCAGCTTCCTGCTAGTGACATCTCTTCCTCCTCCATGTAGCTTGTACCTTGTAGTTGATCTGCAGTTCTGTTCAATTTCCAGACTCATGCAAGAAACCCAGGTCTGGATTAATCCATTCCCTCCATCTGGGTCTGTGAGTAAGATGGAGTATACATCCAGGGGGTTACTACCTGGTCTCCAACTTCAACACATTGGAGGACAATCTTCTTTCCCTTCACCTCTTTATTACAAATGCATATAACCTTTGCACCTTCATTTTTAGCAGTCAAGTGGACTCTTCCTAGTTCATGAGTAACCAGAAGCAATAATACAGAACACCTGACAACTTGCAGCTACCCACCCTACAAACTCTTTCACATTCATGTGTATGTCTGGTGTCCCTCCTCCTCATCAAAGTCAGTTCCCTCTGTGCTCTTAGTTCCAACTCTCCCTTCTCTTCTGAGATCTTGTGCCATCCATTATTCCCTTTCTAACTTTGCACTCATTTTCTTTTCCTTTTAAAAGATACATCCCCTCCATGATTTGCTGTCATTAAAAGTACCAGACTTTTTCTGTTCCTCCCATTCATCCAAGATTCTTGGGAGAGTTATTTACATCCTCTGCAATTTTTCTCATTGCTTCTTTATTCCTTACCCTTTTTTAAAAAAAAATTTTTTTAGTTGTACACGGACACAATACCTTTATTTTATTTATTTTTATGAGGTGCTGAGGACTGAACCCAGTGTCTCACACATGCTAGGCAAACGTTCTACCACTGAGCTATAACCCTAGCCCACACACATTCCTTACCCTTTGATTGAGCTTCTGCCATCACCACTGAAACTGCTCTTGCTGTGATTAACAGTGATTGGCCAGTTGCCAAAGTAGCCACACTGTGTGATGACCTTCAGTATTTCCTGAGATTCTGTAAATCCCTGCTACACATTTTTCTTATAACTCTACTCTTCCTCTCTTACTTAGAACTCTAGTGAGTTCTTTGTTCTTCACCTGGCCCTAAAGCACTCAAGCATTTATATTCTTGTAGTTTTTCCCTAACTCACTGCTTCTCATTCTACAACTTTTCCCTGGGGCGGGAGATAGAATATCAGTTGCTCTCAAGTGTCTCCAACCCCACTTTCTGCCCCCAGTTCCTCTTTCTTATATCTAATTTTTTATCAGTTAACTTAATATCCAAATTATGCAAATCTCTGTTGGAACCTTTATATTGTAGTACAAAGGCAGCCCTAAAACACTATGTAAATCAGCTGAGGCCATGTCCCCTCCCCCAAAAATGTCATTTAGAACACTGCAAATTTATATATTTTTCATGTCATGAAATATTATTCTTTTTTAAAAAAAAAAAATATATATATATATTTTAGTTGTAGGTGGACACAATGCCTTTATTTTTATTTACTTATTTTTATGTAGTGCTGAGAATCAAACCCAGTGCCTCACCTGTGCTAGGTGAACACTGTACCACTGAGCCACAACTCCAGCCCCTAAAATATTATTCTTTTGATTTTTTTTCTCCTAACCATATCAAAATGGACCATATCAAATCAGGCAGCAGGCTGGATTTGGCATGTGGCCCTTAAACCTCTGCTCTGCTGTAGCTGTAGGGAACACCCAGTAATTCTTCATGTGTTCTAAGATTCAACTAATGTCTTTATTCATGCTGTTCCCTTTTCTAAATGTCTTCCCACCCCCACCCCACCCCCACCCTTTTTTTTTTTTTTTTTTTTGGTCTAGCTTCCTTCTATTTAACCTTTAGGACTCACAGCACATTTTACTTTCTTGGAGAAAGTTCTTTTCTGACTCCATGAGTATTTGTCCTCAGGTCCCCATATCACTCTCTGCGTGTCTTTTTTTTAGCACTTAGTCACAATGTATTCTAATATCCTACTGGATTCTCCCCCACTTGACATTGTCTGATTCATTCATCTTTGTATCCCTAGCACTTAGCACAGTGCTTGGCATGTAGTAGATTACACACCAAACATTGTTGAACTGCATTAAGAAATCTGTAAAGTGGCTGGGCATGGTGGCTCATGTTTGTAATTCCAAGCAACTTAGAAGGCTGAGGCAGGGGAAACGAAAACTTGAGGCCAGCCTCAGCAATTTAGCAAGACCCTCAGCAACTTAGTGAGCAATCCTGTCTTAAAATAGAAATTAAAAAGGGTTGGGGACATAGCTTAGAGGTAAAGCACCCCTGGGTCAAATCCAATTTGGGCCCCCAAAAAAGAAAAAAGAAAGAAATCTATAATATGACTTATTGCTGACTGATCTTGTCTAAACAGAGTAAAATTCTATTATATAAAAACTATTATAAAATTATTTTGTGTACTTTCCCCTACCATATTCGCTGGTAATCTACTGCTGTAAATACTACTGGGGTAAGGGGGTGGTAATGGAGGAAATACAGGAACAATTGGGATTGATAGGAGTGGGAGCTACCTTACACCCAATTATAACCATCTTTCCAGCCTCAGCCCCATTCCTGTCATAAAAATATAGGTCACAAGTTCTGAAGAACATATATATATACCAATATACAAATATTAGGCCATATACAAGCTTCTGAGGTGGGGACATCAAGTAAAACAAAACTTTTTGGGGGATGCGTACTAGGGATTAAACTCAGGGGTGCCTTACCACTAGATTATATCCTCAGGCTTTTTTATTTTTTGAGACAGGGTCTTGTTAAATTGCCTAGGCTGCTTTTAAACTTTCGATCCTTCTGCTTCAGCCTCTCATATAGCTGAGATTATAGGTGTGGCAAGCAAGACAAAATTTTTTTTCTTTCAATATTTTTATAGTTATCAATAGACCTTTACTTTATTTATTTATATGCAGTGCTGAGAATTAAACCCAGGGCCTCACACATGCTAGGCAAGTGCTCTACGACTAAACTACAACCCCGGCCCAAGAAAGACAAATTTTAAGGCTCCTTTCAACTTTGAGATTCTGCGAGGATAAAGTTACTAACACAGAACCATTCTCATTCTGATACCAGAATAGGAAGTGGAGACTGCATGTGGATACCAGAGTAGGTGTGGAGTGAGCCAAAGGTGGAGGGAAGCGGGGAGAGCAGAGGGGAAAGCAATGAAGTGGGACTCCTGATGCTTGTAATTTTTACCTGGCATCCAGCGTTAACTCCATCTCCACCAGCACACATCATGGTGGTCTTCACAGCGGAACCCCAGTAGGAAGGGTGAGAGCAGGTGGCATGGTCCACGGTGGGCATGGGCGCCTGATGAAGGGTCTGGGCTAGCTGTCCTTCGGCTAAACAGGGCATACAACACTGGAAGTCAGCCCCTGATGCTGATTAGGGAAAAATCCTTCCATACCCTGCTAAACTGTCCCAAGCTTTGGTGTACCATGGAGTCAGGGTGAGCTCCTTCTCTCTGCTTGTCATAGGTCATGAATCCTCTACTCTTTTCTCTCATGTGCTAGGCAAGGGCTCTACCACTGAGCAATACCCCAGCCCTTTTAATTTTATTTTGGGACAGTGTCTTGCTAAGTTGCCCAGGCTGGCCTCTCTCCTCCTTATATGGCAGCTACCGGCTTCTTCCTTTGGGGAGGTATCCTTGCTCATTGTTCCCAGTCTCTAAACCAAGAATCCTATTCCTGCTTTCTATCACTCATGGATAACTGTGTTAAGGAATTAGAAAGGCCTTATTTGTGGACAACTCATCTGTCTGTCCTACTCCTTACAATACAAGTAGAACAGTGATCACACACACCTGTTTTTATTTCTTAAGAGCCTGGTACAGCTTTTTTTACTTGACTCTTGTGGCTTTTCAAAGTCTTCAAGAAAGACAAATTTTAAGGCTCCTTTCAACTTTGAGATTCTGTGAGGATAAAGTTACTAACACAGAACCATTCTCATTCTGATGCCATGTGCTATTTCTTTGGATCATTGCAACAATGCTTAATGTTATGGATCAAGAAATTGAACCACAGTGACATTCAGTGAATTGACAGGAGGGCAGAGTTGGATTAGAAGCATGTCTCTTTCAGCTCTAGGTTTTCCCAATGGACTGGCTGGTCACAGCATGACTTGCCTGTCCTTCAGTAAAGAAAGTATCACCTTGTGGCTGACAGTCTTTTGCATCAAGATTAATGTTCCTTCCTGTTTCTCTTCATAGCCTTCCTACCTTTCCATATTTTCTGAATAATATTCCCTACTTGAAATCTTCTCATAATGATCAGAAGAGGGCTGAGACTTCCTCTGCCCTGACTCATGAGGATCTATAGCTACTCCTGGTTCATTTACTCCCACTCAGCCCAGTACCTGTCTATGGAGGTAGCATGATGGTATAATTACCAATAAAGTGAGACCCAGGATGCCTGGCTTCTGAATCCAGATTTGCACTAATAGTCATGTGATTAAGGTCCTTAATTTCATTGGGCCTTAGTTTCTTCGCATAAGAAGTCTTATCTATCTATCTATCTATCTATCTATCTATCTATCTATTTATTTATTTATTTAATACTGGGAATTGAACTCAGGGACAATTAACCACTGAGTCACATCCCCAGTCCTTTTATTTATTTTTATTTTGAGACAGGGTCTTGCTAAAGTTGCTTAGGGTCCTCACTAAATTGCTGAGGCTGGCCTTAAACTTGCAATCCTACTGCCTCAGTTTCCTGAGTGGCTGGGATTACAGGCATGAGTCACTGCACCCAGGTGAAGTCTTTTTTAGTTCTTAGGGTCTATGAATCAATGACTTGACTATTCCACTGCCTGTTCTTAGCTTAGTTTCATGTATCAGTTATTTTATCTGTGGTCTTTAGGTTGTTGGTCTCTGACTATAAACACCTAGAACCACAGAAAGATATACTCCAGAAGCTTAGCTGCATTATCAAGATCTCAGTGGTAGATGGTGCCAATGTAGATAACTTACTCCTGGTCCTGCCCCAGCCTGTGATGGAGCAAGGATATTTGTTTCTCAGAATGATTCCTTTCAGGGGCAGAGCAGACAGCTGGACATAGCTATTGAGGGTAACGCTCTGGGTTAGACGCAGCAGGGCGATGTCATGGCTGCAGGAGGAAAGGAGATAGTTTACTGGTGGAATCAGGTCTTCCCTCTGATCAGCATTGGCACTGGTCAGTACTAAGCTTTTGTCACTCCATCCAGCTGGAAACCAACACTTGCAAGAAGGAAGCTAACTTGCTAAGCATTTGAGTTTACAGTAGGACATTATATGTTTAACAGTACCATCTGCTGGAGAAGCTTTTGTATTGCAGCCTGGCTCTGATCTGTGCATCCCTGGGAAGTGGAGAATGGGTAATCAGAATGGAGCAGATGGCATGATATTGGGGGCAGCTTTTAAAGATGTGAAAGACTGCATGGCTCTGAAAGCTCTGCAGAAGTGTCCCAATACTTGTACCCATCCCCACCTCCACACTCTACAGAATTATCACCTTTTTTTCCTTTATTCTTTCTTTTTAATTTTTTCTTTCCTTCCTCCCCACCCCCCCTCTCTTTCTTCTTTCTTTCTTTTGGTGTTGGGGATGAAACCTGGGTCTTCATTCATGATAGGCAAGTGCTCTACCACTGAGGTAAATCCAAAGCCTTGAAAAAAATCACTTTAATAATTTCTTCCCCAGGGCTGGGGTTGTGGCTCAGTGGTAGAGCACTTGCCTTGCATGTGTGAGGCACTGGGTTCAATTCTCAGCACCGCATATAAATAAATGAATAAAATAAAGATCTGTCAACAACTAAAAAAAATTTTTTTTAATAATTTCTTCCCCCAAAATTTACAACTTGGTCTTATGTAAGGTTCATTTTAAGAAATTTCCTTTTGACACTGGGTCTTAGCCCAGTGGGAGAGCTCGTGCTTAACATGCCTGAGGCCCTGAGTTTCTTCTCCAGCACCAAAAGAAAAAAAAAAATCTCCCTTTACTTATAGAGTGTATTCCATAAAGTGAATAATAAATAATAACAATCAAATAAAGCCTAGAGACATTAAAATAGAGAGAAGGGCCTTCACTTAATCAAATCACGCAAACCCACCTACATCAAACAAATCCTAAAGATCTTCAGAAATTCTCAAGCCCTCCCCAGTCTAAATTCTCAAAGTTCTTCTGGATGAATGAGCCAGTTTATTACTCCCTGTAGGACCCAGTGCCCAGAGATTCTCCAGACTCCTCATCAAAGGCCCATAAGCCACCAAGTTTCAGGCAATGCAGGCCCCTCTAGCCTCTGGGAGAACACGTGAAGGGAACCAAGACCCAACTAGATCCAGCAGCTGGCTCATCAGCTCTCCACCCCCCAGTTCCGCCTTGTCCCTACCCGGCAGCCACGTCCTTGCTGTCCCAGTACGGGTGTATCACGATCTTATCCACTTCCATGTACTGCTCCGTCCCTTCTTCCTTTCCGAGGTTGTGGTCCCCAGCCACCACACGGAAGACCATTGGGCTGGAGTGAGAGGGGAAAGCCCTGAGTGATTCAGGAGGCTCCCTTTCCTCCCGAGAGGAAAGTTGAAAAGAACTCTTTTATCTTTAGGATAGGAACCCATCTTAGTTGGCCCGCAGATGAGGATGGAAGACCCTCCAAGAGGAGGAAGTAACAAGCTCTCTCATTCCTTAATTTACTACTGACTTGTGGAAGTGGAAAAACTTACTATCAACTTCATGTTCACGGTTTATTAAGCTAAACATCTTCACCTGGGACATCTTCACCTAGTAAGCATAGTGAAATCATGGCTCTTAGCCACAGAGGGACTTGAAAAGAAGTTCAAACTTCTCAGCTAGTAATTGTGGTCCTGGAAACCAGCCTCACTCAGGACTAACCAAATCAGAAACTTTGCTGAGTGGAGCTTTGTGCCTTCCAGGTGACCCCCACACAAACACAACACACACACACACACACACACACACACACACACATGCGTGGGATTGAACCCAGGGGTGCTTTACCACTGAGCTACATCCCCAGTCCTTTGTATTTTTTTATTTTGAGATGGAGTCTCATTAAGTTGCTGATGCTGGCCTCAAACTTGTGATCCTCCTGCCTCAGCCTCCTCCCAAGTTGCTGGGATTAGAGGTGCACCAGGTGATTCATGCTCAAATATGAAAACTTCTGCTCATGACAAATATGAACAAACGGCTTCAGTCCTATGTTGACTAGGCACTTAGATATGTACTCACTCCTCATAACAGCTCTACAAAATAGGTATTATTACCTAGTTTTAGAGATAAGAGAATGGGAGACTAGAGGAGCTAAGTAAGTTGCCCAAGGCTACATGGGAGGAGATAGTGCAACAAAATTTGGAAGGGATCCTTCCTGACTCCAAAACTTGTACTTTTCTCTCATACCCTTGCTCCACTGACTCCTAAACACAGATGGGCTGGGCAATAGCCCACTGCCCACACCCATATTATACTGCCCCGGTATAAGTCAAAGTTGTATAAATTTCTCCAAAAAGGTAACTTTTTCCCTCCCAGGGGCTCAGAAATGTTAGTCTTTGTTTTTTCTCACTGGTCCACGCAGTGAGCCGCTGTCAACACCCAGTTCTTTTTGACGAGGGTCCCTCCACAAGTGTGAAACCAGGAACTTCCAGACTGGTACTGGAGGGAAACCTAGACGGGGAGGAAAGAAAAGAAGAATAGGCTGGTGTTTGCCCAAAATCTTTGCCCCCAAATATGTCACCTTAAATTCCTGACTTTCCTGAGGACATCCTCTTAACTTTCTGGACTAGGGAGAGCAGGCAGGTTTCCTTTGACCAGTCAATTGCTATTGTTTGTTTGGTAATGGCTACTCAGGGTGTGTTTTTGAGAAGGGGTGCATAGATGTTTCTGGGGTCAGCTGGAAAGAGTGCTCCATTGTTTGGTGATGTTTGCTGTGCACATGGATAGGGAAATAAAGGCACAATACTGTATTTGGCATTTATAGGCTAGTGTTGCAATGGGCCTAGAGCCCAGGTCCTTTTACCTCTGTACCCTGTTGGAAAGGAAATGTATCCAGTTGTAACTCCTTCATCTAAGCCCTATACCATTTAGTTCTCAAAAGAGTTCTCCCTTCAATGTTTTCAAGAAGTATCCTGTACCCCCAACCCAGGGAATACTTAGAAATGCTAATGGAATGCTTTTTTTTTTTTTTTTAAGTTCATGCTTCCTTGTATTACACAGCGAATCTCCTGAAGATTGGGGCTCAAACTGTCATAAATTGAATCTAGTTTAATTTCCAGGTGTGGCTATTCACCAATCAATATGCCAGTTTTTGCTTTTTTGGTACCAGGGATTTAACTTAGGGGTGTTTAACCACTGAGCTACATCCCTATCCCTTTTTATTTTATTTTATTTTTTGAGACAGAGTATTGCTAAATTGCTTAGAGTATTGCTAAGTCACTTAGCGCTTCACTAAGTTGCTGAGGCTGATTTTGAACTTGTGATCCTCCCGCTTCAGCCTCCCAAACTACTGGGATTACAGGCATGCCCCACTGTACCCAGGCTGTCAGTTTTATATATTTACATTTGCTTGGATCAGGGGCCAGCTCCTGCATGAAGCAAGTGGTAACTCTAGCCAAATAAGCACAGCGCTCAATGCCTGTGGTACTGTGTGGTGCATGTACATGTGTACTTCATGCGCTGGTGAGGGCATGCGTGCTTGAAGGTATGTGGAGCCCAGTGTGTGGGTCTAGCACAGAGTCCTGCAGGTGTGTCACAGTAGTGTCTCTGAGGTATAAAAGTCATTGTGTTTGGGTGCATGTCTGGGAGAGTATGGCTGATATTCAAACCCCTTCTTGCAAGGCTTTTACATTTAGAAATCCACACAAGCCTGGTCCCATCCATCTTTAAAATAGACAATTGGAGAGCTGCCTGTTAATCAGGACGCACACAGACAAGCACAACACTTTTTGTGAGTGTGCAGCAAGTCTTATTTGGGTAAAAGTTTGGGCTGTGAAGGAACACCCACCTGAGAGGGCCAGGAATTCTTCTGGGCCTCAGTCCCTCCAACCACCCGAGCATTAGTTTCTGGAAAGTTCGGGATGCTGTTTCCTTTGTGGGACAGAAGAAAAGTGAGTGATGACTAAGCATGGGGTCAACCCTGGGTGGAAGTGGGGGTGGGGGTGGGGAGTGGTGGTTGTGTTTGAGGAATGTTAGCTTTGTCTGCAAATTCACAGCTCTTTCCTAACAAATGAGGGGCCCAGCTCTGAGTTCTCTGAGCCTTTTTTTGAAAGTAAGGGAGTCTGCAGTGCCAGAAGTCCCAGGAGTCCTGAAATTCTGTCTTGCTGTGAAGGACCTATCCAAAATCACCAGGCTAGGGACTAGAGGACCCTGTGATCTTAGCTCACCCAAGGTCACCCCTGGGCTGGAGAAGAATCCTCTCCCATACTTTAGCAGGATTCTCCAGGGGACAGGGACAGGCATGCACATCCCAGGTGGGCACTGGCTGAGGATGTCCTCTGGTGAAGGAGGCTGGTGGAGAAGCCCAGGTACCCCCAGAAGGGGCTTCTTTATACTTCATGATTCAGAGAACTGCCACCCAGAAAGGTCTTTCCATGGCTCTCATCTTTCCTATCATGTGCTCCAGAAAAGTAAAACTTTTGCTGGATTTACAGGCAGAGCGTCCCACTCTCCTCTGGGATAGGCAGCTGGCTCCAGCATAGGGAAGGCTTTCCCACCCTCCGGATCAAACCCCCTTACTGTGGAACTCAGGTCAAATGATCCACTTACCATAAAGGACCAGGGTGGCGAACACCAGGAAGCACAGCATGATGCCAGCAGAGTAGACCACTGTCCCTTGCCTTGAGCCAACCTCTTTATACACCTCTTATCAGCAGCTTTGCTGACCTTCTTCCTGCCAGCTGGCAGGGCTGTGGGTGGAAGGCAGGGAAAAGCACAGGTGACATGGAAGTACAAATGAAAAGATTTCTTTTCAAGTAAACTAATTAATCTGTTCTTCAAAGACAGAATAAAGTTGGAGCTCAATTAATCATCTGCTTTTAGTTGAAAAACATCCAACAAAATTTCAAAAATAAAATGGAGAACCAGGGATGGCTTTCCCCTGGGGTGCACCCCTCATCATCCTACCTTGTCATCCGTCACTGCTCCCACAGTCCTCCGAAGCACCACAAATGCAAAGACCTGCCTGGTGCACCAGTTGATGAAGGCAAGGAGGGGGGAGTGGTCAGTAAGAGGAAGGAGGAGTTAGTCATGGTGGTGCACACCTGTAATCTCAGCTACTTGGGAGCTGAGGCAGTGAAGCAAGAACAGAGATCAGGCAGTTAGTGTAAATAGATGATCAGGTCAGGAAGATAGAAGCTGTATGGGGTCTGGAAGATGGAGGCTGATTCAAAGGAAATGGAATGTTAATATCTTCAGGACACATTCCCTTCACTCATGGCCAAGTCACTTGCCACTGGAGTACTGAAATGCTAATACCTTCAGAGTCCTCTCCCCTGCTGCAACCTGTTGTCAAGGTGATCTCCTTCCAGGGAATTGTTCCTCCCAACAAGGGGCTGTTAATGAATGCCTCCTGGGCTGCTCCCTTCCTTCCTGGACCACTGGGCATTTTCATTCCCACTCTTGGCCCACCTTTTGATCATGAGTCACTTTGGTCATGGGTCATGGAAGCAGGATGGGGAGTGTGTGAGAACAAAGAAATTCTAAAATATATAAAAGGGGCAGGACACCCCCACTTCTTCAGATACCAGCTATGGACCCCTTCTTTCTCCTGGGAGAAGTCTGTTTCCATCCTTTAAATAAAACTTGCTTTCTATGCTTTCTTCAGTGTTTCTAGGGTGTTCAGTCTTCACATCTGGGGAAACGGAACTTGGCTGTGATTGATTCTCATCACCAGCCGGATCTCATTTGGAGGTCCCACTGAGGTATGCTCCTTCACATGCACCCCATATCTTTTCTTTCTTTCTGGAGTACTCTCCTTCCCTCACAGATCAGATTCTAGTTATTCGGACTCTAGGGTTTTGAGAAAGGGACGTGGAATTGTTCTTAGGGAAGTGCCTGGGTTCCCTTTGTTCACAGCATTTACAGGCTAGTCGAGATTCTCCCCATTGTTGTTCCGATGTGCTTTGCTGCCTTCTTTGACTACAAAAATGGAGATTTATACCCACAGCCTTCTAACGATTCTTTTGATCCACAGTGAGCATAAACTCTTTATCCCAGCCTTACCCCCTAGTGTTCTGCTGCTGCCAAATGTGATCTCAATACCAACCGTTTATGGAATAGAGAATCATGGCCATTGGAGGGAAATATAAATTTTAATACCATTCTACAGCTCAGCTTGTTCTGTAAAAAGGAAGGAGATAGTCTGAGGTTCCGACCTTGTTTAAGATACCCGAATTTTGCCAAAAATGTAAATTAGACTCAGCGATGATCCCCATTCTAAGTGAGACCAAATTTCCCTTCCCAAAAGTTTATTAACCAATGGGAGGCTCAACACAGACAGATCAAGGTTTATTTCAAAAACATGCTGTATGTTCTCCCAGGGAATTACAAGTCATACTGTAAGCACACATAACCGAGGCAGAAGAAGACCTCAACGTATTTAGCAATGCCGTTTATTAAGCACTGGAGGGGCTCATTTTGAGGTAGAAAATGGCTGCTGGTTACAGAAAGAGTCTGTGTTTTATAGTTTACAATGAGGGTGGCTTAATCACTGGAGACTGAAGCAGAACCTGTTGGTTTAGGCAGTCGAAAAAAGGTTGTGAAAAGTCTGAAACTGTTTGTTACTGGGAAAGGATGAAAGCTCAGAGCCCAGTGCTCATTGGTTATCTTCTTCCTCCAGGATCCATTGTACCCAGAGCTTCATTATTTGCTTTTCTCCTTCCAGGACTCATCAGCAATGAGAATAGTGAAAGTCCAGGGTCCAGGGCCCAGCGCTCAGTACCTCCTCCCTTCATGTCCCATTGTCACTGGAAAGGGATGAATGTTTGCCTTTTTCTTCTCTCCTTCATCCAGGGCCACACTGTCCTCCTTTCTTCCTGGGCTGTCTTGGGGAATGTTACTTTCGTATCCTTCACATTCGGTAAAGGTGGATAGTCCCGAGGCTTGCATCTTTTTCATGGCCACCCATGAAAAAGCACAGGGTTCATGACCAAACTGGTAAGGCAGCAGTTAAATCCAGAGGTCACACATGGAAGGATGGGTAAAGAGGCTCCAGGAATACAGGCTCTGATATCACAGAGACATCCTCTAGCCAAAGAGACAGTTGCTCAGCCAAAGAGACTGTTGCTCAGTGTAGGCACTTATGGGATCTGTTCTCTTTCCCTGTGTTTTTTGTTTTCATGTGTTCAGAGGGAAGTCTCATCCTCAAAAGTAATGGGAGAGGATGTCTCATGATTTTCTGCTTTCAAACTTGGCTTGATTACCAACTGAGGAAATAAAAATAGTTTAAAAAATGCCCTCAAAACAATAGTTTCCTTTACTTAGTTTATGCCAGATCTATCTCACCAAGTTTTGCATTAAAATGTAAATTGTGGAGTCCTGGGAAGCTTGCAAATTTCCACAGGAGTCTGGTTTAGGATGGAGAGAAAAAAATGTGGCTTTTAAATCCTAGCAGCTTGAGAGACATAAATGGCTGGCTGAAGCACAGGGAGGAAAAATAAAATAAATGGTCAAGTCTTCTTTACCTTTAGAATCTTTACCCAAGGATTTTAGGGCTCTCTCTCTTTCTTTCATCTGAACTCACTTTAATCTGAACCAGAAGTAAACTCTGATCTGATAAAAATGTTCTGCATGCTTCTTTACTAGAGTAATTAACCAACACGTCATTTTCCCCCCCTAGAACTCTTGTTTTTTTAAAATTCTATATATTTTTGAGCTCATGGTTTTATGGTGAATTCACATTTTGATTCTGCATGCCTAAATTAATATGTTTTCCTGGTCAGTCTTATTTTACCTAATTATAGAGGTTTTTACACTGTTTTGTTCAGAGGCCAAATATTTCAAGGATTAGCTCTCAATCTAATAGAGGCTTTAGTAAACATCCGTAGCATTGCAGTGGAGCTCTACCCACAATGGTCTTTGTTTCTTGCTCATTTTGTGTAAGTGTGCACATCTGTGTGTTGTAATGTCTACATGTGCCTGTGTCCATATATCATGTACATGGTATCAAAATTGGCATATAGATAAATGGGTGCTCATAAATTAAAATTTTAAAAGTAAAATGAATCCAAATACCTCTAGTTCACGTGATTTTAAAAGTTTTTCTAGGTGGACAGAAAATGAATAGAATGTTAATTTCTACAAAATGTCTAGAATGTAATGTCCATTGTTTCTAGGATTTTTCTTCAACAAGGAAGAGATGGCTAATACTGTTCATTACACTTGTCTGATATCTTGGCTTTTACACTTAGAAATAAATAAATTAGGAGATAGGGATGTGGCTCAGTGGTAAAGTACTTGCCTAGCATGTGCTCAATCCCCAGCACTGCCAAAAAAAAAAAAGAAAAGAAAAAGAAAGAAAGAAGTAAATTAGATTTAATATCAATAACTAATTCACAATGGAGGCAGGGGAGAAAAGTGGTATTTTGGACTAAACAGAGGATAGTGAAGGGAGGGAAGGGGGCATGGGGGTGGGAATAATATTAGAATGAATTGGACTTTATTACCCTATGTGCATATATGATTACACGACCTATGTAACTCTACATTGTGTACAACCAGACAAATGAGAATTTATACTCCATTTACATATAATGTGTCAAAATGCATTCTACTGTCATGTATAACTAATTAGAACCAGAAAATAAATAAATTAATTAATTAAAAATATTTAACACAATGGGATTAATCTTCATAAATGTGTTTGTTAAGGAGACACCTGGTTAACTTAAAAAGTCACAGTGCTAACTGATAAATATAAAATGAAAACACTTGATATCTTAAATTCCATAAGGTAATTTATTTAAATATTATGTGGGTTTTCATAAAATGGGTAAAGGAAAAATGTTTAAGATTGTCTTATGTCAATATGTATACGGGGTAAAAATGAGAGTTCATAATCTGCTTGAATCAAATGTATGAAATATGATATGTCAAGAGCTTTGTAATGTTTTGAACAACTAATAATAAAAAAAAAGAATAAAAAAAAGATTGTCTTATGTCTAGGCCTTCACTAAAGCAAGGTTACTAAGAGTTAAAGTTCTAACAGGTGTAATTCTATATGCTAAGGGTCCAAAAAGTTTCAACTGTGTTACCATTAAAGCACTGTAAATAGTATAAAGTATTTCATCTTATTAAAGTAATTTGTCTAAATTCAGAAATTTCATAAGTGTTGTTTCAGAGTATGAATTAAGAGAAAGGATCAACAGCTAGGAAAGAAACATCAGAAAGTTCTAGGTATGGAAATATATTTTAATATAGAAAGTAGATGAAAAAAGAAATGTTTCTGGATAAGAAAGTCTTTTATGTGGTAAAATAAAATGCCTAAGCAAAGTTGCAAAGGGTTCATGAAGGGTAAATTTTAAAAAGTTAGTTTGTGTATAACTAAGTTGGTTATAAGAATATAAGTAGTGTAAAGAGTTAAAGCTATTCAAGTTTTCCCCCTAAGGTCAAATGTTAATGTACTGATATAAACCAAAGTTTAATCCTCTATAGGTTGAAATAACAAAGATTTCTTATCTCTCAAGATAATCTGTTATGTTTTATTCTTTAGAGAAACTAGTTTTAAAGGAATTAGGGTTTGTACAACTCTGGTTAAACAGCAACTGTTATTTTAGAGTATTACACTATATTACAACATCAAGATTTTTCTTTAAAAGCTAAACTTGGTTAATATAAAAACGTTAGTGTAATTGTGGTGCTATTACTAGATTCTTTGTATACTAAATGTATTCATATCTTTCAGATACACGAGTCTTTAAAGTATGAGGTTTAAAAGAGCATTTTATCAAGTTAGTGTTCTCCAAACTAAAGTTATCTATAATGGTAATTTTAAACTTAAAAATATAGCAAATTTAATTGTGGATTTATATCATTTAATTTCTGTAACTGGACCTGTTATCAATAAGACATATATAAAATCTTGTTACTTTTGACACTAGGGTGGAAATTTAAATGTATTTTTAAAAGGTAATGAGAGCCAGCTCTTTTAGCTTTTGTTTGATTCATGTATCAGATGTAATGTTATGTTATGTTACAAACACCCATAATAGACACAGGAAATGGTATATAAAAACTTTGTAATATGATATATAAAAAAGAGGCAAAAATCAGCTTCAGAATAAAACACTTTACCTAAGATTTGTCAAGAGTCCCACCTCACCTGAATTAAGACTCTACCTCTCACCTTACTTTATGTTAAGATAATTTTGAAGTAGGCTAGACTTAAGCTCATTTAAAGTTATGTTCAAAGGATAAATTTCTGCTGTAAAGATTACTGTGATCTCAAAACAAATAGGATATATAATATATAATTAAGATTTAAAGTAAAGGTTTGGGATTATAGAAGTTATGTTTCTTGGTTTATAGCTATTATATAAAGTCAATATGTTTTTATTCTTGTTAATTTCATTTTGTATTTTCCATGTAAACTTTAACTGTTGTCTGTTAATGCCTTATAGAAATACAAATTTCAATATGACAACCTGAGTTAATTGAGATAGTAGGCCATCATATATAGATAGGATATAAGGCTAATTTTCAGTACTAATACTGACCCCAATTAAATATAAGGGGTAAATGACTGTAAAGTTATAGACATTAGAGTTAAAACCTAGTACTCTTTAAAACTTATGAAACTGGCTTGCTGGATGTTTAAGACCAAAACTTGGAGACTAAAGTTAAAAAAATAAAAGGGACAAGAAAGAAAATAGCCAATATTTGGCTCTTGCACTCCAAGTTAGCTTGAATCCAGGGAATAAGAGGAATTCTCTAGGGGCTTTGCAACTCTGGGCCATATGACCTCTCAACCAGGGAGATCACTGAGACCCTGGAGAGCAGAAAACTGATCAAAGCACATGCTGCAGACCAGCACACATGTTGCAAAGAGGAGGGTCATTGGAGAAGGGAGGCATCCCTGAATCTGCCAAGGGAAGCCACATGGTCAGCAAAACCTTGACCTGCCCTGGAAGATGGCACTAAAGGAGTTAAGAAGGCTGCTCACAAGTTCTCTGAGAGTGACCCCCTGAGGGAACTCAGCCAACTCTTAACAACAGAAAGGAACAAGGTCAATTTGACCAGCTCTTGAACATCTAAAATAACAGTTAAAACTAAAGCACAGCTATCCCCGGGCATTTGAAAGGAAGACAATAGTTATTTTAATGTAACTGAAGATGTACTGTGTAAAACTGGAGGTTACAAAAGAGGGATTCTAGGTAGGAGTACCTGATAACTATCAAAAGAGACTATCAGAGTCAGAAGTTTTTTTCCAATAGTCAAAAGGCCTACAAATCTTCCTAATCTCCTACACACGTAGGCTTGATCAGTGTCTACCGGTATGATTATTTAGCCCTAAGTAACAGAAATAAAGGGATCTCTATTAAGCTCAGAAGTTATGTCATTTTTTTTATAAAAATCAGATGACATTAAATAGTTTAACTACAACTTATGGGGGCATCTGTGACATTATAAAAATTAAGTAGTGTGTTTACATTCCTGATAACTCTGGCCATGTTAAATTTTACATTTCCAGATAAAGGCCTTGTCCTCACCCAGCCTTGTCATGGGGACAACTACTCAGCTCTTGTATCTCCTGGTGAAAGATTACTGGTTTCTATTGTCTTCATGATATTCATTGACCTGTATCAGATGCTGCAACATTTATTTTGTATTAATCTCATTCCAGTACTCATGTATTTCTGCTTCTCTCATAGAAGCACTTACCCCAAGATGACTTTACAACTTGTTTTTTTCTGAACCAGACTTTTGCCACAGACCCCTCAATGAACCTGATTTCTAAAAGGGAAATCTGAATTGCTTGCCCCATGCTGCCCCCTTTCAGCTTTAAGCAGCCAGAGCAGTCATCATCCATTTTCCTTATAACTAACAGTAAGGATTCACTAAAATTAGAGGGTGGAATGAAACAAGAACAAATATCAAGTAGTTAGTGAAGATAGATGATCAGTCAGGAAGATGGAAACTGATTCAAAGGGAATGAAATGTTAATATCGTCAGGACACATCTTCCTTACTCATGGCCAAAGTCACCTGCCCTTGGGGTACTGAAATGCTAATGCCTCCAGAGCCCTTCCCCCTGTGTAACCTGTTGTCAAGGTGACCTGCTTCCAGGGAATTGTTCCTCTGTACAAGGGGCTGTTAATGAATGCATCTGGGCTGCTTCCTTCCTGCCTGGACCCTTGGGTGGCTTTGTTCCTGGCCTTGGCCCACCATTTGATCACAAGTCACTTTGGTCATGAGTCACTTTGGTCATGGGTCATGTAAACAGGATGGGGGAAAGGTCATGAGAACAAAGGAAATCTAAAATGTATAAAAGAAGCAGGACATCCCCACTTCAGATTCCAGCTGTGGATCCCTTCTTCCTCCTGGGAGAAGTCTGTTTCCATCCTTTAAATAAAACTAGCTTTCTACACTTTCTTCAGTGTTTCTCGGGTGTTCAATCTTCACATCTGGGGAAATGGAACTCAGCCCTGATTGATTCTCATCACTGGTGGTATCAGCAGGAGGATCACAAGTTGAAGCCCAGTCTGGACAACGTAGTGAGATCCTATCTCAAAATAAAATTATAAGGGCTGGAGGTGTAGCTCAGTGGAAGAGCACATTTGGAGCATGTGAGAGGCCCTGGGTTCCATCTCCAGTACTGGGAGGGCGGGTTGGGAGAGAAAGTAGGAAGACTAACAGCGGGAGACTAAAAGCCAAGCAGGGGCTGTGGAGAGATCTCCGTTAGGGAGAGAGTTCCGTAGAGATGCTCAAGTGGAGATCCAAAAAAAGTGGGGAGAGTCTTGGAGTAGGAGAATATGGGGCAGTAGAGAGAAGGGAAACCTCCGCAATAGGGAAACAGTCTGAGGGCTTGTGGGTAGAAAGCCCTGGAGGTAGAGGGCCATGAGGGTAGAGGGCCATGAGGGTAGAGGGCCACAGGAGACGAGTGGGTGGGCCCTGCAGGAGATGCAAGAATCTGCCACCCAAGGCCAATAGCAGAGGAAGGAAGGAGAGCATGGAGGTGGAAAGCTGGAAAGTCACCTGGGGCTTTTGTTACCTTCACAACTCCAGAATCTAGGCTTCAGGCCTGCAGGGGTGGGAGAGATCTGGGAAAGGTCTCAAGTAGTCAGACTGCCACCTTTAATGGTCCTTGAGCTGTTCAGTGGAGTTACACTTTGAGACTCAGATCACGGGGGGTGGGCTCCCCAGTCCAACCTTTAGCATTCAGACACAAAGTGGACTGCAGGGAAGAGGGCTGAGCATTGAGCTAGGGGGCCCACCTCCTGGTCTCTCTGGAGAGTAAGGAAAATGTCAGCCCAGGACCTAGAGTCCAAGAGGAGGGGCGAGGGCCTCCTGGAGGTTATGCTTTGACATCAGCATCACATACTGGAAAGTGGTGAAACTTTAAGGCAGGGCCAATTTCACATCTGTCTCTGTAAGCTTGGCCTGACGCACAGAAACTCAATCCATAATTGCTTAAAACCCAAATACTAGTTGGGCATGTTAAAACATAGCTGTAATCCCAGCAACTCAGGAGGCTGACGCAGGAGGATCATGAATTCAAAGCCAGTCTTAGCAATTTAGCAAGGATGTGTTTCAAAATAAAAAGGGCTGGGGATGTGGCTCAGTGGTAGAGTGACCCTGGGTTCAGTCCCAGGACTATAAACAAAACAAAACAAAAACAACAACAATAAAAAACTCAAACTCTAGGACTCAAGCCCTTCACAACAGATACTTAATCTTCCATGTGGTCAGACTATTTTATTCTTGCTCTTAGGGTTAGGCATACAGTGGCCTTGGCTTATATTCGAGGCTCTGCAATTCTAAGTGATTCCAATGCTAGGAATGCATTCTTTTGAAATAAACACAAGCACAAAAATAAATGAATGAGGTTGTAGGTTATAGTATAGTTTGTCACCATACTTTGTGTAGTATGGTTTGTCACAAAGTTTGTCACAAAAGCAGGAGATCTTAAGTATTCATCAACAGGGAATGGCTGAATAAATTGGATCTAACCCCACTAAGAAGTACTATGTGTCTTTTAAAAAGAATGAGCTAGACTTAAATGAACCAACATGAAAAGACATCCTTAGTATGTAAAGTGAATAAAGCAAGGTGCAAAAAATCTGGTACTATACGTGTGTATATTTGTACTTTAAAAAAGGCATGGAGTAGAGAAGAGGAAAAGGATGGGGAATGGGAGGAATAATGGGAAATGATAATGGCCAAATTATATTGTTATATTGTGTGCATGTATGAATATGTAACAACAAATCCCAGCATTATGTACAATTATAATGTACCAATAAAAAATATGGAAAAAATAAAGAAAAAGGCATGTAAAAGTCCATATAAAATTAACATAAAAATAGTTATTAGTTGTAGAGAATAAATAGGTCTGAAACATTTTTCTATACTATTCAACTTTTCTCCATTATATTACTTTTGTTTGTTTTGGGTAAGAGGATAGAACTCAGGGGCACTCAACCACTGGGCCATATCCCCAATCCTATTTTGTTTTTTATTTAAAGACAGGGTCTCACTGAGTTGCTTAGCACCTCACTTTTGCTGAGGCTGGCTTTGAGCTCGTGATCCTCATGCCTCAGCCTCCTGAGCCACTGGGATTATAGGCATGTGTCACTGCAGCTGGTTCTATTATATTACTTTTATAATTAAAAAAGAATACATTTCCTGGGTATGGGGGTGCTTGCTTATAATTTCAGTGACTCAGGAGGCTGAAGGAGGATGATCACAAATTTGAGGCCAGATTCTGCAACTCAGTGAGACCCTGTCTCAAAACTAAAAAATAAATAGGGCTGGCATGAAGTCAGTGGTAAAGAATGCCTAGGTTCAATCCCCAGTATCAAAATAACTAAGTAATTACAAAATAAATAAATTCTGGGATATTAAGCTATCTTCAGCAAGGGTCCAACAGTCTTCAGGTCAGGTATAGATACCCAGAGGCTTCAATGATCTGTTGGGAAATAGTTGGTATAGGGCTGGCAGCAGGTTTTAAGAGGCAGAGGCTCTAGGTTAACTCTCAGAATGGTCAGGGTATGGGTTTTAAGGAAAAGTGCAGGTGTTGAGTTAGGGCAAGGCCAGCCGTGGCTGGAAGGCAAGAAACTAATTTCTTAGCATTCTTACAACTCCTTTTCCTCTTCTTTACCATTGCTCCTTTCTGTCTCCCCTTGCCCAAGTTGGCATGTGTACTAGTAAGGGTTCTCTAGAGGAACAGAACCAACATATATATCCTAGACACTCTCATTGACACATCCAGAAGCCTCTTACTTTCAGGCATCTTTTAATCCAATCAGTTAATTCAGATTAACCATTACAGCATGTGGTCCTTTCTTCCCCTTCTGTACCTCTCACTCCCTGTGAGATGCTCTTAGCTCACTCTTCCTGGGCAATGCTATGCTATTTTTTTGGCAGGCTTGAAGAAGCTTCTTGGCACAACATAAGTTTGGTGGGCATGATATGATTTGGCTGGGGAGCTGTTGAGTGATGATATAGGTGCTGTGAGGCGAGCTGGAATAAGTGGCAAAAAAAAAAAGACTAATAAATGTTTGGATGTTTAATACAACCAAGAGTAGGGTCAGGAGCTGGGATTATGGGGCTGGGGCTGTAGCTCAGTGGTAGAGCACTTGCCTAGCACATGTGGAGGGACTGGGTTTGATCCTCAGCACCACATAAAAACAAATAAAGGTATTGTGTTTACAACTAAAAATATATTTAAAAAATAAAAGATCAGGCATTATATGAGTCTATGGCTAACTTGACTTATTAGCACAGATTTTCTCAATTGGGCCCTAATCCATTCTTCTATAGAGCAGATTTACCTGGTAGGCAGAGTGCCTAAGCCCCATAATACTTCTAGGGGCCCACAAAAATGTTGAAGATTAAAAGATGTAAATAGAATCTATATTACATTCACCCTTATGCCAATGTAATCATAATTCTTAATTTTTTATGGAGTAAGGGTCCTATGAAGTGCCTAGGGCCCATCAAAGTTAAAACATGGCCCTTATCTTTTTACCTTCTATAGCTGTGGTTCCCTTTCCCTGATGTCTTCTTGGTTTCTCAGAAACTTTTGTATCTTTCTCCTTCTGTGTCCTTGCTCATACTGTTTGTGTGACATCTCTGCTTATCGGGTCCTTCCCACCTGAGAACTCACCCATTCTTTGTAAGGCCTTTCCCAATTCCCCTGAGGGGAAGGGACTGTTCCTTCTAACACACATAGCACTTTTTTTTTTTCTGACTTCTCCAAGCTTCTCATGACTTATTTAGAGCAGAAGTTCCACAGGGAAATAATCTCATCTTACACTTCCTCATAACTTCATGTACTTGACATCCAATACATAAATATTTGGGAATAACTGCCAGTGACTGTAACAGAGTATTTTAAATGTATGTGGTTCTTCCCAATCTAACTCAACAGATACAGCTAAGGGACAGAGCAGGAAAAGAACCCAACACACACTTCTTCTACCAATGCCCTAAAATCTTTATTTCCACTGGGATTCCATGCCCAATTCTCTTGTTTCTAAGAACTTCTCCTTTTCCCCACTCTAGGTCACATCCTGGCCACTTCTTTCTTTCCCTTTGGCTGGGCCACCCTAGAGTATCTTCTCTACAATGGGCTCCCAAAGGGTACCAGGGAGCTTCCTACAGGGTTGCGTTGCAGGGAACAGGAGGCAGCTGTGGTTCCATGGCACCCTCAAGTGGTGATAGCCTGCTACTGATATCAGAAGAAGACTTCCTGGTCAGAATTTGTTTTCAGCTTGTCAGAGGGGGCGCAGGGAGGGCTTTCTTTCTCTCTCTCTCTCTTTTTTTTTTTGGTACCAGGGATTGAACCCAGGGGTGCTTAACCACTGAGCCATATCTCCAGCCCTTTTAAATATTTTATTTAGAGACAAGGTCTTGGTAAATTGCTTTAGGGCCTCACTAAGTTGCTGGGGCTGGCTTTGAACTCATAATCCTCCTGTCTCAACCTCCTGTGTCCTTGGGATTATAGGCATGTGCCACCAGTCCAGTCCTGGCAGTAGGGGGAGCTTTCTACCTTGGACGAAGAGCCAGTAGCACATTAAGTCTGCTCCATACCATGCCTATGCCAGTACAGTGGAAGGGATCAGTCTTTTAGTCTTGCTTGACTCTGCAAATTGTCCCTGCTTGAGTTCTAGTCTCAGGGTTGCCAATACCTTGCTGGGTGTCCTTGGACAAATTCACTCGTCTGGTCTCAGTTTCATAATATGAAATTAAAGGATTAAAATATCAGTTTTCAAATTAGGATTAAAATATCAGTTTTCAAATTAGGTTCACAGACCTCTACAAGTTCATAGATTGGAGAGCATTGCCCTTCCCTCCCTCAATTTTCACCATGCTGCTTTGCTTTTTCTACTTTATATATGGGGCTTAAACTTGAGAAGCACTGCTTCCATGAACTTTTTTTCAGCGTTAACATCCCAGGATTCCCAAATGTGGTCTCCTTCCACATGGCTACACAGCTCTATTGTTCTAGGCTTTATGGAAGCCAGCCAGCTGTAAATGATCAGAATGGGGTGAAGAGGGCATAGTAAAGCTGGTGGCTTGTCTAGTGTTCTTGTGTGGTGGAAGGAGCTTTGGTTCAGCAGTGAAGAGCCCCAGTCTTAGCTACAGCTATCCACTAGCTGTGTGACTACAGACAGACTCATTTACCTCTTTCTGCTTTAGTTTCTTGTCAGTCAAATGGGCACAGTGGTTCCTGTCCTGTCTTTCTCACAGGATTATTGGACAAATGAAATAAAATAAAGGATACTCAATGGGATACTTCCCATGAATCATGATCAGTTCTACACACTTTGGGCTATGAGCAAGGGAGGCTCTCTTTGACCTCTAATCCCTCCATGAGAGCACCCTGTTTCACTAGATTCTGCAGGTGCTCTGGGTGACCAGGGCTTCAGGATGGGGATACAGAGGTGTTCTTCTTGTGTTCAGCATTGCTGTCCTGGGCCCTCCCCCAGCTGCCTTCTCTGCTTTGGAGGACTCTGTTTCTAGGGCAGAAGGAGAGCCCTAGGCCAAGTATCATGTGTCCTCAAGGACTCTTCCATCAGTGTGGAGGAAAGAAAATGGGTCCAATGTTGCAAGGAGCAAGATGGTCCTGCTTTGACATCCATTGGGTTTAGCAATCCATTTTTAAGGCCTATTGAGGAGCTAGTGTCAGTTTGTCAGACATGAGCAATCCTGTTTCCTGAGAGGATCGCAGGAGCTTGCTGGGGATGATCCAGGGCCTAGACAAAGAGCCAGAGCTGGTGGGTGTCCCTGGGATTACAGGGGGCCATGGTTGGTTTTTTGTCCTGGGATGTCAGGCAGGTACCAGATCCTGAGTTCCTGAAGAGGTGATCCTAAAAGACAGAACAGCAAAGGATCAACTTGGGGGCAGACCTCTAACAGTGCTACTGGGGGGGCAGTGAGATAGGGGACAATTGAAGGAGGCAAAGGAACCCAACAAGGCACAAAGAAGACATTTGCAATCTCTCTCCTGGGAGGCAGACACTCTGATGAGCTGCATTTGTGATTCCCTGTCTGAGGCCAATTCCCCAGCCCCAGCTTTAGCTTGAGTGGCTGAAATAAAGGAAAGCAAGACCAGAGGCTAATAGAAAAATGCTTTCAGAGGGTATAGGCAGGTAGCCTGGGTTCTTGCAGCCTGATCCTTTAGGCCACACTCTTAAGCAGTGGGTCCCAGTGGTGCCTGTTGGGTGTGTTGTCTGCATGGCCACAGCTAATCTCCAACCCACTGACCCCATGGCAGCTCTGCTAAAACAGATATATAGAGAGAACAAACTATATTCAGACCATGAGCTAAGTCCAGTGACTAGCAAAGAAGAAAGCTGACCTTTGATGAAGAACAAGATGAACAGAATATATTACTTGGGCAAGATTTGGAAGACATGGGAGCAGAAATTCCTATTGTAAATCTGGAGCTTGTATAACAGAAGCTGATAAAACAAACAAACAAACAAACCTTATTGTACTAGAAGCTAGACTATGGATTTATCCTATTAGAGAGAAGCCTGAAGATGAGGATGTTTAGATGCTGCCCTCTCAGACAAAGTAGCAGTCTGGGGAGCCCCTCCAAGTGACAGCTGAACAAACCCTGGCCACTCTCTCAGAAAACAATATAGAAGCCAGGTTCTTAGGAAATGCATCTTGTAGCTACTACAAGTTCAAGTTCCCCGCAGGCAACGTGGACAGAAAGTAACTTTGAAGCCAAAGTATTCTTCTTCAAAGCACTACTACTAAGCAGAGACTTTTCCCAGGACAGGAAGAAGGGCCATCATGTGTGCACCAGTAAGGAGGAACTGGGTGACTATTTTGAAATCAAAATACTTGACCCAGGTTAGGAGATTTCTTTTGGATCTCTGAAGGAAGGAGCTTCCTGTGGACAATGCTCAGACAAGTCAGGGGTTAGTACTTCAAGGATGTGTGGTTACTCCATATTTGCAGGAAATATCAAGTAGCAAACTAAATTCTGAGAATTAAATGTCAAGAAAGAGAGAGAGAAAAGAAAAGGAAAGGAAAACAAAAGAAAAAAAGAAAGAGAAAAATGCTCTAAAGGACTCCTGCCAACCTAGATGTCCAGGCTCAAAGACCTTAGGTCACTGCTGCCTGCCCCCCATTTCCTGTCTTTGATTTTATTTTGACTCCTCCCTTTCCTGCAGCCTCGGGTTAGGCTCCTTTTTCCTGAGCTGAAAATGGGCTCAGTGATATGGACGCTACATTATATATCCTGGAACAGTGTGGCACCATGGAAAGAGCCTGTGCTTTCAAGCCAGACAACCTAGGTCTGAATCCCAGCCTGCCAGTCCCTTGTGATGAGGAACTGGGTCAGTCGTAAACTTGTTGAGCTTCATCTGGCTCATCTATAGGCATGGGGCCACTGCCTACCTAAAGATGCTTGTGCCACAGCAGAACTGGCCATGGGCCATAATTGCCAACCCTATGTTTGTATCAGCCAGAACCAGTCATCACTCGACATTGATCAAGTCCTGAGAACCCTGCCTGTCATCAAGCCCACACTCACCAGGTCACCTCATGGTATCTCAGGCAGAAGATACAGAGAGTAAGCAGCAGGCAGATGTGGCCTTGAGTTCTTGATTCCAAGATTTCTGGGCAACTGACTCACCTGGGTCAATTCCCATTCCTCATCCTTGGGCACGTGGCTATTTTTGCCAGTGAACTGACATTTCCGAAGGCCCAGTGTTCTAGCGCTGGCATGTAGACACAGCTGCTTTGCGACATTGTGGCGAAGGTCCCTCTGGGTTGTGTACTCAAAGTACTGGAAGTCAAGACAAGAGGAAGTTTTGAGGAGCAGGTGGGGAGTGGCCCACTGCCTTCCAAAGCCACATGCCCTAAGATACCATCCACAGGTGGACTGCTGGGAAGGAAAGCAAGTGGACCAGGCCATGCTAAGACTCTTAGTAATTCTTGTTGCCTTCATGATTTTTACCAAATATAGGTTATACTGGAATAACAATGAATGTATATTTATTTATTAAATTAATTAAAATTTAATTAATTAAATTTATTAATTAAAATTTACTGTGCATGGTGGCACTTGCCTATAATCCTAGCAACTCAGAGGGCTGAGGCAAGAAGATCACAAGTTTGAGGCCAGTCTCAGCAACTTAGCAGGGACCTGAGCAACTTAGTGAGATCCTGTCGGAAGTAAAAAATAAAAAGGGCTGGGGACGTAGCTTAGTGGTAAAGTACTTCTGGGTTCAGTCCCTAGTACCAAAGTAAGTAAATAAATAAATAAAGTAAAATTTAATTTAATTTAGCCTCATTTTAAGCAACTTCTGTGTGTAAAATCATATGTTGGATAGTTCTATTTCTGCTATTAAATTATTACTAGAATAAAAAAATGCTCATCTGTGTGCCACCTAAAATCGTCTTACAGGTCAGTCGTTTAAGAAACTGCTTTTGAATGGCTTTGTCTTCATTTGCACATGCTGACAGCCTGTTCAGGTCCCAAGCCACTTCTCTCCTTGCTTCAGCTCTATTTTAAGTACCTCTTATTTACCAGCCGGTGTACATTTAGGGTAGTAGAGAGACAATGAATGGGGAGGTTACTAGTTATTTCTCAAGGGAGTGCTGGGGCATTCTGAGGCATGGGGTAAACGTCTAGGATGCCAGGTAATTGTGAGATGTCAGTAGGTGACTTTTTGGGGGTCCCTGCTGGGTGAGAGGATCAGAGTGCTAGTTTCTGGGCAGGGGAGATAAAAATTGAATGTAGATAAAGGGAAATGTTCAAAAATTTTCACATTTTCCTGCAAATATCAGCTGGCTTCCTTCCAGCAAGGCTTCTCTGATTACAGTGCTCTCTCTCATCCTTCTCTAGCATCCAGCACTGCTGCCAGTGCGCCCTCTGTCCCCAGACTTCAGGTCTTATCTGTTTGTATCATGCATTACCCCTCAGACTGAGCTCCCTGAGACAGAGATGTATTTCCTCCGCTTTTCAGACCACCTCCACTCCAGTCCTTGGGAAAGGACGATTTAGGGTAGAGGAAGGGAACCGTGAGGAGAGGAAGTGCCCCAGAGATTGGCTTCTCTTGGGTCTGCCTGGTATGGCTGGGCTGTTTACCTGATTGCCACCGAGGCCATGGCAGGAATACATGATGAGGGGCTTTCCCCCATGGTTATTCTCACCCACATCCAGGCACTGATCAGTGCCGAGGTTCTTGATCTGCAAGATGGTAAACAGAGAGGGGAACCAGGGTAGCGTGACTGGGAGTTTCCAATTTTATGCTGTGAAGCCCAACTGGAAAAAAGCTTTCTCTTCTACTCATCTTCTCTGCTCATTAACCCAGATGCCAGGAGTTCTAGCAAAGTGAGGGAGAGGCAGGACTGAACATCCACCGTGGGACAGGATGTATAACCTCTTACATCCAAGAGTATCAGGTTCCTTGGAAGATTTCTTCCTTGGAAGAAGTTTCTTATGAGCAGTGGTTCTCAAAGCATGTAATGCCCAGACTATCAGCATCTGATTTTTCAAATCCTATCCCAGTCATTCAGAATCAGAAACCTAGAATGGGGCCCAGCAATCTGTGTTTTAACATATCTCCTTGGTGATTCTGATGTGCACTGACATTTGGGAACCACTACTTATGGGTTGCTTCCTTCTGATCAAGTTTTTACCTATATCTAGAAGTCCCAAAGTGGACCCTCCATCCTCCTCCTGGATAAAAGATTGTGGTAGTAAAGGCCAATTCTTGTTTGCCATTCATAGTGGGGTAGGTGGTCTTGAACTTCTCAGGGGGTTGCTGTGATAATAGGTAGGCAGTTTGGTTCTCAAACTTACAGCTCCATAGAAGATGGGATTCAGGTCAGGAACAAACATCTCTGGGTAGATGTTGTGAAGGAACCAGGAGAAGTTGTGGCAATGTAGTTGTTCCCGCAGCCGCAGTCGTTCCGAAATGTCACCAAAGGATTTCTGCCAACCAACCCAGTCCCCTGAGGGTCAGTTCCACAGTCTTGACCTTCCCGTTTGGGTTGAGCAGCTCAGACAGTGTGCTGCTCCTAAGGCCACTTTCTCTCCTGTGCATTCCCATTTAGGATCTGCTAGGGCTAGTTGTTCAGCCTCATATTCAATCTCAGACTCCCTACCTTGGTTTGGGGTCACCCCCCTGCAAAAAAAAAAAAAAAAAAAAAAAAAAAAAACCACCACTTCCTCATTTTCTTTGACTGCCCAGTAAGTCCTCCTGGTTCCCAGTCCAAGCTTCTCAGAGTGATGTGATTCTCTTGTAAGAGGTTCTTTCCCCCAAATTTCTTCTCTCCCCTCCCCTCCTAAATAATGCTGTAATTCTCCAGATAGGGACAACAAGGGCTCCTCTAGCCTTCAAGATCTATGGCCTCCCCTGGGCTCTAACTCAGGGGCTCTTTGGGCTGAGGGAAGTCACCTGCCATTCAGTCCCTGACTCCAGTCTAGGATTCTGTGCTTTACTTCATCCTAACACTCTGAGCACCACTTCCTCTCACCTCTTGGGCCATCTTTGCTGCCTGCAGATTTCTCCTGTAGAAAATCTTCTTGTAGTTATCCAGCCAGACCTCAGCCAGGCGCACTTGGTTGCGAGCAATGACACTGGTGCCCTTGGGGAAGGTGTGGGGACTCTTGGTACGGAACACATGGCCTACCACAGAGCAGGGGATGATCTCCAGCTGGCCCCCACACTGCCACACCTGGCACAAGAGGAGACAGGACCGTGTCTTAGGAAGTGAGTTGTGGGGGATAATCTCCCCACAGGTAGCTATGTTCAGTTTCCAGGGCACTAGACTCTAGGTCCAAGGACTCAGTTAAGTGTTTCCCTCTCTTCCTGGAAAAAGGGACATTGACCAAGTTTCTTCCTAGGCTGTGACTATACAATTCCAGGCTCTGTGATGTTGGTTCATTCTCGTTTAAGCAAATAGTGATTTACAGAATCCTGAGGTCACTATGGCCCACTTTAGAGAAGGGATAGTTGGTTCACTTTGTGCTGCCCACCTACTCTTCACTCTGATCACTTTTTGTCCTGAAGATGTGATTTTATCAGCTCACCTAGGTATTACTGGAAACTAAAGATCTCCCAAGTGAGAGAATTAGTGCACTAGTCAACAGCAAGGACTGTCAACTGCCAAGTAGCCTGGGTAGTCACCTGGTTCCTTAGCACACCAGTTTCTCAGGAGAGAGACTGAACAGAGAGACTCACTGAGTAGCCTAGAATCAGAATCCTGGGATTTACGATGACTGGCCAGTGACCCTTCTCCATGCCAGTGGGCTGGACAAAAACATCCCTTCCACTGGTCTCTTCTTTTGGGTTTCATGTGTGGAGATATGTTATTGTTCTCTTTGGCTTCTGTAGTACAATCATAGTTAGATTATAGCAGATATCAATTATGTGTTTATTATGTGCCACTGTAAGAGGTGACTTCAAAAATGAACTCATCTAAGAGTGGTTGGGGAAACAGAGTCCCAGGGACCACAGGCTGCTCTGCCCAAGAACCAGGGAGAGGCGGGACAGGGCCAAGATCACTGTAAATGCCTGTCTGAGGCAGTATTTCCTGGTGTAGGTGCCAGGAGAGAAAGATGCCTGGGGGTGGAGGATGATTGTAAATATATCAGCTCCACGTTATTTATAGAAAATTTACATCTGTGTGAATGTGAAATAAATGTCCTTAACTCGAAAGAAAGAAAGAAAGAAAGAAAGAAAGAAAGAAAGAAAGAAAGAAGAAAATGAGCTCATCTACTTATTACTTTTTACTGGCATAGGGATTTGAATAGGTTTCATACAAGAGAAAATCCTTTCTTCCTACCCCAATCTTGATTGCCTAATTCTTAAAATCCCTCTGAGTTCTGGCATCTACCAGAATCAGGGTCTCTGTCTTCTCCTACAGTTATGAAGAGTTTATTTAACATAGACAGAGAAACCCTAAGGGGATGTGTCTTTTGACATGGGAAGGAGAGCCTATTAGAATCCCCAGTCCCCCCATGCCTCTATTATTCCTTCCCTCCTAGAAGTTCTACCTAGTAATTTATTTCAAGTCATCCCACTGATTGCCAGAACCCTTCTGCCATGGACAGGGAGGGGAGCAGAGAAAGGGCAGACCATGACAGAAAACAGCCACCCTTTCAAGTTCGGTTCCAGATGTGACATCCCTGCCTAAAGGACAGCTCCTTGTGCTGTCCCCTGGGATGTTGTAGTTTCCCCCGAAGCCCTCTTCACTCTCACCCGCAAGGACATTTCCACGTTCTCCCCTCCCCAGATCTCCATCTGATTATCATAGGTACCGATGTGCTCAAAGTAGGACTTGGAGATGGAGAAGAGGCCACCAGCAAATGTCGGGGACCTGGAGAGACAATAGGAGAAGCATGTGCATCTTCTGCAGGGGGAGGAGCAGGAGGCTGTTGAGGAATGCTGTTTGTGAGCTCACTTTCTAGGCCCCCATAGCCTACCTCCTCTTCTTCCTGGGACATGTAGCCCCTCTTCTAAGTCACCTGTCCACTTAACTTTTGCTTTGTCCTTTTTCCCTTCTAATTCTGGGTCAAGGACAGATGTAATTATCATTACTCTACTCTGAAAGGCACTCATTCATTCATTCAACCAAGAATATATGAGACACCAGCCTCCAGCATGTGTGCATGAGGGGCGTCCAGAGCTGACAAGGACAATCCCATTCCCTGAGTACACAGTATAGTAGCAGAGCAGGAAGCTTCATTGCTCACTTTTTGGCAGCAATGTGCTAGAATAAAGTAAATACTCAATTTCTGGAAGTTGTGTGAAATTGTTTTTGAAAATAGGCAGGAGTCAAACTGTGAATGAATGAACACATATTATCATCTGGGCTGGCCCTATTCTATGTTGGGGTCTTTGGCCCTTCGGCAACTATAAAGCCACAGTATTAGTAGGAATCTCGCCCTGGTGTTCTAAGCTGCCTGAGAAACTCAAGATGCCAGTTACCTTGAACGGGGGAAAACTGATAAAAGGTGCCCCTGGAAACAATGGGAAGAAAGTGTGAGATAAGCACCATATTTGGACTATGAGGAGCAACTAGGAGGCCATAAAAAGATTCTGGCATTCAGACAAAGGCAAGGAGGCATAGACCCAACTTAGGTAAATTAACAAAAACATCTCATTCCTAGAATTAAATACCAGGCTAAGGGCGGGGCACCTGAGTGGACAAAGGGAAGTAGAAGCATAATGGAAGGCAGGAGCACTTAGTCCTTGGCTGTTGGCTTCTGCACCTGAGCCAGGCTGCCTTGAATAGCTCTTTGCTGCCCTTAGTGGGTATCTGCATATGATAGACCAAGCAGAAAGAAACAGAAACTTTTTGTGTAACCCCAGAACCTATCAAGGGGCCTTCATCACAGTGAGGTCCAATCAAGGTTCAATAGGCTGATCCACCAAGGTGACTTCACAGGAGCCTGACCTTGGTGTTACCCTGTAGTTGCACTAATCTCCCCGAAGTTGGCTCTTGCAGCCACTTTCTGGGAGGAATTTCAGTTGGGAAACCCGAATGTTCAGCTTGGCTTCCTGTCACTGGTTCTGTCCTCTCCCAGGGGTCCTAAGCCAGCATAAGTAGCATCCAGAGAGGCTCAAAGAGTCCTAAACTCCAGATGGCTTTGAAACTAACCTGCTCTTGAGAGTCTCCCCCACTATGGCCTGTCTCACCTCCAAAAGATCTCCTAGACTAAGTCACTGACAAATCAGCTGTGAGGATAAGCCCTACACAGGGAATATCACAATAGATCCACAACCAACAAGCAACCTCTAATAAATGCCCTCTATTTCTTAGCCCTGGGATCCTTCTGGTTCATCTGCCTTTCCCCTTATTTTCTCACCTCCTCTGTGAAAGAGGAGGTGAGGAAGTCCTACAGAAGTCCTGCCATGGGCCACTCTGTGAAGTGCCTTGGGCATGCCATGACTGCCACCAGGGGATTGGAACCAAGGATCAAATTCATTCCTCAAACACTGGAGCTTTGTTCTCCAGTTGTATGTCCCTGGATGCTGGAGCTGGGGATGTCAGTGATGAGTGGCAGCCAGGCGCCTTGTCCCTGACTGTGTTGCTATGTGTCTGGCCCCAGTCTGGGTGTGGGATTTATTGCTGTACATGCCAAACAAAAGACATCTATGGAAAAAGTGGAGGGTCACTAGGGAATTCCAATTCCTTTTCTCTCTCCTGTCCTCTCTTTTCCCTCTTTGTTTCTAATGCAGACAGACAGTTGGCAGTTCAGTATCCCTGGGCACCCGAGCTATCTCAACTGAAACTCTGGTCACCATTTCTCAGGATTCTAGGCATGTGCAATGGGAGGAACCACAAGCCTCTCCTCCTTTCAAACCTCTCTGCACCGGGCACAGTGGCACACACCTGTAATCCCAGCAACTCAGGAGGCTGAGGCAGGAGGATCATGAGTTCAAAGCCAGACTCAGTAACTAAGCAAGGCCCTAAGCAACTTAGCAAGATGCCGTCTCTAAATAAAATATTAAAAAAGGTGCTAGGGATTTGGCTCAATGGTTGAGTGCCCTGGGTTCAATCCCCAGTAGCAAAAAAAAAAAAAAAAAAAGAAAAAAAAACAAGCAAGATTGCATGTGGTTGGTAAAACCTGTGATCTTTACTATCTGGCCCTTTACTGAAAAAGTTCAGGGCAGCAGGATGCAGTGGTGCATGCCTGCAATCCTAACAACTTGGGAGGCTGAGGCAGGAGAGTGGCAAGTTCAAGACCAGCCTATACAACTTAGTGAGACTCTGTTTCAAAATTCAAAATAAAAATTTTTAAAGGCTGTGGATTTAGCTCAGTTGTAGAATACACCTAGGTCCCTAGTACTAAAAAAAAAATTCAGGGCAACTACAAATTGCAACAAACTTTAAACTGCAGAAAACTTATTTTCTTTAAATATGTTCTCAATCTCTTGGAGACCAGTACTTAGGAATGCATGCCACCCCTACTTATTACAATGGCTATTCAACCCTGACCTCCACCCTCTCTCACCTGTTCTTCCAGCACCATTTATGACCTAAGTGTCAAAAAGAATCAATGAGATAAAGTAGAAGCCTTAGTCCAGTGCCTGGTGTAGAGTCAGTGTGAATAAGAGCAAGCTGTTTTGGTGTGCAGCCGTATAGTGCCATGGTTAAGGCTATGCGGTAGACAGAGGAGGAATATCTTTGCTACCATTTGCTACCTGCCTGTTCTAAGTCAATTATTTATCACTAGGAGCCTCAGTATAAAATGGGCTATCATAGTACCTACCTCATACAGAGTGAGGATTAAATTAAAATGTCAAGTACTTGACAGAGCACCTAATAAATGCTGATGTGGGATGGCACAGGTCCCTGGAGGTGGGCGGGACTGTGGCCACAGAAGTCATGTTGGGGGCTCATCAGGCTGTGATCCTTACTTGATGGGGTAGGTCTCATCCTTGCGCCTCTGCTTCTCATGGTCAGGCAGAGTCTCCCAGCCAAAGGTCAGGCTCCAGTCAAAGTTGCCACGGCTGTGGGTTCTGCCCCGCTGGACAGGCTTGAAGAATGCAAAAGTATTCAAGTCGATGGTAACAATGTCTGGACTCACCACTGTTGTCTTGTCCTCAGCAATTCGAGCCAACAAGGGCTCCAGCCAGCCATGGAAGCACTCACCTGCGGAGCCAGACCAGGAGGTAGCAGTCAAGGTCCTCCCCACAGTTGAACCAAGCCCCACCCCAGGCTTGCATCCCTGAGACAGGTCCTTTTAACATTTTCAATGAACTTCTGCATATATTACTTCATTGGGCCTTCAGAGTAATAATTTTGTTAGGTGAATAAGATTAGGATTCTCATTCCCATTTTACAAATGAAGAAACCGAGGCTGTTTGTGGAACAGTTAGAATGGGAACCAGAGTTTCTGACTCCAAGTCTAGAGCTTTCCCTAATATATCTCACAGCTCCTACACAATACTTTTTTTTTCCCCTGAAAATTACTGGAAAGAAGAATGATAGTGAAATATAAGATGGATGCTAGTTGGCTAATAAACGGGTATTCTGCTGGTTGACCTCCAAAACACCAGGAAAGTGTTTTGACTTTTATCAAGAAGAAGGCCTTTCTGACTCCACATGGCTCCATGGGAAAGCCCCACCCAAATTGTTCCCAGTTTGAGGTCTCTTTGAGGCACAGAGTTCAGAACAAAGTATAGGTCGGGGAAAGGTGGAAGGAAGAGCGTCGAGGGCTCCAGAGTACACTCTCAGCAATTTTGGGGTCACCATTTGTTTTAGAGTTATTTGTGCCTCCTAATTAAACATCCCTGGGATTGGGGAAGTAAGGGGCAGAAGAAGAGGCTCCCAAGCTCCCTTCACTCCTGAAAAAGTTGAACAGGGTGGTCTCAGCTTTTCATTCTGCCAGGAGGGAGGGACAGGTGGTAATGTGGGCCTCCTGGGTGCCAGGCAGGCATCTCCTACTCACAGTGGGCATCCAGGAACGTGAGCACCTCTCCCTGCGCCACGCTGGCGCCCAGCAGCCGAGCAGTGATCAGCCCCTTCCGCTCCTCCTGCCGCACCACCCTTACGATCTGCAGCTGCTGCACATACTGCTCCAGCTTCTCCTTCAAGTACTCTGGAAGGGACAAGGCCACTGTTGCCAGTTCACTGCTTTGTTGCAAACTTAATCCCCTGTGGGCACCAAGCCTAGGTGCTCTGAGGTCACCAGCACACCTGAATGCCAAATACCCACCACCCCCCCTGCATTGAGCCACTCCACAAAAGGCTGAGGTGAAAAAGGGGGACAAGGGAGGATGGCAGAGGAAGGAGGAAGTCCCATCTGCAGCCAAGTCTCCTTGAGGCTTTGTGGTGCCTGTTTGTTGAGGCACCTCTCCATATTCCATGACAGCATCTCAGAGTTGTGTTTTGTGAGTACAAAATGACAAAGGCTCTCAAGTGCCTCTCACAGTTTCTCTACTGTCCCTGCCACTGTCTTCAGAGCTGTGATTTCGCCTCCTTCCTCCTCACACCTGGTGGGTGCTCCCTCATTTCTCAGTGTCTATGATTCCCTGTCTTCCAGGATCTTTGGAATAAGTTTGACTGACAGCAAACACGGATGTTGACTGCTTGCCAGTCGGATCAACTGCTGGATCATCAGCAAGAAGTCTTAATACTTTCTTCTTCATCATCATTTTTTTTTTTTTTTGGTGCTGAGGATCAAACCTATGACCTTGCTTATGCTAGGTTAGCACTCTGCTACTGAGCTACACCCTTAGCCTTTTTTATTCTGAGACAGGGTCTTGCTAAGTTGCCCAGGTTGGCCTGGAACTTGTGATCATCCTTCCTCAGCCTCCTAAGTATCTGGAATTAGGGCTGGGGTTGTGGCTCAGTAGTAGAGCGCCTGCCTTGCACGTGTGAGACCCTGGGTTCGATCCTCAGCACCACATAAAAATAAATAAACAAAATAAAGATATTGATGTGATTATGCAATCTGTATATGGGGTAAAAATGGGAGTTCATAACCCACTTGAATCAAATGTATGAAATATGATATATCAAGAACTATGTAATGTTTTGAACAACCAATAATAAAAGTTAAAAGAAATACCTAAAACAACAAAAAAATGCATAATTGAAAAAAAAAGATATTGTGCCCATGTATAACTAAAAAAAAAGTATATGGAATTATAGGCATGTGACACCATTCCTATAATCAATCAATCAATCAATCAATCTCTCTCTCTCTCTCTCTCTTTCAATACACACATACTCTTTAAAAAACAAACACATATACCAGTTATCTGCCATGGGCCAGTCACAGTGTTAGGGACTAAGTATACAGTGATCACAACTGTATGATATTTGACCTAAAGAACACATTGCCCCATGATCTACTAGAGGTAATGCAGGCTGGGCCATTCTTGCAAGAGGACCAAACATTTGAATTAGAAGGCAGCAAAAAAAAAAAAAAAAAAAAAAAAAAAAGCTTTCTGAAAGGAGAGGCATCTTCACTGAGATCTCCAGCTCCTTTTGAGAGGGAGTATTCTGTTTCTTTACTGGCCTTTACACTAGCTGTTCTCCTGGTGGGGAGCATTCAGAGTTGTCTTCCCTAATGATCCTGGTACTCCACCTGAAACCCTCAGCACATTAAAAATAGCTCTATTCTGAAGGAATCCGTCTTGAAACATATTCCACATATACCTGTGCCACTGTTCTAGTCTCAGTGGTGCAGAATGGAGATTCGTGTAGTGTTAACAACTGTGGCGAATCTGTGTCCTTTTCTTTTGGATCCTGAGATCAGCCCAGTGCACAGGCCCTGCTCTGAATTTTACAAACCCCATGAAATCAATTTAGCAGACTGCTACTAATCCTGCACACATACACACATGCACACTATAGTGAACACTTGAGTACCTACTATGTGCCATTCACTGAACTGGGTATTTTCATGTTGACTTCCTTCTTCGGTCTTTTCAATAACAACTCTATGGAACAGGGAGTATTACCCCTGATATTAACAGATGAAAAAAAAATAGATGAAAGACTCAAGAGTGATGAGCCCAGAATCACAGCAAGTGCAAAGGGCAGCTGTGGGTTCCTAACCAGCCTGTGTCTGAGGTGAGGCCACTTGGCCAGGACAATATGCATGGCTTCAAGGTGGTCTTTGCAACCTCTTGCAGTTATCTGAGGACTTACCACTTCCTCATGTGTGAAACCCCGACAGGGAAGGAGATAGATCAAGCTCCTCTTTTTGCTTTTTCTAAGGAAGGTAGAGCCCAGGGGAAAGAAAATATAATTTGGATTTTTTGTGTGTGTTGGGTGGGAGGCACTACTAAGGCTTTACCACTGAGCTACATATCAACCCTTTTCATTTACTCTTTTAAAAATTTGAGACAGGTTCAAATGAAGTTGCATAGCCTGGCCTTGAACTTGCAAACCTACTTGTGCAGCCTCCCAAGTGGCTGGGATTATAGGCATGCCCCACTGTGCCTGGCTATAATTTGGAACTTCAACTCTTCTCTTTTCTTCAATTCCTGACATGGTTCTGCCTTCCTTGAGAACAGAATCCTTTAGGCAATCAAAAGGGGAGCTGCATCTTACTTACTCCAGGAATGAGAACTCTTCCCTCTGGTATCAGGGTCTTATAAGTCAAAATTAGCCTCCCATGGCAGCTTCAGTTCAGTGATCTCTTAGTGAACATCTGATAATGCATTTCCAGGTGCCAGATATTGTCCTGTGCAGGGAGAAACCTACCAGGTCCAGGGATTTTGTAGCCTTATGACCCAACCACAAGCCCAGGGGCTGGCTCTGACAGAAAAGAGGGAGGAACCCCAAGCAGGAGCCTCACCTTCTCAGCATGGCTCACATTTCCCCTGAGAACTGGTTTAATTCTGCTCACAGGAAGCTCATGGTAGTGGAGGTAACCCAGAGTCAAAACATCATAGGAAGTGGGTTTTGTGGTAACTGAGAAGCACTGAGCTGTGATCCTCAGGGGGATCTGAGCTCTGCAAAGTTCTCCCACGATTTCCTTCCAGTCTCACGTGGCTAGGCTAAACCTGGGGATTCTGAGCCTGGGAGGCTCCCAGTCCAAGGCTTCTGTCCCTTCTAGGGAAATGAGATAGTTCCCTAAGAAAGACCCCCTGATAATTCTCCAATGGTCTCACCCTACTAACATACAGAGAATACCAAAACTGAGAATGGAGACAGGCAAGCCCATCTACGCTGTCTCATGTTTCTCGGATAACAGTCTTTTAATTTAGGTTCAGCACTATCACTCCAACCATGCTTACTCCTCAAGGCTCGAATCCACAAGACTGCAGTTGCCCTCAACACTCATGCCTCATGCAGCCCCATGGTTTGAAATAAATACCATCTATATGTGGAAGATTCCCAAGTCTTCCTTCCTGGCCTTGCCCTCCTCTTCATTTAGACATCTAACAGAACTGCAAACCTAATGTATGTCTCCCAAACAACTTCAGATCCTAACCCACCTCCCTACCCAGTTTCCCCCGTCAGCACAGGGAACCAGCATTTCTCCAGCTACTCTAACTTGGAGTCATGTGGATTCTTCTCCCCTTTTCTCACTGTCCATGACCAGCCAGCCCATCAACAGGTTCTGCCAGTTCTCTCTCCATCCCGTCGTTGCCCCAGCACAAATGTCTTATCGGTCTCTGGACACCTTAACTCTACACTACTCTCTCCAGACTATTCTTAACACAGTCACAGTGAGCAACCAAGCTATCTTTTAAAACTATAAATCAGATCATTTCACCAATAATGGTTTAAGGTACACTTAAAAACAAATCTAAACTCTATGGTGGTTTCTTTTTAAAACTATAGAATATCATATGAGCCAGCAATTCCATTTCTGGTTATATACCCAAAAGAATTCAAAACAGGGACTCTGATATTTGTACATCCATGTTCTAAGCAGCACTATTCACAATAGTCGAAAGGCAAAAGCAGCCAGGCACAGTGACGTAGGATTGCAAGTTCAAAGCCAGCTTTAGCAACTTAGGCCCTGAGCAACTTGGTGGACCCTACCTCAAAACAGAAGATAAAAAGGACTGGGGATGTAGCTCAGTGGCTCTGGGTTCAATCTCTAATACTAGGAAACAAACAAACAAAAAAAGCAGAAGCAACACAAGTATCATCAACAAATCAATGGATAAGCAAAATGTGGTATATGCATAGGATAGAATATTATTCTGACAGATGTTCTGATATAGATGAGTCTTAGATATATTACTACATTAAAGAAGATAGTCATGAAAGAACAGATGCTGTATGATTCCACCTATATGAGGTACCCAAATCCATCAAATTCACAGAGGCAGAGGTAGAATGGTGGTTTCCAGGGCTGGGGCAAGGAGGATGAGGAGTTGTGGTTTAACGGGTACAGAGTTTCAATATGGGAAGATGAAACTGTCAGGAGCCACTCTGGACAGGAGCTGTGTACACACCTTTAAGTCCTGAGTAAAGAGGTACTGAACTGGTATTGTACCCATTGCAATGCAATTGGACTTTACCTCCGCTGGGGTAAGAAAGATGCAGCTCTAGGAGTAGACGTCACCGGATGGGGTTGAATTACACCCACCTGTTTGTTGCAACAGTACCCTTTGCCCTTTTTTGGATAGAATCTTCCATAGATTAGCTCCCCCCATTAATAAAACCAAGGTTTGAGGTGTGCTCCCTCTCTTTCTTGCCTACCTTGCCCCCTGGTGGGAGCTCAGCTGAGGAACAGTCACTGAACCCAATGAAAAAGGTATTTCTCTGACTTTGTGTGATTATTTCATGTCAGCTCAAATTCACTCGGAGTGACCCTGATTGATTTAGTGGCGGGCAGCCACATGAAACCATTCTGGAGATGAATAGCCATGATGGTTGCACAACAATGTGAGTATATTTCATATTAATGAACTCTCTGTCATTAAAAATGGTGAAAATGGTGAATTTTGTTACTTATGTTTTACTCCCCACCACACACACACACACAACCACATGCTGCTCACTGCTTATAAAGGTCTTGTGATTCAGTCCCACTCATCCCTTTTTAATTTAATTGCAGTGCTGAGGATTGACCCCAGGGCCTCATGCACACAGGCGAGTGCTTTACCACTGAGCTACTCACACCCTCTAACTCCTGCTCGCTCACTGTACCAGTGTTCTTTCTGCTTCCTTTCCCACTTGCTCTTGGCTTCTTTGGCCTTCTTTCTGTCCCAAAAACATGCCAAGCCTTAGGGACTTTGCACTGACTGACTGTTTTGCAGACATTATTGCTGGGATGCCAATGGAGATGGAGACAGAATCTCTTTATGGGGAGAAACAGAAGAATGTAAATAGGGTTAATATGGAGACAAACTGCAAGTAATAAAGCAACTTTACTTGTTAAAACAGACGCTGGAAGTTGTAAGTCAACTACAGTCACAGCCTTTGAACAATTTCTGATTATATCACTGACAACTCTTAGGAGTTCAGGAAGCCTCAAAACAGCCACTCACTTCAGTTCTGACAAGCAAGGGATACAGAAGTGGGAGAATCTTGGGGGGTTTCCTATAGTGCATTCATAGGGTTCCTGCTGGGCACCTAGATAGGACAGAGAGCAGGGACACTGCATTTCAGCAAAGGCATAGCCCTTTTGTGTGTGTGTGTAATGAGAGCTGCCCCTTTTCTCCTCTCCTGTCCTTGCTCATCTCTCAACCTTCCCTACCCCACCTTCTCACTCCTAGTCTCTAAGGCTTGTGTTCATTTCTCCACTCTTTCTGGGCCCTAGGTATGTATCTGATTCCCCCAGTAAATCTCACAGGAGGGAGGTCTAGGTTGTCTCTTCCTCAGCCTCCCCCTGGGGCAGGACAGGGCCTTGAACATGGAGTGTACTGTTTAGGGTATGGCTGACTGATGGGCTTGGGGGCCAGTTTTCAGAAGCTGGTAGTGTTTGCCAGACCAGGAGACCTGGACACTGACCCAGTCACTCAGGAGTGAAATCTGTGCCCTGATTTTTGACTGGCACTGGGTCTCCACCCATCTCAGTATCAAATACCCCAATACTCCTGGTCATAGGGTTCCTGCTGGGCACCTAGACTGGGTCAGAGAGCTGGGACACTGCATTTCAGCAGAGGCACAGCCCTTGTTTGTGTGTGTGTAATGAGAGCCGTTTAATCTGATTGAATAGTCAAATGCATAGGAAATTTTATCCCACTGTGGACTGCAGATCTCTGACCAAGGAGCTGAGGTTTTTCTTTTGTTTTGCTTTTGCCTTTTCCCACTCAACAGTGCTTAAAGTATCTTTAGAGTCTGAAAGCCCTCAAGGTTGGGTTGTTTAATACTTATTTACTTCTTACTTATTTTCTGGCATTGGGGATTGAACACAGGGCCTCGTACATGCTGGGAAAGCACTTTAACATTGAACTACACCATTAACCCTTTTTTATTTTTTGTGGCACTGGGTATTGAACCCAGGGGTGCTCTACCACTGATCTACAACCTACCTTCTTATTTCCCATTTTTTTTTCTTTATTTTTTTATTGTTTATTTATATATGAAAACAGAATGCATTACAATTCTTAGTACACATATAGAGCACAATTTTTCATATCTCTGGTTGTATATAAAGTATATTCACACCAATTCATGTCTTCATACCTGTACTTTGGATAACAATGATCATCACATTCCACCATCATTAATAACCCCTTGCCTTTATTTCTCATTTTGAATCAGGCTCTTCCTAAATTACCCAGGTTCGCCTTGAACTTGTGATTGTCCTGCCTCAGCCTCTTAAGTAGCCATGATTATAGCAAAGGCATAGCCCTTTTTTGTGTGTGTGTAATAAGAGCTGGCCCCTTTCTCCTATAGCTAGGACTGTTAAGTTTAGAGTGCACAAATTCTCTGTGGAGGCTGCACATTGTTGAGGGCGATGGTGCTCTAGTCTCAGTGGAGGAAGAGAGTTTTCAATGAATTCTTGGAGCAGGCTGACAGAAAAATAAGGTCCAAGTTAGGTTTTTCAGGAAGATGAGCTAGGGGTGCTAGAATAGACCTTAAGAGAAAGTCCAGGGCAACAAGGTAGGAACAACCAGAGAGAATGTGAATGTGTGTCTGACGGCTGCTAGGAGCAGAAAGAAGTTTTGGAGAGGTGCCTGGAGCTACTGCAAATTCTGCCCTACGAGGCACAGGCTGTTCTGCCCTTTAGATGCTTCGTATGCCAATCTGGCACTCTGTCATTTGTCCATCCTGGTCACAGGAGTGGCTTAACTGGGCACTTATGAACTTAGAAAGTTCTGTGAAAGCAGTTTATATCTCCCACCCTATGGCTCAGGGGTTGAAGCTTCAGAGGGATGAGTAGCACAGGGCTGGGGGTGCAGGGGTGCAAAAGAGCCTGGTATGAGAGGAAGCTGATACACTTGCTCCTGCTCCATACAGCCATTCCATTTGCTAGTAAGAGCCCTTTTAGACCACTCCCAAGACCCTTCCATATCTGCCCAACTTTTGCCCTTCCCTTTCCAAAAGCCTAATCTATACATTCCTTGTCCACTAGTCTCTGACCACATTCCTGACACTTACCTTTGTAAATGATGCCAAGTGTCTTCTTGCCTGGGCAAATGTTAACTCCCGAAGAAATGGGTTCGACAGTGCTCATACTCAGGCCCTCCTTTAACAGCCCTAGTCCTCTTTCAGCATCACCCACAACCCAGAGGGCAGGAGGAGGCTGGGGAAGTGAGGAGGGACAACTGCTCTACTAGAGTGGTCCAGGACATACGCTGCAGGTGTGGAGTCAGTTCCTGCCTTCAATGTGGGAGTTTGGATATGGAGGCTTATCTGGGAGAACCCCAGCCACCACAGGCCACCTGAGAGGAGGCACTAGCACCTGGAGACTCCCAGTCTGTCTATGCATCAGGCCTACAGCCCCTTTACTAGTCTGGAACCATCGTCCCACTTTCAAGTGGTTCTAAGAACTCATTCTTTGGACTCTGGGTCGTCTGCCTATCTTCTTGCCAATTACCCTTCTCCAAAGCTGCCATCCTTTTGAAACAAGGTCACTGTCCAGTTTAAACACTTTCAATGACTCATTTCTCCCTAAATAAATACATTTATCCTGGTATGAATGTTAATTCAACATCTTTTTGGACTCATTTCCTACCATAAGCCCAAGCTTCAGCCACACTAGATCTCTCCAACAAACAACTTCATTTCTCTAGGATTCTGTTTATGTTGTTCTCTCTCTGGGAATGCCCTTTATCCATTCCTCTTTCCTAGACATTCATTCTTTAAGGCCCATCTCCAATCTGGCCTCCCCTGTGAACCAGGCCCAGACATGCAAGGCAGAAATAACACCTCTGTCTCTAGACTCCCATGGAACATGGCCCCCACACAATGAATAAAATGAAACCATTGCTTAGGGAGTGATTGATTATTTGATGTCAATTACTCTGTGTCACATGAATCATCTCATTTATCACCTATCTCAGACCCCTTACCTACCATATAAAGAATTCAATTGTCCTCATTTTTAGAAAAGGAAACCAAAGTTCAGAGAGGTAAAATGCTTGCCCAACCTCACAGAGCTAGGAAGAGTCAGAGCTGGGATTTAAATTCATGGAGCTGGACTCCCAAGTCCACACCCCTTCATATGTGTTCATATGGCCATACCACTATCTGACCTGTGAGGGCTGTTAGTTGGCCTTTTCAGGATAGGGTCTGTCTTGTTTGTCAAGACACCCCGTGGGCCTGGGTCAGTGCCAGGCACAAGCACTCAGTAAATGTTTGTGGAGTTGATTGAAGTGAGCAAGTAAGTGAGCAACCTCACTTACCTATTAATAACCATAGTAAAAAGAGCTTCTGAGGTGGAGACTTCAGAAGAGTGTTCTAGCAGGCAGGCAATAGGGAAAGGCCTGTGTCTTCCCTCTGCCTTGTCCTTGCCCAGCATTTCTGAGTTGAGGTTGAGCCTGGCAGCTCTCAGGGAGTCCTGAAGGCCAAAGCTGTGAAGCTCTTGGAGTTCTTGGGGTCCAGTGGAATAACGTTCAGGCTCTGCGAATGCAGTCTCCCTGCCCCCCACCTGTCTTCTGCTCCTGGCGTCTATGATGGGTGCAATGCCAGGCTACAGGCCTGATTCCTTGAGAGAAACTGTCTTCCTTCTCAGAGTACCCCTGGGACCCCAGCCCCTCCTCAGGGCCCCTCAAGCCTCACCCTCAGTGCTGGCATCATCCACCAGTATGATCTCCTTCAGCAAGATGGCAGGGCTGGTGTATAAGACACTGTACACCGTTCTCAGCAGGGTGGACCAGGCCTCATTGTGGAACACAATAATGACACTGGTGCTGAGCAGTGGGGGGCAGCGCGGGAATTTCTGGTCCACACACCTGGAAGGATGGGAGAATGGAAACAGCTGTCCAGGTCCATGGAAATTCTAGGAGTAGGAAGGGCTGGGTCTAAAGCTCCCCTAAACCATCCTTTGTTCCTCTGAACCGATAGCTGACATCCCCTGCTGGCTTGATTTCCTATCACGTGCTCTGAGCTTTGCACAGGTTCTAGCCAACACACTCCAACCTCCCCTGGTCTCCAGAGCTGGCTCAGTGCTCCAGATGCGATGCTCAGTCTTTCCCACCTCCTCCTTCCTTCATCTGTTCTCTACTATCAGGCTAGGACTTCCCAGGGCCTACTCTTTCTCTGTAGTATGTGTATTGTGTAAAGTGAAATCCAGTCTAGAAGTCCCCAAGGGGTAAGTGATAAAGGACAAATTTGACATTTGAGAACATTGACTACAATTTTCTTACTCAATGTGAGGAAAAAAAGGTTCTTCCATTTTTAATTTACAGTTCCTCTCTAATCCATTTCCCTATTAACATCCTATAATACAATTCTACTATCACAGTCAATTTCCTGCAAACGTTTCTCTATCCCCATCTACTACAACCACCATTCTGTGGCATTTGGCCACACTGCCATCTAGACACTCCATCTTTGGGTGAGAATCTGGAGCTTGGTGATCCCATGGTTTAACACCACTTCTAGTCCCCCTCTGTTGTTCAGAGAGATTGCTCATGGGCCCTCCAGAGAGATTCTCCAATTTCCTCCACTGTGCCTCCAACAATGCCCTCCTTTGCCAACAAGCCTGCAGTAACACCAAGTGACCCTTGTTCTGGGTTATGATACTTGTGGTCCAAGTCTGAGGAATTGCAGGCTCACAGCCCTAAAGGATCCTAAATTTGGGGATGAAGAGCTGTGTATGAGAAAGGCCAGAAAGAGTCTAACATTTTTGTTATTGTTGTCACTGGGGATTGAACCCTGGAGCACTCCACCACTGAACTATACCCCCAGCCCTTTGTATTTTTTTTTTTTTTTTTGAGACAAGTCTTGCTAAGTTGTTGAGTCTGGCCTCAAACTTGGATCCTCCTGCATTAGCCTCCCGAGTCACTAGGATTACAGGGGTGGGCCACAGCACCCATCAAGGGTGTAACTCCTAAATTGAAAAAGACAAAGGCTGAGTGGGGACTCAGAATCTTTAACTTGAAGACAGTGTGAACACAGCTGTGGCCACATTAGATGAGGTGGGAGCAGTTCAAAGATGGAAGTGTTGATTTCATCTTCAAGACTGAGAATATAAACAGTTTCAAATAAAGGCTGGAATGACTTCATGGTCTTGTGGCCTTCACTGGAGGAAACCAGGTGGTGCGGGGACATTCCAGACCTCCAGGGCTGTAGTTAGGAAATATCAGCTCTCCCAACAGTTTTGCCTCGGAGTCCCACAGTCTCTGGGACAGGCCTCAGCAGAGGGCAAGGCCATTGAAACCACAGCCTGCTATTAGTCCTTCCCAGGTACCTCTGTCCCCAATACTAGTCCCAAACCCTGAGTTCCTTCTTCTCTATCCTGTCACCTTCATAACTGTGTTTCTCTCTCTCAGGTCTCTGTAGGTCTCTGACCTGCCCATAATATTCCTTTAGTTCCTGGGATAAGGACAACTGGTCAGTGAAAGAAAAGAGGGCTTATAGGAAATCCTTCCTTGTACTCTCAAATGCCCTTCAACTTTATTCCTGGCACATGGCCTGGGGCCACAGGCCTAACTTCCAAATCTCTGGTAAAGCCCGGGCCTCCACCCAGGACTCGTGCTACTTACTCAGGGGGTCGGGTGTCTGGCCCCAGGGCCCTGTGCAGGGAGATCCGGTCACTGGCAAAAGCATTGAAGCAGTGCTTCTTATAGCCCTCTTCCTTTTCCTGGATCTCCAGGGTGGTCCACTCACTCTTCTTAAATGCGGTCCCGTCTGCCCCAGGGCTGTTGGGGTCCTGTGGGGGCCGTTCCCAGAAAGGCTTCAGCTCAGCTGGGGTATAGAAGCCAGGCAGGCAGGACTGATTTTTGGAGACTGGAGCCTGCTGGGGCTCTGGAGCCCTGATCTGAAGCTTGGGCATTGAATCTCTAAGGTTGTTCACAGCCCCTAGCATGATGTCTAGCACGTGATCCTTCTGGTTCACCAGAGACTTCAGCCATGGTTTCTCGGTGGTCTGCTTCCTGCTACTTGTGTCCTTTTGCCGGATGAAGAGGAAAAGCATGAAGGCACTGCCCAACATGGCCAGCCGCAGGGTCATGTGCCGTCTGCGGAGGAGCCTCATCCTCCACAACCAGTGGGGACCCCAGCAGGCTCAGCTCCAAGTACCAGGCCTGACCTTGAAAATAGCTTGATATGTCGTGGTGGCCACACTGTGGGGTCTCTGTGGGCCTGAGAAAGGAAGGGAGAGAGAAAAATGAGGCAAGATAGGGGTGGGGAGGGAGCTGGGGTTTGGGGCTATAGTCCAGGCTCTTTTCTGAATAGTGGCATCACCTTTAAACGGTCACAATGTGCTGATGCTTAAATTTTGTTCATTTGTAAACTAAGAAACTGGGCTCTGTTTCTTTCTTGCCCTAAGATCCTGACGTTTCATGGATTTGGGCAATTGGAACATTGAAACTCTACAGGAAGACACTTAATCAACATTAACATTTTAGGAAACAACTTGGTACTAACAAGTAAAATGTATGTTTGTATGTATTGGTACTAGGGATTGAACCCAGGGTCACTTCACTGCTGAGCTATATTCCCCGTCCTTTTTATTTTCTATTTTGAGACAGTTGCTAAGGGTCTCACTAAATTGCTGAGGCTAGACTTGAGCTTGCAATTCTCCTGTTTTGGCTTTCAGAGACACTGGAATTTCAGCTGTATGCCACCACACCTGCCAGGTTTGTTTATTTAAAATTTTACTTGGTTAGCCAGATATAGTGGCCCACACAACTATTCCCAGAGACTCGGGAGGACAAGGTAGGAGGATCACAAATTTGAGGGCAGCCTCAGCAACTTAATGAGATTCCATCTCAAAAAAAAGGTCGGGGACAAAGGCTGGGGATGTAACTTAGGGATACATCTATTCAGCCTTTCTGAATAGTGGCATCACTATTCAGTGAGTTCTTCACTGAGTTCTATCTACCCCCAGTACTGAGTACTCCATTCCTACTTTTATGTCCCAGATAAACTCTAGTGCATGCAAACCAGGAAGCCTAGACAAGAATGTTTATAGGAGCACTATCAAAACCACAAAAATCTGGTAACCATCTACAAGTACATCAGCAATAGAATGAATAAAGTGTGAAATAGCTGCACTATGAAGTTCTCTACAGCCATAACAAAGAATGAACCACTTCTCCATGCAACATGTAGACCTAAGGTTGGGTGGAAAAGCCAGTTGCAGAAAGACTTACATAGGGGTAGGGAATGTGGCTGAGTGGTAGAGTACTTGCCTAGCATGCATAAAGCCCTGGGTTTATTCCCTAGCACCATAAGATTAAATAAAAGGAATACACATATGGTGTGATTCCATTTACAGACAATTTGAAACCATGTTGACACTAAACAACATGTTGTTATGAATACAAATGCATTTTTGTATTCATATTCATATTAAATAGGTATTAATATAAACTATAAAGAAACTAAGGGAACAATAAAGCCAAAGTTTCTGAACAAGGAAAAAAAAAGGTATGGGATTAGAGATGGGCAATAGGGAACTTAGAAATAGAGCTTGACTTTGCCCCAAATTAAATAATAGCTGCTGTTCACCAGAAGTCTTACTGATAACATCAACAGTCAATCGATCACATTTGGTATATAATAGATATGGTGAAAAATGCACATGAACCAGGGATCACTTTTTAGTGTGATACTCAATTTTCTGAGGAGAGAAACTGCTCATTTGAAGATAATTAGTGTTGCATGGTGTTTTAACTGGATACTCAAAATAATGGAACTCACCATCATAGCAACAGGAGGTAGCTACAAAATTATTACAGGAGTACAATATGTACAAAGTTATTTTACATAGTTATGATTTGTTTTTTGGTGCTGGGGATATAATTCAGGGCCTTGTGCATGCTAAATACACAATTTAACACTGACTTACATCCCTAAACCCCAGTTATGATTTAATATTGTACCTTTACATTGGCTACATTTCTCTCCATTCAAATGGTATCATGTGTGGTCTATATTTGTGTGCTTAAGTCCTGATAAAATTTAGTTTTTTACATCCGGGCATGGTGGTGCATGCCTGTAATACCAGTGGCTTGGGAGGCTGAGGAGGGGAATCACAAGTTCAAAGCCAACCTCAACAAAAGAGAGACACTAAGCAACCCAGTGAGACTCTGTCTTTAAATAAAATACAAATTAAATCTAGGATTGTGGTTCAGTGGCCAAGTGCCCCTGAGTTCAACCCCTGATAACTCCCCCCCAAAAGAAATTAACTTTTTATAATAGATTTTTGTATATTTTATGTTAGTAAATAATAAAATAGATTAAAATAAATTTTATCTACCTATATTTCACATACTCATGACATATCTAATTTTTTTCAATATTTATAGGATAAAAGATTTGTCAGTTTTTTAAAACTGTTGAAAATATCCCTCTTCACACACACACAAAATTCATGTATGAATGCACCCACATAGTTTAAACCATTCTGTACAAGGACCAATTAACTGTATTCTTCCAAATCTACTCATTTATAATGAAAATTTTAAAAAAGATCTTTAAACTTAAGATTTTATGATACTTTCCAGGCAGGACCAAGCATGGGTGCTTATCAGTTTCCAACTTCAGGAATGTATCCCACACCTCAAAGGATGAGTATTTGCAAAACTTTCCTGGGGCCAGCTCTGAAAGTCTAAGGCTCACTGATGGAGCACTAGATGTTGGTGGCAAAAGAATGGAGCATGAATACGGTACTGCCCCTATCGTAACAGCACCTACCTCCTAGGGTTGGTATATGGATTAACTTTGAAAAAAAATGTGGAAAAACTTGGCAGTCTCTGTACATATTAAGTTCTCAAAAAGCATCAGTTGTTATCATTAGGCATGCAAGACCCTTGGTGACTTATTTAATCCCTCTAAGTCTCAAATTTCCTCATCTATAAAGTGGGAATAACTAATACCTAACTCACAGGGTGCTGATAAGGATTAAATGGGATATTGTATGTAAAATACTCAGCAGAGTGCCTGGCGTTTACTAAGCTCTCAATAAGTGGTATCAAGTATTTCTATTATGATAATTAATAAATCCTTGCTCAACGTCCCAGGAATTAATCTCAAGCATCTGGTCCCTGGCCAAAACCACGATGATCATCCCTTGCATATTTTGCTTAAAAGTAACTCTGGTTCAGCTCTTTATTTCTGCTATTTAAACCTACTCTCTCCTGCCCATGGGGAAGCCTGGCATAGTCACTTACATCTGGGGAATACATGGCTGTCATAATCTCGACAGGGAGCAGGGTTTGCTCTGGGCATGGGGAGACTGGCACTTTCTTTCATAACATCAGATTCAGCAGCAGCATCAAAAAAATCAAACAAAAGAAATCTCTTTGGGCATTTGGTTTGCATTTTTTGTATTGTCTAGGAGATGGGAGAGATTTGTTCATTCTGCCAATATTTATGGGATATCTGTTATCTGCCAGCAACTCTGCAAACTGTGGGAACATAGGGGTGAACAAGGCCCAGGGAGTGTACATCAGTTGAGGGAGTAAGATGTTAAACAGTGATTGCTCAGCAAGATGGTAACACAAGAGAGGCACCTTTAGGTGATGAAAGAGAAGGGAATCTCAACAAATACTGAAAAGCAGAGACATCCCATCAAGGGAAGAAGCTGGTGCTGAGCTTCTTGAACACAAGAGTAGGAGTCACCCTGGTGAAGTGAGCATGTTCCAGGCAGAGAGAAGAGCACAAGCAGGAGACCTAGGGGTGGGGAACAACATGGCCAATCAGAAAACTGAGAGCCATCTGCTATGGTGGGAGTATGACATCTGATGGGAGCAGCAGCAGATGAGTCTGAACAGGCAACTAGGGAGTTTGCCCTTGACCTGAGGTGTGAGCAACAATAAAGAATTAGCTGGGAGCCCAGAATTCCACGAGAAGCAATATGACAGCTGGTAGAAAGCGTCTAGGAGAAGGACCTGCCTGGCAGCTGGATGGTCAATTAAGAGAGGCCTGAAGGGTCTGACCCAGTAGAGCAGCAGAGCCAATGAAGAGGGGGAATGTAGTGATAAGGTGAGAGCAAAACTCACTTGGGTGTTAGGGTGGGACACAGAGGAACATGAAGGAATGCAAGACTAAATTCCCGTTCTCAAGGGAATTAAAATTCTTGTTGGAGAACAAGAGGTGGTAGCAGGGGGTCCAAGTAGCACCTGTCCTAGGAGGAGACAAGGCAGAATCCCCTTTTGCCCTTTGAACCCTGACTATATTACCTATTCAAAAGTTCATAAAAGTCAGGTGTGGTGGCACATGCCTGTAATTTCAGTGTCGCGGGAGGCTGAGGCAGGAGTTTCAAGCCAGCCTCAGCAATAGCAAGGTGCTAAGCAATTCAGTGAGACCTGTCTCTAAATTTAAAAAAACAAACAAATGAAATAGGGGTGGGAATGTGACTCAGTGGTCCAGTGCCCCTGAGTTCAATCCCTGGTGCACACACAAAAAAGTTTATAACATTAAAACTTAATAATAGCCTAGAGAATTAGCTGAAAAGGTAAGACTTTCCTGTGAAACTGAAGGGGGTTTAAGGGAAGAAATGAGGGTGCAATATAATGGCAGTTTTCTGACCCTGGGTTAGAACTATGCTGGGGTCAATCCAAAGGGTTCTCATTGAGCTAAACACCTTATTAATTCTGGAACTGCTGCAGCCAAGCCCAATTGGAGAGCTACAGAATGGGATAGTATGGAACATTCTGTAGGCAACATGTTTTCTGCTATCTTCTATCTACCTTCCCCCTCCAGCAAGAAAGAGAACACAAGTTAACAATGAAGGTGTGGTAACATTGTGCTTATTAGCAGTACCCACTGCTTTAGGACTCACCTCCTCTAGGAATGTGAGCCACCCAGGTCACTCCAGCTCACTCTTTCTGACACTGCCTTCTGGTCCCCGAAGCAGGGTTCGTCTCCTTTATTTCTCCTGGAGAAAGAGAACTAGGGTCAAAATGAGCTGCTCCCAGGCATCCATTCTCTCAGTCCAACTAGCTGTCTAAAACTTTTCTTTCTGGAATCTATAGTTCCTCAAGGTACTCACCACATCCTGAATTGAAACAAGACACCTGTGATTAGGCTTGGCAGTAATCACTGTCTGGTTTGTTTGCTCGGCAAGCAGGCAACAGAATAGTCCTTCAGAAGAGACACATAATCCAGTGGGCCACAGGAGTTTGGGATTAAAAATTCCTGCCCTGTGCATTGGAGATGATTCCCACAAGTGCGGTTAGCAAGAGCTGGGTGGTCACCCCCTCCACCAGCCTTGGAGAAGAAATAGCTCCTACTGTGGTACTTTGTTAACAAAGTGCAAGGCTTCACAGGATCCACCTGCCATGTCCTGCCTATCTCCCTCACCTTTGGGGCCCCACACCCAGGGCCACTGACAAAAAAAAAGTGCCCATAGTGCTTGTCCACTTACTCCCCTCCTGCTGTTGCTGATCATTTGTCTTTTTAATTCATCAGACTTTCAATGCACTGAAATAATGCCAGAAATCCTCTTATGGGAAGTCTTCCTAGATTAAATGAATGGGACTTGCTTCCTGGGCCCCACCAAGCAAAACAGGAATGTACCTTCTCTCATGGGTGTGAGGACCAGGAGCCAGAGGCTAGCCAACCACTAACCAAACCTCTTACAGTGCTATAAAATAACTTAAGAATGTGGCAGATCAGCATGAAAAATAATTCTTGAAAAGAATGAATGATGAAAAAGGAATTATCAAATTGTACCTCATGTAATATGGGTAGGTATTATTCCATTAAACTTTTATTTCATTTATTATTTATACATACATACATGCAGTTCTGAGCTTTAATAACTTCAGAAGTATGAAATTCAGAAGTATGAAGGCTACAAATGTTAAAAATGAGTATCGCTGGAGAGTTTCATTTAAATTTCCTTTGCCTTTGTTTAATCTTATCAATTTTAAATAATCAATTTTTATTTTAATCTTTATCCTCAGTTCATTGAAGATGACAAACAGTATCTGATAGAAAATTAAAACTAGAATTTTGTTATTCAAAATTCATAAAATAAATTTAAATGATCCAAAAAAATATATATTTTTTTTGTACCAGGGATTGAACCTTTGGGCATTTAACCACTGAACCACATCTCCAGCCCCTTTTTACATTTTATTTAGAGACAGGGCCTCACTGAGTTGCCGATGTTGGCCTGAAACTCCTGTTCCTCCTGCCTCAGCCTCCTACTGGGATTACAGCACCATGATGTGGCTGATCAAAAAAAAATTTTTTTCAGGGGGGAGGGGTTGGGGGGTGGTGTGTGGCAGGGACCAGGAATTGAACTCAAGGGCGCTCAACCACTGAGCCACATCCCCAGCCCTATTTTATTTAGAGACAGGGTCTCACTGAGTTGCTTAGGGCCTCTTTTTTTTTTTTTTTTGCTGAGGCTGGCTTTGAACTTGTGATCCTCCTGCCTCAGCCTCCTGAACCACTGGAATTACAGGGTGTGCCACCATACCTGACTATAAAAATCTAAATTTTATCAGAACTTATGCACACAAATACAGACCATACATGACACCATCTGAATGGAGAGAAATATAGCAAATGTTAAGGTAAAATATTAAATCATAACTGGGGGGTTGCAGATACAACTCAGTTTGGTGGGGTGTCACCCCGCCAGGCTGATCAAATTTTTGAATGACTTTTGTTGTTGTTGTTACTTTGTATAATTTATACTCCTGATGTTATTAAGGTATAAAACTGCACTAAGAGTTTTTGGGTTATCTGCCACACATATATGAGTACTAGGTCTTGTAAAGCTTCTTCCTTTCCGGTCATAGAAGTTTGAAAGCCAACAATGCAGCCTACGTTGGGCAAGGGCTCCACCACTGACCTCCATCCTTAGCCCTGGCCTCCTATTTCCACCTTCACTCTGGCCTCATCACTGCCTGCCTTGTGTCAGAGGCATCTCTTCTCCCTCCTGGGACCTGAAAGTCCTTGTTGTTTCCACCTTTTTATCACTTGTAAAGCCTAGGATTCCTTTGTTATGGAGTAGGTGTTCCATAAACTCTTATTAAATGAAATGAAGCCAGAGGGGTTAAACATTAAGCACTGGCTACACTAAATGATGTTTTGAACGCACTTGCCACAGGTATTTACATTATGTGATATTCTGCTGTTAGACCCTTAGCTTGCTGTCTTGATTAGTTGTCTGAGTTCAGTGCCCTCATCTTACTGGTGAGGCTATCTTCATTAGTGACTTCACTTGGTTAGGTGACACCGCATCACTCGCATCACTCGCAAGCCCAGAACCCTGCTGCTCTGCTAGCTAACTCTCACCTCCCCCTTGGAGGTCATGTGGGTTCCGGGCTCTAGCAGAACTTCCCTTTCCACTCCCAGACCCCTTGTGTGGCATTTGCCCTCCTCCAGCTCCCACCCAGGGATTCAAATACTTTAAATATGCAGAAACTGAGAAGTCCCAAGCAAAGTCTCTGTTTTGTGAAAGCCAGGGTCAGCCACTCAGAACACACCCTTGCTGGCCAGGTGGCCTTTTTTGTAACAAAATTTCTTCCTGTTTATTGAATGAGCTGTTCACCTCCTGGGAGACGTGGCAGCCAGGAAGCAAGCTGATTCGTCATACCCAGGGGGATGTTTGCTCAAGTTAGTCAAACTACAGCCCAATTACAAGTCTCTTTGAAAAGTAAGGACTGTTATCACTCTCAATGAGGGCACAGGTGTCTGAAGCTGGACATCATGTTAGGGAGGGGACAGGTCAACTTCAAGCTCCCGGTGGAGAAAGGGACTATGAGGCTGTTTGGCCAAATGTTGGTTGCCTATTCTTCCTGGCTAACACTTTCTCCCCATCAAGCCCAGCTCTTGTTTCCTGTCCCCAGTACCATGCTATGAACAGAGGGGCAAATTATCTCTTCCAAAGCTCTCCTCCCACCTCTGACCCTTTTGATCACAGAATACTGGGAGTTTTCCCCCAAAATTCCACCTTCAAGACACTTTTAACTTTTCCTCAAGACCAAAGCTGAAGTACTGTGGCTTATTTGCCCCCAAGAAATGTGCTGAAAGTTATTCCTGTAGCCAGTCTATTAATATTTCCCCCCAGTATATCTAGGTTCATTCTATATTTACATTCGATATGAAGCTGAAGTTATCCAAACATAGATTCTCAACTGAAAAACCCAACCCAACTTCGCCTCACACTGTATACCCAGATTAGTGCTTGGCATATAGTAGGCGCTCACTAAATCTTTGTTGACTTATTCTGAGCAAAAGTCACTGAAAATCAAATTGACAGGGAGACAAAGAGGAAGTTCAACAGCGTATAGGTTTTTCCCTGGAGGATCTCCAGGCCCTGCCAGGTGGGGAAGAGGTGTGTCCTGGACCCCTAGGAATCCAGGGATGAAAGACGGTCCCAGGCAGGGAATAAGTGGGCTTCTCTACTGGCCTAGGAATTCTGGTGACAAGCAGTGTAGACTTGAAGGAAGACAAAGAAAAAAGAAATTTTTATTCAATTTAACCATCTGTTGGTTGCAGGGGATTGAGGGGCAGTGCAAGGTCAAATAGAGGAAAAAAGGGTATTCCTGAAGACTGGGACCAATCTCTAGAATGGAGAGGGTGAAACAGGTTTTTCCTTCTCACTCCCACAACCTGCTCTAGGTTGTGGAATTTCTACCCAGGGAGACTGGATACTCTATCTGCCACATTTTGAACTCAGGGTCTGGGCCCTGTCCCTTACGGAGCCAGCCTTCCCAGTTTCCCACAGTGGCCAGTCACATCAAAATCCTCGAAACAGGGCTTGGGATGTGGCTCAAGTGGTAGTGTGTTCGCCTCGCATGCATGAGGCACTGGGTTCGATCCTCAGCACCACATAAAAATAAAATAAAGATATTGTGTCCACATAAAATTGAAAAATAAAATTAAAAATTAAAAGAAAATCATCAAAACAACCCCAACTAATTAATTAAATACTAGAGTATTTAATCCCTTCTCCATGGTGGGTTTACCCCATGCTTACTCCCAGGTCCTGTTGATTCATTCCCTGACTCTAGGATCTGCCCCTTCCTCTCTACTTCAAAACCAGCAAATCAGCATCTGAAAGGGTATCCTTGCAGCCCAGCATCTGGAGAATCAGCAGAGCTACCAGCCAGGCTCCTTTGCCTCAAAACTGTCTCCCCCCTTTTATAATCAGAACAGCCGTGTTCATGTTCCTTTGGTTCTACTGGATTGTGGCAGAAACGCAGCCTGGGCAGTGTGCTTCCTGTTTGCACATATTCTCAAACTTGACCAGATGCTTGGCACTGGCTGGCTCTCCCTCCTCAAATCCTTGCCCCTATCTCCCTGGTAAGCAGGCCATGCTTCTGTTCTTCAAATTCTTACTCCTAAGTCCCCTCTTGCAAAAGAAGCCTTCTTAGACAAAGGTGTGTCTCCATGCCCCCTGGATCTAAGTGTGTTTATTTGCTTCTAAGTTTCTCACTCACTTTCCCCATATAGGAATTCCTCGTAGATTTCATGGAGGCAAACCAACAGCCCTAGATACCTACATATCATTTCCCTTCTCCCTGATCCTTATATCCTGGTCCCCAAACTTCTATTTCCTGACTCATCCATGTGGCCTTCAGTGCCTGCAGCATCCTTTTGCCCTGAGGTGTGTGGTTAGGCCATTTCCTAGGACCCAGAGTAGGCTGGACAGCGTTCAGGAGAATAATCTGACCCTTTAGGGCTCTCAGGTACCATAAAAGAGTCTAACAACATTCCTTTTTTTCCCCCTGGACTGAACCCATTCTTGTTCATGACACAAGCCTTTTATATAGCACAATTACAGCATTGAGCTTGACACAGAGACAGGCACTGCCCTACACTTGACCTCTTGCTTATTCAAATCCTCACTCTCAGACCCATCAAATGAGAATGGTCATTTTGGGCTTTCCCAAAGAGGGACAGGGGCTATAGATCCAAGTTCACCCAGGCTCTGACATAGCCACTCAAGAGTCCCTCCAGCATGTACACACCCCTCTGGTCCTTAGTTTCACTTCCAGGGCTAGAAATATCAGAATAGATCTGTAGGAGTCATAAGATATTTAGGGAAATACTATTTTTTTAAGACAGGGTCTCACTTTGTTGCCAAACTATAAACTAGCCTCAAACTTCTGGGTTCATGTGATCCTCCTGTTTCAGCCTCCCAAGTAGCTGGGACTACAGGTACACATCACTGTATTCTATCAAATCAAGCTATAGTTATCTTCTCCATTTTACACAGAAGAAAAGTGAAACACAGGAACATTAACTAACTAAGGTCACACTGCAAGGAAGTAGCTGTGCTGAATTTGCACTCAGGCTCATCTCTCTTCAGAGCCTTCTGTCTTACCCATGGCACTATATTGTCTTGCATTTGGCTGGTGCTTGGAGCTTTGCCAAAAAGCACTTTCATATATACCTTCTCATTTGCTCCCCACCCAGGGAGTGTTTATGTGATTTGGACAAGGTTATACAGCTAAATTAGTGACAGACTTGAGTCAGCAGCCTTCCACCTTCATTATACCCACTGCCTCCCTGCATGAGAAGCCCTCGGCCCTAGAATGAGCTGACCCTCTTAGTCCTGACTTCAGTTCTAGACAATGGCTACACAGACTGCAATGATCATATCTCTTTCCCAGGTCTCTCCAGATGAACTTGGGCTAAGATGTTTCCAATCTCAGAGGGCACCTGATAAACATCAGGGCCTCCCCTTTACAGGCCTGAGCTCTTCCATGCTGGGGCGGATAGGAGTTAGTTGTTCTGCCAACCTTGGGTGGTGATTATTTGGCAGCCCAGTATCCCCCCATGGTATGGTGAGTTCCAGATTTCCATCTTCCCTTGCACTCAGCCCTACCTGATACTCCTGAGAGCAGGTTTTTTTTTTTTTTCCTGTTACCTTTGGATTATTAAAATGGTACTTGGGGCTGGAATTGTGGCTGGGAGATAGAGCGCTCGCCTAGCACGGGCAGGACCTGGGTTCCATCCTCAGCACCACATAAAAATAGAGGCATTGTGTTGTGTCCATCTACACCTAAAAAATAAATATTAAAAAATGCATGGTACTGGAGCTGGGAAATGCCTGCAATGATCCTGGCCATTGTTGGATAATTAGAACAAAAGCATATTTCAAAACCCTGGCCTTGCCTTGTTCTAGTAATCACATGAATTTGTCTGTGTCATCCTTCTCAACCTTTCTCTGATGAGTAGGGAAACAGCTCACCCATTGGAGAGGAGAAGTAGGCCTACACAGTGCACACACATCCCAGGCAAAATAAGCATAAGTCCTGGAGGCTTTTTGGTGTGTCTAGAGTTATTAACCTCACCCAGTGTCCTGTAAACTGTGTTTGTGGGCCTGGGGTGATCTGAGAGCACAGTGTTAAGACCCTCCTTAGGACCTCCTGGTTAATAGAGGATGTCTGTTTGAAGCTTTGTTGGCAAAGTGATCACTGCCAGTGCCCACACAGGTAGGACAGTCCTGTCCTACTCTCTGCAGAACTCTGGGTCTGGGATGCCTTGCCCCTGGGGCAATATAAGCTGTTCCTCCTTTCTGTCAGTGTGAGGCTTGGAACAAGTGACGAGAAATCAGGAAGTTGATGACAGCCACAGTCATGCACAACCATCAGGTCCCCTCCCACACAATACCACACAAATCCCTCCCTACTCCCGAAAGACCCAAGCATTCAGGGGAGGTCAACCAAGTAGGGCTGTAAGGGACTCCCACCAGCAAGCTTTTTGCTTGCTTCTCCCTTCTGCTCAAGTGTGATGGGGCGGCGCTGGCAGGAGGAAACCTTTCTGATAGATTTTCTGTACTGGAGCACATAAGTCCTGGGTGGTCCAATCTGGGGAGACATACGCAGAAGGAATACCAAGCAGGGGCATGATGTGAGGGGGGTAGAGCCCCTGCGGGAGGACTATGCCTGGTACTCCTCCCACATCCCAAGTTCCAGAAGAGGGTCTGGGCACCGCATTCACCCCTCAGCTCTTTGGTGGAGGAAGTACCACGGATGGAGGAACTACCCGCCACCGCAACCGCCAAGAGCGCAGGCAGGAGGGACCAGTTTGGCCCTGCCCCTCATTTTACAGTGTGTGGGGTGTTGAAGTCGGACGGACCCGGCGGTGGGAGCGAGGGCTTGGCAGAAGCGAGCCCGACTGGTGAGAAGTCCCGGGGAGCCGGTAAACTCCGGGTTCGGAGGCCGGGGACAGGGTCGCGGGTTCCTCTGCTGCTTACCTGTCGCGCCGAGGCAGAGCAGCCGCCGGGCCGCCGCGCCGCTCCAGGGTTTCCCGACGGGGCGGCCGGCGGGCGGGGCCGGGGCGTTCCTCCTCCGCGGCCCCGGCCCCGCCCCGCCCTCCCGGGCCAGGTGCAGCCCGCCACGCACCACGCCGGGGAGCGGCTTGCGGTCGGGTGGAGCGGCTCCCCGCCTTTTCCAGACCTCAGCCCACCCCGGGTGCTGTTTCCGCCGCCAGACTCTCAGCTCCAAAACGGATCGGAAGGTCCTAGACACCCCAAGGGCCACAGTCATTAGCAGAGCCGTTGGCGGCGCGTGCGGAGAGTCGCGGCGCGCCTGGAGCCGCTGGTTGACAGCGCGGCTGGAGGGTTCAGAGCCCCGAGGCTTCGCGCCAGAGTGAAAAAACGCGGCCTAGCAGGGAGGAGCCCCGAGGCTGTGTCATAGGCTTTGTCCCTTCATTTGCCGCAAGAGTTGGTATTAACTGTGTGCCCTGAGTGGTGCCAGGTCTCGGGTTAAATCCCAGCCTCAGAAGATACCTACTTATTGTCCGGGACTGTACAGGGAGGTGGCTGATCACACAGCTAGTATTTTCTCTCAGTGTGGTCCCTTGACCCGCAGCATCAGCACCTCCAGGAAACTTTTTTAGAAATGTAGATTCTGGCCGGAGGCGGTGGCGCACGCCTACAATCCTAGCGGGGCTTGAGAGGCTGAGGCAGGAGTCCTGATCGCAAGTTCAAAGCCAGCCTTAGCAAAAGCGAGAGGCTAAGCAATTCAATGAGACCCTGTCTCTAAATAAAATACAAAATAGGGCTGGGGAGGTGGCTCAGTGGTCGAGTGCCCCTGCGTTCAATCTCTGGTACTCCCCCCACCCCCCAAAAAGTGTAGATTCTAGTGCCCTGCCGCAGAAGACCTAAATCTGAAACTCAGGATGAGACCCAGCGACTTGTATTTTTAAAGTCCTCCAGTTGATTGCGATTCACATTCAACTTTAAGAACTCTTGAACGATAGTGTCAGGGGTGGAATTAAAATCCAAGTAACTCAGACTGGAGGTATAGTTTAGTGGTGATAATGCATGAATGAGAACTTGGGTTTGATTTCTGGCTACACACACACACACACACACACACACACGTAAATTCAATTCCTAAACCTATGTTCTGAATCACCCCACCAGGACTACGGGTCTGTTCATGGATGCTCTACAGTTCTAAGGTTCTTTTTTTTAATTAAATTTTATTGATTTTAATTTGTTATATATGATAGCAGAATGCACTTCACTTCACATTACATATATACAGCACAATTTTTCATATTTCTGTGATGTAATGTTTTGGGGTCCTTAGTAAGAGAGTAGCATGGATGACTCCAAATAGCTGATAATTTGAAAACTTTGTATGGTAGAAACTTGGACTGTTAACCCAAGTTTTGTTTTTTTTTTTTTAATATTTTATTATGGGGCTGGGGATGTGGCTCAAGCGGTAGCGCGCTCGCCTGGCATGCGTGCGTCCCGGGTTGGATCCTCAGCACCACATACCAACAAAGATGTTGTGTCCGCCGAGAACTAAAAAATAAATATTAAAAATTCTCTCTCTCTCTCTCTCTCTCTCTCTCTCTCTCTCTCTCTCTCTCTCTCTCTTAAAAATAAATAAGTATTTTATTAGGTATCAACACACCTTTATTTATTTACATGCGGTGCTAAGAATCAAACCCAGTGCCTCACACATGTGAGGCAGGCACTCTACCACTGAGCCACAACCCCAGCCCCCTCCAAGTTTTGTTTTTTAATGAATTGGTATTTCCAAGTCCCCAAGACCTGGGAGCAGGGTGCATCCAGCAAGAAGTCAGTACTAAAAGGAACTTGGAAGGGCTGGGGAAACCACTTGGTGAAGGAAAGTAATCTTGTTTTCTGATCTAATGATAGAGTTGAGCTATTCAGTAGGCCAAAGACATTCCATGACCTCGCCTGGAGAGAAGGACAGCAGAGCTGGGGTTAAGAAGAGCTTGCCCAGCTACACTAGATCAGAGGGATGTTGAAGGATGACATTCCCACAGTTCTGAAAGGGAGGAGGTGTCTCACTCACTGTTGGCATGGTCACCCATCTTCCCTAACTCTAAGCAGTGAGGAAACAGTTCTCCCTCCCACCACTCCCTTCCTTTCACTCTAAGAGTGGGGGATTAATCTTCTAAAGAGATATTTCCCACAGAGCTTCTTTGATCATTCCTTTTAGCTCCTTTCAGACCCTCAGGGCTCATTCTAACTCTGTTTCAGGTGCCACCATTCCCACCCCACCACCCAGGAGTGGTGGTGGTGGTAGAGGGGTTTACTGGGGATTTAACCCAAAGATGCTTTGGGCTGAGCTACATTTCCCAGCTCTTTATTTATTTATTTATTTTAAATTTTGAGACAGGATTCACTAAGTTGCAGAGGGTCTTGTTAAGTTGCTGAGGCTGGCCTCAAACTTGCAATCCTCCTGCCTCAACCTTTCAAGTCAGTGGTGGCAGCTGCCACATTCTTGTCACTTGCCTTATTCGACTGCTGTCTTTCTTAGGATAAGAATGTTTTCTGTTGTTATAAATGTTGCCCCTCATTTTTGTCTTGGCAGCCAAATGCTCCTTGTATAGGTTTGACCTATCGTCTTTGTTCCATTCTTCTCATTCTGTTCTGTGACCCTCGGGAATTGTGTGATGCTAAATCAGGACCCAACCTGATCTAAGGTAAGTAATCTCAGTTCTTTCCTAGGGTAGGTTCATGACCACTGACTCCAGGCTGGAGCTTGTGAGAGATTCTGCCTAGCTTGCCAAGAAGCAGCATCAGTCTCGGTGTGTATTTCACACTGTAGAAGCAAATTACTCATTCCATCTTACTTCAGCTGACTCTGATTTTAAATGTAACTTTGAGTCCTCAGAATGATTAGCTGCCTAATTTGGAGACCTATGCATAGACCCACCCATAATGTGTCATGCACTGAGCTGCTCTCTCTTAGCAGGAAGGACAGTACTGGCTTTCTCCTCTCTGCTCCAAGAAGGTCTGGGGATGAGTCACCTCAGAATGGTGACTGCTACCTTAACCTCCACTGGTGACAGGCCCCTTAATACACATATTTAAATGATATTTTTGTGGTACTAGGAATTTAACTCAGGAGTGTTCTACCACTGACCTACATCCCCAGCTCTATTTATCTATCTATATCTATTTTTTTAAAATCTCACTAAATTGCCAAAGCTGGCCTTGAACTTGTTGTCTTCCTGCCTCAGTCTCCTGGTGGTAGCTGGGATTGCAGGCATGTATCACCACGCCCAGTTAAAATGGTTTTCTTTAAATGACAAAGTTTTATACGCATGTGGTTAAAAAAAAAAAAAAACTCAGGCACTATGAAAACGTTTAGAATGAAAGCTACATCTCCTACCTTCCTGGACCTGCAGTCCTTCTCTCTAGAAATCATCCACACATGTTCTGCTTCCACAGGACATGCCTGGATTCCCCTAGCTGCAAGAAACCTAAAATGACCCCTTCTCAGGAAGTACTAGGAATTTCATTTTTTTCCCTTACAATCTTATTTTTACTTCTGGGCCATTTTAGATTCAGGTTTTGGGTGATCTGAATTTCACTTTTCACATCAGTGTGCTTTCAGGGGGTTTCCCCACCACGGGGCAGGAAACAGATCTGTTGAAACCAGCAAGATGAGGGCAGCTTTGTGAGGCTGGTGATGTCAGCTCTGTCCCTTATCAGCTGTCTTCTTTCTACATTCAGTCCCTGGTGAGGAAACACCCATCTCTGGGTGGGGCGGAAGGAACTGAGGGGAGAGGTGCTGGCCCCACCTACCTGGGAGAGTTTGCAGAAGATGCCACAGAACTTGCCAAGGAGGTCTGGAAGAGCCCAGCTGGCCCGCCTGCCACCACTACCCCTCACCTCACCTCTAGGGGCAGGGCCTGCAGTAGGAATCCGGCAAGTCCCTTTAACCTTCTTGCAGCTTAGTTTTTTACCTGTAAAATGGGGTTAACGAGGCCTAGGGTTGTTGGGAAGCTCAAGTGAGACAACTGATATGAAAGTGTGATAATTCTTCTGAATTCCTTTACCTCTTTTCTTCTGATATTCACACTTCCTCCTTCTCATCTCATTCCTGGGCTCAGAAGAGAAATTGTCAAGCAAGAGATGTTTTAGGAATCAGGCAGAGCTGTTCCAAATTCTGCCATCATCACTCATGCATTATAGTTCACTCACCTCTGTACTTCAATTTTCTCATTTGTAAAAGAGCATATTATTTTTATTACTCAGCTCTTAGGTAAGTGTTTAGCCCCAAACCTGGTAGACAATAAGCACCCACTAAGGGTCAGAATGATAGCCATTATCATTAGCTGTTTTCCTTCTTTTATTTTTTTCCTTCAACTGAATGCTAAGTCAGCCATAGGCTAGCTTCTATGTTAGGTCTAAGATCAGGCAGAGATACAAGGATAGAGAAGTGTCCTCTATGTTTCTATGTCCTCTTTTCTCTCTCTCTCTCTCTCTCTCTCTCTCTCTCTCTCTCTCTCTCTCTCTCTCTCTCTCTCCCCCCCCCCATGGGTCTCCACCTAGCCTGACTGAGTCAGGGACACCTGGCGCAGCAGATCTCTCCTGTTATTTGTAGATAAACAACTTAGCAGGGTGGGAATGTGCCTAGGAGTGCTCTGTGGCTCTTTCCAAGGACAAAGGTCATGTCCCTTCCTTGGACAGGCTTTGCTCTGAGGTAGAGGCTGAGTTTTCACTGGGGATGCAACTCAGTGATGGGGACATATTTAACATACCAATCCTTGGAGATGAATAGGAGGAAAGGTAGCTGGAGTGTTTTATCCAAGAGGACCTTTGTAAATGGTTAGCTGATTCTGTGTGTCAACTTGACTGGGCTATGGTACCCAGTTGTTTGGCCTTAAGGGTAAAGACAGGTTTCCTGGGAGAGGATCAATTGCGCCTCAGGATTGCCTGAGTTTCCAGCTTGATGCCTGTCTTGAAGATTTTGGACTCAAGATGGCAACATCAACTAACACACACACACACACACACACACACACACACACACACTCACACGCACACGCTCGCACACACACACACACACAATCAATCAATCAATCTCTCTCTCTCTCTCTCTCTCTCTCTCTCTCTCTCTCTCTCTTCCCTCCCTCCTTCCCTCCCACTGAGCTGTAGTCTTAGCCCTTTTTGTTTTTTTATTTTGAGACAGGTTCTCACTAAGTTGCTTAAGGTCTTGCTAAGTTGCTGAAGTTGGCCTTGAACTTGTGATTTTCCCATTTTAGCCTCCTGAGTTGCTGAGATTACAGGCATGTACCACAGCACCAGGCTCAACATCAGCTCTTACATGATTTTCTAGCCTGCTGCACTGCCCTACAAATTTCGGATTTGCCAGTCTCCATGATTCTATGAGCCAATTTCTTTAAATTACTCCTTATCACTTTTTTTTTCAAAACCTGTTGGTTCTGTTTCTTTAGAGAACTCTGACTAAAACAGTACTCCTGCATGAGATAAGACTGTGGACATTGAGACAGATACTCATAGTGGATGTTGCACTAGAAAATGGAGCTTGTTTACAACTTAGGTCCAAATTGTCCAGATCTCTGTCCCATCTGTTGCAGAAAATGCTGATATTTTTATCTTTGATGAAGCCAGGTATAACACAGACTTCATCACAAATTAGTAACTTCCCTTCTCTGGGTAGGACTGTGAACTTCTCTTGCTTTCTACTGCAGTGTGTATTCCCATTTTTACAAGTGAGGAGTTTATAAGCACAGCAGTTTCCCATGACTGCAGAGTCTGAGCTCTTGGCCACAATTTCTTCTTTTCTTACAATTCTCCCCATTTATTCAAGTCTCTATTTTATGATCCTCAAAAAAAATCTTCTCAGATTATCTTTCTCCTTTCTGCACATTACGGAGAGAGAATAATTCTTGTTAAAATGATTCTTTGGGCTTTTATAATACATTTGCTATTGTAAATATTAGACTGGCAATATTGTAAATATTAGTCTGACAAAGCAGTCCTCCCAGGTGTGGTAGGAGGAGTGGGCAGAGGCCACACAGAGGCACGTCCTTCCCCTTGGTCCTCTCCTAGAATTTTTCCACCTGGACCAGTGGATACATCCAGAAGGCTTTGATCTCAAGGATTCCTAACCACCCAGAGATCTAGAGAAGAGGCCAAAAAGGAAGCTCTAAGCTAGAATAACCTTTTCTTTCTCATGGGAAATGAGCTATGTTTGCTGAAAGCTGATTAATATAGATTATAGTGTTTGAAATCAGGGATTTACAGAAACTCTTTGAAAGCCACTGATTATCAGATAGACTCTATAAATTCCCATTGTGGTAGTGGATAAATCAGTTGGGTACAATGGCATGTGTATAGGTGTTCTCAGAGTTGAAACCCATTGCCAGTCAGGGAGTTGGTGGTGTTTGGTGCTGGTGTTGGGTGAGGATTGGCACTAAGAAAACTATGTTTATGAGGTAAACTCTCCCTGTTCCATGAAATTTTATGTTTTAAAGGATGCCCCCAAACATCTCAGGGATTCTGATCCCTTTAACCACTCAATGGAAAAGGCAACTGGGGGTATGGATTATCTAATTTGTTTATGACATAACTTTTTTCAGCAGGACCTTAGAGGAGCATAAATAAATTTCTTCACATATTTTTTAAAATTCCTTTATATCTTATCCGACTAGGAGAAGACAAATCTGAAGTGGTGTCTTGACATAGGTGCATTCTGCCAGACTATAGTAAGATATGAGAGGCACATATTGTCACAACAAGGGATCTGCACAGTCTTTGAAATGATATTGTCTTTGCTTACTAATGATCGTGTCTTGAAGTATCCTGGGGTTAGCTGCCATAAGAGGTTTATGAGAAGCTATTCCAGGCTTGCCAAACTGCTGAGGGACTTATGGCATGGAAAGCAAGAATGTCTTGAAAATTCGAGAAGCAAAGCTACACTTTGGTCGCCTTGATATTGGACTTTTGGAATGCTGACAGGCTGTGTCATTAGTTATGCTCTCCTGGCCTTTGCTGCTGTGTTGAACCCACAGGTGCTAAATTGGAAGGTTCCATTGGTCAGGAGGTTGATCCCTTAGCATTTATTGATTCCTTGGTGATTTATAGTCTAACCCAATGATGGGCAAGCAAAGGTCCCTGCTGGGGGTCTCTGGAACAAGTTTTCATTCTATTGAAAGAAACACATATAAGAATAAGGTGGTTCCTCGGGAGCCCCCTGTGATAAAACCCAAAGAGTGAGCAGGGGATGACAAAATCTAGGCTTTGTTGATATGTTGAGCTAGGGCTCAACATAATGGTCATGAGGTCTACTCCACCTTGGCATCTGTTATGTGAAATAACTCAGTGGGTTGTTTTAGAGCCAAAGGCAGGACCAACGGGGAATGTAGAGTGCACCAGCCGAAAAGGACCTGGACCTTCTCCAAGGGCACTGAGACTTTGCTTTGAGTCTGCAAAAACCTAGAAAGCAATAATGAATAATCCTACCTGGGGAGATAAAGAGTCTTGGAGCCATTTCGAACCAACCTTTTAACTCAAGTGGTTGAGAAAGCCACGTCTTGTGGGAGGCTTAGTCTGCTGCCCATGGATGAGCTTCTCTGAGATCTCACAGATGAGGCAAGTCCTGGAGCTTGGATTTGTGCACTTTTTGGCTTTGGAACCAGAACACTAGGGACTGGGGAACATTCTGGAGGTTCCAGTTCACTTCACCTATTCTTCCCAGGGTTATCCCCTACCAGATGCTATGGGAGAGGTGTGTCTCGGTATAAGGGTTATGGGACTCTGATAGAACTGACCCCAACCAAAAGAGAAGCTCTGAGAATGACTGTATGAAGTCCCACAGTTAGGTTGCAGATCCGTAATCATGGGAAAGCTGTTTAACCAGTTTTCTCTTTTTTAAAAAAGAGGACATTTATATTGATCTGTTGTGAAATTTCCATGAGATAATGTATGCAAATCACTCAGAACAGTGCTCTGAACATTATAAATGCTCTCAGTTCAACAATGGTAGCAACAGCAACACAGGCACCCAGGGCCACTCCTTCCTACCTCCAAGGGGACCCAGGATCATTGAACTACATTAAAGGTGCTGGGATCATTCAAACCAAAATAGAAGCTCAGTAGAGCCAAGGCCTGGCTTGATCTGAGCCTGTAACCCCACCAGAAAGTTTTCTTTACTTATTTTCAATTTGGACAGGTCCCTCCACAGCTCATTCATGAGCTCGGCTAGACCATAATGTTCAGGGACTGTATGAGGATAGACAAGTATGGCTACTAAAATAGTGCTCAGGGAGCTTTCATTTTAGTTTACTCCCAAAACAGTTGAAAGCAGTGTAAAGAATAGAAATGAGACAGAAACTCTCCAGGTTGGTGGTTGCTGTTCTTCTGGCCTCTTGTGTCACTCAAGGAAATGCACTCTTCAGAGCTTAGCCATGTTGGCAATCAGTGGGTGGAACTAGATATCTGCCAGGCTGTAGGAGAGAACCCTAAGTCCAATGCACCACACCCAGACACAATAAGAATACTTAATAAGGCAATAATTCTGTTATTCCAGCCATGTCACCCAGGTGCAAAGTCCAAGCCTTGAAATTCTTTTTTTTTTAAATTGCTTTTATTTTTAAAATACATGACAGTGGAATGTATCAAAATTCTTGCCTTAGGGCAGTTACCCCTTATCTGTGCCTGTGTTGCAGGCAGGGGGTATTGTTGGCCCATAAGGACCCTTGTATGGCATTACTAAAAGGCACTCTTTGCTCCAGCAAATGCAGATCTATAATCAGGACACTTGGCTTGACCAACTAAGCTTGTGCAGAGCACAAGTTGCACAACCACAAATGGCAACCATGGGTAGAGCCTTGGAGTTCCCATTTTTGTTGGGGCCTCTTACAGCAATCTCTGCCTCAAGGTTCATGAGGGAAGTCAGCTTCACACACTTTAGGGGAAAAGTTAGGACCCTTATCATTTAGCCATGGTTATTCTTTGCTATAACACAAGAGCAAATATATATATATATATATGATGCCAGGAGCTACCAAAGGGGATGAATGGATTTGAAACCCTGGGCTACCTGGTGAACACTGAATTGCCTGTCTGTGGAAACTAACCTATGACCAAATGGAGAAGAGACTGAAGAACTTGACTAGGTACAAAGACAGGGTCAGTCAAGTGTAAAGTACCTGCTTTTTTTTTTTAGCATCTCTTTAGGGAACTTCCTTCCTTCAGTTTTAACTCACCTCACTTTCCAGCACTAGGGGTGGACCTATAACCTTTTGGCTCTAGTGATTGATTTAGGGGTAGGCATATTATCTAAGCCAGGCACTCGATCATCTCTGAGACAGTCCCTGGAACTAGCAAAATTAAATAAATAAATACAACTCTCTCCCCTGTTCTTCCATCCCACGTCTCCACACAATCACTGATGGAATCATTAGCTGGGAAGGTAGGTGATAGAAGCTTAGAGAGGCTTGTGGCCATCTTTGCTACTACATAAGGAAGGAGAGTCAATTTGAACATTAAGCCAACCCTGAGAAAGCAGAGAAGGGGAAAGAGAGGGTGATATCTGTTGGACTCCTGGATCCTTCTGTACCTGAAATCATTTATTTCTAGGTGTCTCCCTTCTTCTATTTCTTTTCCTTCCTTTCTTCCCTTTTCTCTTTTTTCTTCCTTCTTTTTCTTGTTTTGGTTGAAACATGTTTGAGTGTATTTTTGTCACTTTCAACCCAAAGAATCTGACCCATAAATAATAAGATGCACTGAACTAATTTATTGCTATAGGGGAGTTGGTAAAAGGGTTGTCTATATGCTCTTAAACTCAGGTCTGACAGGGAGAAAGCCGAGAGAAACTCCCTGGAAAAACTTAGGAAATGATACTTCTAACTCTCTAGGGAACAAAGAAAGAGAATCAAGGATTTGAATAGAGAAGTGTGGCTTTATCCTGTAAGATGCTCTTGAACCAGGCAATTTCCCAGGTAGGTCTTAAAGCCAGATGGTAGACCAGGAAACTAGAAGAATTTCCATTATGAGAGGAGGTGATACTCAAAATAGAGAGATAAGAGGCTGGTGCAGACTCTGGCCTCCTCTAAGTCCCTCAGGGCATGCTTCAGTCCCTCCAAACACTGGTAAGATCATAATTTTTCTACTCAATTACAACCTTAAGCTCAGGCCTGCTGGTATTTTGTTGCTAACCAAGTCCCTCAAGTTTGCTTTGGAGAGATTGCACCCAATTTCCCCAGTGAGGTCTCCCTCTGTTGAGGGAGACCTCACTGGGGAAATATATATATATAGCCTCTGTAAAACCCCTCTTCACATAACTATGGCCATTTACCCTAAGGTAAACTTACAGAAGCAGAATTTACTGGGTCAAAGACTATGAATATTATTAAGGTTTTTGATTCATATTTGAGGAAGAAATATGATCCTTTTCTAATTAGCTGAGTGTAGTGGTGCATATCTGTGAATCCAGCTGCTGGGGAGGCTGAGGAAAGAGGATTGTGAGTTCAAGGCCAGCCTCAGCAACCCCATCTCAAAATAGAAATAAAAAATAGGGCTGGGGATGTGGCTCAAGCGGTAGCGTGCTTGCCTGGTGTGCGTGCGGCCTGGGTTTGATCCTCAGCACCACACACAAAACAAAGATGTTGTGTCCGCCGATAACTAAAAAAAATAAATATTAAAGTTTTCTCTCTCTCCCTCTCCCTCTTCCTCTCCCTCTCTCACTCTCTCTTTAAAAAATAAAAATTAAAAAAATTAAAAAATAAATTAAAATAAAAAATAAAACAGGCTGGGATGTGAGTCAGTCAGTTGCAGAGTGCCTCTAGGTTTAATCCCTAGTACCAATAAGTAAATAAACAAATATATAAAAATAAAAAAGAAATATTATCCATATCTCGAACAGAGATGTGAAAAGTTCCAGCTCTTGTCAACTAGAAGAAGGCTGATTGCCAAATAATGGATATAAGAGCTGACCTGTTTTTCAGAAAAACAGAGCCACATCACAATATCTATAATAAATTAAATTAGGACCATAAAATGTGGTGTGAGTGCAGCAGATCATGTGGCATTAAGCAAATTGGATTGCCTGGTTCCCTGGAGACACACAGGACAGAAAGCACTGGAAAGATGATGTAATGGAGTTATCAGGATGCTTCTTTGAGAGCATCCCCAGAGTAAGAAAGTGTGGTGGTAATAGTGGTGGTGGCAATGGTGACAGCAGCAGCTATAGCAGCTATAGTTGCTTTTCTTTCTGAATAAATGGAGTTAGGACGAGGGGAAAAGTGAAGAATTTTTATTTCTCTCTCAGGAACTCTTTGTCTAATGAGAGAGATCACTAACTACAAATAAAATTATCCCAAGGGAGAGATTTGGGCCCAGTATAAAAAAGAGCATTTAATAGTTGCAAATATTAAAGTATTTGAAAGTACTGTAGAGACCATAAAACATTATTGGGGTGGGATAGGACTAGGTACTAGGGAGTCAGTCATTGTGGACATGGCTGGAAGCTCCCTGGACAATCACTCTAGAATGTGGTAAGACCTGTGACAAAGGAGTGTTAATAGACCCAGTAATGGAACTAGTAAGAAAGCAATGTTTAACTTCATCTACTGTTTTAAGAGGATTTAGAAGAGGTAACATGAGCTGGTTCATGAAGAATGAATAGAAGTTCACTGCCAGGTGGGTAATTGGGAGAGACACAAGTAGAGTGAAGGGCAAGCATGGACCATATCAATGATCCCCACAGTTTGGGGTGTAAATAGCATATCCCTACTAGTCCCCTGAATTTAGTCGGGCCCCACATAGAGTGACATTAGCTAGTCTGTGGCCCTCTGAGGTTCTACCAGGATCCTTGGGGTTACTAATGTAGAGGGGAGGAAGTTAGTCTAGCTTGATTTTGGTTTGAAGGAGGGGGTTGAGGATTGGGGTGGGGGGTGTTATTGCAGCAGAGGGCTGTGGCTAGTGAGGAGGAGCCAGTCTAGGCCAGACTGCCCTTGGGGTAGAAGCTGGCAAAGTTTGAAGCCTGAGAACGGAAGTGGCCTTTTATTTCCCAACTTTGGGTTATGAAATTTTTCAAAGAGAGAGAAGACTAAAAATGAGGATATTTTGTCATATCTGCTTTATTTTATTTCTTTTTGTATCTATCTAGGTATATCTATTTATATATATTGCTGTATAATTCAGAAGAAAGGTGTAGACACCATGATACTCCACCTCCACACTGCAGCATATATCTCCTGGAACTAAGAATCATCATATAACCTCAATTGCATTATCATCTACAAATGGTGACAGTCTTTTTAAACTCTTCATTCCATTGCTGGAAGTTCTCTTAGTGATCTAAAGTTATAGGGATGCAAGTATTTGTTGGAGATAGGAATCCTGTCCTATCATACCCTGTGCCAGAACAAGGGAGGGTATCAAAACTGGCTGCAAGTATTTGAAGGGCTCTCATGTGAAAGACTAAGTTGGAATTCCCTTTGGAGCCAGAGGAGTGCAATTGGAAAAAGAATGAAAGTTTCAAGGAGGCAAATTGAATCTGGATTGGGGCTGCCAGGCCCAATCAGTGTGAGTTCCCTGTCACTGGAGATAACCAGGGAAAATTGGATGGCCCCTTCTCTGGGATGTTGGGGAGAGAAATTGTGTTGGGTAGAAACTGATTTATAGGACTTTTAAGTCCTTTTCAACAATTCTCAGGAGACAGAAATAAGAATTTCTGGGGAGACCTCCAACTGATATGTAAGTTATAATCTCATTATAACAGTTCTACTCCACTCTGCCTACCCCAATAAAGCTGATTGTTCCTACATGAGTTCTGAGATTGGATTTTTTCTCTGCAGTTCATTGACTGACCTTATAGCCTGGTTGATTTTGGTAAATCTGGAAAATGCTCTTTCTTATATTTTCTATTGGCTTGGAGAAAGACTTAGAGAACTCTGCTTTCTTTAGAAAGGAGGCGGTCTTTTCATTTTGGCAAAAGATTAAAGATAGGAAAAGATAAACAAGTGAAATAAATTCACATTCTCTGTCTGTTCCCTTCTGCTCCAACCCAGAGGTCTGAATGGGTCTCTTTTCCTTTTTATTAACTGCCTCAAGGGATGTATCACTAGATGTAAGAGTAGCTTAGATGGAATTTATATCTATGTCGATAATATGCTTCTCAAGATAAGAAGCAGCACTAGTTATTTTTAGAACTTCATGGGAGTTTGACTAATGAGTGGGTATCACTGAGGAGATAAAACTCAGGTCTGATAGGGTAAGAGAGGAGAAGCCCTGGGCTTTTGCTTGGTGGTGATGGCGGCAGGTATTGTCAGTTCTAAAGGAGGGCCACCTTTTCACTGTTTGAAAAGTGAATTATCTTTCTGAATTATCTTTCTAAGTGGCTGAAGGGAATTATCTTTCTAAGAAGCCACACATTTCATTGAACTGTGTGGCTCTTCTGTTAACTGGCCAGGGCAAGTCCCTATATGTAGCGATTATTTCAGCTTCCTATTCTATAAAAGCTTTGTGTACATTTTACAGACCCATTGAAGACAAATGGGAAAGTGTTAATTCTTTAAAAAGTTGAGTATATAGGGTTGGGGCTGGGGCTCAGTAGTAGAATGCTTGCCTAGCATGTGTGAGGCCCTGGGTTTGATCCTTAGCACCATATAAAGAAAAATAAAGGTACTGTGTCCATCTACAACTAAAAAATATTTTTTAAAAAAGTTGAGTATATAGAATTACAGAAATGTGAAGTATGAACTTGCTGCCACCTAAAGGATATCCCAGGCCTACTGGCTAAAAGCAAAGTAAGAACTTCCTACTTGGTATAATAAGCTTGCTTGGGAGGTCTTATCCTCAAGTAGATAAGATGTGAAGCGGAACTCCTTTAAACAGACCTGATTTCTAACAAGGGTTTGGATAGAAACAGATTAGATAAATGTATTTAATATAATACAAATGTGTTCAAATCTGGTATCAAAGACTTTGGCAAGTGGTCCTTGGTGAACACCTGTTTCAGGTGTTTCAAATTGCTGAATGACTTCCCGTCTGGCTTCTTGGTCCCACAGTTCCTTTCCTCTAAGGCCTATTCTTGATTTGTACACAGTGATGTTTTTACAGAACGCTTTTCTGTGTTGCTGTGCTCTCTCTGGAAGTCTTTTTCCTACTTTTGCTTCTGTTTAAATATCTTAATTGTGACCATAAAGAAAGCAGGGGCTAGGATTTCTCCTTTTTAATTGCATTCTATCTCAGAGTCTCAGCAAGCGTAAATGAGTGCAGCATAGCCAAGCTCTATGGATGATGGTGGTGGTGGTGAACGAAGGGGGAGTGATTTTTCACACTTAGGAGCTCAGTTCTCAGTTTTTGTGCTGCTTCATATTCTTCCTTGTGATGTGCAGTGTTCCAGGCTGGCAGCATGCTGTGAACAAAGAAAATTGTATTCTATGGTCTCTTTCAATATGCTGGGACTTGGCAAGGGCTGAAAGCAAATCATGCACCTGCTTAACCTTTTCAGCATGACAAAGAATCATGTCCCTCCCTTCCACAGGAAATGCTCCCAGATGACAGCACAAACACACACTAATTAAGTCTTTCCTTGTGTTCCCAGGTCTTTTCCTTCAATCTTTTCTTGGGTTTAGATATGTAATTAAGAGGAAAGTGGAGAAACAAATCAGGTATAAGATTGAGAAGGGGATTGGCTGGGGATGGAGCTCAGTGAAAGAGTACTTGCCTAGTGTGTATGAGGCCCTGGGTTTGATCCCCAGCTGGGAGCAGGAATTTGGGAGCTTGATAGCTACCTAATTACAAGTAAAGACTAGAACCTCTGGTGGCTTTTTTTTTTTTTTTTTACCAGGAATTTTAACTCAGGGTGCTTAATCTCTAAGCCACATCTTCAGCCCTTTTTATATTTTATTTTGAGATAGGGTCTCGCTAAGTTATTTAGGGCCTTGCCAAGTTGCTGAGGCTGGCTTTGAATTGGTGATCCTCTTGCCTTAGCCTCCTGAGCTGCTGGGATTAGAGGGATGTGCCATTGTGCCTGATTCTTCAGATGTGGTTGATGAAAAAAATCGGTTGCAATTATAGAACATTTTTTCAAATGTTTTGAGTTTCTTGCATTTCTGTCTTTTTGTCTCTGAATAGGGGCATTTCAGTGTCTTTTCAGTCAATACAGTCATGCACAGCATAAAGATTTTTTTAGTCAAGAATGGATCACATATACATTGGTAGCCTTATAAGATTATATTTTTCTGTGTGGTCTCTGTCTGTATGTCACTGGTGGTGGTCTGAGGATATCTCAGAGAGGGAGACCTCTGTTCAGGACCACTGAGGTCCTTGACCAATTCTACTAAAGTTTCTAGATGCATCAGATATGGAGCCACAGAGATTTATTCAGGAAAGCAAGGAATATACATTTAGGGGAGAATGTGGGCTATTTAAAGAGTGAGATGCATGACTGGGGACAGTGGCACATGCTTGTAATCCTAGCAATTTGGGACTCTGAGGAAGGAAGATTGCAAGGTCAAAGCCAGCCAGCCTTAACAATTTAGTGAGGCCCTAAACAACTTAAAAGACCCTGTCCCAAAATAAAAAAATAAAAAAAGCTAGGGGGGAGGGGGCGGTGGCAGATGTGGCTCAGTGGTAAAGTGCTCCTGGGTTCAATTATCAGTACCAGAAAAAAATAAAAAAGAGTGAGATACAATTTTGGGTCCTGGGCTCTTCTTTTAAAGGAAATTTGTCAGAGTTATACAAAATGATATATAAGAAGAAAGGAGGGGTAAGACAAGATAATACAAATGGAAGAAATGATTTACAGTAGAAGGGGTAGAGAGAGAAAAGGGTAGGGGAGGGGAGGGGAGGGGGGATAGTAGAGAATAGGACTGACAGCAGAATACATCAGAAACTAGAAAGGCAATATGTCAATTAATGGAAGGGTAACTGATGTGATACAGCAATCTGTATACGGGGTAAAGTTGGGAGTTCATAACCCGCTTGAATCAAACTGTGAAATATGATATATTAAGAACTGTGTAATGTTTTGAACGACCAACAATTAAAAAAAAAAAGGAAATTTGATAAAGGGTGAAGGGGTGGGCATGGGAAGGTATGTGGGGATGACATGAATATGGTCAAAGCCAAGAAGGTTTATGATGGCCTGGCAATTCTCAGTTGACACCGTCTCTTTTTTTTTTAAGAGAGAGAGAGAGAGAGAATTTTTTTTAATGTTTATTTTAGTTCTCGGCGGACACAACATCTTTGTTTGTATGTGGTGCTGAGGATCGAACCCAGGCCGCACGCATGCCAGGCAAGCGTGCTACCACTTGAGCCACATCCCCAGCCCCAGACACCGTCTCTTATTATCTGATTAATAGACAACACTGAGAAAGTACCCTGTGTTATAAGTTTCATATTTCCCTTACTCAATCTATTCTAAAAAATACATGTGCTAATGAGATAATTAACATTGCATAGGAAAAATTTTCATAAATGGGTAAATTTCAAGCAACTTTAAGATTGTGAGTGAGGGTCTGTAGATTTTCCAGAAATTTGGGAGTATCAAGCCTGGGAGAGAAAAACAGGCTTGGGGAGTGAAGGTATGAGGAAATTTCGCACAAGGCTTTCAGATTAAAGTTAAAGTCTCCTTGTCCTTCTTTTTGTCTTCTTTCCATCTATCTTTTTAATTTCTTCCTTCCTACCTGATCTTATTTTCCTGTCCACTTTCTGCTTCCTTCTAGGCCAAGTGAAGGCCCCAGAAGCTCAGAGTTCAGTAGAGCTTCTTCTTCTTTTTTTTTTTTTAAATATCTTATTTAGAAAAATAATCCAGTGTGAGATGGTGTCCTTAGCTGAATACTGAATATTTTCTTTCCAGTTCCTGAAGGGGCCCATTTGCTGGACAGACCAAGATTCACACATTTGCACTTTTCTAATCAGAGTAGGGAGCAAAAGAGACCAAGAGTCTGGTGGTGCCTGAAAACAGAGTCAGTCTCCTTTGGGAAGGAGAAACCAAATCAGTCCTGGAAAGGGTGGGCCTGTCTCCTGCAATGCCCCAGTTAGCAGCAGCTTCAGGCTGTCGCAGACTGCCTCTATGGCCTACTTCCTTTTGTAATTTGCACAATAGACCAGAAGATGGGGCTCTTGACCCTGGAGTCAAGGGCCAGAGGCTATGTTTTCATATTTGAACTGGAGGAAGGTCAGTTCCAACAGAGCTCATAAAAATCATCTCTACCTCCTCATTTCTCTTACTATACTGTCCACTTCTACTATGGCTGGAACCTATCTTCCAGGGGAATGGGAATATAGGCATATCTTCCTTTTGGACACCATCCTAGGCACCTCTTGAATTAGTATGTTGCCTGAGTCAGTAGTCTAACTGGGCCCCTTGTCTCAGGTTTCTGCCTCTAATCCATTGTGCCCTCATGACAGATTTCAGCACTATTTTCATAGAACAGTATAGGACAGTATAGCATAGTGACCAAGAAATCTAGAACTAGGCCCTCAATTCATTTCAATTAGGTGAGTCTTTCCTCATCTCAGAGAAGCTCTCCTTGATCATCTCCCATTCTGGGAGCCCTCTATCACATAATTGTCATTTACTTCTTAGTAGCTATCAAAAATTGTAATAATCTTGTTTGCTTACTTGTTTACTGTCTATCCACCTAGCAGGAGTACCCAAGGGGGCAAGAACCCTGTTTGTCTTTTTGTGGTTTCCCCACTACCTAACACAGGGCTGGATACATAAAGTCTCAATAAATGTATTCTGAATTAATAAATGAATGGTCAAATCCTAGCATAATGACTGCCTGAACTTGAGAAAGTTTCTTGACTTCACTAAGCCTTAGTTTTCTTAGAAGTGAAATGGAAAAATAATAAATACAATGACTATTGCAGGAATGTGTTTCCCTAAAACTTTCAGCAGAATTCTGCTCCATGTAAGAAAATAGTCTGAACTGCCAGCTCTCCAAAATTTAACTACAGGCCCCCCTCACCCGCTAACTTCATCCTTTTTTTCAAGGTGCTGAGGACTGAACCCAGGGCTATGTGAATGCTAGAAAAGCACTCTGCCACTGAGCCACACCCCAAATCCTAACCATAGCCTTTCTTTACTGCAAGTTTGACTTCCTATTGATTTTCTCTTTCTTTATATGTTGACTTTAGCTTACAACAATATCATAAGTTCTTTGATGTTAATGATTATTTATCTTATTCCTTTCTGTATATTCCACAGAGCTTTGAAGAATGCTGGATACATAGAAAGTAGTTAGCAAATATGCTGGGCACAGTGGACACCTGTAATCTCAGAGACTCAGGAGGAAGGGAGATAGCAAGTTACATACAGGGTTTGGCCCAAATCATGACTAACCTGAATGACCCATATACATTACTACTCTTTAAGGTTTTGCCCAAGACTTGAGATACTTGCCCTTCTTACCTTGGCTCAATTAAATCTTACCCATATTTTCAGACTTAGCTCAAACTCATGTCCTCTTCTGAAGAACTCCAGGTCAAAGAACATTTCTGAATTTTCATAATCTTTTAAGTTTTTGTAATCTTTGTTCCCCAAGCACATCTTTCCTTGGAAGGAAGGCTTCTTGGAAGAGATGGCTTTTTGACTTAACTTTGAAGGACAGTTATTCATATGGTTCTTATTCTATGTTCTATTTTCTTGTCATTATATTAACATGTCTTCTCTTAGATTGTTAAGCTACTTGGAAATATAGTTTAGATTTCTTTGTATCTTTAGTTCTATATCTACATAGTATACATTCAATATATTTTTTATTAGATTGAATTAAAAGGACATATATTTGCTAACTACTTTTTTCTCTTGGGGGGGAGGTTTACTGGGGATTGAACAGGGGGTTTCTTTACCACTGAGCTACATACCCAGTCTTTTTAAATTTTTATTTTGATACAGGGTCTCTCTAAATTGCAGAAGCTCCTGGAACTTGTTATTTCCCTTCCTCCTGAGTCTCTGGGATTACAGGTGTCCACTGTGCCCACCATATTTAATAACCACTTTCCATGTATCCAGCATTCTTCAAGGCTCTGTGGAATATACAGAAAGGAATAAGAAAAATAATCATTAATATAAAAAATCTTATGATATTGTAATAAGCTAAAGTCAACATATAAATAATGTACTTAAATAAACACTGCATGGTAACTGCTATGAGAAACATATGAAGTGAGGAGTCTGAAGAGGGAGAGATGACATCTGTTAAGGGTGTCAGGGACAATAGCATAAAGGAAGGTTTCTTGGAAGAAGTGGCCTTTGGGACTGACTTCGAAGGATGGTTAAGACTTTTTAATATTTATTTTTTAGTTTTAGGAAGATACAATATCTTCATTTTATTTTTATGTGGTGCTGAGGATCAAACCCAGTGGCTCACAAATGCTAGGCAAGCGCTTTAACCTCTGAGTCACAACCCCAGCCTGACAGTAAAGATTTTGATAGGCAAAAATGGGGGATGAAGATGGGATGTGAATTAAGATTCAAGGCATAGGCTTTATGCAGACATGGACAGAGAGTGCGGATATAGTCATTAAAACTCAGAAACAGGGCAAGGAGCTTATGCAGGGTTGAGAAATCTGTTGTTTTTTGGGGGGATGGTAAACCCCAAATTTGTTATCAATTTCAGAAAGGGATGGTATGCAAATGATGAACCTTAACATGTTCCCCAAGAGTAGCTTCTTTGAAGGCTGAGAATTATTTGCAATGATTTTTTTTCCTTAATAATGTGGACTCACCTACAGTCTGATAAGTGTGTATAAGACAAAAGGCCCCTTTCTTCATTTTAGGGATAGAGACTATATTGGATTTTAGCCAGCCTTTTCTTTTAAACTCAAATCAAACTGAATACATTCTTCATGATTTTCTAATCTCGTCATAGATATTAGTTCTGTTGTTAACTGATAATTTGCTTTAGATCATTTCCTGGAAAAGCTGAAGGGCTCTTTTTGTGAAACTGCTTCAACAATCATCCCTTAGCCCAACTCTGCTTTTTGAAGCAGACCTGAGGGGGAGAAGACCTAAGATGTAGAGAGCCTGTGGAGCGGGCCTGTTCACTGCCTACCTACTACTCTTTAACGCTTTTAATTTGGCCACTAGCTCAGGGATTAATGATTTTAGAAGGCTGCCTCCCATCATCCTCAATGACTTCCTCCTGTAATCCTGAGGTTCATTTTCTCAGAATTTAAAATCCAACTTTTAAAGAATATAATCAGAATAGACAAAACCGACACTTTCTCAGTTTTCAAGAGCCAGGTGCAGTTGCAAATAGAAGCAGAGATTTTCAATGTCTAGCAAGCAGTTGGAAGGACCTTCAAGCCCAGAGGCCCCTGAAGGGAGGGAGGCGGTTTCCACGGCAACCGCGCCCGGGAGCAGACGGCTCCTCCAGTTCCCTCCTCCTCCTCCTCCTGGTAGCCCAGGGTACCGCCGGACAGCGTCCTCCGGTGCTCTGAGCCCTGATTGGCTGCACTGGTCGCTCGCTGATTGGCTGCGGCGGCTGCCTCGCGGGCCGGTGGCTATGGAGGCGGAGGCGGTTGATGGTTGACCGTTGGCTCCAGGGTAGGGGTCGCCGCTCGTGTGATCAGCTCACACACGACCAGGGGGCGAGGGCTGCTGACGTTCTGCCTGGAACCCACTGGGAGGGCCCAATTCCGCTCCGCCATGCCGGCGGGGAGTAACGAGCCGGACGGCGTCCTGAGCTATCAGGTAGGGCCCCGCCTCCAGCCCCTCCCCGGGGCTGGGACTCAGCCTCCTCATCCTGTGCCCACCCTCCTTTCTTCTGCCCCCAAGCCCGGGCTCCCTGGGCCACTCCCTAAGGACGAGGGGAGGCCAGCTCGGGACAGCAGGGGGCGCTCCGGGCGATTGGGGATCACGCCGTGGCTGCTTGAGAGGATGACCTTGGGCCGAACCGGGAGCCGGCCCATCTCTGCTGCATCCCTTGCACAGCCGAGGAGCCCTGGCGGCTGGCGGGCGGTGACCTCTGTTCTCGGGTCTTCGGGGTGGGAGACGCCCCCTTCTGACCTCTCATTGTCCTGAGGAACATGGACGAAAGGGTATCTAGGGAGCTTGCTCTGGTCTTTGTATTTTTGTTTCTGGGTGCTTTTGGTTTCTCAGTGGCTCAGAGGAAGAGCATAGAAAAGCTGTGGAGGCTGAGAACTGTCCCTGTTAGTATGGCTGGCTTTGTGATTATCCCATCCCATTGCACAGACATTTGACAAGTTCTAGGTAGGGGAAGAACATGGGCTGAGGAAATGTTGAGGGTTCAGAAACAGGTACTTGTTAAAGGGAATGAGGAAATCAGGTTTAAGTAATTGATGACAACTGTGGGATGGCTCATGTAATGAAGCATTAGACTAGGTTTTGTGACCTTGTGTAAGTTACTTGCTTCCTTGAGCCTGTTTGATTTCTTAAAATGGAAATGGTGATACTTGCTTTGCTTACCTCATATATGGTTGTTTTTAGGATCAAATGAGGTGCATTTGTGAAGAGGCTTTGTGAAGTGTTTATAATGTGATATACAGTGAGTGGCAGCTTATTGAGTTCTCACTCCTCCTTTCCTGTGCAGTCAGATGGTATGGTTACTGTTCTGGAGAGAAGACTCCAAGGGGTGAGGGAAGTCAAGACAAGTGGAGGTCTGTGAAGACGATGATGACCATCTCAGGAAGGATAACAAGTGTTGGAGACAAGTGCCATCTTGATGTGACTCAGGGATAGTTTCTGAAAGGAGGAAAGGAAAACATTTCGAGTTTGTAGCAAAATGGATATCAGACACTAATTTCTTCCTTTCCTCCTGGTAATAGTTTGCTACTAGAAGATCCATAATTCATTCTTTGTTCAGTCAAAAAAGGAACAATATCTAGATTTTGAAAAATCTTTCCATATCTAATCCTTTAGAGGCCTGCTACATGTATTCAACCTCTGTTTGGGATACAATATTGAGCAAAAATAGGCAATGCTCTTGCCTACCTGGAGATTACCACTATCTGTTGGGAAGCAGGATGAAGTAACCTTTTCTCTTTCTCTCTGTGTGTGTGTGTGTGTGTGTGTGTTTATGGTAATGGGGATTGAACCCAGAACCTTGCACATGCTAGGCAAATGCTCTACCACTGATTTATGTTTCCAGCCCTTTATAATTTTATTTTGAGGCAGGGTCTCACCCAGTTGCCCAGACTGGCCTTGAACTTGTAATCCTCTTGCTTTAGCCCCCAACTTGCTAGGATAACAGATGTGCACTATGCCTGGCAGAAATCACCATTTTAAATCAAATAATCACTCAAATGATCATATTATTATAAACTTTGATAAAGGCTTTGGAAAAAAATATAGGCAGACCTATGAGTGTAAATAATGTTTCATTCTCAATCTGAGACTAGAGAAGTTTTGCTATGGAAGGAAATTTAGATAAAGATCTAAAGGATGGGTAAATATCATCTGAGGAAAGAGGGAGATCAAAGGGACTTGGAGACAAAGATAACAGCATATATGAAGTCCTGTGGCAGAAGGGGTATATACTAAAAGAAGCCTATTGTGGTTAGAACCACAAGCAGCAATGAGGGGAATGGTGTAAGATATATTTTGGGATTATAACCCCTGTTATAATCCCAAAATTATGAGGGGAAGGGGAAGGTTAGACAGGAGAGAGGCCTCAAGAGAGAAAAAAATGAGATCATGATCAGATTTTCCTATTGAAGATTTCTCTGGCTGCAGTGGGTAGAACAGGCTGGAATGAATGTTAGGAGACAGTGTCTTTAACATGCAGAATGTGCGCAGGTTGTATTTACAGCATAAAAGACCAGGTTTCTGTTAGTGTTCTGAGAAACTGATAATCCTAAGTGTTTCTGGGGTCGGGTAGGTAATAATTATCTCTTTTACAACAGTTTGTGAAACTTTCACAGGTGGTGGAATGAGCAGAGGAAATGGAAAAGAGTGGGAACATTAGGACCCCATAAAGACTGGAGTTAAGCATTAGGCAAATGGGAACATGAGATACAGTGAGGAAAAGAGAATGAGTGTAGTAGGAGGAAAGGAAGTGGGGTGACTTACGGGAGAAACAGTCAACCAATTGACAATTACCAGTTAAGCCTCCTGTGTGCTAACTAGGTTGTGTGCAAGGGATGGACCTGGCAAAGTGGGTACAAGTTTTATGACTTGTAAACAGAGAGGTTCCAGACATTACTTCTGTGTATCAGAACCTTGTGCTGTTACCTCTGATGTGAACTACTGCCCTAGCCTTCTACCAGTACCCTCTGTTTTCTTTCTTGTCCTTCTACAGTCCATTTTTCACATGCCAGTTAAGAGGGAACTTTAATTTCTTTTTCTTTTCTCAAGATATTGGGGATTGAACCCAGGACCTTGCACATACTAGGTAAATGCTATATCACTGAGCTATATCCCCAGAGGGAGTTTTTAAAAACAAATCACATCCTATCCTATCCTGAAACCCTTCAGTGGCTTCCTAGTGCATTTTAGAATAAAGTCCAAATCCTTTGTCATGGTTTACCAAACTTTATATGGTCAGGGTCTTACCCACCCTACGGGGACTTGCCTTTCTTCTACTCTCTCACCTTGCACACCCTGGCTTTCTTTCTGTTTTTTTTTTTTTTTTCCCAATATGGATAGCTCCTTCAAACTTCAGGAGCTTTGTTGTTGTCATTCCTTCTGCCTAGGACACTCTTCTACCCAGGTTTCCTCATGACTTAGTTCACATCTCATTTCCTTGGAGTGGCTTTCCCTGACCTTCATCACTAGCCACTCTCCTTCATATGACCTCTCTTTCTCTCTCTCTCTCTCTCTCTCTCTCTCTCTCTCTCTCTCTCTCCTCTCCCTCTCTCTCTGTTTTCTGCTGGGGATTGAACCCAGGGGTGCTTTACCACTGAGCTACATCTCCAGCCCTTTTTATTTTTTATTTTGAGACAGGATCATACTGAGTTGCTAAGGGCCTCGCTAAATTGTGGAAGTGGCTTCAAACTTTTGATCTTCTTGTCTCAGCCTCCTAAATTTCTGGGATTATAGCCATGCACCACTATACCCAGTGCGTTTTTTTTATTTTCTTACCACATATAACTTATCTGAAATGTTCTTGTTTTGATTTCTTATTTATTATTTTTTCAAATAAAAGCTTCATGAAGGTAAGGACCAGGCAGAAAAATCTTACCAACTAGCACAATGCTTGGAGTAAAATTACTGCTTGGTTGCATGAGTAACTGAGTAATTGTACTCTCCTGTATCCAAAGCCAAGGTATCTCTCCTTGGGGAGTTTATGGTCTAGACAGGATAGCATAGAGCAATAGACAGCCATTATTGATTACACAAACACTCTCACTTCTTTGCTGCTGTTCCTTTGCTCAGTGTTCAAACTGGAAAATCTTTCCCTTCCTCTCTACTGAGGAAATTCCATTTGTAGCTCTACTAGCTCTCCTGAGTTCAATACCCAGTATTTTAAGGTCTGGTTCCATTTCACTCTATCAGAATTACAGTCTTCTGTACCCACAGAGCTTACAAAGTGCTGTCACCTTCCACAACCACTTGAATATACATGAACATACATGTTCATCTCTGCTGCCCAGTTGACACAGCTCCCTTTGCTTTTGCTGTTGAGTTAATTTTTGCTGACTATAGCTAGATGTGGTGGCACACACCTGTGTAATCCCATCAATTCAAGAAGCTGAGGTAGGAGAATTACAAGTTTAAGGGCAGCATGGGCATCCCTGGTACTGCAAAAATAAAAATTAATAAATTAATTTTATTGAGTGTTTGCCATGTGCCAGGCACCATGATAAGTGTTTTCCATGCACTATCCCATTTCCTTTTTCCTTCTTTTTTGCCACATTGGTGAACAAAATCCAGGGTCTTGCACATGCTGGGCAAGTATTTGACCATTTACCATTGAGTTACACTTCCAGTCCCACTATTCCATTTAATTCTCTCTGTAACCTTAAAAAGGAATAAAAAGGAATAAAAATAACCCTTTTTATTCTTTTTTTTAAAAACTGGGTATTGAACTCAGGAGAGCTAGTAGAGCTACATCCCCAGCCCTTTTAATGTTTTTTTATTTAGAGACAGGGTTTCCCTATGTTGCTAAGGCTGGCCTTGAACTTGCCTGTCAGCCCCTTGAATAGCTGGGATTATAATCATGTGCCACTTCACTTGGCCTTACTCCCAATTTTCAAATAAGGAAACTCAAGAGAGGTTAAGTAATTTCTAATAAGTGATGAAGCTGCTTGTGGTTCTGCCAAAACCAGGGCTGCCTCTTTCCAAAGGATGTGTGTTTAATTACTGTGCATTACTGAAGCTTGTGTCTTTGAAATACGGATCAGTACCTGGCTCTGAGTGAGTGCTTAAGAAGTATCTGGGGGCTAGGGATATAGCTCAATGGTAGAGTGATTGCCTACTGTGCATTAGGCCCTGGGTTGAATCCCCAGCACTGCCATAAAATAAAATAAAAAATGTTTGGAAAGATACTGATGGCAAAGTGTGCAAAGGCTATATTTGAGTGGGAGAGGCTGGAATGAGGGAGGCCAGTTAGGGGGCTGTTGGTGAAGTTTAGGGTGAGTTAATTAAGGTCTGCATTATTCATTTTGATGAAATATCTGTGTTATTGAAACTTTAAGAGTTGATGAGCTCTTATAAGGAGTAAGTAATAGAGGAAGATGACCAGACAGCTTTAGGGAAAGCCCTTTCTTTAGACTGGAACTGGGAACATCTTGTAGCTTCACATTTCTCCTCCTCATCACTTTCAGAAGTGACCAGATCTGAGGAAGTGCTAAAAGAAGAAGGCTGCAGAATTGAAGGGAGGTTTAGGGAGAACGGAAGTGGAGGAGGGGGAAAGCAAGTGATTTGGGGCTATTATGAAGGCTTTTATGTGTGCCAGGGCTGCTCAGAATGGAACATTTTGGAGATATCTTCAGAATACCAAACTCTGGTAAATGGTATTAAGATGCATGACTAATGGAAAGAGAGTCACAACCCAGGTCTTATGGTGGACCTGAAAAAATTCCCAGACAGGAGTTTCTGAAAGCCACCTGGTACGTGTTGGCGCTTAGTAAATATTTGCTGAGTGAATGAATGAATGGCTCTGTAGGGAGCATATCAACTTTTCTGAGGGTCATGCTCAGTTGATGGTAAGCAGTTAGTAAATATTTGCTCAATGTTATTGAATAAAACTTTACCTAGATAGCAGTTTCTCCTCATACCACGTTTCAGTGTGTATTTCATGCCCATCCCCCATTCCCAACATAGATGAATTGGTATGTGGGAACTGGGGAGTCTGGGCATTCTCTTTACCAGCCCTGCTGGGAAGCTTCAAGAGAGATGTTGGTTGTCTGTCCTGCCAAGCAGAGAGTTGAGCAGAGAATTGGGGGACAATTCAGAATGTAAGTGTACTTCCATCAAAATCTATAGATAATCATCATAGCTTTAAGGTTTTCCTTGGCAGTAGTAATCAAGACAAAGAAAAGCAACCGTGCTTGTTCTAAATCTGCTGCTAGGTTACAGTAACAACTCTTAGATAATAGAGTGGTTGGTTGTTTCCCATAAGGTAATAATAACAAGTTTACTCTGGTCTTGGTAGTTAGGAAGTCATAATATTTATAGAGTATCATTTTCCTATTGTTGCCATGACAAATTATCACAAATTTAGTGGCTTAAACAATATAAATTTATCATTTTACAGTTCTGTAGTTCAGAAGTCTTGACACAGATCTTATTGAACTAAAATCAAGGCGTTGGCAGGGTTTCTTTCTGGAGGTGCCAGGAGGAAATCTGTTTCTTTGCCTTTTTCATTTTCTAGAAACTGTCCACATTCTTTGCCTCAGAGTTACCTTCTTCCATCCCTTTCTCTATCTACAAAGCCAGAAACCTCAAATTTTAGACCCTAATTTTGTTGTCCCATCTTCCTCTCTGGTTTGACTCTTCTGTCTCCTTCTTCTACTTTTAAGAATCCTTATGATTACATTGAGATTACTTTGTAGTTTACATAATTCATGATCTTCTCATTGTAAGGTGAAGTAATTAGCAACCTTATTCCTATCTGTAATCTTAATTCTCCTTCCCCATGGAAGGTAACATATTCATAAATTCCAGGGATTAGGATGTACATATCTTTGGGAGTCATTATTCTCCCTATCATCATGTACTAACCTAGTAATCTATACTAGATAAGAGAGAGTCCAAGTGGGATTCAAGAAAAAAAAAATCACTGAGTGATTTTTTTTGGAATTTTAGTTCCTTAACAGGCTGCTGAAGAGTCAGAATGGAAAGCTCATGGGTATTTAGGAGCTCATGGCCCTGAGAAGAGGAGGTCTGAAATAACTGCACAAGTTCTCACAGAAACTTTTCCCTTGCTGTTGGGTGTCTGTAGTTAGTAAGGAAGTAATTGAGGGCATTTGAGTTGGTAATCTGAGTTAGAATCAGGGACAGGGTCTATGAGGGGCCAGAAGTCAGATGCTCTGCTGAATGAAGAAGAAAATGGAAATGAATAAGGAGATGGAAAATAATTGGAGTTCTGGTCAGCAAATGCACAATTGGCATATGAGGTTCTGGAGTGCTAAGGATTTAATGAGGTATTAATGTGGATCTTGAACTATTCTCTTTGTGGGCATTAATCCATGATTCGGCATCCTGAACTCTCTAAAATGACTAGGTTCTTTACTTTTGACAATATTAGCACATAATAAGAAAGACAGACTTGAGTCTTCCTAGCCCACTCAACCCTTACGAGAGCTTATTTAGCCTTGACTTAGAACTGTTTCAAGGATTAAGTGAGGTAATGCTTGTAGAGAAAATGCTAGGCATATGGTGAGTGCTCAGTAAACATTTCTTCTTAATTCTAATTGGACCAATTTGGTTTGCTGACTTATAACCCTGGAAGTAGTGCTGAGGATATAGTTCAGTGGTAGAATGCTTGCCTAGAAACCCTAGAAATCATCTTTACATTTGCTGATTTTAAAATGGTTTAATGTATCAGAAGTCAATAAAACTTTTCTTCCCTTTGTGTGGATATGGATGAGGTTTTTGAGAATGGAAAGGTTATATAATGTCTGAAAACATTGGATCTTTAGGAGGAAAAAACAGTGAAAGGGGTCTTTGAGATAAAAAGTCAGAGGCAGGGTTCAATTGGACAGGTCCACCATCACAGGTCCAGAGTGGAGCTACAGGGATAATGTGTCAGGGAGAGGGCTGTAGGTGGGCTCTGCCCATGACTTCTTCCTCTCCTGTAGCTTCTGTGGTTGCTTCCAGGAGTTTGGACCATCATATACGACTTGGCACTGTCCCTGCCTTTTAATTTTTTCATTACTGGAAGTTAGAATCTTTTTGCTACTCAGCCATTAAGTAGCTGTCTGCTACTCAGCTATAATTCATTCATTTTTCAAGACTTATAAGAATGCTTGTAATTTTAGTGTCTTAATGTGTATTTAACCCTCTTAGTTCTTTTTATTTTATCTATTCCTTGAGGTAGGCACCCTCAGGTTTACGTAGCCAGTCATTGTCAGTGAACTAGGAGGAAGCACAAAAAAGAATACTTAGAAATTGGGCTTTTTCTCTATTTAATTCTCCTTTCTGTTTTCCCTCTGTCCTTTGTATCCTTTTTCTCCTAAACATATTTAGTGTGATTCTCATGATTTTAATCTTTTCTGAGTAACAAGCCCCTTTGAAAATCTGATGAAAGTTATGGAACCTCTGCCCCACAAATTTCACACTCTCACATGTCACTACAGATCCTCTGAAGCCCATTCATAGGTACCCTAGAAACTTAAGGACCCCAGGTTGAGAAATATACTTTGCCATAAATAGTGATGATGTCAGAGGAAATAGTAGCCAACTGGGGAGAAATCTGCAGCAAGCATAAACCAAAGAGACCCAATGTTCCTTTCTTTTCATTTTTAATGATTTCAAACTTTGGATATGCTTGAAATTTACCAAACATCTCAAGCATATATCAAAGTAGAGAGATTTGCATAATGAATCATCATGTACTCATGATTTGGCTTCAGCAGTGAGCACACCATCTTGTTTCATCTATGTCTTCATCTATTCTCCAAATATATCAGATCATTTCATCAGTAAAAGTTTGTAACACAAGATTATTACCATACTTTCAAAAGTAATGATAATTCCTTAATATAATCAAATACCATTTAGTTGTTTAAATTTCTATGAGTGCCATATAATTATTTTTCTTTTTAAATATTTGGTTTATTTAACCATGATTCACACATTCACATTCAACCTAAATACTTTGGCTAATTGTCACTGAAAGTGGCTCTCTTTTCTTTGGCAAGACAAAGAAAGTGGATGAACAATTTATTCAGTGAATTTAGGCTGTGGTCAATCAACCTAAATTAAGAAAACTAACAAAAAACACGTAGTTTTCCAATTCAGATTTTCAGATGATTAACCTTACTCTTCATATTTTGATTTTATAGTCTTGGAGTTAAGAAATTGATCATTTCTTCCCTTCCTCCCTCCAGATTCCAATTATGTCAGCTGTTTGTGGATATACCAAATATATGAATTAATTTATCCCTGCCCTTTGAATATTAAAAACAGTGGGAAACCATAGTAATTATTCATTTTATAATATTTTTATTCATATACTTGATTTATGAGAAAATATATGATATCAAATAAAGTATTCATAAAACTAATAAATACTCATTTGTTGAAATTTATTGGATATTTACCATGTGCTGGGCATTGTACTGGCTGCTAGGTGAACATAAGACACGGTAACCACCCTCCTGGAATTTAAATAGGCGCATAAGCTACTTACAGTGGTAAACTATTATATTGGCTTTTGAGAGAACAGAAGATGAAAAACACATTATAGAAACAAAAACATTATGCTGCAGTCAGGGAATTCATGATCTAAAAGATAAGCTAGGTGAGCAAATAATAAGTCCAAAATAAAGCCAAGTTTATTTCCACTTAAAAATTATTCCTCAGGGGCTAGGGATTTAGCTCAGTGATAGAGCCTTACCTAGCATGTGTAAAACCTTGAGTTCAATCACTAATACCATAAACAAACAAACAAAAAACAAAATGCAGGGCTTTCTACATGCTCAGAAAAACAGTATACAAGAGTCTTTACCGCTAAGCTGGAACTAAAACTACTATGCAAAAAATTGTGTTAATTAAATCAAATCACCTATAGTGTTGAAGAAAACATTGAAGTTAAAGATTTATCTGGATATTTTGACTATTATTTTTATAAAATTTATAAAATTAATATTTCTAAATAAGTTATTTTACATGTATAAATTTTCTGTTCATCTGAAAATATTTCAGTATATATCTCTTTTTTTTCCCGGTATATATCTCTGAAAGGATAAATGTATAATGACATTTATCCACCATTATAGTATCATACACAGCATTTTCATTCCCTAAAAATCTGTGTTTACCTATTTATCCCTCCCTCCCCTCTAATCTACCTGGTGACCATTGATCTTTTTATTGTCTACATTATTTTTCCTCTTCCACAATGTTATATAGTTGGAATTATACAGTATATAACCTTTTTTTCAATTGGTTTCTTAGTAATATACATTTAAGGTTTCTCTATGTCTTTTTATGGCTTAATGGTTCATTTTCTTTTAGTGACTGAATAATATTCCATTATTTAGATATACCATAGTTTATTTATTGTTCACCTATTGAAGGGACATCTCAGTTACTTCTAAGTTTTCACAATTATGAATAAAAACTGTGTTCAGGTGTTTGTGTGGACATAGGTTTTTGATTATTTTGAGTAAATACCAAGCAGCACAATTGCTAAATCATATAGTAAGAATATCTTTAGTTTTGTAAGAGCATTTTGCTCTTCCATCAGCAATAAATGAGAGTTCTTATTGTTTTACACACTCTTCAGCATTTGGCATCCTGGATTTTGGCCATCCTAAGTATGTAGATAATTTTTGTGTGTGCGTGGTGCTGGAGATCAAACCCAGGTCTTCTGCATGCTAGGCAAGTGTTCTATCACTGAACCACATCCCCAGCCCTATGTAGATATTTTTTAGAAAGCTTTTAGTTAGTTGTTTGAATCAGGATCCACATAAAGCCTACACATAGCAATTGGTTCATTGCTTCTTTTAATTGTTTCTTTTAAAACTGATTCCTTTTAGTAGAGAATGGTATTTTAAGAGACTGCAGTCTAAGCCAGGCATGGTGACTCACACCTATAATGCCTCATAAAACTGAGGCGGGAGGATCTCAAGTTCAAGTCCAGCCTGGACAATTCAGTGAGAACCTATCTCATAATTTAAAAAATTTAAAAAGAACTGGGATATTGCTCAGTAGTAGAGTGCTTCTGGGTTCAATTTGAAAAAATAGATATACAATTTAGGTACTAATGACACTCATTCCTACTGGTTGATTGGTTGTGTTCCTATAGTGTTGTTTTCCATGGAACTCTGTTTTATAGTATTTTCAGTAAGTTGATATTTGAATTTAGAGGATTAATCAGATTCACGGACAATAACTTAAGATTATGTCATGGATTTTCTCTCTTGAGACATTAGCAGCCATTGAAAAATCTATGTAGGTCATTAGAGATTTCAAAATGGTGATATTATATCAAAATATTTATATCTATACCTATCTATCTATCTATATATATATATATTTTAAATCATTCCTTTTTCACTTATTGACTTTTTCATCTATGGTATGGTATAATTTATGTAGAAAATCCCAGATAAATGATCCTTTTGTGTGCACACATGTGCAGGGGTTAAACCTATGGCTTTGCATGAGCTAGGCAAATGCTCTACTGCTGAGCTATATCCTGAGCCCTTTGTTTAATTTTTAAAGTGACATTATAAACTCATGGATCTTAACATATTTGATATATTTAATCTGTGGCTATTGATGTTCAATTCTTTTAAAAAATATTTTTAGTTGTAGTTGGACACAATACCTTTATTTTATTTATATATTTTTATGTGGTACTAAGGATCGAACCCAGCACCGTGTTTAGCTAGCACTCTACCACTGAGCCAAACCCCCAGCCCCTTGATGTTCAATTTTTCCAGTATTTGACAAGGGTTCTCTTTAAATTGGCTTCACAGTTCTTTTGACATGACCCCAGGTAGTCTTTGAGTGCTTTTAAAAAATATTTATTATGACAAGATGTTTTAGACCATCTAAAGTCATTTCCTGACTCAGAACTGTGACCAGCCATTTATCCAAGGAGCTCTGATTCCTTTTAGTAGAAAATTGTATTTTAAGAGACCACAGTCCAGGTGCTAATGATACTCATTACTAGTTCATCATATGTGCTAGACTTTTTGAAGGGATAGAGCTAAAAATAAATAAACATATTAATTTAAAAACATTTAAGAATAGCCAGGTATGGTAGCCAATGCCTGTAAGTAATCCCAGTGTCTTAGGAGGCTAAAGTAGAAGGATTGCAAGTTTGAGGCCAGCCTGAGCAACTTAGTGAGACCCTATCTCAAATAAATGATAAAAATCCCTAGTACTGAAAAAATTTTTTAAAAGACTGAAATGTACCTCAGGGGTAGAGTGTTTGCCTAGCACATGAAAAGCCTTGGATTGAATCCCCCTTTTGGGGAACATGTACATTGGAATAGTAATCTGGAAATTTGAACAAGATCTAGAAGAAAGGTGAGGACTAGTGTGCTAAAAATTTTAGAGTAAGGACATATTAGATAACCAGATCCCATACAGTTTGAGCAAAGGTATGAAGGTGAGAATATGCACAGTGCCCTTGCGATCAGTCAGCCTGGCCAAATCACAGATTTGAGAAGGAAAATAGATTGGTTGCCATATCAGTTAAGAGTTTTTTGGAAGCAACTCAGGATTTAATAAGGTAGATGCTATTTTATTTTTTAACAAAGATTTATTGAACACCTACTATGTGAAAAAGCTGTGTTACATGCTGGAATACAATGTTGAGGAAGATAGTTCCTCCCTATAGGAGCAAAAAGAAACATTTAATTACTAAAGAGAATTGTGGTATACTATGAGGACATATAGATGGGGGGACCTTAGTTTAGAAGTGGGGATGAGATAAGGACATCTTCCAAGGAAGTGTATATATGATGAGATCTAATAGATGATGACTATGTATTAGCTGCCCATGGTGGAGTGGGAACAACAGGGAGAGAATGGTAGGAATGGTAATTCCAGGCAGAGAAAATAGCCCTCAGAGAAGAAGGTGGGTGTGATTCCAGCACCCCCCAAAAAAAAACTCTTTCTATGATCTAAAGGACTAAAGAGTGTAGGGTAGAATGAATGAGAAATGAGAGAAAATTTGAGAAAAATTGCAAATAGGGACTTGATAAAAATAAAGGGGAACTAATTCTCTGAAGGCATATGGTAGACTCTAAATACATGTAGAATGGATGAATAAATAAGTTTGAAATTTTTAACAAGAACTAAGAATTGATGGTACCATGGGTAGGAATAAATGAATCATGATTGTATTTTATCTTTTTTAAAAAAAATTTCATTTGTAATACTGGGGATTGAACCCAGTGCCTTGTGTATGCCAAACAAGTACTTTATCACTGAGCCATATCCCCATCCCAAGGGTACTACTTTCTAAAAAAAATTTTTTTAGCTGTAGTTGGACACAATACCTTTATATTATTTATTTTTTTATGTGGTGCTGAGGATTGAACCCAGCGCCTGGCACATGCTAGGCGAGCGCTCGACCGCTGGGCCACAACCCCAGCCCCCCAAGGATACTACTTTTGAAAGGAAGGTTTGTTTGCTTTTAGATACAAGGATTTTGAATTGCAGCATCCCAGTGCCTCATCAAGTCCTGAGCAACACAATTTAAGGCTGTGGTTGAAACTGTAAAACTCAAGGAAGACAAACAAAGAGAAAAGAACTCTTCCTTGGAGCAGAAGATGGTGACTTAGGCCTGTAATCCCATCATCTTGGGAAGTGGAGGCAGGATGATTGAAAGTTTGGGTCCAGCTTGGGCAATTTAGCAAGACCCTGTCTCAAAATTTAAAAAATAAATAAATAAAAAGAGCTGGGAGTATATAGCTCATTGGCAGAGCACACCTAGGTTCAATCCCCAGTACGGTCAATAAAAAGGAGGGGCTGGGATTGTGGCTCAGCGGTAGAGCACTTACCTAGCATGTGCAAGGCCCTGGGTTCAATCCGCAGCACCACATGAAAATAAATAAAATAAAAGGTATTGTGTCCAACTACAATATATATATATATATATATATATATATATATATATATATATATATATATATATATAAAAGGAGAGCTCTTCCTTGGAAATTAAGGTTAGAGGAAGAAGAAGATGAGCCTTTAGATGAGACAGAGAAAGCCTGATCAGGAGCAAGGAGGAGAATTTCAAGGACAGTGTAGCAAACATTCAAATGTTGCAGAAAGGTCAAGGAGACCAGTTTGCACCAAAAGAGACAATATGCTTGACAGCATTTGCAAATGCCAAATCATTATATAGATGCATAGGTGGAATAGAGTGGTGGAAAAGACACGACATCTGCAGTCACAAGACCTGGGCTCAGTTCTAGCTCTACCTTTTATCATATTCATGACCTTCAGTCAAAATTATTTAGTGTTCTCTGAGTCTCAGGATGCTTATTTATAAACTGAGAAAAAGAGTGGCTGCCATATTTGCATCTCAAAACTACTGTGAAGTTCAAATTTAAATATTTATGTAAACCACAAGCTCCCCACTCATGTATCTCAAAAGAGTCTGAGCTCAAGATACTTAAGTGTTTGAATGAATATATGTGTAGTACTATGACTATTTTTTTTGTATTTGTGTTTCAACAGAGACCAGATGAAGAAGCTGTTGTAGATCAGGGTGGGACCAGTACAGTTCTCAATATTCACTATGAGAAAGAAGAACTGGAAGGTAAGAGCTGCTGCTCTTGTTTATTAAGGGAAATTGGCAAGAGGAAGCCTGATGCAGGAAGAACAGACCTGGCTTTCCCTCAGGAGACCTAGATTTAAGTACTAACTATTTTTCATGCTATAAGACCCTGAGGAAAAATCACTTAATTTATTTTAGCCTCAATGTACTCATCTGTTAAATAAAAGCATAGCTAATAATGCCCATCCCACCTGGACAAGGATATCCTTAGGAATTAACAGCATATGATACAGTGTCTGTAAGGTTCAATCTAAATACTAATAAATAATCTATACCTTGAGAATGTGAAGTACTCAGTTCAGAGTTTAATTAATTGATTCTTGACAAGTTCCTGGAAGTATGAGTATATAGAAATTTTTAAAAGAAAATAAAATACAAATAGTTTTTAAAACTCAATTTGGCTATAAAACCCTCTTTTTTTTAAACCCCATTCACAATATTTTCTTTTCCTATTCTAACTATACCCATTTCTACTTGATGTTTCACATAAACAAGAAAAGGGAAAACAGGAACATACCTGTGACATACTCTCTAGGAGTTCATAGCTCAAAGTTATATAAAAACCTCAGTTGAAAAACCCAACTGATGGGGCTGGGGTTGTGGCTCAGTGGTAGAACGCTTGCCTAGCATGTGTGAGGCACTGGGTTTGATTCTCAGCACCACATAAAAATAAATAAAATAAAGGTCCATTGACAATAAAAAGTATATAAAAAATTAAACCCCAACTGACTCAGAAGGAAGAAAAAGGCACTTTTGCTCACTGGCTCTAATTTACTTTATTAGGATTCTTCTTCCTTTCTCTTCTCTCCTCTCTAGCTCCCCACACATGACTATCGCGATGTCCTAATGCTTTTCTTTTTTCCACAGAGCCTAGTTGGAACTTTGGCAATCATACTCATATCTAGCCATGATTCCTGAATCGTAATGTTCAGTTTTGTTTAGAAGAATCTGTTTTATGTATTCCATAAGTAGAGCTTTCTTAAGAAGTCACATTTGGCCTAAAAGTCTTTGTGACGTATCTGCAGCATCCCCTGCACAGCTGAAGGCTATGATTCAGCAACTTTCTGATGCCTTAGACAGCATGTGAAATGTTCTCTCTGTATTGCTTGTTCCTATGATGGTTTTTTCATCGAAGTTGTACAACCCTCAGAGAAAGCTTGTCCTTTGGATGGGAAGATAATGAAGGCTGACTCAGCCATGAGAACTTATGTGGGCGGCTCTATGGTGGTCAGTGGTGTTCAGGTATATCAAGGTCAAGTTTTTCAAGTTATTTTGACTATACAGATGAAAAGCCATTGTGGGTTTCAGCAAATGAGAGAAAGTAGGAGAGATAGGGGAAGGGTGTGGAGCGAGAGACTACTATTTATCGAATGCCCTTTAATTTTAGACATCAGATTAAGCACTTTATGCAAGTTGTCTTTTGCATTTTCTTAGTACTCTAGGCAGGTATCATTATCCAAATTTCACATCTGGGAAAACTGCACAGGGTCATCTAGCTTAATATCATTGGATAGAGTCCTGCTTCTTTCATTTTGGCACACTGCCTGCAAGGGAGGACAGTATCCAGCATTAAAGATCCAATTTCAGTTTTACTCCATAAGGTAGGTATTTTAATGTTGTGCCTGTCTCTTCTTCTTTGCTGATAATCCTGTTCTCTACCTTCTTATTACACCTTGGGGACATGTTGCTATTTGTTTAGTTGTCCTCTAGCAAAAGAGGTAAGCATTTATGAATACTTTTGTCTACTTGGGAATAGAATTATAGAATTATAAACCTGGGCAGGCATTCAGATCCTGAGGACTAGGCTTCATCCACAGAAGTCAGCTAAGTAATTGGCAGCAGGAATAGCATCTCCAGATGACATCATCTGTTCCTTCTACAATGCTCTATTCTGTAAAGAAGGCTGCATATGATGACAGTGTTTCTAGAGGGTAGTGTATTGGGAAATGGTCCTTTATGCATAGACCTTTCTGAAAGCTAGGATCTTTTCTATGAAAGCATTTTTTTTTTTGAAAAAGCACTACAGGAAAATAGAGGACAAATGGTACCCACTCCCTAGGCTTGATATGGTTTGAGAGCAGCTCTGAAAAAGAGAGGGAGTTGGGATTTGCTGTAGGATTGGCCATACTGTGGGGGTCACCCTTGGCTCACTACTGAGTGCATTCTTCAGATTCAGTAAGGCTGTCAGGGTGGTGGTGTCTCTTGAAGAGATGGAATAAAATCAGTCCTCGTTTGATGGAAGACAGAAATAAATTGTGTTGTGACTCAATAAGGACAGCAGAATAAAATAGACATTATTATTGCTGTGGGTAAATATGTGACTGCATGATCGATGTAATTCTACAACCTGTACACTCAGAAAAATGAGAAATTATATACCATCTGATTCAAATGTATGATATGTCAAGATCATTGTGCTGTCATGTGTAACTAAGTAAAACAAATAAAAAATAATAATACACATGCTATGATACAAAGTTCTGGCTGCAGAGAAAGTTGCAGATCTTCCTGTCCCTTTATTCAACACCTTCTACCTACATGATATAAACCATTCCCCTAACCCCATTTTCAGAACAATTTCTGTGGTTCTTCTTGCACCAACTAATTCTATCAGTAAGAGAAGTTATACTATATCATAATGTTGCCATATGTGTGTGTGTGTATAATGTATGCATGTATTATATACCATATATACACATACACACACACACACACACACACATATGTATTCAAAAGCAAACAGTAGAACAGAGTTTCAGAGATAAATGCAAGAAGAGAAATATTCCATGATATGCTTTATAGTCCCAGGGGAAAACAGGGCAGTTGCTTTAGTTAGAGGAATGTTTTTTCCATTTTTTTGGCAGGTCATTATTTTTTTTAATTAAATACTAGATTTATAAATCCTGGAACAAGTTTAACGACTTTGTAAGTTTTAGCAGATGTAAGAGCTATTTGATCACAATTATTACTTTTTAAAAAAAGGCTTACATCTGTTCTACACTTAGGTTTCCCCCTGTGATTTTGAGTCAACCTCTCAACCCATAGGAGCAGAACATCCTTTAGTATATGCTAATGGTTCTCTGTGAATGTGGGGTAAACAGTGTGAGTATACTGCATTATATATTGGTCACATGGTAATACCTATGGTTTCTATCCTGCTCCACAAGATTCAGTGCCAGCTTAATAATGCTTGTTCTATATATGTGGATAAATACTTATTTTAAAAAATACACACTAATGTTACATCTCATAAGTTTTGCTCAATTGGAATACTATTTTTGCACACAGATAGCCACAATAGACTAGTTTTGATACTGAGTAGTAAAAAAGAATGAGGAATTAGATGGGAAGAAATGGTATTTTTGTAAGTTGGTAGGAAGATGAAAGGGAAAAGACTGTGGGTAAAAGAGTAATTGAACGACTAATGAAGTGGCCACAAGATTAGTTTGGTAAAGGACTGCCAGAATCCAGTTAGATGGACTGAAATTTATTAGTGCTATATTTCTTCCTAATATGTAATTGTCATCTTTTCTGCTAAATTTCATTCAGAAAATACAAATTCCTACTTCAGAATCCCCAACCTAGAAACTGATATCTAATTTTCCAACAACCATTTGGTCCTTCTTAGCTGTGACCCCTGTTGAGCTTGTTTTCATTTCTGCCCATCTCTCTAAAAGTTTTCTAGAGGTAGGCAGAATGTCTTCCTTAAGATTTTTGTCTTCCTTGCTCCAGAAACTTGCTCCCATTATACTCAGACTCACAGAGTGGGAATTTAGATATCAAGCAAAGCCGTATATGAATTAGTCAGCAAACATTTACTGAGTACCTTCTGTGATCCTTCTCTGAAGAGATAAATAGAGATAGTTAGAACAATTGAACCATTGTGTTATCTCTAAAGAATGATCTGTCCTGAACCTTTTCTAGAAATTGAATATTAGAATCTGGACTCACCATCATCTGGACAAGATGTAGGAAGTCAATAAGGAGATCTATTCTTTTTGTTTTTACTAATAGTTACAGTGAGCTAATTAACAAACAAAATGAGATCTAATAACATTGATTCTAATACCTAATCACTACCTTCTCAATTTCTCTTTAGAATATAATTAACATTAAATAATACTAGCAAATTCCAGTGTAAGCCTAGTGGAAGTATTTGGAATGTGCTCAATGAGAAGTGGGGGTCATAGCCTGGCTTTTGGGGGCATTTTGAGGAAAGAGGAAGCCCATGGTTGAAGTAGATGAAATGAAAGACTGAATTTCATCCCTCAGTGAGGTGGTTCTTTTCCCAAGTCCAGCTGTACCTATATGTGCCAAACTTTTCAACACCAACATCACCAATTTAAGGGTCATTTGAAGTGGTTCTCTGGGATCTAATTATGTTTTTCATGGCCTATGGATTTACAATCTGCTCCTACCAGTCTTTCTGTCCTCTTTGAAATCCTTTCCTTCCATTTTCTACCTTGCTCTGGCATTACTGGATGTCATTTTGCCTTGGAACCAGCCCTGCACATTCTAGCTTAGGGCATGTGCACTTGATCTTCCCTTTCCCTAAAATAATCCTCTCCCAAGTTTTCTTTTGGCCTTACTATCTCATTATCATGACTTTCCCTCTAATCATCTTAGCTAAGGTCTTGCTTCTTGCCAGGCATTGTTGAACATGCCTGTTATCCCAGTTTCTCAGGAGGCTGAGGCAGGAGGATTGCAAGTTCAAGGCCAGCCTGGTTAACTTAGCAAGGCCCTAAGCAACTTAGTGAGACCCTATCTCAAAATAAAAAAAAAGAACTGTGGATATAGCTTAGTGGTAAAGCTTCCTTTGGTTCAATCACTAATACCAATAATAAATAAATAGTCTTTCTTCTCCATTCTACCCCCTATTACAGACACTTTGGCACTTTACCTTTGATTTTTAATTATTAATATTTGAAATAACACCTTTTTATTTTTGTAATGTCTGTCTCCCTCAACTAGAAATACATCCTGAAGACTGTGTCATTCACAATTGTATCCCCCACCTTTGGGATAGGATTAGATGACTCTAGTCTCCTGTTAATGTTACCTGGATTGATCTCAGTGGTGTACCATAAGGACTTCATTGGTATACTATAGTGGAATATTATTAATTAACAGATTATCTTCAACTTAATCATATTCATATTTTATACCCTTTATATTTTATAATGTCAGGTCTAGAATCCCGATTCTTAGCAGCTGATCTCCTTTGGCTCTATATTTTTCTCTTTATGGTACAGTGGTTGAATCCAGGGGTGCTCCATTGATGATCTACATCCCCAGCCTTTTTATTTGTTTATTTTGAGACAGGGTCTTACTAAGTTACTGAGGTTGGCCTTGAACTTGTGATTCTATTATCTTAAGCCTCCTGAGTAGCTGGTATTGCAGTTGTGTGCCAACATTCCTGACTCTCTTTTTCTCTTTATGAAGTTGTAAAATGGCCACATTATATTTAGAGATCTGACAGTCAAAAATGTGCTGAGATGTGTATGAGGCAACCTAAGACTATTCTTATACTGGAGGAGGATAAAGGTGCAGTTCCATCAGATGCTAAACATTTTATCCTCCTGCCTCTCTACAGTCTAACAAGTCTCTGACCATTTCTCATTTAGTCCTCATTGTTTCTGTTCAATTTTTCTTTATCACTTTGGAATTTAGAAAATAGGAAAGACAAAGAAAGGAGGGGGAAATAGACAAAGGGATATTAGAGCAGTACCCAAGACACTTTATCACCACTTGGAAGTGGGGCATGCTATCAAGGAAGCTGCGTGCAGTTTTAGGAAATTCCACTACTGGGAAAAGATGTATAGTTGGCAATTCTTCTCCTAGAGTCTGCCTTTCTGGGAAGTCTTCCTGATTAAGCTTTCTATTCTCAGGTTGCTAAGGATCTTCTCAATCCCCCCATGCTCTGGTTAGTGTTTCATCTACCCTAAACACACTTACTTTAGTTACAGGTTCCTTTTGTGGCATCTTTCAGATCAGAGACCCTCTTAGGTCAGATGGTATAGTCCTGAGGGAGTCCTAAGGGTTTATACTCCTAGGGGAGGCCCTTAGAAGACATTCATTCCATTTGCTGAATGTTTGTGGAGCACTGACAATGTGTAAGACCCTGTGCTAGGGATTCTGAGAGTCTGACCTAGGACCTTGAGGAGCTTGCAGATGAATAGTGACAAGATAAGACACCTGCTAGACTTTAATGCAAGGCAGAAAATAAGTGTATAAGAAAAGTGCTAACCAAGGGATCTGAGTATTTAGAGAAAGGAGGCAGCACATCTGATCAGGGAAATCAGAAATAATACTAAGAAGGAAGGTGCATTTGCAATGAATCTTGGATGAGAGAACCAACTCAGTGCCCAGAAAGCATTGGCACATTTGTAGAATAACAATTTGATTCAGGTAGAGAAGAACTGTATGAGGGGGTAGTGCACGCATCGGCCAAGGCCATGAGAAGATGGAGTGAAAACAGGCCGCTCTGTTACTGGGAGAGGGGCAGAAGATGTATATCTCTAGATTTTTTTCCCCCAGAATATTTGTTCTGTATAAGCATGGAGGATTTGCCTTTTATGTCTCTTGAGCTGATCTCTTGGAGGTCTTTTTTTTTCACATTGAATGTATAACTTGTCCTAACAGAAGAAAATATTAGAAAGGAGGCTGAGGATTCATCATGAAGAATCGTAAATTCAAAAAGATGAGCTGTGATCAGAGATGTGACCAGGAGGATTAGTTTGTAAGGTTAAATTAGTATGAGAGGCAGGAAGGAGGCCCCCTGCTTTGTTAACTTCTATGGAACAAGGAACAACTTTCATGGAACAAGGAATTGGTGAGGAAAGAGTTAGGTCGGTGAGTTCATGAAAATGATTTGATGGAAAAGGAAGGAAAAGTGGAAATTTGGGAGAAGTACAGCATTAGGAAGGTTTCCTTTTAAGATCGGGGAGGGGAGGGGGGATAGGAAGGGGATAAGAAAAGCAGCAGAATACAACAGACACTAGTATGGCAGTATATACAAACGTGGATGTATAACCAATGTGATCCTGCAATCTGTACACATGGTAAAAATAAGAATTCATACCCCACTTGAATCAAATGTATGAAATATGATATGTCAAGATCATTGTAATGTTTTGAGCAACCAAAAAAAATTAAATTGGATAAACAAAAATAAACTCATAGTATCTGACAAAATCAGAAAAAAACAAAACAAAACAAACAAACAAAAAAAAATCGTCAGAAACCTGTGGAAGGGATGGATAGAAAGGAGAGGCTGAGGATAGCTGAGGCACAGGGACTCCAGAGGAGTGAGCAGCAATGGATTGAGAGCCTGACAAAGAGAAGAGCCAGATTGAGATGGAGAAAGTTCACATGAGAGGGCCTTAGTCTTCTTGGTAAAATATAAAGCAAAGTCATCTGATCAGACAGAGGGAATGTGGATAAGGTTTCAGATTTGTAGAAATCAGGTAGAAATAAGGGGAAGACCAAGACTCTGTGTTTTGGGGGTGAGAGAAGCTCTGTAGCTAGTGATTCTGAGCTCCAGGTTTGGCAGGAAGGCTGATGAAGTCAGTAGGAGAATCAAAACAAAAAACAGGCTTATTGAAGGAATGAGGGAGTAGGGAGGATCTAGAGTGGAATGTTATTGGATCACTTATTTTCTCATGTTCCTCACTCTTTGTACAATATTTAATATTTCTCTTTAAACCCAGCATCATGCTCCTTATGATTTATAACTAGTCTTTAACTACTATTTTAGATTGTGTATTCTACAATTCGAGAAAAAAAATGCAAGACTATTCTAGAATGTATTGGCTGATGTATTTCGATATTACATTAAGCATTTTATATGCATTATCTTATTTACTACTTATGACAAGCTTATGGGTCTAAATAGTAAGCTTTTAGTATTTCTTCTAAAAGATGAATCACAGAGAGATTAGATAACTAGTTCAAGGTGACATGGCTAGCAAATAATGAAATGGAGTCTTGGATCTAGGCAGGCTCTTTTGAGCCTTAATTGTGCTCTTAAACATTTTTCTAAACTGCCTCCCTGCCAAGACTTGCCAGAATCATCATAAGAAAATTGTATTTCATTTTTAAAAGTTAGATTATCACTGTAATAATAATAACTTAAATTGTATAGGCCTTTATAGTTTGCAAGTCATATTCATGTGTCTTTTTTTTACAGGGGTTGGGGAGTTCTGAGCATGCACTCTACCACTGAGTTATATCACCAACCCCTAATGCACATTATTTCTTTTATCTTCCTAACATCCCTGTAAGGTTTGCAGCCATATGCAAGACAGAAGAAGACACCTTCATCTCTGAGATTGCTATATCTGTAGTCCTGCAAGTCTTTGAAGTTTTGTTGTTATCAAAAAACTGCAATTTTTTCTGTGATTCTTTTGCTCCTAACTATGCTAGGCTCCTTTTACTAAAGGAACTAATTCCACAGACCTTCTGCTTCTTTCCAGGTCACAGAACTCTGTATGTGGGGGTTCGGATGCCACTGGGCCGGCAGAGCCATCGGCACCACCGCACCCATGGCCAGAAGCACCGAAGACGAGGGCGGGGCAAAGGAGCCAGCCAGGGGGAGGAGGGCCTGGAAGCTCTAGCCCATGGTAACAACTTTGGGAGGGAGGGTGGGTATCCAGAAGGCTTGGTGAGGCCAAGGAGCATGTGGGAGACAAAAGCAGATGCACTAGATTCATTAGACCTTTGGTACAGTTTTCAGAGCTTGCTTTCAAGTGGAAATCCTGTAAGAACCAAAAGTATCTTCATGAAAACTCAACAGTTTAGCAACTCCTCCCTAGTTTATACAATAATAGGTAAAATCCTTTGCTAGAGAGTTAACCATTCCTTTTGACCAAATTTGTCATACTTTAGGGTTTTTATGGGATTTCTGTAAGCGGCCTTAGTTCATAAATTTTCCCTCTCATGAAACTACTTCCACAGAATAGCTTTTTCTCTGAAAATAAAGGAAAATTTCTGATCTGTACTAGGGATCCTTTTCTATACGTTCCTGAAGTTGTTAGATAAGGCAGAATGCTATTTTTGTTCTGGTTTTGAGGCTAGATGCAGATCTTTCCCTGTGATTGATTTCATAGACACACCATCTCAGCGTGTTCAATTCATTCTTGGCACTGAGGAAGATGAGGAGCATGTACCTCATGAGCTATTCACAGAGCTGGATGAGATCTGTATGAAAGAGGGAGAAGATGCTGAATGGAAGGAGACAGCCAGGTAAAAAGTCCTAAAATAACCTGGATCAAGATCTGCTTGGGCAGGCAAATGAGAGTCCTGCTTGCCTTTTCTTTTTGGGAGAAGTGATAACTGACAATGAGGATTGATTTCCAGAGTTTTCTATGAGGAATCTTAGTATTGGTCATTTTATGATGTCTCTGGTCATACCTGTTGCTTAGTGAACTTGAACATGGGATTGGTGACATACATATGTAACTTTCAGGGATTCCTCCATTTGTTTGATGGTCAGAGTAAGTTCATGGGCTCTCTTGATACTACAGGCATTATTTAGAAGATGTTGAACAGGGCCACCTTGGTTGTGACCTGGCTGAGCAGACAGCAAGCATAGGTTCAGACTTTTTCTGTAGGTAAACCATAGGGTCATTTGGGTTTTAATTCATTGACAGTCCAGAATTTTTGAGATTTTAATTTCCTCTGGGACAATTTAATCTTACAGAGACCATTGAAATTATCACTAGCCCAATACTAGATTTCCTCGAGTTGCTGTAGAGTGGTTCTGTTTGTCTGAGACTCAAGTCCCAGAAGAGTCCTCAAATTAACCAGGGTCATGTCTAGGCTCCTCTAGTAACTGGCCAGTGATCTTGACAGATGATACAAAGCCAGCATGCCTGAACTTTGGGAGGCAAGGTGGGTAAATAGCAAAATGTAGGATCAGCTCTCATTGAAATAGCTATTCCTGGATACCTGCTGTATCAAGGACATTTTCTATGGATAGAGAGTATTAAACAGAACAGCAACCTGATATCAGGTGAAAAGGCAATTATTCTCCTGCCATTCTGTCTTTGTAGACTCCTAAAGGTCACATAGAACATAGAACTAAAGATCATACAGAACACTGATTAAAAAAAGAAAAATATTGATTTATTAATATGATTTGGTAGTTTTGTCCAAGAGATATAAACTAGATCTTTTTTTAATTGTTCAGGTAATGCATGCTTATTATAGAAAGAAAATAAAGATAAGCAAAAAGAAGAAAATGAAAATTATCTATAATCCCACTACCTTAGGAATAACAAAGAATATATTTGGTATCTTATACATGTATATAATTGTATTTTAAAATTTTTCTTTAAATAAGAACAAAATTGAACTATGGTCAATATTGCACTGTTATATTGACAGTGAAAAAAGATTGCTTTTTTCACCAAACAATGTACCCTAAACATATAGATCAGATTTTACAATGTTCAATATGACTATTCAGATATTTTTCTCTCTTGAAAATTCTTCACTTTCTGTCTTTGGCATCTAGTTATTTGTAATGCTTTTAGGTGGCTGAAGTTTGAAGAAGATGTTGAGGATGGGGGAGAGCGCTGGAGCAAGCCTTATGTGGCAACCCTCTCATTGCACAGTCTCTTTGAGCTAAGGAGCTGCCTCATCAATGGAACTGTCCTTTTGGATATGCGTGCAAATAGCATAGAAGAAATTTCAGGTAAGGTTAGTGAAAAAGGAATGCTTGTGTATGCTTTAGAGGGAAGAATAGTGGTGGTGTGTCCTTAGGCAAATCATAGCCTTCTTGACCTCGATGTACTCAGCAGGGGGAAGGGTTAGCTACTCTATTTCTCAGGCTTATTATGGGATTCAGATGACACAGCGCTTAGTCTTACATTTGCTGGTTCATTTGACAAACATTTATTTTGTATATATTATACACTTCATAATGTGTGAGGCCTAGGGTTATACAGGTAAGATTGTTTCTACTTTTAGGGAGCGCATCTTTTAGTCAGGTAGTGGCTATGGAATCAGCAATTAAAGTAAGTGCATCAACAAAGACATGCTTAAGAATAATTAGGTCAGTAGTAAATTGCCCCTGAGTTAAATGCTTAGTACCCTCCTCCAAAAGAATAATTAGAGAAAGGGGCAATGGGAGTTGTGCAGAGAAGAGGGAGTTAAAGAGAATCAAAGGTTTTAAAATATGGCATCTAGAAAAGATATGTAGGAAATCAAGCCATAGTATTCTCACATTTTCAGTAAGATGTGAAGGGGAGATCCATGTCTTATGGAGTTTTCCTGGTGTAATTGGATGTTAATTTACTATGTTTTGGTATCACAGTTGGAGAAACACCTAGGTATTCTCACTTATGGGGACTTTCCCCTCAAATGGGCTTTGTTTAGCAAGACAAGTTAAATAAAGATGTTTTCATGCCTTTCTCCATTTCAAGAATCTAAGTAATTCTGCAGTCACATGGGACCCAAGTGAAGGGTCAGCTGTGATGGAATCCTGTGTCTTTCTCCTTTCAAAGGAGGTGCCCCAGAAGTACCAATGATTGTGAAAAATGGAATTCTTGTGTTAACTACTGTGTTCACGTCTACATTTTGTTCACTTTTGGTTAATGCCTGAAATACAATGATGTCCCTTAAAAGGTTACGTTTATCTTAGGTAGAAGAATCCCTGGGAATTATTGAAGTTATAACTCCATGTAAACAATGAGGCTATATTGGAAATATTTTTGGCAGGGTAATGACCTATCAAGTTTTGCATATTAAAGAGATAATGACAACAATATGGAAGGTGAATTGAAGGGAGAAATGCGTTAGACTATTGTAGTAGTTCAGGTGAGACTACTGCACTATGATGGTAGTAGGGGAGGAAAAGGAGTGAGACAATTTCTGGTGAAACTGGGCATGTAGAACTGATGAAACCCATTTGACAGATTAGTTGAGTTCTGAAAGAAAGAGAGTTAAGGATTCTGACTTAGGTGGTTGGGTGACTAGAAAAGAAGCAGGTCTATTGGAAAAGAGAGTGGGTTTGATTTTGTACATATTGATTTCCAGACGTGTGTGGAACATCTAGATGGAAATGTCTAGTGGGTAATTGGAACTTCAGTGTCATGCTTAGGCGAGAGATCTGAACTAGCATATAGTTTTAGGAGTGATAAGTTCATAGGCAGCTGGTGCTTAAAGTCTTAGAGGTGGTTGAGATTATTAAAGGAAAGGAAGATCAGAAACTGGGAACCTTCAATGGGTAGCATAGCGGGCTTGTGTATATTAGAATAAAAAAAGTTAGCCAAGGAGTCGGAGAAGGAGTGCTCAGAGAAATGGGAGAAGAATCAGATACTGGCCATAAAATTTGTATTAGTTTCCTAAGATGGCTGTAACAATTTCCACACAAACTTGGTAGATTAAAACAATAGACTTTATTCTTTCACAGTTCTGAATGCCAGAAGCCCCAAAATCAAGATATAGGAAAGGCCATACTCTCTCTGAAGGCTTTTACAGGGAAATCTCACCTTGAGATCCTTAACTTCATTATATCTGAAAAGACCCTTTTAAAAAATCAGGTAACACTCATAGGTTTGAGTGGGGCAGTTGGGACATAAATCTTTTGAGGGGCTACCATTCAACCCATAACAAAAACTAAGAGAGGGGAGAGTTTTATATATCTATGTCAAATCTTTAGAGAGGTCACCCCACCTGATGGCCTCAGTTTGAGTGTTCTTATGAATGCCTACTTTCTAGACCTGATACTGGACCAGCAAGAACTGTTCAGTGACCTAAATGATAGCATGAGGGTTAAAGTGCGGGAAGCCCTTCTCAAAAAGCATCATCATCAGAATGAAAAGAAGAGAAACAACCTTATTCCTATTGTTCGCTCTTTTGCTGAAGTTGGCAAGAAGCAGTCTGATCCACATTCAATGGATAAAAATGGTAAGGTTATTATGAATGGTTGTTGTTTCTTTTATTAATAAGTGATGGAGATGCTGAGTTACTGTACTTGTCAGTATGTTTCCATGCTCACTTAGACACTGTACTTTGGTGACTGGTGAGGTGAGTAGCTGGGACTGGTCCTTGTCTCTCTTGCAGTACTTGGTATGGTTGCTTTTGATAGATCTTAGTGGACTCAAGATAAGGGACTTGTACCCCAGGGTGGTCTCATAACTGATGTAGCTTTGGGGCCATATAAACATTGGGAGTAATTTGGGGTCAGAGAAGGTAAACTGGAGCCTTTTAGGAGTAAACAAATATCTTAGACTGGGGAGACAAAATATGATAGTGTAGACCCTTAAGTCAGACTTCTAGACTTGTGTTTCTGGCTTTATCACTTGCAAAGCATATGACCTACTAAACTTCTTTCTTACTTTCTCTCTGGTAAAATAAAGATAATAATAGGACCTACTCTTTCAGTGTATTGTGAGATTTCAATGAGTTAATCTCTATAGAGCCTTTAGCCAGGTACATGGTGGGTTGTAACCACTCATTGAATTTCAGTTGCTGTTTGCCTCCTCTATGTTCATTTCTTGGTCTCCTCATTTATAGAATTGCAATGTGCAGAGATATGCCTGGGAATCTGTATTTTTGAAAAGTTCTTCAAAGGAGTCTCTCCTATATACTTCTGATTAGGAATTACTGCTTTAACAGAGAAAGAAAAGAGAATCACTAATATGTTTAGAAAGGTACAAAAGTAATAAGACTTCTGTTTCCCTTACCACTAACTAGTAGGTAAGGAGATAGGTATGAGTGGATCCCAGCTTCATGGTCACCTTAACTTTTCTCCATGTAGACTTTGCAGGAGAAGTCCTAACCAACTGGTGATGGATAGGGTGTGTCATACAAGGAAAAGGGCAGGCACTTAGAGGATTCTATTTGATTTTCTCCAAATAGGTCAAACTTTATCTCCTCAGTCTGTTCCAGCTACAAATCTTGAAGTGAAAAATGGAGTGAATTGTGAACACAGTCCTGTAGATTTAAGCAAGGTAAGCAGAGACATGGGAAGTTGATTTCAAAGCTTAAGGTTATCTCTAGTGGAACCCCAGGTCCAACTGCTGGAATCTGGGCAAGCTTTGCTATTTTAATACCCTTTTTGCAAGACCAGAGTTTCTTCTGTGGAAAAGGAGGCCCATCTGCTCAGGTCTTCTCCCCACTACCTGACCCCCAGGTGGGATTGACTTGTCAGTTTGTTCCTCCAGATTCAAAATGCTGAATATTGTGACCAGCTACTGAGAGTCCTCTCCAACCCAGACCTCTTGATTTTTTTCACGTATTTTTTGGTAGCCAGTCTCCTGCAGCTCCTTCTTGTATCCAAGAGTTTTGCCAAAACAGTACTTTTGCTACCTTATGGTAGAAACTCTTCTTGCAGGCAGTGACTGTATAATCTGAGGCCTGCAGCAATAGCAGCACCTCACTGCAGTTTCTGGTCTAAACCTTGATCTCCTTGCTTCTAACCTCTCCTTGCTCTGGTCTACCCCTGACACTATCTTTCTAGAACAAAATAGTGTTATATCACTTTCTTTGCTCGAAGATTCCTGCTTTATTTAGAAAACCTGAAACCTCTGACAATGGATTCAAGTATTTAAAAAGTGAAATTATGTGACCCAGAGTTTCAGAGTCTGGGGAAGCATGGTAGAGTAGAATTCAAACCAGAATACCTGTATTTATGTTTGTTTGTTTGTTTTGAAGTGCCAAGAATTGAACCCGGAGCATTATACATGCTAGGCATGTGCTATACCACTTAGCCACACCCCACCTCCAGCCTTCAGAATACCTAAATTTAAATTTGGTTCTTTATTTTACAGCCCTGGGCAAGTTAACTTTAGCTCTCTGGATCTCAGTTGCTTTATTTTTTATTTTTTAAATAGTAGTATTATTATGGCCTGTCTTATCTGTCCATACAGAGTTTTTGTAAGGATCAAATAAGACTATGAAAAAATACTTGTTAACCATAAAATCACAATGTGAATTTCAGGTATGAGGAGAGTGGTTGATATTTAAGATGATGGCTCCCAAATTGTCAGAAGGCTCTTTTGCACTTTCAGGTGGACCTTCATTTTATGAAAAAAATTCCCAGTGGGGCAGAGGCCTCAAATGTCCTGGTTGGAGAGGTGGATACTTTGGACCGGCCCATCGTTGCCTTTGTGAGGCTGTCTCCCGCTGTTCTTCTCTCAGGCCTGACAGAAGTGCCAATCCCAACAAGGTAAAGGCAAAGTTAAAACTTTCTATCTGGAGTATAAATCTATGTGAACACTGGTAGAAGATAACTAATACCAAAAGTTAGAACTGATTAAATTAGGAATTTAAAAAGTTTGGCAGCAAGCTCAGAAAACTGGGTTATATTTGATTAACTGCTATGCAAAGAAATTATGATTTTTAAGGCTATGATTACATGGTACCTACAGCCTTGAAAATGGAAAATGGAGGAGCAATTAGAGGGCATAGCAAAGGCCAGTCACTTAATATAATAGGAAGCCTAAATCTCACTCTCCCAGTTCTACAGAGCCATATTCAAGGGAGATGTCTTTAAGCAAGGGTATTGGTGTCTCTTTCCACAGTTCTGGAAGGGTTTATGTGTTTTGCATATATGCCTGCATTTATTCAAAAGGCTATTCATGTGCTCTGAAGGTGGTGATGCCATTGATCCAGAGACCCACAAATTATAGATAGTATTCAGATGTCCAGAACAGAGGTTAAACTTCTTTATAAGGCTTGATCATTTCAACTTCCTTATCCCTTTCCTTTTTCTGCATTTTCTTATTAGAACAATGAATAGGAGTCAGATAACCTTGAATTTGTACAACAATGCCATGTTTTGAAAAGATGTCCTTCCTACACCTAGGAATTGTGTCTATGAAAACCCTAAGAAATATAGCCACAGTATTGAATGATGTCATACAAATAGCTTTCAGTGTCCTTAGGTTAAGGCAACTTGAAATGATTCATCTCTGTTTCTCTGTCTCTCTGTCTCTCTCTCTGAAGGTACAATGATGATTTTTTTTTTTGATAGGAGAGAGAAATGTTTTACTGTCTAGAGAGAAATAAGATTCTGCTTCTACAGAGTTACTTATGTAATTTCTTCTTCTGTGTGTTTTGCCAGATTTTTGTTTATCTTATTGGGCCCAGTAGGGAAAGGTCAGCAGTACCATGAAATTGGCAGATCCATGGCCACCATCATGACAGATGAGGTATGTGCCATTTCTGCTTTTCACTCACTCATCTCATAAATATTTATTGTTTATTCTGTGCCAAATACTGTGCTAGTGATTGGAGATAAAATAATTATAATTGCATTGTCTGCTGGGAATCAGTTCAGGGCATTTTTCTGAGAGCCTCTTGTGGGAATACCAAGCCCTCTGGTAGATTTAAAAAAATTTTTAAAATTTGTTCTATTTGATTATACATGACAGTAGAATGCATTTTGACATATTGCACACAAATGAGCACAACTTCTCATTCCTCTGGCTGTACATGGTACAGAGTCACTCCAGTAGTGTAATCATACATGTATATAGGGTAATAATGTCTGTCTCATTCTACCAACTTTTCCATCTCCAGTGCCCTGCCCCTCTCCTCACTCCCTTCTGCATAATCCAAAGTTCCTTCATTCTCCCCACACCACTTGATCATGGGTCAGCATCCACTTATCAGAGTGGCCTCTTTTTTTTTGGAGGGGGATTGGCTTATTTCATTTAGCATGATATTCTCTAGTTCCATCCATTTACCTGCAAATGCCATTCTTCTTTAAGGCTGAGTAATATTCCATTGTGTATATGTACCACATTTTCTTTATCCATTCATCTGTTGAAGGGCATCTAGGTTGGTTCCATAGTTTAGCCATTGTGAATTGAGCTGCTATAAACATTGATGTGGCTGTGTCATTGTAGTATGCTGATTTTAGGTCCTTTGGGTATAAACTGAGGAGTGGGATAACTGTGTCAAATGGTGATTCCATTCCAAGTTTTTTGAGGAATCTCCATATTGCTTTCCATAGTGGTTGCACCAAATTGCAGTCCCACCAGCAATGTATGAGTGTACCTGTTTTCCCACATCCTCACCAACACTTATTATTGCTTGTATTCTTCATAATTGTAATTCGGACTAGACTGAGATGAAATCTAAGAGTAGTTTTGATTTTAATTTCTAGAGATGATGAACATTTTTTCATATATTTGTTGATTGATTGTATTTCTTCTTCTGTGAAATGTCTGTTCAGTTCCTTAGCCCATTTATTAACTGGGTTGTTTGTTTTTTTAGTGTTCAGCTTTTTGAGTTCTTTTTTAAAAAATACTTTTATTTATTTATTTATTTATTTTTATGTGGTGCTGAGTATTGAACCCAGTGCCTCACACACGTGAGGCAAGCACGTTGCCACTGAGCCACAATCCCAGACCATTGAGTTCTTTATATATCCTGGAGATTAGTATTCTGAGGTGCATATGGTTAAGATTTTCTCCCATTCTATAGGCTCTCTCTTCACATTATTGATTGTTTCCTTTGCTGAGAAGAAGCTTTTTAGTTTGAATCCATCCCATTTATTGATTCCTAATTTTCTTTCTTGCACTTTAGTAGTCTTATTAAAGAAGTTAGGTCCTAAGCCAACATGATGAAGATTTGGGCCTACTTTTTCTTCTGTTAGGCACAGAATCTCTGTTCTAGTGCCTAAGTCTTTGATCCACTTTGAATTGATTTTTGTGCAAGGTGAGAGATAGAGGTTTAATTTAATTTTGCTACAGATAGATTTCCACTTTTCCCAGTACCATTTGTTGAATAGCCTATCTTTTCTCCAATGAATGTTTTTGGCACCTTTGTCTAGTATGAGGTAACTATATTTATGTGGGTTTGTCTCTGAATCT